>NC_133617.1:415216914-416424414 GCF_048593235.1 Sminthopsis crassicaudata | reverse complement strand
CTCTTGCTACTTCATAAGTTTCCAACAAAGAAAGTCTTTCATGAAATGTCATAAATGTGAGTTATTATTACTGTTATAGATAATGAAGCTGAGGTCCAAGGGACATAAATAATTTGCACTATTTGGCAAAGGGGATGCCGGAATCTAGCAGGTCTCCTGACTCCTACTACCTAGTGCTTTCCCCTCCATCTCAAGTGAAAACTTGAGAAACAAAATAATAGCTCGTTAGTGCTAGTGCCAGAAGATCTGGATTCAACTCTTGCCTTTGGACACTTACTAGTTATGTGAAGATGGACAAGTAATTTAACCTTTCACAGCCTCAGTTTCCTCATTTATTGAATAGGAATAATAACACTAATTCCAACTATCTTGTAGGGTCATTTTGAGCCAAGAGATTTGTAAACTCTAAAGTATAAAACTAACATGAATTATTACCATTATCAACTTGAGACCATGTAGTGAAAAGAAAAGAAAATAAATGACCGAATTACTTATGGATTCACTTCTTCCAGGTTAAAGCCATCCCAACAGGTTAATTTTTACTTACTACCTAAATAGCACTTTCTAGCTCCAGTGCCATCATGCAGTTATATTCTTCTGGAAGAAAGGGTTGCAAAATCCTAGAATCTCGAGGTCATTTGATACTGTACCAGATGCTTAATAAAATTTCTATTATTTTGCATGATCTTTTCCTCTTTCTCCTGCTGCCCAACTACAATTCAATGACCTTCAAATGCAATATCTCCTGTCATGATTACTTTCATCTTTACCTGAGTGGAGCTGAATCAATGTTCTTGTCCAGCAATTCCAATTAAGCCAATCCAGACAACCTTGCTGAATTTGCAAGCCCTGGATTTATATTGAATTAATGAAAGCTGAAAAGGTTTCCCATATTGCCTCTATACTTAATGCATCCTTGTCAAAAGGAACCGTAATTACAACATTAACATGTGCATAGCAGCTTGGTAAGGAAGGTGATGACGATGAATCTGTCACTGGGTTATAATAATGTCAATAAAAATCTTAGGTGACTATTGTAAAATAACTACTTTTAGATTACTTAATTCCACAGGGCCTGAATGGTTGAGACAACTAATGATGTGATATATATTATACTTCTAGTTCACCAGTTCAGACATAATTCTCAGTAGTGCCCCAAAGCTGCTGCCTTTGAGAGAGCAGTGTCTGTTCATCATATAAAAGTCAGCTATCTATCCAATTTTTTTGTTAACAAATGGCAAGCTCCAAAAGACATTCTTGTGGGTGATATTTGTAGAGAGCCAAAAATATTCCCATCACCATGAACAGTGGCCTCTTCCAGCAAAGAACAGTAATGACCAGTGAGTTGGAGTAAATGAACACATCAGTTTTTGTTTCAGATGTCTGCTTTACGGTATAACAAACAGGATACATTTTGCTATTTTTGAGCCATGCCAGTAAAAAAAAATTTAATTTTTAACACAGAAGACATAGACATAGAGAGGGCCACAGGACTGCTACTTCAAGAAGGTTTTCCTGCTACCCACTGGGTTTGAAGGAGTCTGACAGATCCTCAAGAACAATAGTTAGTTTTTATTAGTGTTAGCTTTGCAGGTGGCCTAATCTGCGTCTCAGCTTTGATGCGAAAGTTTATAATTATTAGCCCAGAAATAGATCTGTCTGTTTTATTAGTCTAGAAACAAGAAGGAAAAAGAACTAAGGGAATAAAGGCAAAAGGAAAACATGACTCCTTGCTTTAACTGGAATGGAAACCAATTTCTAAGATGGAGTTACTTATGTCACAAAGGAAAGATAGAAGGTCCCTCTCTCTTTAGTTATCTAGATTTTTTTGAAACCAGAATTTAAAATTCATTACCAAGAGCAAGTAGGTCAAATCATGCTTAGGAAAACAGCAAAAAAAAAAAAAATTTCAAGTGTCATCATTGTTCTCTACAATTCAGCGAAGTCTTCATTGTCCTGCCTTAAATACAGCCCTGACTCAATTATAATTCTGTTTCTAGATTGCTGGATTTGGTTTTTAAAAACTCAAACTTCAAGTGTGAAAACATAAGTATATTTGAAAGAAAAATTGTGACCAGTGTTTCAGTTCTATCTAAAGAATCGCTGAATCTATATTTAAATGATGGTGATAGTAATGATAAGGCAGTTATCCTTTCCACTTTATGACTTTCTCCAACATGATTCCTACATATTGCAAGTCGGCATAAGAAATGAAATGGAAAATATGGGGAAGTTTTGTGAAAACCATAGACAAAGGCCAGCAGATGATACACAAAAAGGTAGAAACTCAGAAATGCATAAAATATATGTAAATATAATATCAACTTATTTTATCTTTTAATGCCAAAATAATTCAGATTTTTTTTCTCTTGTATGAAAAAGCCAAAAAATTGTTATTGAATTTTCCAGATAGTAAGGGTTGCCATACCCCTATCCCATTGGAATATAGAAGGAGTAACTATAGCAAAAACAATAATAATAGCTAACATTTCAAATTTAAAGTTGAAAAATGCTTTACAAATATTATCTCATCTAATCTTTACAACAACCCCAAGAGGAACATATTATTATTGTCCCTATTTTAAAGATAAGGAAACTGAAGCAGAAAAAGATTAAATGACTTGCTCAAGATCCTACAAAGCTAGTGTCTGAGACCAGATTTGAACTTGGGCCTTCCTGATTTGAGGTCCAGCATTTATACCACCTGACTGCCTCTAAATGACAATCACATGCAACAAGACAGCATATATGGAAAATTAAGTGTGGTTCTTTCTTGATCTGCTGACATATAGGCATTTACTAGCAGTGGCTTCCATACATTTGGTATTATATCAGGAAAAAGTAATGCACTCAAGGTCAGAACTATTTCAATTTATTATTATATTCCTAGTGCCTAGCATAATGTTTTGCACACAATTGATTACTTAATTAATTAGTAGTTACTGGATCGAACTTGATAAAACATTTTCTCTTAGATTACACATACTGGCCCTCAAAAATAGCAGCAAACATATTAAATATGTGGCCCATGGGTTCCAAGTAGAGCTTGAATCAGATTAAAGTATAATTGGAAAATATTTAACAAAATAAATAAAAATTCAATAAAACATAGATATTACATTTTAAAACTAAGTTAATATGCAGTCTACAGGGATCCTTATATACAAATTGGTGGCCTTTATTTCTAGCTGAGCTCGAAAATATTGATTTACAGAATGCTTAAAGAGTAAAAGAAATGAAGTGAGCAGGACCAGGAGAACATTGTACACAGTAACTTGTACTGTATGATAATCAGTTGTGAATGACAACTCTTCTCAGGAATACAATGATCCAAGACAGTTCCAAAGGGTTCCTCATGAAAATGCTATCCACCTCCAGAGAAAGAACTGATGAAATCTGATTGCAGATTGAAATATTGTTTTTCACCTTTATTTTTTGTGATTTGGGTTTGGGTTTATTTTTGGATTGGAGGTTGTTTTGTTGTTGTTGGGTTTTTTTTTGGGGGGGGTCTGTTTCTCTCTCAATATGACTAATGTGGAAATGTTTTACATTATTGCACACACACATATATACTATATAAAAATGCTTACCATCTTAGGGAGGTGAGAGAGGGAAAGAAAAGAACCAGATTAAAGTATAATTGGAAAATATTTGACAAAATAAATAAAAATACAATAAAACATAGATACTCTCTGAATCTGAATTTTTTTTAAATGAATGTTAAAATTTGTCTTTACATGTAATTGGAAAAAATACTATTTTTTTAAAGAAAAAACAAGAGAGGGAAATACATGGGTAGCAATCTAAAGTAATACCATATGAAACCTAGAAAATTGTAGATCCTAATTTTTCAGCTTTTCCCAATATCATGTGCTTTCCTTTTCTTATTTGTCTTAATGAAGGTTTTCTAATTAAAATATTGACATTATAGCCATAGGCAAAGCCCTTGCTAATATCTATACAAAGATGGTTAATCTTAATATTATTTCTGCAAGTTGACTGCAGAAAGTCATAGAAAAAAAAATCTCAAAATTAGAAAGACTTATTACCATCTAAACAGAAACCTTATCCAAAGGATCCTTGACAGTCTCCATTTTAAGTCTTCCAGAAAGGGGGGAATCACTGCCTCCTCAGGCAGTTATTCTACTTTTCGGCATAGTTTAGAAATATCATTTCCATGTATTGTACATGTTATGTATGTGTATGTTATATGTTATATATTTTCTCTGCTGAGTTATAATTTTAGAAACATAATTTTATACTCAAAAAGCTTTTAAAACTGTGCATACCCCTTTTATCCAGCAGTGTTACTACTGGGCTTATATCCCAAAGAAATCTTAAAGAAGGGAAAAGGACCTGTATGAGCAAGAATATTTGTGGCAGCCCTCTTTGTAGTGGCCAGAAACTGGAAAATAAGTGGATGTCCATGAGTTGCAGAATGCCTGAGTAAATTATGGTGTATGAATGTTATAGAAAATTATTGTTTCTGTAAGAAATGACCAACAGGATGATTTCAGAAAGGCCTGGAGAGACTTACATGAACTGATACTGAGTGAAATGAGCAGAACCAGGAGATCATCATACACTTCAGCAACAATACTGTATGATGATCAAATCTGATGGACGTGGCTCTCTTCAGCAACGAGAGGATCCAATTCAGTTCCAATTGATCAGTGATGAACAGAACCAGCTACACCCAGGGAAAGAACACTGGGAAATGAGTGTGGACCACAACATAGCATTTACACTTTTTCTGTTATTGTTTGCTTGCTTTTTGTTTTTCTTCCCAGATTATTTTCACCTTCTTTCTAAATCCAATTTTTCTTGTGCAACACAATAACTGTATAAATACGTATACATATATTGTATGTAACATATACTTTAACATATTTAATATGTATGGGACTACCTGCCATCGAGAGGAGGGGGTGGAGGGAAGGAGGGGAAAAGTTGGAACAGAAGTTTTTGCAAGGGTCAATGTTAAAAAATTACCCTTGCATATGTTTTATCAATAAAAAGCTATAATAAAAATAAGAATAACAAAGTCCTCTGAAATTTAGCCCCCCCCAAAAAAAAGAAATATAATTTTATAATTATGTGTTTCCTGGCATCAATTTTAACTATGTCTTTCTGAAGCTTTTACCTTTTTCTTGTAGTTCTGTCCTCTGGAGACAAGCAAAGCAAGTCCATATGCTACTTCTTCAAATACTTTAAAATTTTAATACATTCTTCTCCATATTAAAACTTGAAAGAATAAATAGAAAGCTGGGTTATTATTATTACATTGATATCACTGAGAAGCCAACATTCTTAACTATGAACTGATAAAGGAGAACACCTGCTAATGAGTAAACCAGTTGCTCTTGGAAAATTCTAATATTAATGAAAACATTCTAAGATTAAGATTAAATTTATGCTGATGTCAATCAATTTGGACTTCATCTGTAACATTTACATTGTTAGTGGTTATGTGTCTTTCACAAATGCTGTCAGAATTAACTTAGAAGAGGAGAGGAGAGTGTTGTTTTTTCCTATAACCTCTCCCGTACACACCTTGCCAGTCAAAGAAGGTCCTGTGGCAACTTGCTGGGTGTATGGTTTATTTATTTTATTGGTTTTTGGGGTGTTGGGGGATGAGTGGGAAGCTCCTGAGGCCACTCCCACCTGGAGAATCCATGAACAGAGGATGGATAATTGGTCTATTCCAAAATTTCTTCTCTTGGAATGTTGCCACTTGTCACTGAGAGACCTGAAAGAGTTTAGAGTCTTGGTTTTGGGTGGCAGGGTGACATGAGCTGGCAAGAAAGATCAATGAAGGTATACAGGCTGGCTTGAACTAAAGATTTCCACAGCCTAAGGTTAGAAAGTAAAATGAGAAAGACTAAGTCCCAGCCTGGAAATCTAAATTAACCATGTTTTGTGTCCTTCCTTTGGCAGGTTAAAGCAAGGTAGATGGCACAGTGGACAGAATGCTGGGTCTGGAATCAGGAAGACCTGAGTTCAAATTCAGAATCAGAGGTTCACTAGCTGTGTGACCCTGGGCAAATTATTTAACTCTGTTTGCCTCAGTTTCTTCATCTGTAAAATGAAGATATCAATAGCATCTATATCCAAATTGTTGTAAATGAAATAATATTTGAAAAGTATTTAGCACAGAAGGAGCTTAATAAAAGCTTGTTTTTTCCTTCCCAGGGACTTCTTAGAATGTTTCTAAATGCACAAAATAAAAAGAGGATCACAAAGGAAACCACATATACCCAAATAGAGTCATCTAAATATTTTCAAAATACAAGGTTACTGACCCCAGTGGAAGAAGTTCAAATCTACTCCAATCCTCTGATTTTATACATAAGGAAATGGAGGTCAAGAGGGGCTTGCTGAAAATTACTAGTAAAGAGCAAAATTCCCAATAAAACCTAAATCTCTTTCTGCTTTTTCTACTATAAGGTGCTATTCCCCCTTGTGTAACCTTCTCTCCATTCCCCACAATCATCAGTGGCAGAAAGGACAGTCTGAAGGCCGTCTGAGAGGTGTCTTCTTTCTCCTATGCCCTCCAATCCAGAAAGAGAATAATAATGATAATTATGATAATGACAATAAAAATGAGCAAAATGCTTTACAAATATCATCTCATAGATGTATCTTCACAACAATCCTGGGAAATATGTGCTCTTATTATTTCCATTTTACAGATGAGGAAACTGAGATAGACAGAGGTCAAGTGACTGTGCCCATGATCACCCAGTGATCAAGCATCAGAAATAAGATTTATATCCCAGGTTGGGTCAGAGTCTACGAGTAAATGGCATAGCCAATCTGTGAATTCTCAATGAGTTTCCTTCCGCTTCTTTCTCCTATTGATTTTCTCCTGGGAATTTCATTATGCATTAGCCCTTCACCAGAGGGTAAAAAGGAGAAAAGAAGTTGAAATTTAATACCACGTTCCTCTTATTAGTGGCTCTACTAGATAGCTAGGAGAGAAACTTAAAATTAAGACTGAAATTATTTGCTTTGGTTATCTATTGATCTACTCATAATTATCCATCTGCCCTCACTTTTGTTTTCTCCACATTGGTATACCATAAAGCAGATAGCTGAATTAAATTTAGGAATTCCTAATTCCATCTAACAAGAGAAGCTGTTCAGTGACACATAAGTGATATTTTCCATCATATGCAAATACATATTCACTTAGGAGATAATGGAATTTCCTCAAAAGACCACAATGGGACATGTCTTGAATACAAATGTAGAAGAATATATTTTATGCAAAATTAATATAATTGATAAAATAATGTGTAGAGGTAACAGTGCATTTTGAAGAGAACAAAGGAGATTTTTTTTTAGCTTTGAAAGAGAGATGAGGAAAGAAGAAAGTTAAACAGAAAGAACCTTACATCAAATTAGGTGAGATAATAATAAAGTAGGATGGAGAAAAGACAGATTTATTTAACACTTCTTTTGATTTTGTTTTTTCCCACTATGATCTTCAAACAGGGAAGTGTAAGACAAAGCAGCTAAACAGCAAACTGAAACCAAAGATAAGAAGGAAGGATGGTAAGATATCATTTAACTGGATTCTATGAACTCACTTCACCAAAGTGGGATTCAATGGACACTGAGATTACTGGGCAGCTAAGCAGCACATTGGATAAAGTAACAGCCCTGAATCAGGAGGACCCGAGTTCAAATCCAGCCTCAGACACTTACTACCTGTGGGAATCTGGTCAAGTTATTTAACTCTATATGCCTCTGTTTCCACATCTGTAAAATGAGCTGAGGAAGGTAGTGTCCATTTCTTTGCCAAGAAAACTCAACCTGGAGTCACAGAGTCAAACATAATTGAAATAACTGAACAATAAACAGATTACTGAGTTATTATGAATGATCCTTGAAGTATCATGGAGAACTGGTAAAGTAAAAATGTTATGTCAATTTCTAAAAGAGGTAAAATATTTCTATTCTAAGCTATTTAACTTGACTTTTTTCCCCTGGCAAAATTCTAAAGGTATTTTTAAATAAATTGTGAACATTTAGGGGGAAAAAAAGCAGTGATCACTGTGTCAACATGCGTTCATCAAGAACAAGAAATTCTAAACTAATCTCATTTCCTTTTAGACAAGGTTATTAGATCCACAGAATGGAGAAATGTTTGATAAATTATATGACAAAATCTCTCAAGTTATCCTTATAGCTTAGATGGTAGGAAATGAGCTAAATGACAATTCAGTTAAGTGTATTTACACCTGGTCTAATGATTAAATCTAAAAGAGTCTAATGAGTTAAGTCTAACCACTTAATGACTGATATTGACCTGGCTACACATATGTAGGAGAGAGCCTCATGAATCTGTCCACCAGAGGTTGGATAGCCAATTTTAGGGGATATTATAGATAGAATTCCTGCTCAAATAATTATTTCCCCTTCCTCAAGTTTTCTGCCATATCTTTCTCTCTGTGTCTCTGTCTCTTTCTCTGTCACTCTGTCTCTCTCTCTCTCTCTCTCTCTCTCTCTCTCTCTCTCTCTCTCTCTCTCTCTGTCTCTGTCTCTGTCTCTCTCTGTCTCTCTCTCTGTCTCTCTCTCTCCATATATATATACATATATACCCATTTCAGTTAATGTTCATTCTTTCTCACTTCTTAGGCTCCTTTTCCTCTTCTTACAAGCATATGGGGGAAAAAAAGTTTCCCTTTAATCTGTTTATTCCATCTATCTCTTCCCTAGTCTTTGTTGCTAAACTTTCTTGGAAAAGTTCTCTAATTTAATAGACAAGATAAGAAATACCTAAAAACAATCTAGTTTATTTTTAAAATAACCTTAGGAACACAAACTCCTAGGGAAGAATCCACTATTCAATAAGAATAGCTGGGAAAACTGGAAAGCAGTTTGTCAGAAATGAGATCTACACTAGCATCTTACACCATATAAATATGCATAAGCTCCAAATAAACATCCTAAATATAATCACTATATAACAATATATAAATATAATATAATATATATGATAATCATAAATATAACAATATATGTAATAAATATAAATTAAATTCACATATCATTTCAAAATAAAGAAGAGAAAGGGATATTGTTTATACCTATGGCTAAAAAGAAAATGGTTACCTAAACTAGAGATAGAAGAGATCATAACAGATAAACAAAGAATAAGATTGTTTATTTTTTCATCACTGACTCTTAATTTCTTCATGAATATATATGTAAAAATGGACATATATTGATTTCATTAGTAATAGAATTTGAGAAATTATTTTCCCCAGGCAAGTTCCCAAGCAATTGTCAAAGGGGAAATTTAACCTCATGCATTTATCTGTTCAAAAATCCTTTCAATTTGAGACTGTCTGTCAGCTGAGAATTTTATTAGTTTTGGTGTTAATTATCAGCAATCAGGGATGTTGTAAACACTGAAAAAAAATCGGTATGTGATATATAGTGATTTGGAGCTTGCTTAATCACTGAAGTACTGGCAATGCAGAAGGAAGGAGTTAGCATTTTAACAAAGAGCCACCACTTCCACAAGAAGTAAAAATTCCCTTCTAGGATGCTGGCTGGCATAATAAAAATTTTAAAAAGCAGATCAAGAGATTACAGCTGACAAGATAACAAATGCTAGAACAAATTCTCCTCAAATTAATTAGTTCTTAAAAGCAAAAATTAGAGTCATTCTTCAATGTGAATAGCAGAAACCAAGTAAATGTACTAAGGAGCACCTGGGCAAATTTTTAAAATCAAAATAAAATATTATTAGAAATTCAAAACATTCAAAAAGACCAGTGAACTAGGAGATGTCTTTTTCAATGGAAGGGCAAATTTGGTATCTAAAATATTTAGAGTTAAATTCCTTTGTTCTGCTTAGCTATTCAAATTGAACTTCAGACTACAGCTCTTTTATTTCTGATTTATAACTTTAATATCCCATTTTTGGAGTATTAACCCATATGCTCATAAGTTGCCTGTTTTTTTGTGGGAGTCAAGAATATAATCTCTTTTGTATATCCTAGTCACCATCTCATAAACACCCCGGATGCTGTGATATCTTGTAATTCTTTGTTCTGCATGAGATTTGTAGCCCATGAATGTTATGGCGATATTTCAGAATGATATTTTTCAGTACTTTAATTTTTTTCCAAGACCATATCAGAAATATTCAAATTTCTGAATCACCCATTGCCATTATTAAGTATAAATTAATCTCTTTCCTAGTTTTGAGTCTGATAATCTTCACATTTCTAGACATGGCTATGTTTACTGTCTATATAACTAAGCAACTTTATGTCAGCCTTTTTTTAAGCTCCTTATATCAAATAAAACCTCAAATCTTAAATTTATGTTTCGTCTATAAGTGGCCAATGACACAAAATTTAATTTAATCAAATGACAAATGTTTTAGTCACAAAGCACTATGCTACAATCTGGGGAAAATGAAAATATTAGCCAAGACATGGTTTCTGCTTTCAAATCCCTTACAATCTAAGAAAGGGATAAGAATCCAGCATATGTCAAATAAAGGTTAATTAGGACATTCTTTGATCAATGTAATGAGTTTCCCAATCAACATGATGACATTACAAAGATCTTTGTCTGGAGGCTTCAAAGGGGTATTCCTCCCCATCACCACCATCCCCACAGAGGTGGGCATGCACACTTAGGTCTCTTTCTCAGAAATTATAAGGAATTCCTCTGATTAGATAATTGCTTATCAAGTTTGTTATGGTAAGGATTCCTTGTAGTTTTTGATTAGACTTGATGACTATGTAGGTCCCTCTGACTCTAACTTTGATGCTTCTTTGTGAGTTTAGCTGAACATCAGTAATTCCATGATATTTTCAATATATTTATTCCATGAAATACAGAGTGGCAATCTGTGTAAGGATGCTCTGCATTGAACAATATTGCCACTAGATGCTTGGTTTTCCTTTGCTTTTGAAAGAAAAATTTCTAACACAAGGCATGCTGGGACATTGCAATATAGGCAGAAAACTAACTACCCTAAGGAGTTGCTATGGAGATCTGTTAAAGAGGGGAAAGGAGGGAGTTAGTAGAGGGTTTTTTCCCCCTGTGGCAATTGGGGTTAAGTGGCTTGCCCAGGGTCACACAGCTAGGAAATATTAAGTATCTGAGACCACATTTGAATTCAGGTCGTCCTGACTTTAGGGCTGGTGTTCTATCCACTGCACCACCTAGCTGTCTTGTTAGTGGAGTTTTATGTTAGTAAACAAAATCCACCCATATATTTGGTTGTTTGAATGAGGTGGGAGGGAGGAGGGAGGACAGAGGTGAGGAAAGGTTTAACAGTTCCCAAGCACTTTCAGATCAAAAGCAAAGTATCTGGAGAAAAATAGTGTCTTTATGGTTTAGAACAGCAGCAGGGTATAGAGAATGCTCAGCTATATTTCTTGGGTTCTTGCTGGCAGAATGAACCATAATTCATTGAACTCTGCAACTTCTCAACTATTATCACTTGGTTAGATATTAGAGGACATCATGAGGAGAGCTTATTTCACATCAAAGAAATATTCTAAAATCTTTCCAATCAAAAGGAATCCAAAGGGGCAATATTTATGAGGCAGCAGTAGGCTTGGAAATGAAAGAAACCACAATAAAGTTCAGGTTCATCTCATTACTACCTGTGTGGCCTTCAGCAAACCTCTGAACCACTCACCCTCAGTTTTCTCATCTTTAAGAGGAGGGAATTGGCCCAATTCTTCTCTGAGGTCCTTTCATTCTCTAAATCTATGGGATTTTTTTTTCCATCACAACTGCCATAAATACACTTGGCAGCACCATAACTGCAGCTGTGAGATGAAAGTTGCTGTCTAAGATAAGGGATCATGGGATGTGACATAGAATACAGAAAATGCAAAACCGGTTATCTTCCTAGCATCCTTTAAAGGCAAATGCATACCAGGTGGAGAGGGAAAAGGTAACCAAACCCCAAAGAATGAGAAACAATGCACAATGGAAAGATAGATAACATAGAAGTAAGAGCACAAAATCTCCAGAAAACCACACCTTGTACAACTGGCTTTCTCTAGTTGGTAGTAAGATTGCATGTGAAAAAGCAGAGAGAACTCCATTTCAAAATAAGATTCCCATTAAGGGAACTGAGTACCCTGCATAGAGAGCATGCTTCATGACAAGTTTCATAGATCCAGGACTCTAGTGTCCTCCAGACCTTGGATCTAATATAGAGCATGAATCTATGGAACCTGCAAAGAACAAGCAGGTAGCCAGATTTGAAATCTTTTACATTTCCTGCATGTTATTTGGCCCTTGTGATATTCTTCCACACTATTTTAAAGTAAAGCCCTAGTTTCCTCATCTGTACAATGAGGAAGCTGGAATAGATGTTGTGTAAGGTCCCACGATGGAAAGAACACTCAGTCTACAGACTGGGGCCTGGGTTACATACCACCTCTGCTACATTCTGTCTGGATAACCTTGGGAAATACACTTAATCTCACTGGGCCTCAGACTTCTGAACTATATAAAATGACTAGACTTGGTCGGAGTACATACATAGCCTCTGAGGACCCTTCCAGATCTATCTTCCTAAATAACACAGGAGCCAGATGTAATGCTACATATTTAATTAGGGCTAAATCCACTTTACCCTTAGACTAACTCAGGCTTGAAATTGTATCTAACAGATAATGCTGAGGTATTGATTTCTTATTTTATGTAAGTCATACATATGTAAAATTCAAAAGGTCTCTTATGTCTCTTTTAATATTCCATAGTATTGGCTTTTAGTACTGTCATACATTAAATCACTGGGATTACTCCAAGCTCACGGGATGACATGATGAAGGGATGAAAGTTGTTTGAAAATAACTCTGGGAGCAGTCAGGAGCAGTTACTATCCCACAACCACTCTGAATGGCATCGTAAGTAGGATCAATATAGACTATTCTGCAAACTGAATTCTGAAAAGGTTGGAATTAATGAACTATGTCATATTTTAAACATCTGTTTAAGAAGAGGCACATTGTGTTTCCAATGACCATCTTGTTTAAATGAGGAAAAAAAAGATGATGAGGAAGTACAACTAAAAAAAAAAAAAAAAAAAAAAGTCTGATTTGATCCTCTCGTGACAATTTCAGTATTTATTTGAATACTGTGGATCCACTGTCTCCAAAAACAAAATATAAGAAAAAAGAAGAACAAGCTGAAAGGAAATTAAACTGTCTTCTAAAAGATGAGTTTGAAGATATGTAGGACAGGGCCCATCTATTTTCCACATGAAGGGAAAGCAGAATAAGATGAAATGAACACAGGAAATTTAGGCTTGGTATAAGATCTTCCTGACATTGAGAAGAGATACCAAATCATGTTATTGGGAAAATTTTCCAGATATTCTGCCTGAAATTAAAGAAGTCGCTCCCTGCATGCTCACTTAACTGCTTATTGCATCAGAGGTTACTCGTATATGCATGCAATACCATGTCTGATGACAATTCTCATGTTGGATGACCTTGTTCTCATTTCCTTAGCAGAAATTTTATTTTTACCCAAAAAAAATGTGAAGAGTTTTGTCAAAGATTATTTAGTAAATGGAAAAGCTAGAATTGGAATTTTGCTTTCAAACATAGCACTTAGTCTACCATCCCACACTCTCATTCCTGTGGAATTCTGTAAAGTGTACTCTATACTCTTACTTTTTTTTTTTTTTAATTAATGTCAAGGAACATTTAGCTTATTAACATGGTACTAACAAAACCAAGGTCATAGGTTTCATTTTTGTATGCACCAAACAGAAAAAAGCAAAAAACAAAAACACCAATATATCACACCAATACCTGCCAGGTTCATGACAAAGTATAACAGGATAAGAAGTATGCTATCTCAACACAATTCATTACTGAAAAGCACACATGCTTTTTTTTTTTTTTTTTTTTTTTTTTTTTTTTCCCCTGAGGTAATTGGAGTTAAGTGACTTGCCCAGGGTCACAGCTAGGAAGTGTTAAGTGTGTGAGATCAGATTTGAGCTCAGGTCCTCCTGATTTCAGGTCTGGTGCTCTATCCACTGCGCCACCTAGCTGCTCTGCACATAGCCTTTCAACATTATATGTCAATAAAGAAGTATTTTAAAGCACCTACTATGAGCCAGGTACTGTTCTAAGTACTGAAGATAAAAAGCAAAGCAAGATGGTGTTGTCTCCTAATTGTGCCTTTTCATGGTTGTTCTTATACATCTAGGATATTCTCCTCCCTTACTTTCATTCCCTGGCTTCCCTGGTTTCCTTTATCTGTTAGCTAAAAACCTACTTTCCATAAGACTCCTTCCCAGAATTGCCTTAAAGTTAGTGCCTTCCATCTTATTTGTCTCCAGTTTATCTTATATTTGTACATTTTTGCCTGTTTTCTCCCTTTCAAACAGTGAGCTCTTTGAGAGCTGGGATAGGCATATTCTTATTAATTCTGAATCTTGACAGTTACATTGGATCTTTCCGCATTTCAAAGAAAGAACTCTTTGATTAGGATCTAAAGTTGAAAGCTACTCCTTGCTGTGATGGTGTGTGCTAGATGTACTGAACTAAAGCTAATTTTTATCTGTTTTTGCCTTTCTTTGTATCCTATTGTTGTCTTGTTGACTTGTTGACTCCCAGACTTCAAAAAGTTTATCAAGGAAAACATGTGTAAGCATATTATATATTATGTATAAAATATATTATATTATTATATTATTTTATATCTATTAAAAGGTCAATTAATACAATATAATATCAATTTATATTTATGAAGCATACTATGTGATGGAATTTTGAATGAGAGGAACTCACTAAACCACTGATACTTGACCATAGTGGGATTGTGATCTGTATCAAAGATACAACGACCAAAGCACTCACACTTGAAATCAAAGTTCTTTTAAAGAACTAAAGTCAAGGCTCTTTTCAACAATGAGGTGATTCAAGGTAATTCCAATAGACTTGTGAAGAAAAGTGCCATCTACATCTAGAGAGAAAACTATAGAGACTGAATGTGCATCAAAGCTAGTATCTTCACCTTTTTGTGTTGGTTGTTTGCTTTTTTTTTTCTTTCTCATGATTTTTTCCCTTTTGATCTGATTTTTCTTACACTGGATGAAGAATATAGAAGTATGTTTAGAAGAATAACACATGTTTAAAATATGTCAGATTGCTTGATGTCTTGGGAGAGAGAAGGAAGGAGAAAATTTGGAACACAAGGTTTTTCAGGGATAAATGTTGAAAACTCTCTTTGCATGTATTTGGAAAAATAAAATACTATTTAAAAAAAATAAAAGGCTAAAGTCAGAAGTACAGATTAGCATGCAGCAGGACTCAATGGAGAGAATATTGAATTAGGAGACCTAGGACCTGGAAGTCAATCCTGACCCTGCCACTTACTACCTATGGAATCATAGCTAAGTCACTTCTCCTTTCTAAGCCCCTCATTTTGCTCATATGTAAAATGAAGGAATTGAACTGGTCACCCTAGCATTTAGGACACTCCCTATAACAAAGTGGGGAATAAGTGCTTGTAGATTTTCCTCACCTTCATTCCAAGGTACTTCTAGGTCTAAATCTATGCAATCATAAGACAGTAAATAACTTGTAAAAGTTTAAGTAGCATAGCTGGGATGCAAACTCAGTAAGTCTAACTCCAAAATGTAGCACTTTTTCTGCTACATAAATGCTTTAAAAAAATTGACTCTTCACAAAGCATCTGAAAGATATGGCTTAAAGAGATCAAAGTATTTATTGATTTTTCAATTTATGCTACTGGATTGATCTAACCCATATGTGTGTGGTTTTATATATATATATATATACACATATATATATATAATATCTCTTTTTAGTACATGAACACCTACTCTCTTGTTCTTAGTCAACTTTCACTTACCTCCATGTAAGCCTTTATCTGAAGCATCACAAATAGGTTTTCTTTGTAATCTGTTTTCAAACCGTCATGATTCCCATGGAGGAGAAATGCTAAGAGCTTCCCAAGTCTCCTCCCCCACCCCTGAACACTAAGGTTTCAGGCACTTCTTTGTTTAAGTGCCTGGCTATATGGTGAGAAGTAAAAATGTATTGATGTTTCTCTACTTACAAGATCAATTAGGATTAAAATGAAGTTCTAAGGAAAACAAAGGAATGGGTCCAATAGCTCCCAGCTCTCATCTGGGTCTAAGAGATCAAGTTTTCTTCATCAGTTACTCACAGTCCTTTATCTTTCATGAGACACACCTGTGAAATGATGAGACAAAGATCTTTGTACTCAGAAGTGACAAAGAAGTGAATCTGTACAAAGAGCCAAATTTTCTTTAAAAAAAAAAAAAACAATACTTATACACACACAGAGCAAATCACTCCATAAAACCTGCCCATGGTGATGTCAACATGTATTCACTTGTGTACAGTGAAGGACTGTTCAGACAGCTGTTTTTGCTTACATACATTATTGCCCATTTATATTTATGTGGAAATATTTTCCTGGCATATTTCAGGAGGCTATTTGGTTGAAGGCTCTGACCCTGAACCTTGGAATATTGTTGCTCATACCAGTGATTCTCAAAGTGTGGCTTAGAGAATCCTGGGCATCTCTGAAACCCTTTCAGAAGGTCTACAAACTCAAAATTAGTTTTATTTCTAATATAGTGAATATCTGTAAATATAACCCATATAAACAAAAACTCTTTGGACAGATACTCAATAATTTTTAATAGTATAAACATACTGAGGACAAAAGTTTGAGAACCACTGGATTATACTTTATATTTTGTTTATGGTTTTTGTTCAGATTTTTAAAAAAATCTTGTATGGCTAATCAATTTTGATAAAAATGATTGTAGTGCCCTTCACCCCCTTTGCCTCTTGAGTCAGCATTTCTAATATTTTTATGTTGCTATGGAATCAGAAAAACATAGTATATTAGTGTGGGAAGAGACCTTAGAGACCATCTAGATCTGATCCTGACCAATCTGAACCTGAAAAAAGAATCCTCTCAGACCATACAAAGGTCATCTACTCTTTGCTTAGAGAACTCTAGTGAGAAAGGAAGTTACTTACCACCTCCTCTCACCAAGTTAGTCCATTCCACTTTTAGATAGCTCTAGTTCTCACAAGTGTTTTCTCACATTGGGTTGAAATCTGATCCTCTGCCATTTTATCTATTACTTGTAATTGCGACCTTATGGCACCAAGTAGAACATAGCAACCCTTCAAATACCTGAATACTGCATTCTATCATGTCCCTCCCAAGTCTTTTCTTCTGTAGACCAAACATCTTTAGTTCTTTCAACTGTTCCTCATTTGGCACCATTTGGATGTCCTTCACTGTCCCAGATGACTTCCTATAGAAGACACTATGGAGAGTGTCTAGTACATTAATGTCTAGCACCCAGAACTAATTTCCAGATATAGGAGGTCTAGGGCAAAAAATAGTGGGAGTGTCTACTCTATCATTCTTGACACTGTTCCTTTCTAAAAGAGGTATAGGATTAAATGACACATCAACTGATCTGTAACTAGATAAAGGCATAATGGAGAGAGAATAAGCCAGAGAGTTGGGATGACCTGAGTTCAAGTTCTATCTTTTATGTGTTGATAACATGAACCTATTCACTCTATTAACTCATATTAAACCTGAAAAGCACTAAAATTCCTAGATTTTTTCAGAGGATTTTCTACTAAGCCAGACGTTAATCATTTCATACTAATTAAATTTACTTTTGAACCCAATTGTAAAACTTCATATTTATCCCTAGACAAACACATCTATTATTTTCAAATTTGAAGTTATAACTGTTTATATTTTGGGGGGTCTTGGTTCCATCATCCAAAATGTTAACTTTCTTTCCCAGCTTTCTGTCAGCTGTCAATCAGATAAGCATATCACCTATGTCTTAATTCAAGACATCAATATGGAAGTGAATTAGATCTATCCCTCAAAGAGTCAGGACCTTCTTAAGACCTCCCTTGAGACTTAGTTCATTAATGAATACTTTTTGGGTTCTGTCATTCAGCAAGCTCTTAATCTACCTCTTTCCCATTATACAGTGCACAAAGTTATCAGGAGAGACTGAGTCAAATGCTTTGCTGGAAGTAAGCATAAGGGTAGCATTCCCCTGATCTAAACCAGGGTCAATAACCTGTGAAAGGGAAAAATGAGAGTAATCTGGAAAAACCCCTTCTTGATAGAAAAAAAAATCATTGTTAGCTCTTCTTTCTTTTCTAGATGTTCACTAGAACATCTATCCCTTTGATAATACTTTCTTGAATTTTGTCAAGAAATGAAGTCAAACTTATTGTCTGTAATTTTAAGCTTCCATTATCTTCCTTTTTTAGAAAATTGTGATACGGGGAGAAAAGTGCTGCCTTTATCCAGATCTCTTCAATTTTCTACAACCTTCCCAAAATAAATGGCAATGGCTCAGCCAGCACAACCTCCATAAAAATCAAAAGATATAATGCATCTGAGAAAGATAACTTGAATTTACCAAGAACAGCTAGGTGCTCACTGATATGTCATCTACCATCTAATAACCATCTATTAACTAACCTCTAACAACTAAATAACAGCATAATGCAAAGTTTTTGTTTAGTCATTCAGTCATAACCTCTTCTTCATGATGTCCAGAACTATAGCATGCCAGATACATCTATCTTCTATTATCTCTTGAAGTCTGTCCAATCCCATGTTCATTGTTTCCATGATACTATTTATCTCATCTTTTGCTTTCCCCTTCTTTTGCCTTCAATCTTCCCCCAACATCAGGAACTTTGCCAATGACTTTTGTCTTCTCATTATGTGCACAAAGTATTTAAGCTTCAGTTTTAGTACTTGACCTTCCAGGGAATAGCCTGAATTAATATCTTAAAGTATTGACTTATTTGATTTCTTTGCTGTCCAAAGCAAAAGTCTTCTCCAGCACCAAAAATTCAAAAGTATTGATCGTGTGAGACTCAGTTTGTTGTTACAGTCCAATTCTCACAGTCCTATATTGCTACTGGAAAAACTATAGCTTTGACTACATAGTCTAGGTGATGTCTTTGCTTTGCTTTTTAGTATGCTGATAATGGAGAGAGGGTGAGTCAATGAGTTAAGATAATCCAACTTCAAATCCTGTCTCATATGTATTGACCATGTGACTCTAATTAAGTTACTCAATTTTTTGGTGTCTGAGACTATCAACTGGAAGACAATTGCTGACCTGCATTGCTAAAAGAAACTTCTTCACTGAGAGTTCCCTACACAACTAGCCCCAAAATATACAGACACCAAAAATAAAACTTATTAAGAAACAGAAAATTAGTCACACCTATGTCAACATATCTATTCTTGATGGCCTTATTTAACTTAAACCTGCTGCTTTTATTAGAGACTCTGAGTCTGACAGAATGATAAATTATATTTGTTTTCATTTTGTTTCTCAATTTTTTTCAAATCCAAAAATGTTTAAGAATTTAGCTTTTTTTCTGTCCTTGTATGTAAGTTTTTCTTAAAGATTTTCTTAATTCTGCATGGTACATATCTACATAGATTTATGTATAAATACTTAATATATTCTATTGACATGTAGTCTATTTATATAACTATCATTCTCTGTTAAATAAATAGGTATGTAAAAATTCTGCTTCCTGGGGTTGGCAGATTGAACTAGCATAATTGATCAGAGATACTAGAAGAGAATATTTTGAATGTTGCTTGTTTCTTGAGGTCAAAATCTGTTTAATATTTCTCTTTTGTATATCTAGCACCTGGTACATAATAAAAATTTTCTAAATATTTGTTGAAATGAATTTTACCATTTTATCTGTCTCTCTTTCTTCCTATAGGCTTATGTATAGGTGAATTCATCTATGTCTACATGCAGATATATCTGTATACATATATAGCAGTATGTAGCAGTAGATGGTAAATTGACTTTGGACTCAGAAAGATTTGAGTTCAAGTACAGCCTTAGACATATACTAGCTGTATAACCAAAGATACTTCATTTTAACTTTTCAGTGTTTTAATCAACTGTTTAGAACTGACTACAAATTAAAATAAATGTACTGATCTGCATTTTGTGGAGGAAGTTTCCATATTGGAAGTTCTCCTCACCAATTAAAATCAAGTTCTTAACATATATATGAATATAAAGATTTTCTATTTATATACACAAATTTCACATATTTTATATTTATGTATACATGTATATATCTATCCATGTATGTATATATATATATATATATATATATATATATATATATATAGAGAGAGAGAGAGAGAGAGAGAGAGAGAGAGAGAGAGAGAGAGAGAGAGAGAGAATGGCTTAATTTAAATCAATAAGAGTTTTATAGCATATTTAGCATATAGCACTGAAGAAGGTACTAGGAATATAGACAAAAATGACTGTCCTTGTCTGTAAGGAGTAAACAATGTCTAAAATATGACTCTTCTTGTGTCTTTCTCTAATAACCCTAAATCAACTGCCAGTTTCAAGAAGTAAATCCAGGATCAAATACAAAATGCTCTGCTTGGCATTCAAAACCTTTTATAACCTAGTCCCCTTCCATATTTTCAGTCTTCTTATTTCTTCCTCTTTATCATGTACTGGTCCATCCAGGGAACCTGATCTCCTGGCTTTTCCAGAAACAAAACACTCCATCTCTTAGTTCCAGGCATTTGCTGTAGCAACCACCCCTGCCTCAAACATTTTTTTTTTATCTCTGCTTCAATTACTAATCTCCTTGGCGTTACTTCTCAACTTAAATCCCAATTTCTATTGGAAGCCCTTAGCAATGCCATTTAATTTCAGTGCCTTCCCCCTGTTAATTCTTCCTGTTTTTCATATATAGCTTGCCTTGCATATATTTATTCAAATGTTGTGTCCTTCTAACGGGCAGTAACTATCTTTTTCCTCTCTTTGTATCTCCAAAACCAAGCATGATGCTTGGCATATAGTAGGTGCTTAGTAAATATTGATTGATTGATTGATTGATTGATTAATGAATATAATTTATTGATCAGATCTAATCCCATGGGATAAAGTATGCTCAAGATGACTTGACCCTAGACTTTAACTTATTAATTAATATAATTAATCAAATTCATAGTTTGGGAAACCTTTGGCTAGACAATTATATAAAAAAATCTAGAAATCTAAAATCTGAATGGACTACAAGTTCAATGAATCCATAATATAACATAGCAGCCCAAAACACTAACATAAGCATTAAAATGGCAACTTACTGTCAAGATAGAGAGAGGTAAAAGTGACCTTGTACTTTGACTTTGACACATTTAAAAAAAATATTCACATTCTGGAAACACAACCAGGTGGTCATGCAACATATATGTTATTTGAAGGCACTGAAAATGATTAGCCTGAAAAAGTGTAAACTTAAGGAGAAAATGGTACTTCAGATATTTAAAATAAAAGAGATTACATTTATCCTCATTGAGAAATGGGTAGAAACTCCAGAAGGGCAGATTTTAGTTCAGTATGAGTTGAAAAATAAGATGAGCTGCTTCCAGAGGTAATAAAATTTCCTCTTACTGGAGGTTTTCAAAAAAATATTGGAGAGATAGAATAGATGATGGCAATTACATGAAATTAAAAAGGTTTTACAGTAATGAAATCAATTTAAATAGGATAAAAAAGGAAGCTGTAAATTTGAGGAAGGAGGAGAGGAGATTATGTATGAATGATAAGGCCCCAATATCAAAGATATATAGAAAACTAAAAATAAATATCTAAGACCAAAAGCTTTCACAAATGAATAGTGGTCAAAAGATATGAACAAAAAAGTCTCAAAAGAATTGCAAACTTTAAATAGCTGTTTGAAGGAATGTCCCAAATAATAAGAAAAATGCAAATCAAAATGACTCTAATTTTTTATTTTATACCCAGCAAATTGCTAAAAATAATAAAAGATAGTATTCAATAAACTTGCTATAGAAAGATAGGCACATAAATAGTCCTCAAAAGAATTCTAAATCTAAACAAAATTAGACTGCCCCATTGATGCAGTTTATGAACAGATTCTGAAAAATGATTTGGAATTATGCTAAGAAAGTAACAGGTGGAGAAAGAGATTGTCCTGGAGTCAAGAAGATCTGCGTTCAAATTCTATCTCAGATATTTAGTAGCTCTGTAACTCTGGTCAAGTCATTTAAACTCTCTCAGCTTCAGTTTTCTCATCTATAAAATACATAAGGATGGATTCTAAGGTCCTTTACAGCTCTAAATCTATGATCCTATAAAAATGTCTATATAATTCAATACTATTCATATGTCCCATGAAGATCAAAAACAGAAAGATCTCATATACACCAAAAATTTAATAGCATCATTTTTCCTAGTAGTATCAAAGTCTGAAAATAAAGTAGAAGTCCATTGATTAAGTAATGGCTAAGAAAACTGGAATACATCGATATAATGGAATATTACTATTTTTCCCCCCTGAGGCTGGGGTCAAGTGACTTGCCCAGGGTCACACAGCTAGAAAGTATTAAATGTCTGAGACCAGATTTGAACTCGGGTCCTCTTGAATTCAGGGCTGGTACTCTATCCACTGCGCCACCTAGCTGCCCCAAATATTACTATTATTGTTGTTAACCATTTATTTTCAGTTGTATCCAACTCTTTGTGGTCCTAATTAGAATTTTCTTAGCAAAGATACTGGAGTGCTTTGCCATTTTCTTCTCAAGCTCATTTCATAGATAAGGAAAGAGAAAAACACAGTTGTGACTTGACCAAAGTCACACAGCTAGTAAATGTTTGAGGTTATATTTGAACTCAAGAAGATGAATCTTTCTAGCTTCAGGCCTATTACTCCATTCACTATACCAGCTAGCTGAAGACTACTGAAAAGCATGGGAAAATCATGAATTGATGCAAACTAAACTAGGCAGAAGCAAACAAATAATATACACTGTAACTGCAACAATGTAAGTGGAAAGAACAACACCACAAATGAAAAAAAAAAAAAAACGAATGTCATATAATCATGATGGTCAAAGTTGATCCCAAAGAAGAAAGGCGAAAATATAATCTCTTCCTTTCTCTGCACAGGTGATATATTCTCCCAGACTTATCTGAAGTTTAAATTGGTTGTGTTAAACTCCTTTTTTGAAGAAGAGGATTCTGGAAAGATGGGACAATAAGTCAGAAAATTCCAAGTTCTCCAGATTTCCCCCACAAACAAAACAAAATTGCTCCTCAAAGAGAACATAGACTAATGCAAAACAAATTAGACTGCAGGAAGAAATGGGTCCTCTTGGGAAAATCTGAGAAGATCTAAATAAAGACCCTAGGATGGAGGTTTAACCCACATGAAGTATAAATACCCCTAGGCTAGCTCTGCAGAAATAGCAAAGGGGGAGCCTCAACCCTAACCACAGGAACTTTAAACTCTTGGACAGAAGAGGAGTCAGTGGTCTGAGTCCAGGAAGATTAAGTGAACTTCTGCTGATTCAAAACCCCAGATCTAATTATGCTGCTGAGAGGAGACCCTGGGGAAAAGAGGAACCAACACATTGGATGAATACAGAAGCAGTGAGGCAGGGACACTGTTAGTTACAGGCACTTGCAGAAGGATAAAGTTTTTGGTTTGGAGTTCCAAGCTAGAGAGGAAAACTGAAGTGAAGCCAGAGGCACCATACTTCCCCTCTCCTACCCTAGGACTAAAGGTAGCTATACTAATAAATTATCATTAAAAAAAAAAAAAATGAGCAAAGAAACTTACTATGGAAACAGGGAAGACTAAGGTTTGTCTTAAATGAGGACATTGAAATTAAAAAGCTTCTTATATCCCAAGGAAATGCTAAAGAAGGGAAAGGGACCTGTATGTGCCAAAATGTTTGTGGCAGCCTTTTTTATAATGGCTAGAAACTGGAAAATGAACAGATACCCATCAATTGGAGAATGGTTGGGTAAATTATGGTATATGAATGTTATGGAATATTATTGTTCTGTAAGAAATGACCAACAGGGGAAAACTGGAAATTAGTATGGCAGAAATTAGATATGGATCCACACTTAACACCATATACCAAGATAAGATCAAAATGGGTCCATGATTTAGGCATAAAGAGGGAGATAATAAATAGATTAGAGGAACAGAGGATAATCTACCTCTCAGACTTGTGGAGGAGGAAGGAATTTATGACCAGAGGAGAACTAGAGATCATTATTGATCACAAAATAGAAGATTTTGATTACATCAAACTAAAAAGTTTCTGTACAAATAATACTAATGCAAACAAGATTAGAAGGGAAGTAACAAATTGGGAAAATATTTTTAAAAACAAAGGTTCTGACAAAGGTCTCATTTCCAAAATATATAGAGAACTGACCCTAATTTATAAGAAACCGAACCATTCTCCAATTGATAAATGGTCAAAGGATATGAACAGACAATTCTCAGAGGAAGAAATTGAAACTATATCCACTCACATGAAAGAGTGTTCCAAATCACTACTGATCAGAGAAATGCAAATTAAGACCACTCTGAGATACCACTACACACCTGTCAGATTGGCTAAGATGACAGGAACAAATAATGACAAATGTTGGAGGGGATGTGGGGAAATTGGGACACTAATACATTGCTGGTGGAGTTGTGAAAGAATCCGGCCATTCTGGAGAGCAATCTGGAATTATGCCCAAAAAGTTATCAAACTGTGCATACCCTTTGACCCAGCAGCGCTACTACTGGGATTATATCCCAAAGAAATACTAAAGAGTGGAAAGAGACATATATGTGCCAAAATGTTTGTGGCAGCTCTTTTTGTTGTAGCTAGAAACTGGAACATGAATGGATGTCCATCAGTTGGAGAATGGTTGGGTAAATTGTGGTATATGAAGGTTATGGAATATTATTGCTCGGTAAGAAATGACCAGCAGGAGGAATATAGAGAGGCCTGGAGAGACTTAAATCAACTGATGCTGAGTGAAATGAGCAGAACCAGAAGATCACTGTACACTTCAACAACAATACTGTATGAGGATGTATTCTGATGGAAGTGGAAATCTTCAACATAAAGTAGATCCAACTCACTTCCAGTTGATCAATGATGGACAGAGGTAGCTACACCCAGAGAAGAAACACTGGGAGGGGAATGAAAATTGTTAGCACTAATATCTGTCTGCCCAGGTTGCATGTACCTTCGGATTCTAATGTTTATTGTGCAACAAGAAAATGATATTCGCACACATGTATTGTACCTAGACTATATTGTAACACATGTAAAATGTATGGTATTGCCTGTCGTCGGGGGGAGGGAATAGAGGGAGGGGGGTAATTTGGAAAAATGAATACAAGGGATAATATTATAAAATATATATATATATATATATAAAAAAAAAAAAAAAAAAGAAATGACCAACAGGATGAATACAAAGAGTCTTGGAGAGACTTATATCAACTGATGCTGAGTGAAATGAGCAGAACCAGGAGATAATTATACACTTCAACAATGATACTGTATGAGGATGTATATCTTCAATATAGAGAAGAGCTAATCCAATTCCAATTGATCAATGATGGACAGAATCAGCTACACCCAGAAAAGGAACACTGGGAAATAAGTGTAAACTGTTTGCATTTTTTGTTTTTCTCCCTAGGTTATTTTTACCTTCTGAATCCAATTCTTCCTTTGCAATAACAACAACAACAACAAAATTCGGTTCTGCACATATATATTGTACCTAGGATATACTATAAGATATTTAATATGTATGGGAATACCTGCCATCTAGGGGAGGGGATGGAGGGAAGGAGGGGAAAAATTCGGAACAGAAGGGAGTACAAGGGATAATGTTGTAAAAAATTACCTATACATATGTACTGTCAAAAAATGTTATAATTATAAGATTAATTAAAAAAAAAAAGAAATAAAAAAGCCTCTCCTGCCCCAAAAAGTAACATTAAACAGCTACCTGACCAGAAAGAATTTATAGAAGAACTCAAAAAAGACTTTAAAAACCAAATGAAAGAGATTGAGAGAAAAAGAAGAACCATCCATGAAAAACAAGATTATGAAAAGAAAGTCAACCAATTAGAAAAGGAGATTCAGAATCTTAAAGAAGAAAATAACTCTTTGAAAATTAGAATTGATCAAGGGGAAGCTAGTGAGACCAATAAATAACAAAACAAAATATAAAGAATAAAAAAGTAGAGCCATGTGTGAAATATCTTATAAGAAAAACAATAGATCTGAAGAACAGATCAAGAAGAGAAAACATAAAAAATAATTGAATTGAAACCAAAAAAATAACCTTGACATAATAACACAAGAAATATTCAAGGAACATTTTCCTAAAGTGATAGAACAAGAAGGGAAAGTAGAATTGGAAAAAATCCACCAATCACTACCTCAACGAGATCTTATGAGGAAAACACATAGGAACATTAGTGCTAAATTCAAAACCCCCAGATCAAAGAGAAAATTTTACAAGAAACAAACAACAAATAAACAACAATTCAAATATGTTGGAGCTATAAGAAAAATTGTACAGGATCTATAAATAGCTACAATAAAAAACCACAGGTCCTGGAATATTATATATTGACAATCAAAAAATTAGTCCAGTAGCCAAAAATATATGCAGCAAAAATTAAGCATAATATTGAATGAAAAAAGTGGGCATGCAATGAACTCAAAATCTAATTTCTAGGGACTCAAAACAACAAGCTGTTTATGTTTTATATATGGAAATGTAAACCATATGTCTAAGATAGACATTAGTAATCAGGTAATCCAAAAGAAAAATTGGGGCAGAGCTGAGTATGATCGAACTCTAAAAAGCAAAACTATCTAGGAAAAGGTTAAAATAGTAATTATGCTATATGAATTGAGGTGCAGAGGAAAAATGGACACAGAGGCATTAGAGGGTAGAGGAGGGCTGGTAGTTCTGAAAATCTACTCACCTGAAAACTCATTGGAAATGAGTTAAAGAGGGAATGATAACATATATATATATATATATATATATATATATATATATATATATATATATATATATGCCATGAAGGGTATAGTACCCTCCAAAATATGTAAAGAAATAAGGAGGGAAGAGATAGATAAGATAAGATGGGGCATAGAAGTATGTTTAGATTAATAAGAGTAGGATAAGATATATCAATTCATGGGAATGGGATAAAGAAGGAGGAAAAGGGTAGTGGGGGCAAATAAGGGAGGGATCTATATGGGAGGACATTAAATAATAGCAAGGCAAATTAAGTAGTAGAACTAATATAGAAGAATTAGCAGGGATAAAAAATAAGACATACATAAACATTATAAGAAGGATCATGAGTAGAAATTATTAGAAAAAAAAGTAGGGCTAATAATCATTGATCTCAAACAAAGTCAAACTTAAATATTCAATTAAGAAAGAAATGTACATTATATGTTAACCTTATCAATTTGTTTTAGATTAATGTCGTGTGTGTGTGTGTGTGTGTGTGTGTGTGTGTGTGTGTGTGTGTGTGTGTGTGTAAAATCTCTTTGCTTAACTATGGCTGCTGAGGAAGGGAGAATGGGTAGAGATGAAAAGGGGAAAAAATAAAATTAAAATGCATGGCAGGAGCAGTTAGTTGATGAAGTGAATAGAGCACCAGCCCTGAAGTCAGGAGGATCTGAGTTCAAATCTGGCCTCAGACATTTAACACTTCCTAGCTTTGTGACCCTGGATAAGTCACTTAACCTCAATTGCCTCAGCAAAATAAAAACACAATAAAACAAAAGTGCATGGCAGAGAACAAAAGAATAAACTGCAAAAAAGCAAAGAAAAATGTGCAGTCATGAAATATAAGGTCTTTTATTATTATATATAAGTTCTTGAAATGGAAATGTACTACTATATATTTTGAATCCTCCTTGATGCTCTGCTGGGCACATGACAACTGTTTTGTTTTTCCTTTTTTGTCTTTCTTTTTCTATTTCTTAAATTTTGTTTTTAATTTTAAAAAGTAAAATTTTTTAAAATTTTAATAAATTCCTTTTATTTTTCCTTTTTAAAATTGTTATAAGGGATAGCTCTCTGGGGAAGAAAACAAGGGAGGATTTATTTAAAAATGAAGGTGATGTGAAAACCAAACATATAATTTTTTTAAAAGTGGAAATGTCCTTTAATAGATGTTCACACTGTGTCTCTTTTCCAACTCAGGCCTAATATCCTGAATCCTTTAAGGCAAAGAAAAACATGTCTTGTTTTAGTTACAACTTATGCAGGTGTGCTTGAAACAGAAAGACATGAAATGTTGTTGAACACCATTAAATCCTCCCAAAAGTCATTTGACAAATGTCAAGATAGGATACTAACTCTTAATTACTTTGCTCCAAATTTGTCACAACCTAGACTGCTTGTCCTAGTTAAAATGTTTCTTGTCAGTGTTTTTCTAGTGTTGACTGTGAGCTCTCTTCTTACTTAAAAAAAAATAATAATAACCTGAGCTGACAGCTCATCAGAAAAAGTGAGCATGTACAATGATTAGAGAGGGGAACTGAATTCAGAAACAGCTGTCATGATACTTGATAGTCCAGGATGCCAATATCCTGAGAAAGAGGGCCATCTGGGTCCAAATAAATCCAATAATTTGGTGTCGAAAGCTAAAGTAAAATAATAACTAATATTGATGTATACTACAATACTACAAAGTACTTTGCAAATATTATCTCATCTTATCCTTACCACAAACCTAGGAAGCAGGGGTTACTGTTATCCCCCAAATTACAGATGAGGAAACTGATACAAATAAGAGAGTCACACAGCTAATAACTGATTAAGATTTGAATTGAAGTCTTCTTGATTTCCCTTGTCCAATACTCTTATCTCCTGTGCCACATAACTGCCGAGAATGAAAGTAGAATAAAATCATTCAACATATTTTTATTAAGTACCTCCTATAGTACTTTACTATACTACATAGTACTTTAGCACTATACTAAAATGTTTAAGAGGCAAAGGCAAAGTAAGATTGTCCCTGCTCTTAAGGAACTTACATTTTAAGAGATAAAACAATAGAGACAGAGAGACAGACAGAAACAGACAGAAAGACAGAGACAGAAACAGAGACAGACAAAAACAAAGAGATAGAAACAGAGAGAGAGAAGAAATTCAGTGTTATATAATGCAGAATCTAGAATTTTAGATTGAATATGTTGAATTTTAGTGTTCAAGGATAAAAACACAGCTTTTCCCTTGAAAAATTCAGCTTATTTCTGAAACTTGGCCTCTCCATAAAACTGCTTGAACATGTTAGATTTTATATATTAGGATTCACAGCAGGTGCATCAATTATACATGGCTGTTAACACCGAGGTAAGCAATGGATTAGTGGGATTGTGTACTGAATTTATAAACAAAACATTCTCTTAATTTTACTCTACTTAATTGGTAACAGTCGATTAGAATTTAGTTGAAAAGAAATTTGAACTTGAAACAGAACTCATTAGTTTATATCTATAATATTGTTCTTCAAAAATCATGACTTGGTCAGTGTCAATACTGTTTTCAACAATTTAGATGCTCACCCCTCCACACTTTAGACATGAAGTAAAAAAACAAAATTATATATTACCTGGTAGCCAGTCTTCTATTGATGAATTTTCCATGAGCTATCTTCTAAATAAATCTTCCACCATTAAGCCCCTGCCTGAAACCTTTCCATAGGTTTCCAAGTCAGTAGGACCTACAATAGCTTGTGTTCCACTGATAAAGGTTTTAAGACCCATCATCCTCTTTAGCTCCCATGGAGGGGGGATAGGGAGTAGGTCTTTAGCAGAAAATAGAACATTAATATATTGATATTAAAAGTAAATATTTTTCTATATTTGTAAAAAAAAATCACCTTTTCCTTTTTATGAAGAAGAAAGAAATTCATCTAAATTTAATACAGACAAAAATACCTATGCTTACTTGTATATGTCTCTAGTATCGAATATAAAATCCTCAGCCTGGTCTTAGTGGCCCCTCACAATTTCTCTCCCATTTATCTTTCTAGACTTATATCATAGTACTCTTCACATACTTTCCATTCAAACTAAACTGATGGCTTAGTTTGCTCATGTTTAGCTTTCCATCCTCCTTTATTTCTGCACTCATGATCCATGTCTGTGATGACCTCACTCCTTCTTCATAGCTTGTCCATTCATAGACAAGGCCTTTCTCAAGTCCTACCCCTAGCAGGGCTTAAAGGTTTCCCCTTCTTAAAATAGCTCTGCAATATTTTGTATTTATCTGTGTACATATAATATGATAATCACACTCCTACTCTACAGTAAAATGTAAGCTCCTTGAAGGCAGGAAAAATTTCCTTTTTCTTATGTCTCCATAGTACCTAGCACATGTCTCCTCATAGAAAGCCCTCTTTAAATTCTCTGTTGAATTGAATTGAAAAGATACATGGAAAATACTTAACAAAAAGCTTTCCTCCTAGGGTAATAAAATTTCCTTTTGTTCTTATTTTCTAAGAAAACAAACAAAGGACAAATGTTTGCCTCTAGGCAAAGGCAGATCAGGCAGGAAAAGTTTAGTTCTTTAGCAACTAATCCTGAGTTTAAATTTGTTCAGATTCTTAAAACAAAATTCTTGTTCTCTCAAGAGACAGTGCAGAGAATTAGAATGTACACTTTTTTTTTCTTTTTTTTTTTTTTAGAATCTCTCAATAGAGATTTTTTTTTTCCTCCTGATACTTCTGACAAGAGAGTTGGAGAGGGTATAGAGTTTTTTCACTTTTTTCAGAAATGCAATTAAAAAAACCTTTCTTCTATCATTAAACTTTTATTTGAAGAGTCTTTTCTATCATTTTCATAAATCAAAGTAAGATTCTTAAAAAGTATTCTAATTCATTCTCCCTTGAGTTAAACTAAACCAACTTCCATATTTCCTTTATGATATTTAAATGTTTTTCACCTTTAATTTCATCATAAGAGAGCTCTTTAAGCATGCCTTATTCTTTTCCACATGTAGGAAGCCCAGCACAAAGACATTTAAACTTAATTTAAAATTAAAATTAAAATGTAATATTTGTCTGATGTACTAGAGGTACACAATCCCACTAATCCATTGCTTACCTCGGTGTTAACAGCCATGTATAATTGATGTTCCTGCTGTAAATCCCAATATATAAAATCTAACATGTTCAAGCAGTTTTATGGAGAGGCCAAGTTTCATAAATAAGCTGAATTTTTCAAGGGAAAAGCTGTGTTTTTATTCTTGAACACTAAAATTCAACATATTCAATCTAAAATTCTAGATTCTGCATTATATAACACTGAATTTCTTCTCCCTCTCTTTCTGTTTTTTTCTCTCTCTCTGTTTCTATCTCTTTGTTTATGTCTGTCTGTCTCTGTTTCTGTCTTTCTGTCTTTCTGTCTGTCTGTCTGTCTGTCTGTCTCTCTCTCTCTCTCTCTCTCTCTCTCTCTCTCTCTCTCTCTAGAGAGAGAGAGAGAGAGAGCGAGCTGCTAAATATATAAAATATATAAAAAGTTAATAATCACAAATGTGAATGTGAATAGGATGAACTCAATCTAGAAACCAAATTCCAACAATATTTTGTACACAAGAGACAAACTTGAAAAAGAAAGACACACACAGAATTAAAGAGTTGGGGTAGAATCTATTATGCTGCCACTGAAGTAAAAAGGCAGATATACTAGTCATGATCTCATATAAAACAAAGGCAAAAATGGATCTAACTGAGAGAGATGATAAGGGAAATTTTATTTTGCTGAAAGATCATAGACAATGAAGAACAAAAGACACAGTCAAAAGAAGAAATTAAAGATATCTGCAATCATATTAAAAAATGCTATGTCAATTGATTAGAAAATTTTAAATTAAAACAGTACTAAGATACCACCATATACTTATCAGAAATGACAAATGTTAGAAAGAATAGGGGGAAATAAATATACTAATGCACTATTGGTAGAGTTGTGAACTGTTCCAATCATTCAAGAGAACAATTTGGAAATATATGCAAAGATCTATGAAACTGTATACATCTTTTGACCCAACAATATTACAAAAGGTCTGTATCCCAAAAAATTCAAAGAAAAAGAAAGAGGACCTGTATATACCTGTAATATTTTTAGCAGCTTTTTTTGTGGTAACAAAGAATTGGAAATTGAAGGGATACTTACATATCAGGGAATGACTGAACAAGTTGTGGCATATGATTGTGATGCAATATTATGATAATATATAACAACTATGGATAGTTTCAGGGGAGGGAAGTATGGTAATACCCGTATAAACTGATGCAAAGTAATGTGAGAAAAACTGGGAAATCATTGTGCACAATAATAGTAATGTTGTAATGATCAGATCAACTGAGAAAGATTTGATTACTCCAATGAAAATATCAATCCAAATCAATTCCAAAGGATTCATGATGAAAAACTTCACCTCCAGAGAGAACTGATGAACTCACACAAAGTGCAAATTAAAATGTTATTTTTCTTGCTTTACTTTTTTTTTGTAATATTAACATGGAAATATGTTTTATATGATTTCACATGCATAATTGATATAATTTTGCTTGCTTTTTTAGTGAATAGAAGGAAGGAGAATTAGCAGTATTTGGAACCCAATTTTAAAAGAAAAGAATGCTAAAAATGATTTTTAAAATTTTTAATAATCAGTAATGGACAAACACAGGGATGTCACATGCCGCTACTATAAAAAAACAATTTAGAGATTCAATTAAAAGGAAGGAGAAAATGGAGAATTAAGAAGAAATTGGCTTCCTTCAAAAGAAATGCTAATTTAGACCAAGAAAAAATTTAAAGAATAAGTTAAAATGTTCTTTATAGTAAATAACAAAGAAGGGTTAACATACTTTTTTAAGGAGCGTGAGAGGGGATAGAGGAGGGAAGCAGACCTATGATTTCATTAGTATAGGGAACATCTAGTATGGAAACTCTATGTACTTATATAGACTAATAGCTTCTTTGTAATTTGTAGTCTTAGAGAATTTCACCAAAAGATTAAATGTCTTCCTTAGTATGATACAATCAGCACATTACGGAGGTCATACCTGAACCCAGTTCTCCCTAACTTGAAGTTTATCTCTCAATTCACTGAAATCATTAATACCTATGATGAGATTGTGACATAGACAAAAGTCCTTCATATTGACTGGAGTAGCCTATAGGATATCTAAAGTCAATAATTGGAAATGGGGCAACACATTTTAAGAAATGAAATATGATGGCTTCATCCTCAAATCCATCTAACTCTGGCATCCTCTAATACTATCAAACTGAAAGATCAATCTTAAACTTGGCAGAAGACATAAAGAAGATAGTATTAGAAATTAGTCTTACTAAATTACTCTTACTACTGGCTGCATCCTAATCTTGGCATTTTAGTAATTCCTTTTAGGCATCCCAAATCTCTAGCTTTTATCCCTGTTCTTTTTTTCTCTATTCTCTGTTTGCTGGACATCTAGCCTTAGATTCCTTTATCCTAATGGCTTCTTTTCTTCTATGGCTGAATACTAGCTACTTAATGACTACTTACCAACACTCTGTTGGGCTTTCTAGTTATCAATTATTCACTTCGTGAATTATTATTAATTTTTTGCTATTGTAGATCTTCAATGATAGCATGACCCATTTTTAGCTTGGCTAGACACCCTAGATTTTGAACTCTTTGGACCTTGATTAAAGAAATTTCTATCCTAATTTCTTTGTTCCCTTTGGATTCATTTATCAGTTCTGGATCTAACTTCTAGACTTGGGTTTTCTATTCTCATCTCAGAAGAAAAGATTCTCTCTTCATTCTCCCTAATCCCCATGGGTCTATCTAAACTCTCTCTTCTGGAATTTCTCAATCTAATTCATCCCATCACTGCCTCCCAGTCCTATTTATTACAACATCCCAAATATCAGAATGTCTTCAGCCTCAGTCAGAGATACCAACAGCACCTATAAAACTTTACTAGTGGTCAGCAGTATAAGATTATCAGGTTAGTCATGGTGAGCAGGATAGCATAGAAAAAAAAAGAGATATTACTAACTCTGTTACCTCTACTTGACTAAATTCCTTTCAACATAGCTCTGTCATGTTGGACCCATGACCAGGGTTACTCTACCATATCACTTCCATCCAGGAAATCAGGTCTTATTCTCTCCTGCAAATATATTATCTCTATCACTTATGTGATTTTAAAATTCCAACAATGCTACCTTGACCAGCAGAAATTTATTTTCTAAATCCTAGAAGCCCCTGATTGTCTCTCCAGCGCAATGATTGCCATAATTCTAAAAGTATCAGAAGATGAGGCTGAATGAAAGGATTATAGTTATAAACAGAATGCTGCATCAGAAGACATCTAGTTTAACCCTCTCGCCTTTCAATAGATGATAAAATGAGTCTCAATGTAGGTGTCTTGCCTAAAATCACAAAGATAATTTGCATTCTCTTGGTTGGTTGGTTGTTGCCCTTCTCAAAGAGAATCAAAATGAAATCACATTTTTAGAGCGGAGTTACAGTGTGTTCGACTGTGGCTAATCAGACCAATAGCTCAGAATGCTCTGCCACAGGTTGGGCACAAATAATCCTTATGAATATTCTGGGTGGCTTCTCTAATTTTGCACATCTTGTGTTTTTTCTGAGCTAATTCAATTTTGCTTTACTCATAGAGCATATCACCTTCTTTGATGAGGTCATACTATACTGGGCAGTCCTGTGCCAACATCTCTCATGTCACACAGTCAATTCTAAAATTCACAAAGATAATAATCTATACCAGCTAGATAGAGAAGTGGATAGAGTTCAAAGTCTGGAGTCAGGAAGACTGAAATCCAGCTTTAGTTACTTACTAGCTGTGTGACCTTGGACAAGTCATTTAACCCCTGTCTGGCTGTTTCCTCATCTGTAAAATGGGGATGATAATAACCTCTACTTTACAGGTTTGTTGAGATTATGGAATAAGATGATGTCATTTGGTTGCTGCTATAGTTGTTCATCCTTCCTTCTTGAATAGGACCAATGACATTAGGAGGGTGATGCCTTGACCTGCAAGTGAATCGGATTTAAGTGAGACAAAGTTGTGCAAAGTCATCAGCCTCAGTCTCTCCTCCAGTTATCATAGACCAGTGACAAGACAGGTCAAGACTAGATGATGTTTGCAATGAGCTTATCACAGTGTCTGGCACAGAATCTGCACAGAGTAGAAATGTTTTTTCTTTTCTTTCTTTACTTGCTGTCTTCATATAATGAGGCTCTCATCTTTGAAGAGATTGCCAAATGAATAATAAAATTAATGACAAAGCATTTATCAAGCATTCAAACTGTACTAAACCCTGGAGGATACAAAAGTTGAGACAATTCCTACCCTCAATGAGCTTACATTCTAATAAGGGAGGGGACTGTTAAAAAGAGATAAAGTACAAAAGAGGGCTATTTTGCATTTAAATGTTACATAAATGGTGAGTAGAATCATAAAGAAATAGATTGACACATCCTTTCCAGTAGCAAGGGTAGTATTGATTTGGTAATGTTTCTGGAATTGAAAGCAGAGAGGGGAAAGGATATATGCCTACGAGCAGCAAAGCTATCAAGAAGATGTCTGGGGACTCAAATAAAGGGTAGCTGGACCTCCTAGGTGTTGAGGTTATGGGTGCAGTCATTATCTCCCCATACCAAGTCACCAAAATGATGGGGTACCTACCAAAATTATGAAATGTGGGGTGATATCTCAAAGTATATTGGAATTACAAGCCTGAATCACCAGTTGTTTCAAAAGAATTTGTAAACTTAAATATCCTCCAAATCAAGGGGCAAAGATTTTCTTATGCTGCTAAGAACTGGATAAATTCATAAGAATTTTTAGTGAGAAAATGAGTTTTAGCAATTAATAAGGGGACTTTTTCCAGTGGTGGAGCCAAGATGGCAGAGTGAAGCCAGGAAGCTGCTCAAACTCTCCCAGTTTCCCTCAAAAACTACACAAAACCAAGCTTCTGAACAGAGTCTGATGGAATAAAACCACTTCCCAGCTCAAGATAGATTGGAAAAACTTCAAGAAAGTTCAGTCTCACTGAGGTGAAAAGGGTATTCAGTCCAGCTCAGATGGAATCTGAGAAAGCTAGTGAGAGAGTCTTAATCATAGCAGATCAGCAAATAAGACCCTTAATCCTGGCTCAGTAGGGGAACAGACAGGCAGTCTCCAGTCTCAGCTCAGAGTGCAAATTCTGGAAACCAGGCTATTTCCTGGAAAGAATGAAAAAAAAAAAAAAAAAAAAAAAAAAAAACAGATAAAACTATTCACTGAAAACACAAAGGACTCCTGTGTTTAAAGTCAAGGCTCAGAGATGCATAGGAAGCTTGGGACAGTGCCTCCTTTACCTCAAGAACAGAGATTGACCAAAAAAGTAAAAAAAAAAAAAAAAAAAAAAAAAAAGAGAGAGAAAATACCAATAGCAAAGGAAAGAAAAGGAGCAAGAAATAAAAAAGAACTTTGACCATAGAAAGCTTTTATGGTGACAGAGAAGACCAAAACACCAACTTAGATGAGGACAAAATATCTTCAGAGGAAATCGCAAAAAGCAGTATGAATTGGTCTCAAGCCCAAAGAAGCTTCTTGGAAGTGCTCATAAAAGATTTTAAAAGGCAAATCAGAGAGATAGAAGAAAAATGAGGAAAGAAATGAGAGATATCCAAAACAGAGTCAACAGCTTGGGAAAAGAAGACAATTCCTTAAAAAAATACAATTGGAGGGGGCGGAGCCAAGATGGCGGAGAAGAAACACACGACTCAGTGAACGTCCTCACTCCCTCACAACCAAACATAGTGAGGGGGAGAATCATTGTGTGAATCTTACTCTCATCAGAAGAGGCTCAAAGAGTACTTGGAGGGAGGGGGGAGGGATCCTAAAAAAAAAAAAAAAAAAAAAAAGAGGGAGGGTTGCGCGTCACAAGGGGGGTCTGTAAATTAAATATCGGGGAGGGGGCTCAGGGGGGTCAAGGGAAAAAAGTATAATCTGGGGATAATACGATGGCAGGAAACACAGAATTAGTAATTTTAACTGTAAATGTAAATGGGATGAACGATCCCATCAAACGGAGACGGATAGCAGATTGGATCAAAAAGCAGAACCCTACAATATGTTGCCTACAGGAAACACACTTAAAGCAGGGAGATACATACAGAGTAAAGGTAAAAGGTTGGAACAGAGCCTATTATGCTTCAGGTAAAGCCAAAAAAGCAGGGGTAGCTATCCTTATCTCAGATCAAGCAAAAGCAGAAGTAGATCTCATTAAAAAAGATAAGGAAGGAAACTATATCCTGCTGAAAGGTAGCATAAATAATGAAGCCATATCAATACTAAACATATATGCACCAAGTGGTATAGCATCTAACTTTCTAAAGGAAAAGTTAAGAGAACTGCAAGAAGAAATAGACAGTAAAACTATAATAGTGGGAGATCTCAACCTTGCACTCTCAGATTTAGACAAATCAAACCACAAAACAAACAAGAAAGAAATTTAAAAAGTAAATAGAACATTAGAAAAACTAGGTATGATAGACCTTTGGAGAAAACTGAATGGCAATAGGAAGGAATATACTTTCTTCTCAGCAGTTCATGGATCCTATACAAAAATTGACCATATATTAGGACATAAAGATCTCAAAATTAAATGTAGGAAGGCAGAAATAATAAATGCCTTCTTCTCAGATCACAATGCAATAAAAGCTACATTCAGTAAAAAGTTAGGGGTAAATAGACCAAAAAGTAATTGGAAACTGAATAATCTCATCTTAAAGAATGACTGGGTGAAAGAGCAAATTATAGAAACAATTAACAATTTCACCCAAGATAATGATAATGATGAGACATCATATCAAAATCTTTGGGATGCAGCTAAAGCAGTAATAAGGGGAAATTTTATATCTTTAGAGGCTTATTTGAAGAAAATTGAGAAAGAGAAGATTAACGAATGGGCTTACAACTTAAAAGGCTAGAAAAAGACCAAATTATAAACCCCCAACCAAAAATTAAACTCGAAATACAAAAATTAAAAGGAGAAATCAATAAAATTGAAAGTAAAAAAACTATTGAATTAATAAATAAAACCAAGAGTTGGTTTTATGAAAAAGCCAATAAAATAGATAAACCTTTGGTAAATTTGATCAAAAAAAAGAAAGAGGAAAATCAAATTGATAGTCTTACAAATGAAAAGGGGGATCTTTCCACCAATGAAGAGGAAATTAGAGAAATAATAAGGAGTTACTTTGCCCAACTTTATGCCAATAAACTTGATAACTTAAGTGAAATGGATGACTTTCTCCAAAAATATAGGCTCCCTAGATTAACAGAGGAGGAGATAAATTGCTTAAATAGTCCCATTTCAGAAAAAGAAATAGAACAAGCTATTAATCAACTCCCCAGGAAAAAATCCCCAGGGCAAGATGGATTCACATGTGAATTCTACCAAACATTTAAAGAACAATTAGCCCCAATGTTATATAAATTATTTGAAAAAATAGGGGATGAAGGAGTCCTACCAAACTCCTTTTATGACACAGACATGGTACTGATACCTAAACCTGGTAGATCGAAAACTGAGAAAGAAAATTATAGACCAATCTCCTTAATGAATATTGATGCTAAAATCTTAAATAAGATATTAGCAAAAAGACTTCAGAAAATCATCTCCAAGATAATACACTATGATCAAGTAGGATTTATTCCAGGAATGCAGGGCCGGTTTAATATTAGGAAAACTATTAATATAATTGACCATATTAATAATCAAATTAATAAGAACCATATGATCATCTCAATAGATGCAGAAAAAGCATTTGACAAAATCCAACATCCATTCCTACTAAAAACTCTTGAGAGTATAGGAATAAATGGATTATTCCTTAGAATAATCAGGAGTATATATTTAAGACCGTCAGTAAGCATAATATGCAATAGAAATAAACTGCAACCTTTCCCAGTAAGATCAGGAGTGAAACAAGGTTGCCCACTATCACCATTACTATTCAATATAGTACTAGAAACGCTAGCCTCGGCAATAAGAGCCGAGAAAGAGATTCAAGGAATTAGAGTAGGAAATGAGGAAATTAAACTATCACTTTTTGCAGATGACATGATGGTATACTTAGAGAACCCCAAAGACTCTGCTAAAAAGCTACTAGAAATAATTCAAAATTTCAGCAAAGTGGCAGGATACAAAATAAATCCACATAAATCCTCGGCATTTTTATATATCACTAACAAAATGCAACAGCAAGAGATACAAAGAGAAATTCCATTCCAAACAAATGTTGAGAGTATAAAATATTTGGGAATCCATCTACCAAAGAAAAGTCAGGAATTATATGAGAAAAATTACAAAACACTTGCCACAAAAATAAAATCAGATTTAAATAATTGGAAAGACATTCAGTGCTCTTGGATAGGCCGAGCGAATATAATAAAGATGACAATACTCCCCAAACTAATCTATTTATTTAGTGCTATACCAATCAGACTCCCAAGAAACTATTTTAATGACCTAGAAAAAATAACAACAAAATTCATATGGAAGAATAAAAGGTCAAGAATTGCAAGGGAACTAATGAAAAAAAACTCAGAGGAAGGTGGTCTAAGTGTACCTGATCTAAAGCTATATTATATAGCAGCAGTCACCAAAACCATTTGGTATTGGCTACGAAATAGACCGGTAGATCAGTGGAACAGATTAGATACAAAGGACAAAAAAGGGTACATCTATAGCAATCTAATCTTTGACAAACCCAAAGATTCCAACATTAGGGATAAAAATTCATTATTCGGAAAAAACTGTTGGGAAAACTGGAAATTAGTATGGCAGAAATTAGATATGGATCCACACTTAACACCATATACCAAGATAAGATCAAAATGGGTCCATGATTTAGGCATAAAGAGGGAGATAATAAATAGATTAGAGGAACAGAGGATAATCTACCTCTCAGACTTGTGGAGGAGGAAGGAATTTATGACCAGAGGAGAACTAGAGATCATTATTGATCACAAAATAGAAGATTTTGATTACATCAAACTAAAAAGTTTCTGTACAAATAATACTAATGCAAACAAGATTAGAAGGGAAGTAACAAATTGGGAAAATATTTTTAAAAACAAAGGTTCTGACAAAGGTCTCATTTCCAAAATATATAGAGAACTGACCATAATTTATAAGAAACCGAACCATTCTCCAATTGATAAATGGTCAAAGGATATGAACAGACAATTCTCAGAGGAAGAAATTGAAACTATATCCACTCACATGAAAGAGTGTTCCAAATCACTACTGATCAGAGAAATGCAAATTAAGACCACTCTGAGATACCACTACACACCTGTCAGATTGGCTAAGATGACAGGAACAAATAATGACAAATGTTGGAGGGGATGTGGGGAAATTGGGACACTAATACATTGCTGGTGGAGTTGTGAAAGAATCCGGCCATTCTGGAGAGCAATCTGGAATTATGCCCAAAAAGTTATCAAACTGTGCATACCCTTTGACCCAGCAGCGCTACTACTGGGATTATATCCCAAAGAAATACTAAAGAGTGGAAAGAGACATATATGTGCCAAAATGTTTGTGGCAGCTCTTTTTGTTGTAGCTAGAAACTGGAACATGAATGGATGTCCATCAGTTGGAGAATGGTTGGGTAAATTGTGGTATATGAAGGTTATGGAATATTATTGCTCTGTAAGAAATGACCAGCAGGAGGAATACAGAGAGGCCTGGAGAGACTTAAATCAACTGATGCTGAGTGAAATGAGCAGAACCAGAAGATCACTGTACACTTCAACAACAATACTGTATGAGGATGTATTCTGATGGAAGTGGAAATCTTCAACATAAAGAAGATCCAACTCACTTCCAGTTGATCAATGATGAACAGAGGTAGCTACACCCAGAGAAGAAACACTGGGAGGGGAATGAAAATTGTTAGCACTAATATCTGTCTGCCCAGGTTGCATGTACCTTCGGATTCTAATGTTTATTGTGCAACAAGAAAATGATATTCGCACACATGTATTGTACCTAGATTATATTGTAACACATGTAAAATGTATGGTATTGCCTGTCGTCGGGGGGAGGGAATAGAGGGAGGGGGGGTAATTTGGAAAAATGAATACAAGGGATAATATTATAAAATATATATATATATATATATAATAAAAAAAAAAATACAATTGACCAAATGCAAAAAAAAAAAAAAAAAAAAAATCCACTGAAGAAAACATTTTGAAAATAGAATTAATAAAATAGGAAAAGAGATACAAAAGCTAACTGACAAAAATCACACATTAAAAACTAGAATGGTGCAAATGGAAGCTAATGACTTTATGAGACATCAAGAATCAGTCACACAAACTAAAAAGAATGAAAAAAATGGAAGAAAATGTAAAATACTTCATTGGAAAAACAGCCAACCTGAAAATTAGATCCAGAAGAGATAATTTTAAAATTATTGGTCTACCTGAAGGCTACAGCCAAAAAAAAAAAAAAAAAAAAAAAAAAAAAAAAGACCTTGCATAGCATTCTTCCAGAAATCATCAAGGAAAACTGCTCCAATGTTCTAGAAACAGAGGGGGAATTAGTCATTAAGACTCTACTCATCCCCTTAAGAAAGAAATCCAAAAGGAAAACCCCAAGGAGCATTGTTGCAAAACTCCAGAACTACACCATTAAGGAAAAAATATTGCAAGTTGCTAGACAAAAGCAATTCAAATATCAAGGAGCAATAGTCAGTATTACCCAGGATCTGGAAGCTTCTACAATGAATGTTTGGAATTCCTGGAATACTATATTCTGGAAGACAAAAAACCTGGTACTATGACCAAGAATTAATTACCAAGCAAGACTGAGTATCATCTTTCAGGTAAGGCAATGGATCTTCAATGGAGTAAAAGACTTTCAATAATTTCTACTGAAAAAAACAGAACTAATTAGAAATTTTAAATTTAATTTTAATTTTAGATTTAATTTTAAATTAAATTTACATTTAATTTAAAATCAATCAATTAATTTAAAATTAAAATTAAATTTAAAATTATTATATTATTAATTACATAGTATATATAATTATATAGTAATTTAAATATATAATTAAATATAAAATAATAAATATGTTACATTATATCATGCATATTTTAATAATTTAATAATAAAAATATAAACAACAAAACTTACATTTAAAAAATAAAATTTAAATTTAAATTAGAAAAAATTAACATAGGACTCAAGAGAAGCATACAAAGGTAAATGAGGTGGGGAGAATGGAGGGAAGGGGAGGAATATATATAGTATTTAAAGTAATTAATAAGGGGAAAGAAACGTTCCCTAACAGAGATGTCATTAAGTCATAGCAAGTGGGGGATTACAGGGCTAACCCTAAAAGTTTAGGCTCTTAATAGGCATTAGCTATTTTGATGGGTAGCAAGAGAATTAATCCCAAAAAGGAGTTGGGGGTGGAGGGATTACACCATTGACTAGCAGGATAACTCTAAAAGGGATTTAGCATCCTAAAAAGAGCTAGTTATAACAAGGAGAAAAACCATTATGAGGTGTGTTAGCTATGCTTGGGTAACCCTAAAAAGGGTTAGCTAGGGAATTACAGTAGAGTAGGTTTTTTGTTTGTTTTTTTTTAATAAGGGAAATATAACCTCAGGGATGTGACATCATAACTGGATTTTCTAATTGAATAGAGTAACTGTTGAGTTGTGATGGTTTTGTAAATGCAGAGAATCCAGCTAAGAATTTTACCACAGATCTGCACTTAGGGTGGGGCTATGAAAGTCCACTAGAACAAAAGGCCTAATCAAAATCAAAAAGTCCATTTATAATCTTATTAGTGATCCTCCCTGCTTTCCTTAAGAGTAGCTGAGCTTCCAAATTTTTTACAGCAATTCAAACTCCACCTAGCTGCCCATGACCTTATCATAGATACAGTGGGTCATGGGAGGCACTGACAAAACAAGGAAGCAAGATGAAGGAAGATCTGGAGCCAAGGGTTAAGTTCTCTAGGTCAATGATGTTAAACTCAAATAGAGATACATACCAGCTGGCCATGTGTTGGTTTAGAAAACCACAAATGAACATTATCTATGTTATATTATATTTTTATCTATTTTGTTAAACATTTCTCAATTGCACTTTAAGCTGGTTCAGTATTCATAAATAGGCTACCTTCCTTCTGTTCTGATGCTTCTGTTCTAGGTAATGATCTCTGGTCTAAGAAGTTAGGGGCACAAGAATGGGTGAGAAGACAGCCAGAAAGAATTCTTACAGGCTAACATTGAGCTAGAAATAAATGCCCCTCATACCCCTGAATTTCATCCATTTGCATCTAAGTCCAGAAAACCTACACTTTTCTTTTCTTTTTTTTTCTTTTCTTTCTTTTTTTTTTCTGAAGCAATTGGGGTTAAATAACTTGCCTAAGGTAACACAGGAAGTGTTAAGTGTCTGAGGCCAGATTTGAACTCGGGTCCTCCTAACTTCAGGGCTGGAGTTCTATCCACTGCATCACCTAGCTGCCCTGAACTTATACTTTTTAATTGCTGAATCTCTGACATCCTCCAGAAGAATGAACTAACCTGAGCTGACAAAATGTGCCTTCAACTCTCCTGAGCCTACAAAAATTTCTACTGTGATCTTTGTTACTTAGTACACAGAATCTTAAACTTGGGCAAAGCCCAATATTTTTCCATTTTACTTTCTGCCTCTGTCCTGTTTTCTCCTTTTGAGTATTGTTATGCCTCAGTTTCCTTGAATTGTTCTGCCTCAGTTTCTCTGGTGGCCACCTTCCCTTCCTGGCCATTAAGACTGAGATAATTAGGGCTAGGAATCCTGACCATTAGCATTCCAAAGAGTCATAAACTATAGATAGCTTATGTCAGATACCTAGATGGGACCCTTTGAACCATACTTAGTGTCTCCTAGCTTCCCAACTTATCAGAATTTATGAGCCTTCCTTACCCCCAACCTGTCAGAATTGAATTTACGGTCCTTTCCTGGAACTCCCAATCATCAGTGCTCTATCCCCCTTGCCTTTGTTTCCCTGATCACTGGAGCCCTATAAGAGTCTCTGGAATCTCTTGCTCTTTGTTGGATACTTTGAGACAAGAGTCCAGACAGCTGGGGTCAACATGGATCCTGTTTTGCCCCAGTTCAAATTTTCCCTCTAATAAAATATTAAAAACTTCTTATCTCTTATCTTGCCTCAGTTCTCTGCATTACAGTGTTAATATAATACATTCAAGGCAGTAGCTCCAAACTTTTTCATTCAAGGTGTATATTCCATGAGTTATTTTTCTTTCTTTTTAAAAAAATTATTTATTTTATTTTTAATTTATGAAATAAAGTATTTTCCTTTCAAAGTGCTTATTACAAAAGTACATTAGAAGTTTACTCTTTCCCCGGCCCCATACAAAGCAGTGCCTTGCTTAGTATATTTCTTCATAACAAGGATGGGTAGTACAGGCCTGGAATGTATTAACAACTCACATTTCTATATCTCTCTAAGATTAACAGGCTTTCCCTCACAATAACACTTTGAGATAAGCTGCTTGAGTAATACTCAACTATTGTTTGACAAATGAAGAAACTGAAATGTAAATAAAGTCAAGTGACTAGCTTAAGGTCACTCATCTTTCAATATGAAACCAGCATCTTCCCTTGGATTATAATTCATTCAATCAATAATTCACCAGTCATTTACTCATTTAAGTCCCTTGTCAGCTCTAGTATCTCACAAGAAAAGGAAACCCCTTCCCTTTTTAAGGGGAAGAATTACTTAATCTTTTGGAATATTCTTCTAATCAAATAGCTAGAGGCTCCTGTGAATTCAAGAATAATTCACTTCATTTGTAATCATGACTTATAAAAAAAAAAATTTAGTCAAGGGATTCAATTTGAGAAGAACCAAAGAACTTGAACTTTCCTCCTTTCCACTAACACTTATTAGAGCTTGTTGAGGCATAGATAGAAGGAAGAGTTTCCTACAAACAAGTTTAGTACATTTCCTTTATTAAAAAAAGAAAAGAAAAAATGGAGAGATTACTTTGGATCTCTCTAGAAGCTAAGTAAACATTTATTCAATAGAGCCCTGCACAATGGACACTATGTAAAAACAATAATTAATAGGCAAATGTCTCTATTTCTGTGACTACTTAAGAAAAACTCACCTTTACATAGGACTTTAAGACTTATAAAGCACTTTCCTTACAATAACTCTGTGAGCTAGCTAAAAAAAAAAAAAAAAAAAAAGGTCAGCATTCCGGATGGGCTTCTTGGTAGCTAGGTGGGCGCTGACCAAAACTTCTGAATTACTGTTCAAATTACTACTATTATCTCTTTAAGTGGACCTTTGTTTTTCAGTAGTTCTTCTGTTTCTTGTTGAATTCCTCATCATAATCCCACTGTTTACCATATTCAATTAGAAAACCAAGTTATGTCAATCCCAAGGTCATTTTCCCTTATAAAAGAACTTACCTGTACCCCAACTTCCCCTAAACTCTTTTTAAAGAATTTAGCCCATCTATTGGGGTAGGTTCATTAGAAACCACCCACCTCATGGCAGCAAGTTCATTAGGACTTCATAACTTAGTTTGCATCTTTCCTCTTGTTAATGGTTAACTCCCTTTTGGAACTTAGCATGCCAGTCAATGGCAGTAACAATAAAATCTTTATCTCTTCATTTGGAGATGATCTAAGCCTGTAAATTCTTTTGAGACATCTCATGACACTGGCATGAGACCTCAATTTACTTTTGGGGTCCAAATCCCTTTTCTTTCTTTTTCCCATTACAAGGAGAAAAGGAAACTCAGGTTCAGAGTGGGAAAAAAAATTGCCCTCTTGTCTGACAGTGGATAAGTTTGGGGACCAGGATTTGTGTTTTGGTCTCCAAACTCTTAAGTTCCGTGCTCATTTCCATAGTATCACACTGTGTCTTAGTGATGGTAACAGTATTCAGCTTGAATTTGAAGAAGGGGGGACAACCTAAACTGAACTACCCCAAGATGTAATTCTTCTAATTATATCCAGTCCTACTTGAACTATCCCATGGGGAATCAGGCAACTTTCCAGTAATTTGTGTGGTCATCCAACACTTTCTGCTCTCTTCCTTTGGGGGAAGAAGAGACAACAGTGTTCTTTCAGCTCTACATGAGCTGGCATTTTGAAAAATCTCCTAATCCAGCTGAGGAAGGACATTCCAGTCCTGAACACAGCTGTTAAAAGCTCTGCTATCCACACTGCATAAATGAATCCTGCTGTGGATCTCTTCTCCAGACCAGATGGATCTTTTTATCACTACTCACCTACTTAAAACCTTTCTTTCTCTTCACTACTCCTGTGCAGGATGAATTAGTAGTCATTCAGTAGTGGAGAGAAAAAGAAGACTCTGACCTTTTTTCTTTTAATGGATACTTTCAACTCAATAAATTGGTTGAGTTCTGTTCAATGATATTCCCTGGGAGCATGGTTTATTTAGCTAGCTATAGTATCATTTACTTTTAACATCCTAACCAACAAATTGGCCTTGAAAATAGCTACATCCTTGTCTATCTGTCCTGAGCAAATAATAATTAATGCTGGCAGGTAAGAAAGACCTCTAGTCCAATTAAGTATACTAATAGTGTACCCTCTTTTTTGAAGGAGAGTTAAAGGAAGGGAAGCAAAAAAATTTTATTAAATAGAATGTCATTTCTAAGGACTTAGTTTTAGCACTGCTGTAACTATTCCAGTGGTATACATTTGGTAGAAATGAAAAAAGTTTCTCCACCTTAAGTAATAAGATCTTGAAGTTATAAAAATAGTCCATGGAAGCATAAAGACATTATTCAGTGTGGTCTATTCCAGATGTTCAGGAATAGTGATCTCTCAAAGGCTTTGATTCCCCTACTCACATACTCCGTTCGGATCACTATTTTAAACTCCCTCCGTGACTTATGTTGACAATGAGATCTTTAGTCTCAGGCACTTGTTCATTTGGTGACATGTAAAATGCTTTATTGTTTCAAATGTATAGCATGTCAATATAGGTGCTCATCTAAGTAGAAACTGTCTTTCACATTCTTTCATACACATCTGTCCATGCCTCATCTTCTGCCCATTTCATTGCATTCTGATTACAATAAAAGCTTGTCAAATATATAGTGCTATTCTGTTTGAAATTTAAATAAGTTCTTTTCAGCTATAGTGAGCTTAGAATGAGGGTCTGATTTCCTATTGGTTTGAAAGCTGATGATAATGCAAAACTAATGGACTTGAGATTTCTTTCAGTAACAATTTTCAGCCATAGTTTCCTACAAAAAGTAAAGTTCACAAGTATCCTCATTCTCCACTTCTATTATTGGAAATGTGTGGGTGAATTTGAAAACAGTGAAAAGCTCATGGAAACAAAATGTTATATTGCACAGAAGAGAAGAGAGATGGGAAGGGGCTGCACAGTAGTAATGATTATTATTTTGTTAAAATTCTTAAATGTAAACATCTCTGATTATTTTCCCCTCAAGTGCTACTCTGATGCTCTACAATGGTGTGAAAGGGGGACCTTGCATTGTCAAAGGCCTTGTTATTGAAGTACCAATCTGGCAGAACACAGCTTCAAGTATAGACCCAGTTGTGTAGGACAGGTGCTAGACCTCTTTCCCAAATTAACTAATCAGAGACATCTTCAGGTACAAAGAGAAAGCATTTATTTAGTCCCTGTAGGGAGAGAACTAGACACACACCTGGGAGCCATCCTAACTCTCCACATGCGCTCCTGGAAGCTGACCAGCTTCTGCCTTTTCAGCTTATATAAAAGAAGACCCAATCTTTTTCATTGGATAGACTAAAATGAAGTAACCATCCTTAACCAATGGTCACCAATGTCATTCTGCTTCCCACCAGTCATCTCACTTTCTGCAACTTCCTGTCACCTCTTGCAACCCAGGGCCTGACTCTCCAGAGATCATGTGACATCTCCCCACCCCCCCAAGAGTCCCTCCCAGACCCAGAATCCAAAGACTGATCTGGGAACAGGGATCATGTGACTTAGGCCTATTCTCAATACTGAGAAATACTTCATTCAATCTATTCCATTCACAGTTATGGACTATGTTTGTAATTTATTGACCAGCCTAATTAAGTTTGGTCATAGCAATGCATGAAGACCATCTTCTAAGGCATAGAGGGATTGTAATCTCATTTGATGAAAGGATTATCTATGCCAATGAAATCATAGGCCCTAAATATTGAAATTCATATTGTACAGTTGTAAGAAGCCCAGCAAGCTTTTGTTGCCAGCCAGTATGTTGAAATAATATCAGATATGGAGAAGGGAGAGGTAAAGGGTGATGGCCTTTCCTCTTTCACTAAGTTGTTTTATTTTTGTAATTTCTACATTGATTTATATACAAATTTTAAAATACCTTGTGATGAAGATTCAACTTAAAACCCTAGACTCCTCACAGAGCTCCTATGGATTTAGGAAGAGTCTGTGAAATAGATTTTCTTTCTTTTTTTACTTCCTGACATTTTTTCCAGTTACATGTAAAAATAATTTCTAATGTTCTTTTTTTTTTAATTTTGAATTTCAAATTCTCTCCTTCTTTTGTGTTTATCAAACACTAGACTAGCATAATCATTTATTACTGTGTATTGTATATCTAATCTAGTTCACCAATCTGCTGCTATATTTCAGACAGTACTAGATTGTTCTAATGATTGAGGCTTTATAATACAGTTTGAAATGTGGTATGGCTAGTCTGACTTCCTTCACATTTTTCACCATTAAATCCCTCAATATTTTTTATTTTTTCTTCTTTCAGATGAATTTTGTTATTATATAGCTCTATACAAAAAATTTGTAGTTTGGTATGATACTGAATAAATAATTTATGTAGAATTGTTATTTTTATTATATTAATTAATTGTATATACATACACACACACACACACACACACATACACGCACATATTTGTAATGTTGGCTCAGTACACTTATAAGAAATTAATATCTTTCAATTGTCCAGATGTGGATTTATTAGTGCAAAAAGTTTTTTTTTTATAATTGTGGTCACATAATTTCTGGCTTTGTGTTGGTAGGTAGATTGCCAAGTATTTTATGCTGCCTGCTGTTATTTTCAATGGAATTTCTCTTTCTATCTGTTACTGTTATTTGTAATATATTAAATGCTGATGATTTATATGGCTTTATTTGGTATCCTGCAACTTAGCTAAAATTATTAATTAGTTTAACCACTTTTTTATTTGATTTTCTGGTATTCTGAAAGTATATGCTCAAATCATTTGTAAAAAGTGCTAATTTTATTTCTTCTTTGCTCTAATTCCTTCAATCTCATTTTCTTTTTCCCCCAAATTTATTTTATTTGAAGAAACAATAAGAAAAAAGAAAAACAGAAAAGCAATACAAAACAAAAAATGAAACAAAACAAAAAAGAACATTATCCCTGTGCTCAGAAGAACATTAGGGAGGATTCAAAATATATAACAACAAATACCAATTGAATAAAAAAAAATATATATATATATATATATATGTTAGTAGAAGAAATTATATTCATGAGTGTCTATCTTTTCTTTACTTTGTTGTAATTGTTCTTTTGTTCTCTGCTGCATACCTTTTTTACTTTATTCTTTTTCCCCTTTTCCTACCCCCCCCTCCCTCACAAGCAGGCTATAGTTAAGAAATGATAGATATATACATACACATACTCACAAACACACAAACCCCACCTACACACATCTTTCCTATCCTTACTTTTTCATTAAATTTTGCTTCATAACTTACCCCCATCCAGAGATCCCTCCCTTGACTTCTTCCCTCACACTTTGCTTCCCCACCCACCTATCCCTTCCCACTTCTTTCTTTCTTTCTTTCTTTTTTTTCCCTGAGGCTGGGGTTAAGTGACTTGCCCAGGGTCACACAGCTAGGAAGTGTTAAGTGTCTGAGACCAGATTTGAACTTGGGTCTTCCTAAATTCAAGGCTGGTGTTCTATCCACTGTGCCACCTAGCTGCCCCCCCCCTACTTATTTCTTTATAGATTTTTGGAGGGTGCTATATCCTTCATGGAATATATGTAGTGTTGCCTGTTGAACCCATTCCCGATGTGAATAGGTTTTTAGAACTGCAAGTCCTCCTCTTCCCTCTAATGCCTCAGTGTCTATTCTTCCTCTGTACTTATTTATATGACATGATTACTATTTTTACCTTTACATTACCAATCTTTTTTTTTAGCTTACCCTATTGTTGATGTAAAATGATATAAACAATTTGTCCATGTTTAAACAGTTTGTCCATGTTGAGTTCCTTAAAAAATAATCTTTCATACTGACTCTCATAAGTTAAATTTTCTGTTAAGTTATTTTTCTAGTACATTTCTAATACAATATTAAATAATAGTGGTGATAATGAGCATCTTTGCTTCACCTCTGATCGTATTGGGAAGGCTTCTAACTTATCCTTACTACACATAATGTTTGCTGATGATTTTAGATAAATATTACTGACCTACAAACTATTTTCTGATGGTCAGATTGTTGTCTACGACATGGACTTCAATTCAGATAATGGAAGTCATTGAGACTGGCAACTGGAAAACACTCATCTATAAAATGAGATTCATAGAATCATGGATTTAGGACTAGAAAAGTTCTTCAAGGCCACTGAATCCAACCCCTTGATTTTATAGACAAGGTAATGGATTCTGAGAGATTAAGGAATTTGCTCAAAATCACATAGATAGTAAATGATAAAATTATTAAATATACTTTCATATTCTAATATTATATTGTCCAAGGCTTGAAGATTGTTTTACAAAGGATATATCTTTTGAATTTCACAAAACACTGTGAGATAGGTGCTGTTATATTCCCATATCACAAAGGAGGAAACTAAGGCAGTGATTTAGTGACTTGACCAGGGTCACAGAGCTAATAAGCATCTGAAGCATGATGAAGACAGATTCTCCTAAGTATCCATCCTGCCCATTACTCTGTAACACTGTTTTTATAAAGAAAGTAAATTGTGTTTTCAAAATAATAACTTGCCAATGAACTTCCAAACAACGGCCAATTATAAATTGAGGGTTGCCTGTATATAAGCACATAACCGTGAGAGATAGAATAAATATCCCAAATGCTTAGACATAAAGTGCAGAGAATTCATGTGAAAAGAGAGAATCTCATCTCTAAGCTCTGGTTAGGAAATATAAAAATTTAGCCCTTGATGTCAGCTCATCTTTGCTGTAGCTATTTTCTTTTTCAATAGTCAACAAATCTTCCAAATAACATGCTAAATGTTACAACCTATTAACAGAAAGCAGCATGGGAACCTGATGAACCGATACACAATAAATAGTGGCAAGGAACAACTTTATAACCACAAGAATAATAAAGATAAGCAACAGTAACTACATGAAACAGACCAATGATGTGATGTATAGAAGAAACAACACAATAACTAGAAGAGATGATACTAAATGGAGAACAAAGACTTAACACTAAGAAGAGTATACAGCATGATGATATTGTCAGAGGTTATCCTCAATTTTACAGTGCTGGAAGTATAAGTTGTCTTAGCCACAAGTGGGCCTTGGCCACATATGTGTTTAAGTATGTGAGTCTTCCATGTGTACCTTATGTGCATAACATAGTATGTTCTTGACCAGTGCTCTCCTTGTGGCAATTCTGGGATATACTCCTTTATACATGTTTCTTGGACACATATATTCCCAATATGCATGTCTACTCTATATTTTCCTAGGTCACACATTCTTCAAATGTGTGTTCTTCAGCTGCTGATGGTGTGGTAACCTCTGAGAAAATGTATCCTATTTGTGCATAGGAAGATTTTCTTTCTTGTCACTATATTTGAGAGGCAGATTGATTTTTGCATTAATATATTACTGGATATTTATGAACTCTGGTTTTTTAAGTGTGCTAATTCAGAGATTGTATCAAACCTAATTTTCTGGAGATCAGTAATTGAGAGAATACTATAATTTATTTGACTATTCCTCTCTCCTAATTTTATTTCTTTGTATTTAATAAAATTATTAAGTATATCGTAAAAATTTCTCTTTTCAAAAACAAAACGCTCATAAATACTCACAAAAGTTTGTCCAAACACTGACCCAAACTTGCATCATTTACTTAACTTACATCATTTACTCAAAACCAAATACTCATTTTTGTTAATGTAAGCCTTTGATGTTCTCCTAAAAGGGGCAAAGGAGAAGAGGGGAGCATGAATCCTTTATCTTCTTTATCTTGGGGGTGTATATCAAAATTCTTTGGCAAAATCTGTGGATGACCTTTATCTTGTGCTAATTCAGAAGTAATTTGTATTAAATTAGGTCGAAGGCTCAAGTTATATTTTCTGAAGCTAAAGGTCTTGACTCTTATTATCTTCCTAATAGCAGAATATGCCTATAAAGTAAAAGTAAAAGCAATTACCAGGATTTCTTCCAGCTGTGGCACTGTGCTTTAGACAAATGCATGAGGCCTTTTATTTTTATTGTTATTTGATCATTTCAGTCATGTCTGATTGTTTGTGACTTCATTTCTTGGCAAAAGTACTAGAGAAGTTTTCCATTTCCTTCTTCATTTTACAGATAAGGAAACTGAGTCAAACAGGGGGAAGTGACTTGCCTAGGGTCACATAGTGATCTGACAGACAGAAAGTGTCTGAAGCAAGATTTGAACTCAAAAATATGAGTCTTCCTGACTCTGAATCTAACATTGTAATCACTGAATCACTTATCTGACCATGAGGAGAGGTTCCCCATTAGCTTTTTTCTTATTCTTTGGGAAATATATTTGATGAAAAGAATACACTGAATATTACCTACTACCACATAAACCTAGATATAAACCCAATCCTAGGAAGTCATTTCCACAAGATGGTAATTACAAAAACAGAGACATAACAAAAAATAAATTAATTAATTAATTAAAAATAAATAAACCTCAGTATGGATTAACCACAAAAAAAAAAAAAAAAAAAAAAAAAAAGACTATATCAGTTGAGTACACAGTGATGAGTCAGAAAACATGCTGCTTTGGTACACAAGCAGCTGCCTTCACATAATAAAGTAAAACAAAAAATTAAGATACATTTAAAAGTTTCTCAGCCTTCTTTAGAAGTCAGTCACATTTCTCCACTGCCGAATCAAGTAAAAAAGGAAGAATAGGTCTAAGATTTTTGGGGTTTTGAGTATAAATTTAGATCATTTTTCCAGCTAATACAAATTACAGCACCAACTTAAGGAAAACAGGCAGATAACTCCAAGGGGGAAATAATTGTTATTAGAAAGGATGCATTTTGGAGGGCTGACCTGACCTAAAACATCCAGATCAGCTGTCTACATAGATGGAATTCTCTGCAAAAACACTCCCATATCCTCTTCCCATTCCCTGCAGACATATTCTCTGTAGTTTTGGAATCCTTTTTGCAAGCAGCCAACAGTGACATCATTACCCAGAGCACTTAGAAAAATAAAATGTTTCCAGACACATACAAATTCTAGAATCCAGAGCAAATATAGGGTCAGTACCCAAGCTGATTTTCTAAAACTAGACTCCAAACTGGATTATGATTTATAACCCACAAGCCCCTAGCTAAAAAATTTTTTTTGAAATATTAACAAGCCTCACTATCTCATTTGACCATTTAAGAAATATATTAATAAATACCTGTAATTTCATCTGGTGGGAAAACTCCAATATGGACATATCTTCTATCAATACAGATCAGCAACTCTTGTAACCTAGAGACTGAGAAAATTGCCTGGATTATTGGGAGTTTAAGAAACTTGCCCTGGCCACCTAGCTAGGATGTGTCCAAAGCAAGACCTAAAACCAATTCTTTCCAAATCAAGGGCAGGCCTTCTGGTACTGCTTTGACAATAAAGATATGGGCAACAAATGTCTATGGTACAGGTATAATGTTTAATAATAAATGGCTACCATGTAAAGAGCATCATCATAGACAATTTATATAAAACAAAAAGTTCTGTCTTTATGAACCTGGAAAGCCAGTAAAGGAATCTATGATCCTCTGACCTATAGTATATTGTTACATGATAGTACATTTTAAAAATTTAAAAAAAAGGACTACTTGAAATCTGAAGGGGGGAAGGGTAGTTATGAAAGATTTCATGGAAGAAATTGTGCTTTAAACAACAGGATAGTATTCAAAATTGAACATGCAGCAAAATTGAAGGAAGATTGGGGAAACACAAAAGTATAGTATTTGTCCTATGATTATTCAATATCCATCCAAATTCTCATTTATTATAATTAACTTTCAAGACTGGGAGCAAATCCAAGATAAATCACTTGAGTGTCCAAGGCAAAGCTTAAAGATTGTTTGGATCAACAAATATAGATAGATATAGATATGTACATATCTATAAACATATGTACATATCTATAAACCCCTTTGCATTTGAAATTGCATTTTTTGTTTTTCATAAAATCTCAATGTATGTGATTTGATTTGTGTGCTGAGATCAGAATTTTCTAGCATTAAATATGATACATGATATATAAAATGTTAGTATTAAAGATATATATAATGATATAAAATATCAGACTTCTATGTGTTCATTGTTTTTGTAAAACTTTATTTTCCTCCCTTTTTAAAAAGGATGGCTCTGTGGGTTACAGTGAAGAAAAGGCTACCTTATCTGATGTAAAAACAAAAGCTACTCAATACTGAGATGAATCTGGGACTTTATTGATATAAGTTCCCTCCAATGAGGTAGATTCCTCATCCATGCCTTTTCATCCTGAGTAGTTCATGTTCAACCTAAAGTTCACCATGTTCATAAAGGGTCACTTTCCAGAGCCTTCCTGACATTTTCCTAACATCACTAGAGTACCTGTCAGCAGAGAATATTAGTTATATGTCTGATATCCCATCAAGGAATAGGATAATATCTCTTAATGAAGCAATTAGTTCAGAAGGCCTGAGTTCAAAACCAGATTAAGACACATAATAGCTATATGAAAGGGCAAATCACTTAATCTCCTCAGCTTCAGCTTCCTCATCTGCAAAATGTAGATAATAGCCTATCTCAGGGTCACAAGGATAAAAAAAATTCATTTAAATACTATTTTAAAACATTAAAGTGTACACTGAAACAAGATTATACAATTACATGGCAACAACAAGATTATATGATGATCAATTCTGATGGACATGGCTCTCTTGAACAATGAGATGATTCAGGCCAGTTCCAATAGACTTGTGATGGAGAGAGGCATCTGTACCCAGAGAGTGGATCACAAAAGAGCATTTTCACTCTTTTGTTGTGGTCTGCTTGAATTTTATTTTCTTTCTCTCTCTCTCTCTTTTTTGTAACTTTTTGATCTGATTTTTCTTGTGCAGCAAGATAATTATATAAATATGCATGCCTATATTGTATTTAACATATATATATTTTTACCATATTTAACATATATTAGATTACATGCCATCTAGGAGAAGGGGTGGATGGAAGGGGGAGAAATTGGAACACGAGGTTTTGCAAGAGTCAGTTTTTGAAAAGTTATTCTTGCATATGTTTATGAAGTAAAAAATTTCATAAATAAAAAACATTAAAGTACTATTTAAATATCATTGTCATCATGATCATTGTTATTACAGTATAAGAGTTTCTTATTGGTTATATGTTGCAGACTGTTCACATCCACCATCTAGCTTTCCATTGCCATTCCATTGTGATACTCATCTTTAATTCTTTGGAGGCAGTGGTGTTGCATATCTCACTACCATGAAACAACAATCGTGCATTAATATTGAAAAGATGAGCCTTCACTTGCATGAAATTTGGGAGTCAATAAAAAGAACTTTGTAATTTCTCAAAAACAAACCAACCTACTCTTCTTTTTCAATTCTGGCTCCAGCTCATTGTCCATCTGTGCTGCCTGTCCCAGCTATGCAGGCATCTAGACAATCTCTACAAGGCATCTAAGGTACCATGTGGTATTCAGGGAAGATTAGTAGCTCTAGTGTGAGAGCTTGTAGAGCACTTTTCAGGTCTGCTCATCCACCTTTCACGTCTGCCTATAACTCTCATTTTTGACTTCAAGAAGTTGTAGAATGCTAGTGACCACATCTTAGGTTTAAAAAAAAAATCTGGACAAAGGAGCTAACCCAAGTTAAGAATAATCGACAGGCTTCAAACCTATTGGTGAGTTAAGGGGATCATTTACCCCAAGATTGTGAAGACTTCCCCAGCAGAATAATGAAATAAGTGTTAGGATTCTTACAAGGTGCTAAGTCACTGGAATTGACAGAGACAATAATTATCTAATTTAGCATGGTTGATCTAATCCTACAAGGAGATGTTATGGGCCAGAACTTGAAATAAGGTACTGAGTGGAATTGAGGAGACAATGGTTAAATATAATTTAGCATTGATTTAATCCTATAACAAATAATGGTTTCCTAGTGATGAAATTATTGGTGTGTACTCAGTGGGCAGCATATAAGCAAGAAGCTCTCAGGGCCAAGGAGGACTTCGGGAGATTCAGAGTCAAGATTTATTCCAACTTCCACTTTTGTGCTGCCTGGAGAGATTCAGAGGGAGCTCTTGGAACCAAGAGAGAGATAGGCCTCTGTTAAAGCTAGCCAGACACAGGAAAAGATTCAGGACTTTGAAGGACACAATAAAGGATCTGGACTTTAACTTCTGGCTGCATTTGGGGTTATTGAACTGAACTGAAACGGCTGCCTCCAGAAGCTCCCCAAGAACCCTGCTCTCAGAGAACTATTATGTTTTTAGAGAAAAGAACATTACAAACAAGAATAATTTTAAGTATTTTTATTTATTTTTTAATGTTTCTTTCTCCATTTATTTATTTTTAATATACATTGTTTTATGAATCATGCTGGGAGAGAAAAATCAGAACAAAAAGGAAAAACCATGGGAGAGGGGGGAAAATGGAAAAAAGAAGTGAACATAACTTGTGTTGATTTACATTCAATCTCCATAGTTTCTTTTCTGGATACAGATGGCATTTTCTATCCAGTCTATTGGAATTGCCCTGGATCACTAAGAAGGGCCAAGTCTTTCATAATTGATCATTGCTATTCTTGCTGTTATTGTGTACAATGTGTTCCTGGTTCTGCTTTTTTTGTTATGCAGTTCATGCAAATCCTTTCAGGTCTTTTTACAATCAGCTTGTTCATCATTTTTTTATAGAATGACAATATTCCATTACCTTCATATATCACAATTTTTTAGCTATTCCCCAATTGACTGAGCATCTATTCATTTTCCAATTCTTTGCTACCCCAAAAAAAGCTAATTTTTGCACATGTGGGTTCTTTTCCCTCCTTTATGATTTCCTTGGGATGTAGATCTTGTAAATTGTTGGATCAAAGGGTATACACAGTTTGATAGCCCTTTGGGCATAGTTCCAAATTGCTTTCCAGATTGGTTGGGTCATTTCACAACTCCACCAACAATACATTAGTATCCCAGTTTTTCCATATCCCCTCCAACATTTATCCTTATTTTTTCCTGTCATCTTAAATTGTCTATTCGTATCCTTTTAAAAGAGTTTCACAGAAAGAATTATCAAGAAATAGTCCCAGCTTATTATGCATGTCTCCTTTTGCTATGTTCTTTGATGCTACCCAATTTGCCTCTTCCTAGTTGGGTCTCATCCATGGAACGACAATGCAATTAAAAGAGTGACGCTTTGAGAATTTCAGAAATGTATATAAAAGACAAAGAAAAGGTGCACAGAAAGTTCTGTATTTCGAATTAGAACATGAAGGTTTATTACTGAGGAGCACGCGTTAAAGGAGTCTCTCCACGAACATAATATTCTAGGACAATGCACACGGGGAAACTTTGGTTACCCTGAATCTTCTTTCTACCACACCAGCCTCCCCTGCTTGTCATCCCGCCCCGCCCCCTTCTGCTCCCCCCCTTCATTTCTGATTTTTGTCTCAAGGGCGCTGGAGGAAGAACAGTAATCTGCAGGTGTGGATTGTGCTGAGTATCGGGAAAAAGGGAAGAGGAGATTTTTTTAAAACTAATTTTCTGAATTTTCTGCCCTTGCTATGCTCTTGCCCTTTCTTCGAAAGTACCCACAGAATATCATAATATAATATAATATATTCATATGTATAATATGGTATATATACATATGTATGTATGTGTATGTATACATCTGTATGTATATCTGTATGTCTGTCTAAATCTATCACATATTATATATTTATGCGTGTGTGTGTGTGTGTGTGTGTGTGTGTGTGTGTGTGTGTGTGTGTGATGAGATAATGCAGTACAGCAGAGGAGGGAGCTCCTGACTTGAGATGGAGCGGATGCTAGCGGGATGTTTCTCCACCGGGAGACCGGAACGGGGCCAGAGGCGCCACTACTACTGCCTCCCGACTCCGTCTGTCTGAGGAGCTCGTTGGCGCTTCCAAAGCTGCTGCTCGCACCCGCGGCACTCATTCGGCTCTCTGTTTGCTCGCAGGGAGACAACAGGAGGGGTTGGGGGACGCAAGCAGCTCTAAAGGCTACCCGTGGTACGCCTGCCCAGAACAGCCACCTGCTCTGACTGAGCTGTGTGAGATGCAGCAGCATCAAAGGAAAGTCTCAGTATGTTCGCTCCTGTTATTGGAGGTCCTCAGCCTAATATGCTTGAAGGGAAGGACTAACAACAGCTCCCATGAGAGCCACAAGTGCCTTTGAGTCTCAGAGGCCCGATTTACTCCCGCTTGGGATCAGAATTTGACCCTCTCGACCCTTAGAGCCTCACAGACCTTGGATTAGACCCATGCTCCCAGTGGGGTCTGGGGCTCTCCACCACCCTTGTCTCTGTCCTTAACCCAGAGGCTCAGCATCTTCCAGCCAAGGACGGCTGTTCAAGACACAGCCTCATTATTCCAACTTAGAACTGAGATAATAACTTTTGGACACCAAGGTAAGGACCATAGGGCTTCGAGTTAGAAGGAATCTTAGACATCTTCTAGTCTAGCTCCCTCATTATATGGATGAGCAAACCGAAACCCTGTGAGTTAATGAAGCAGCCAGGTTAAAACATGTCTTTAAAGGATACTGAGGGACAGCTAGATGGCTCAAGGGATAGAACACTGAGTTCAAATGCAACCTCAGAAACTTTAACACTTACTAGCTGGGGGGGAAAAAAAAGATGCTGAATAGTTTCCAAAGTTCTATACCTTCAGACATCAAAAGCAACTAGGACATCATTGATATGGGGTGGAGTAGAGAGAACATAAATTAGGGGATCAGAAAAGGTGGGTTCTAGGCTCAGCTCTGCCACTAACTCACTGTGTGACGTCGGTCAAATCACTTAACTTTTCTGTTTAACTTTATCCCCCCAAGGAAAGACTTAGTTTAAAAAGGCCAAGGCCCCCAATGCACATGAAACCATCTTCAGTTGTGCTAACGTATGTCTTGCCACTAGACACAGATGGCTGGAACGAAGGACAAATAACAAAAATTAAAATGTGTCTGAAATAAAAGGCCTCTTTCTATTAGCATGATTGGTTCATTTGATTCTTCAGTAGAAATCTCTAAATCCTCAAAAAACAAAATTAATGGCCTGGGCCAGGAAGAGCTATCCCCCTCCCACTTTCCAGACAGGTAAAATGTATTGTACATTTATTCAAGTGGTGTTGCTGAAAAAAATAGCCAATAAGGGAGAAACATATAAGACTGTACTGCTACATGGATCACCTTATCCCCATTTCTTACTGTCACTCATTTATCTTCTTGAGATAACTTTAGTTTATTTGATATCTTCATCAGCTTGTTTCTGGGTCAACCAGATTCTTAGAATCTTAATACAGATTTTCAAGATTATCAAAACCAATTTCCCACCTAAAACAGAAATTCTCTCTGTAACATCACTGTTAAGTGGTCATTTATCTTTATTTCAGTGGTGCTCAAACATATACCTCAGACACAACATTGTACCTTGGATTTCAATAGGTAATTTTCTCAGGTTTGCCACAAATTAGATGAAAATTACAATCATATGTAGGAGTCTCTCAACTCACCTGTAATGTTATGGGAATCCTCCTCCCTCTCCTTTTCCTTAATCATCATTATTATACTCTGTCCTAAGCAAAAAAAGAAAGAAAGAGAGAGACAGAGACAGAAACAGACAGACAGACAGACAGAGAGAAACTGTTCAGTGATAAGCAATTTCAAGGAAAAGTTGTTTATAATTTTATGTGATGGACCTTAAGATCACAAAAGTCAAGATTTAGAGTTAAAAAGACATTAGAGGTCATGTTGTTCAACTTCCTCATTATATTATTGTACTCCAAAATTCAATGCTCTTTCCATTGTACCAACCCAATCCATTCATAAATAATTACAAGGATTAAATAGCATTTTATATCAAATTGAAATATTTTTCCACTCATTAATCATAACTGACATATCATGGTCTATATAGAATAAGTCTAAGCTTTCCTTACATGACAACCCATCATATATTTGAAAACAACCTTCAAACATTCTTCAAACTAAACAGTCCCAGGATCTTGGGCCATTCTTCATAAGAGAGAATTTTTAAACTCTTCACTTTATTGATTGCTCTCTTCTGTATTTATTCTAGTTTGCCAATGGAAGTTTCAAATATTCAAGGAGGATGAGGATTTGCTGAGTCTGTTTTAGGGCTCATCCCTTGGTGTCTACCTAGCATTTAACTCTTTAAGTATGGCTCCAAAAAGCTGTTAACATGCACAGTGACCATTCTCTGGTAAAAATCATCTTGGTAGATTGACTAAACCAGGTTAAGAGTAACTAGTGTCTTCCAAAATTATGTGAAAAATCATTCCAACAAACATGAAAATGGCCGAAATAATCTCTGTGGATTATTCAGTACTTGGTCAGACATTAAAGAAACCAAGATCATCCATTACATCCCAGATCATTGCCATTCATTTTGATTTTTGTCTTGCTCTGGATTTAGATGACTCTGGAAGAGAAAGTGAAGCTGACTACTTTGCACAGCTCTTAACTCACTTAAATCCAATTCACAAGAGTCAAGGCATGCCCTGTAGTGTTATTAGTCCTCTCCAAAAAGCAAAGGACAAGCAACAGAGGTCAAGGTATATGTGCTGGAGCCAGCTTAGAGTCAGAGAACTGACTGGTAAATTTGCACTATGAATATTTACACCTTAGCAGTCAGCAAACACTGTAACACTATAAATCAGAACTTGGGGCAGCTAGGTGGTGCAGTGGATAGAGCACCAGCCCTGAATTCAGGAGAACCTGAATTCAAATCTGGTCTCAGACACTTAACACTTCCTAGCTGTGTGATCCTGGGCAAGTCACTTAACCCCAGCCTCAGGGGAAAAAAAAAAAAGAATAGAAATAAATCAGAACTTAATGTTTTGATTATTTAGGCTTAGGAAAGTAATGAACATGCTAATAATAAAGATTAAATGTAAAAGTATATAATATATACATTTTTTCCCTCAGAGAGCTGTTTTTGTTGTGTTTTGCTGAGGCAATTAGGGTTAAGTGACTTGTCCGAGATCACACAGCTAGGAAGTGTTAAGTATCTGAGGCCAGATTTGAACGAAGTCCTCTTGACTTCAGGTCTGGTGCTCTATCCACTGCACCAACTAGCTGCCCTGAGAGCTGATTTTTAAACATTTATTAGCATACTCCTATAATAATCACCCTTGAATATGGTACCCAGAACAAAAGCACATTGTTATGGTCTGATGGGAGCAGAGCACAGTAGGACCACCATTTACCTAAACACTGACATAATAAAAGCAGGGTAGAATCATAAGACTTTTTTTTTTAAGCCCCATTATATTGAATCATGGTAATCCTATAGTCAATTAGATTGTAAGCTCCTTGGGGGAAGGAACTGTCATTTGCCTCTTTTTGTATCCCTAAACCTTAGCACAGTGCCTGGAATTTAGTAGGTGCTTAACAAATATTTATTGATCGATTGAACTAAAACTACCAAATCTTTTTCATCTTCAATTAAATTCATTATGTATTGTGTAACAAATTGTGCTAGACATTTGAGTTACAAAGTGATAACAATGAAATAAATTTTTGACCTTGAGGAACTTACATTTCACTGAAAGAATATAACATGTGCACATAAATTTAAATAGAAAATATAAACAAAGCAACTACCAAATTTTTGACTTCAAGAATCAGAGAGCACACCATCAACTGAGGGAAGGAAGAATATAAGATGTGTTGCCTGAGGTATAAAGAAAGCTGGGGGTTCTAAGAGATAGGAATGAGGAGGGAATGCACCATAAATATGGGACTACATAAAAGCATAGCAGTATTAGGAATGGGCTAGTGTGATATAAACAGTAATGGATTTCTAAACATAGGTTCAAATTCCACCTCTGTGAAAATCTATGTGACTAGTCAAATCATTTACCTTCTCAAGACTTCAGTTTCCTCCTAAAAATGAGAAGGTAAGAACAGATCATCCATAAAATTCTTTCCAAATTTAAATATTATGATCTTATGTTGTTCATATCATCACGTGGGAAGAAATTGATTTAAAATATTAAATTAAAAGAAAAAAACTCCCTCTAGGTCAATAGTCTTTTATGTAGTAATATATAAACATATTTTTAAAAAAATTTTCTGATAACTTTATTTCTTTTTAAAATTATTTATTTTATTTTAATATATGGAATAAAACAATTGAATAACAATATAATTTTAAAAGATGACTTCACCTAAAACTGCAAATGTACAATTTGCTATTCCTTTTAAATATACAATAAAGTTATCAAGTAAATTTCATTTTTTCCTTTTTTTCTCACTCCTCCCCTTTGAGATGGCTACTATTAGTAAAAAAATTTTCTTTACATACTTCTATTTATCAGTGCTTTCTCTGGATGCAGATAGTATCTTTCTTCATATGTCCTTATAGTTAATCTGGGAATTAATGATAGTCAAAATTACTTACTCAAAGTCATTTTTAAAACAATATTGTTATTACTGTATATAATGTTCTTAACATAAATAGTTTCCTTTGTAATTCTATGTATTTTATTTTATGCACTTAAAATTTTTATTCTGAGAAGAGTCCACAGGCTTCACCAGACCACAATAAATGGAAACTGCCCTCTCCAATCTCTTAGTTGTTAAATCTAGGATTTTCTTAATCCTCATTCTTATGACCTCTCTGCAACATTTGACATCATTTGTCATTTTATCCTCTTCAATACATTCTCCTCTCTGGGTTTTTATAACATTTTCCCTCCTGCTTATCCTCTTTCCTCTCTCACCACTTCTCCTGAGTTTTCTTTGCTAGATCTTCATCCAGGTCAAGCCTAATAATCCCCCATTCCCAAAATCCTATTCTAGGCTCTCCTCTCTTTTTCTTCTCTACCATTCTCTCACTTGGTAACCTCATAAGATCATGGGTTGAATTATTATCATCATGTAGTTGATTCCTTTGTTTATAGGTCCAAGATTAATCATTCTCCTGAGATGCAGTCCCCTGTAACCTATAAGATGCCTTTTGGGCATCTTGAAATGAATAGACCAAAGGTGTCTAAAACTCAAGATGTCTAAAACAAAACTCTTTCAAGATAAACTCTCCCCTCTCCCAAATTTCTCCTTTACAATTATTTTTTATTGTTGTTGGATTTGTTTGTTTGTTGTTGTTGTTGTTTTAGCAAAGCAATTAGGATTAAGTGACTTGCCCAAAGTCACACAACTAGTAAGTTTTAAGTGCCTGCAGAACATTTGAATTCAGGTCCTTCGGATTCTAGGGCTGTTGCTCTTATCTACTGCCCCATCTAGCTGTCCTTATCCTTTTACTGTTAAGAGAACTATTCTTGTCTCCCCATTGATGCAGGCTTACAACCTTGAAGTCATCCTTGAAACCTAATTCTCACTTACTCCACATATCCAATTCATTGCCAAATCTTGTCATTTCTACCTTCACCATATCTCTTGTATTCCTCTCCTTCTTTCCACTGACATAGACACCATCATAGTTTAGACCCTTATCATCTTATGCCTGATCAATTTCAATAGCTTTTTAATTAGTCTCCCTGACTCAAATCTCTCTCTATTTCAATCCATCCTCCAATTTCCAAAGTGATTTTTCTTAAGAGTATGAATTTCCTATTCAGTTAATTTTACTAGCTCTATTATCTCTAGGAGAAAATATAAACACCTATGTTTAACATTTAAAGCTCTTCACAACCTTGTCCTTTCCTACTTTTTTAGTCTTCTTATATGTTACTGCCCTCCATGAATTCTGCAACCCTGCCTACTAGCTGCTCCTTTAATATCAAGTCACTGTAATAACAGATTCAATCCTGATCCCAGTGAACAAATGAACAAATCTACCTCCATCCTTTCCATATATGTATAAAATACTTCTGATTTTCAACAGTCGCTCTGTTTCATTGGTTCTGCCTTACTGTTTTTCTTATTTATAAAAAAGACATTATTCTAAAGGGTAGACAGGAGATAAAATGGGAAAATATCAAGAAATGACTGAGTGATATAAATACACACACACACACACACACACACACACACACATATATATATATATCATCAATAAAATGAATTGTTTTAAAGTTTGTTGAATTGAATTGGAATAATTCAATGTAGCCACATTTATTTAGATGTCTTCTTGAAAAAAAAAAGATATTAAAGGAATTAGAGTAGGTAATGAGGAAATCAAACTGTCACTCTTTGCAGATGATATGATGGTATACTTAGAGAATCCCAGAGATTCTAATAAAAATTATTAGAAATAATCCACAACTTTAGCAAAGTTGCTGGATACAAAATAAATCCACATAAATCATCAGCATTTTTATACATCATTAACAAAATCCAACAGCAAGAGATACAAAGATACAAGAGATACAAAGAGAAATTCCATTTAAAATAATTGTCAATAGTATAAAATATTGAGAATGTATCTGCCAAGGAAAAGTCAGGAACTATATGAGCAAAATTACAAAATTATTTCTACACAAATAAAGTCAGATCTAGACAATTGGAAAAATATCAGGTGCTCTTGAATAGGTCGAGAGAATATAATAAAGAAGACAATTACCTAAACTAATCTGTTTATTTATTGCTATACCAATCAAACTCCCAAGAAACTACTTTACTGACCTAGAAAAAATAACAAAATTCATACGGAAGAACTAAAGGTCAAGAATTTCAAGGGAATTAATGGTGGGGGAAAAAAACAAATGAAAGTGGCCTAGCTGTACCAGATCTAAAACTATATTATAAATCAGTGGTCATCAAAACCATTTGGTACTGGCTAAGAAATAGAGCAGTTGATCAGTGGAATAGCTCGGGTTCACAGAACAAAATACTCAATGTCTATAGCAATCTAGTGTTTGACAAATCCAAAGACCCCAGTTTGGGGGATAAGAATTCACTATTTAACAAAAACTGCTAGGAAAATTGGAAACTAGTATGGCAGAAACTAGGCACTGACCCACACATAACACCATATACTAAGATAAGATCGAAACATAAAGAATGATATTATAAACAAATTAGAGGAACATAGGATAGTTTATCTCTCAGATCTGTGGAGGAAGAAGGAATTTGTGACCAAAGAAGAACTAGAGATCATTACTGATCACAAACTAGATAGTTTTGATTATATTAAGTTAAAAAGTTTTTGTACAGACAAAACTAATGCAAACAAGATTAGAAGGGAAACAGTAAACTGGAAAAACATTTTTATATTCAAAGGTTCTGATAAAGGCCTCATTTCTAAAACATATAGAGAACTGACTCAAATTTATTTCCCAATTGATAAATGGTCAAAGGATATGAACACACAATTTTCAGATGAAGAATGTGAAACTATTTGTATTCATATGAGTGTTCCAAATCACTATTGATCAGAGAAATGCAAATTAAGACAACTCTAAGATACCACTACATACTTAGATTGGCTAAGATGACAGGAAAAGATAATGACAAATGTTGAAAGGGATATGGGAAAACTGGGACACTGATACATTGTTGGTGGGACTGTGAATGGATCCAGCCATTCTGGAGAGCAATTTGGAACCATGCTCAAAAAGTTATCAAACTGTGTATACCCTTTGACCCAGCAGTGTTTCTACTGGACTTATATCCCAAAGAGATCTTAAAGGAGAGAAAGGGACCTGTATGTGCAAGAAGTGTTTGTGGCAGCCCTTTTTGTGGCTAGGAATAGGAAACTGAATGGATACCAATCAATTGGAGAATGGCTGAAGAAATTGTGGTATATGAATGTTATGGAATATTATCGCTCTATAAAAAATGACCAATAGGATGATTTCAGAGAGGCCTGGAGAAACTTACATGAATTGATGCTAAGTGAAATGAGCAGAACCAGGAGATCATTATGCATGGCAACAACAAGATTATACGATGATCAATTCTGATGGACGAGGCTTTCCTCAACAATGATATGATTCAAACCAATTCCAATTGTTCATGAAGAAAAAGAACCATCTACACCCAGAGAGAAGATTGTGGGAAATGAGAATGGACCACAACATAGCATTATCACTCTTTCTGTTGTTGTTTGCTTGCATTTTGTTTTCTTTCCCAGTTTTTTTTTTCCTTCTGGATCCTATTTTTCTTGTGCAGCAAGATAACTATATGAATATGTATACATATATTAGATATAACATATAAATATCCAAAAGAGGAGACCTATTTTGACTAATGATCTCTAAAATGAAATGGTCATTTTCATTTTAAATAGTAATTTCATTCTTGTTGTTCAAAGTTTTGACCAGTTATCAGTTCCTTTCATATTATAGGAAATGAAATCTTCAACAAGACACAGCAAGAAATTATCAGATAATTTTGAAATTAACAAACTGAAATATCAAGTATATTTCTCAACAATAGAAGACTTCCATTCATATTGCCATTTACTGCTCAATGTTCAGTCTTAGGTTCAGTATTTCTATAACAAGAATCATATCTCCCAGAGGTCAAGACATCTGTTTTTATTTTGGCTTTTGTGGTTCTGTCTCCTCAACTTGATTGCGAGTATTCCAGACATCTATTAATAAGCTCCAGAAGCATGTGCATTAATAAAACATATCTAAGTAAATTATAAGAGATAATTGATAATTTGAATGTCAAGAAAAGACAAACAGATTTGGAAGGCTTGATAAATCTCAAAGACTTAAAATGGAAACTAAGATGTGGGATTTAAGAGGTTGTGATGGCAAGCAAATTATATATATATATATATATATATATATATATATATATATATATATATATATATATATATATATAAACCGAGAAAGATATCACTTATTGACTTATTTCCATCAAAGTTTGATTTTAAATTATTTTCTTTTGTTCTGGATCTATCAATAAGTGGCATTATAATCCCACACAAATGGTTTAACATCTCTTTCCTCTTTTATAAAAAATGAAGAGGTTGAAATAGATTATCTTGAAGGTTCCTTTTAGTTTATGATTTTATTTTTTTTCAACAATTGTTCTTCTTATATTGACATTGGAGGGGAGAATTTTTTTTTCTTATCACAAAATCTAAGAGTTGGAAAGGACTACATATTCCATCTGAACATCCTGTCTCTTCTTGAAGAATTCCAATGAGGAAGAAGCCATTATCTCCCATGGCAGCCTATTCTTCTGAACATTTGTAATTATTAAGATATTTTTTTTTTCCTTACATTCATCTTGAATTGGCCTCTTTATATCTTCTTGGGGACAAGAAATCAAATCTAATCACTTTCACACATCAGCTCTTCAAATAGAGATTTCTTTTCACCAAGCTAAACATTTTCCATAATTCTAGACTTAGCAAGAATAACTTGTATTCATATAGTAATTCCTAGCTTACAAATTTTTTTCCTAACAACAACCCCATGAGGAAGGAGCAAAACAATTGGTATTGGTTTTTTTTTTTTGGTTTTTTTTTTTGGATAGAGGTTAAAAGGGTTAAGTGATTTGGCCAGAATTACATAGTCAGCAAGTATCGGACCTGAGTTTTGAAGTTCAAGACAAAAGTTCTTTCCACTACTATCTTCAGTCAAATCAAAAATATAAAAGTGAACATTGATTGAAAGTCTTCATTTCAATTTGATATTTCAACTTATGTAAGCTTAAAGAGTCCATCCATATTCAAAATAAAGCTTAAACAGAACCCATTCTTGAGATGCCCAAATCGAAATTCATTCCTTGGAACTTGAGAACAGAACACATGCTAGCTTCTCAGCAGTACATTTGTTACTTGGATTTCTTTTATAGACTCGGATTTTCAATTGTCCTTGGAGGCTCACACAGGTAGTTATTTAAGTTTCTCTGCAACTGGTCCAGTTGACCTACTAAGGCCATTGGAATTAATGAGAGTTGGGGAATGGCAGCTATGCCTAACAGCCAGAGAATAGCCCTATAAAGATTTAGCAATATTTTTGACTTAGATCTGTTGTGTCTAGGCATAGACTCACTGCTAAGTTGCCCAATTCTATTTTCAGCCCATGAGATTCTGGAACAAGGTCAAGATACATTTAGAGACTGCATAAGACTTATCTCTGGGGAGCAAAGTGAATAGCTCCTATCTAGTAGCCCTTATCTCAAGTTTTATGTCCAAAGATTTTAGCAGCCAAGCTGGGAAGTTAGAAATAAGAAGCCAATAATACCTAGCCTTAAGGTCTAGTTACAAGTTAACAGTGTAGCATATGCAACCATTATTATCTAAAGCATTTACTAGATATCATTAAGATCATTAATGATAAAGGAGTCATTTGCTTTCTTGGTTCCTTAAGTATATATGTAATTACATTTTCTTTACACTAGTATCATATAGAATTTAAGAGAGTGGACAATATCAAGAAGAAAGACACTGAGGAAAATTGCACTACATTATTATTGTGATGGTTAATATTTCTCCTTTTATAGATTTCAGCCAAATTTTCCTTTCATCTAAGCCAAGGGTTCTTAACCTGGGATTTGAAAAAAATGTGCTTTTTATTTCACTATAATTGGTTTTCTTGGTAATCTAAAATATTTTATTGTATGAATTTTAGAAGATTATTCTAAGAATTCCTTAGACTGACAAAGGAGTCTATTATAAAAAAAAGAGGTTTAAAATCCCTAATTTACCTTTTTATCCATAAATATATGCACACTATTTACAAGAATTTCTGTTTTACTAGGGGATTTCATGCACTAGGGGGTTTCTTAGTCCTTGGTTAATTTGACATTGCCAATAAAACTTTCATTATCAACAGAAAAACAAAATGATGAGTTGAGATTCCTATTAATTCAGTCTTTTCATTGTCTAGACAATCTTCATAGATTGATGGTCTTAGGAGGAAAATTGCAATGAAAATCACTTTGCCACTTTGCTTAAAATACCAGAACAGACTGGATATCTGTAATGTGCTGTCGTCTCCAGAAGCTGCTGGATCGCTCTCTGGGAAGAGATCTGCTGTGTCTACTCAAATCTTTCAAACAGATTCTTCTTCCTGTAACGAACCGTTGTCTCCAGGCAGTTGCTGTTAACTCTTGTCCAAAGAAGTGACTTCCCTTCCTGCAGAGAGCCCCGTCAAGCCTGATGCAATTCAGAGTCTTCTTCTTGAATCCTGGCTCTGAATCTCCTCCAGCTCTTATCCTTCTCCAGGCCGATCTGCCCTCTGCGCCCAGTGCTGTCTCTTTTTATCCTCCCAGAGAATGGGCGTGGGATAATGCAAGGGCTTCTGGGAAGAACCACCCCAGCCAATGAGCTTGCCCCCTCTATCAAGTCAACCTGAGTTCTCACCTTGTAATTGTCCAGAAAACCTGAATTCTCACCTTGTCACCATCCAGACAACCTGAGTTCTCACTTAGTAATCCTAACATCTCCCCCTTTCTTTTGATTTAGAACATAGGACAGTCATGACCTTGAAACATAAATCCATCAATATGGGAAGTATTACAGATAATTACATAAATGACCTTGAAACATAAATCCATCAATATGGGAAGTATTACAGATAATTACATGAATTACATAAGCACATAGTAACATAGTAACATAATACATTCTAGAAGTATATAACATAATCATAATCATAAATTAAAAATTTATAAATGTCCATAAGTCCATTGTCCATTATTCTCATCTTGTGTGAGGAAGTCCAATGATTCCTGCTGGTTTTTAAGTTCTTTAACAGTCTTCTTATTATCCATGCTCTTTCAGTGTCAGATGTTTCTTAGATCTTCTCCTTTATTTTGAGGTCTTTCTCTTTTTCTGTCTCTCTCTGATGGACAAGGCGAATATGACTCATTGGCACCCATCTGATTCCTTCTCCTGCTGAAGAAATACAAGCAAACCCTCTCTCCCAGGCAGTTAACCTATCTAATTACCTTCTATTTACCACTTTCTAAATATCTTCTCATCATTTGGCAATTACATTGAAATTGTTCGCACTGGACACAGCCCTGTTGGTTTAAAAGGCCTGTATTCTCCCCAAGTGTAATCCATTTTTGCAATCTGATTGCCTTTTGGCTCACTTATCAGGTAATCCCTTTCTACCATGTGATTACTTTTCTGCTGGTTGATCAAATCAGAGTCCTGACCTTCTAAAGGCTCTTTAGGTGTAACATCAGCTGCCATCATGCCCCAAGTCTTTTTTGCCTGGGGCCCTGGATCTGGGCCCCTCATCCTATTTCCCTGAATTAGTTTACACTCTGATGCCCAATGGAGTCCTCTGTTGCATTTTGGACATGGGGTTTTAGGTCTTCTCTCACCCTGTCTTCTCACTGTATCTCCATACCTACACTGAGCTCTTAGATGTCCAATTTTTCCACATTGAAAACATCGCCGAGTTTCTCTAGAAGTCCCTTGCCAGGAGGGACCCTGTCTTTCCACATTCATCATTGTCCGGGTGTAAAAAGCATTTGTTCCCACTGTAGCACAGCGTCTTATGATCTCCTCTAAAGGAGCATCTTTGTCTAATCCCCATATAATTCTTTTGCAAATCTCGTTGGCATTTTCCTTAGCCAGATGTCTGGTCATTATTTCTGTAGCTGAATTTTCTCCAATAGTTCTTTTGACAGCAGTTTGCAAACGTCCCACAAAATCTGCAAAAGGTTCATTGGGACCTTGCTGTATTTTAGTAAAAGCCTCTCCACGATCTTTCTGTCCAGGAAGGACACCCCAAGCTTTTATTGCAGCCTTAGCAATTTGTTCATATATTGTCATGGTATAATCAGTCTGTTCTGAATTCTCTCCATACCGACCTTCACCAGCCAAGTGCTCAAAAGTGAATTGTGTGTTAACTCCTATTTCCAAATTGCATCTGACTTGAATTTTACATAATTCATGAAATTCCGAAAGCCATAATAAATTTTCTCCAGGTTCCAGGCATATCCTTGCTATGGATTTCCAATCATTCGGGGTTAGGACTTCATAAGACAAACCATCTAGTAACATTTTGACATAAGCTGATGTAGCCCCATAAAGGCTACAACCTTTTTTCAAATCCTTAATTTTATTCAAATCTAAAGGTGCATATCTTCTCCTTTTTTTACCTACAGAGTCAGTATTTTCAATCACAGGATATGCATGTATAAAATCACTTATATCCTGTCCTTCTCTCTTAGCTTTAACCAATGCTTTTTCTAATCTTGTCATAGGCTTAGGCTTCTTCACAGGCAATTCTGTTTGTGTTTCTGCCTCTTCCCCTCTTTCTTCCTCCATCTCTGAAGGTGGGGTTGATGTGGGCCTGTCAATAATCTGTTCTCTAGGCAGGGTTGAAGCTTCTTCAAGAGAATCATACCATAATTCCTCATTTAAATCCTCTTGCTCTAGGGAAAGATCTTGATCTTTCCTTTTTTCCTCACACTTCCTCCTCTGTTCATTTTTAGAACTTTTCCTTCTCCTACAACTTGCTTGATAGTTTAAGGCTAATTGAACTATGTTGTAGATATAAAATACTTCTGCAGAAATAGAACGAGGCCCATTTTTTGCTTGAAATTCTTTCATTTCATATCCCACTAGCTTCCATTTATCTACATCTATCTTTTCTTCATCTAAGAACCAAGGGGATGTGCGTCTTAATGCAGCCAAGAGTTTAGCAATCTGTACCCAGGTTACAAGTAAACTCTGCTCCTCAATTATGTTGATTATACTCTCTATAGTACCACTCCTGAATGGAGCTGAGGTTGCTTCTGGGGCTGGGGTTGAGTCGGCTGAGGTCCAGGGATTGAATATAGCTAACATCTGCCCCATTTCAGCTATAAGAGATTCCTGGTTTAGCCCTTAACAAGTTAAGTTCCTTATTTATCTATTAGCACGCTCACTTAATCTTTAACAAAGTTTCCTTGTTACTCACGGTTCTGGGTTAGAGAGACTGAGATCTGGATGGGAGGCTTTTCCACTGGAATCAGGACTGTGTCTATCCCTGTTCGGGCGCCAAATTGCGAAGGTCTGGTCTAGCTCCTCTTGTCAGGATAAGCAAAAGTCCTTGCCCCACGTGTGGACGCCAACTGTAATGTGCTGTCGTCTCCAGAAGCTGCTGGATCGCTCTCTGGGAAGAGATCTGCTGTGTCTACTCAAATCTTTCAAACAGATTCTTCTTCCTGTAACGAACCGTTGTCTCCAGGCAGTTGCTGTTAACTCTTGTCCAAAGAAGTGACTTCCCTTCCTGCAGAGAGCCCCGTCAAGCCTGATGCAATTCAGAGTCTTCTTCTTGAATCCTGGCTCTGAATCTCCTCCAGCTCTTATCCTTCTCCAGGCCGATCTGCCCTCTGCGCCCAGTGCTGTCTCTTTTTATCCTCCCAGAGAATGGGCGTGGGATAATGCAAGGGCTTCTGGGAAGAACCACCCCAGCCAATGAGCTTGCCCCCTCTATCAAGTCAACCTGAGTTCTCACCTTGTAATTGTCCAGAAAACCTGAATTCTCACCTTGTCACCATCCAGACAACCTGAGTTCTCACTTAGTAATCCTAACAGATATCCATTGCATAAGCTTGCTAATTAGACTTTTTAGCAATGACAACTGAAAATATTTGTTCTGCTTTCTTATTGACACTTTCTTCATTTGACTGAACTAATTATTTTCAAATTGACATTAAATAATACAAACTGCTCTTTATTCCACTATTTTTTTCCTATTGTACAATTGACATTAGATTGGAGAGTGGCATATAGCATTAGGAATCAAAAGGCTCAAATTCTAATTTTGACTCTGCTACTAACAAATAAATTGTTAGTCTGGATACATTTGTTAAATCTTCTAGGTTCCCCTCAGTTTCTTTATGTATAAAGTAGAAGCGTCTTACTAAATAATTTTTAAGATTTCCCCATGTTTCTAAGATTTTATGAACTTGTTGGGAACAGAGAAAATATAAATAGTGAAGTCCACAGATAATCCCTAAACCTTATTTTGACTTTGAACCTCTCTTTTAACTGCCTTTTAATGAAATCAAAGTATATCAATATGAATTTGACCTTGCCCCTGAAATGGTCTTCCTTTTATTAGGTTTTCCATCCTGATGCCTTTCATAATGTCCAAAAATGATTTTATAAAACTTATCAAAAAGCTAAGGATAGGAAGATGATGTAAAAGATATATAGGAGAAGGAATGGATAGGAAAGAATAGGAAAGGGAACAAAAAATACAAATATTCTAATACTTTACAACTTAAAAAATAAAAGAATGTTGTTATACATGTGTACTTATATGTAAACAAATAAAAAATACAGAATTCTAAAATTGTTCATTTGAAGTAAGTATTCATTACTAAATGACATTTTGCTTTACAAAAGAATTTGTTGAAAATTTCCTTTAGTTAGAAATCTCTTAGTTTCCTATATGACAAAGCATTAAACAAGAATGATTATGATTACCACTTCTATGTTATATAGTATTAGAAATGCTAGCTATAGCAATAAGACAAGAAAAAGACATTGTAGGAACAAGTGTAAACAAAAAAGAAAAAAAGGTATTTCTTTTGCATATTATTTGCTGATGCACTTAACCTTAGAGAAACAACTAAGAATTAATTTGGTAATTAATAACTTCAGCAAAGTTTCAGAATATAAAATTAATCAATACAAAAATTAACAAACACAAAACAGCAAAATGTTTCTCTATATTACCAGCATAACTTGGCAGAAAGAGATAGAAATAAAAATTCTCATTTAAAATATCAATAAAATGTCTAAAATATTTGTAATTCTATTTAGCAAAATATATTCGGAAACTATTTGATTTTATTGACAAAATCTTATTGAAATAAAAACAAATCTAAATAATTAAAGAACTATTTATTGTGTCAGATAGCTTGAGTCAATATAATAGTTAAAAAAAGATATTCCTACTTAAACTAATTTACTTACTTAGAAAAATAATAACTGAATTTGTTTCAAGAAACAAAATCTTAAGAATATCAAGGGAAATTAATGATGGGGAGGATTATAGGAACCTAGCAGTATGTGCATGTGAATATTTATATGTGTATGCACATACATATGTATATGAATATATCAGTAACTATATACTACATTGTCTTTTTTTTTGCAAGGCAACAATCATCAAAACAATGATGAGAATTAAGAAGTGGAAATGTTGATCAGCAGAACACAGTAGGTAGATAATATACAGAAACAAATGAACAAATGGTTTAATAAAACCACTACTGAGGTAACTCATTATTCTTTCTGACAAAAATCAGACAGAAATTATACTTAGACCAACATCTCATACCATATATCAAAATATGTTTCAAATGGATATATGTCTTAGACATGGAAAAAAATTAGATGAAAAAAAAAGAAATTCCTTTTTTGATCTATGGATAGAGGAAGACTAAAGATATTGTGAGAATCACCAAATATAAAATAAACAATTGTGATTACATAAAATTTAAAAGTTTTTGAACAAACAAAACCAATGCAACTGGAATTAGAAGGAAAGGAAGTAACTTGAGAAAATCTTTGCAGCAAAAGTCCCTGAAAAAGGAGTCCTTTCCATATGTTGAATTATTCAATGATTCAAATTTATAGGAATAAGAATAAATTGAAATTTAACAATCTCCAATTGATAAAGCAGTTTTGATGAGGCAGTTTTCTAAGGAATGGATTGCATCTTCTAAGAAGAAACTAAGCTATAAATAAATATAAGGAGCGGATATTTTCATTCACCAATAGAGAAATGCAAATTTAAGCTACCTTGAGGCTCTACCTTCACTGATAAAGATTGACCAAAAAGTCAAGGCAACATTCATTTATTAAGCTCAACTTATAAGCTTAGCTTATATGTGCTAAGCACTAGAGCTACATAGAAAGGTTAAAGAAAAAAGTCACCACTCTCAAGGAGTACAGTGTTTAATGTAGGAAACAACATGCAAGCAATTATACAAACAAGATATATGCAGGATATATTGGAGATAATCGATAAAGAGAAGAAACTAAGATACAGGAGGATTGAGAAAGATTTCTTGCAGAAGGTAGAGTTTTAGCTGAGTTTACAGGAACCAGGGAGAACATTTTAGACATGGGAAAAGCCAGTGAAAAAGCACCTGTCTTGTGCAAGGAACAACATATGATTACAGTAGTTGCAGCATGAGGTAATGAGAACCTACACCAGTGATTGCAGTATCTCAGAAGAGAAAGGGGTAGACTCAAGGAAATGTTGCAAAGATAGAAATGAAAGAACTTGGCAATTGATTTGGATATACAGAGTAAGAGAGAGTGAGGGGTCAAGGATGATATTATATTGGGAGCCTGAATGACTAGGAAGATGGTTGTGCCCTGAAAAGTAATAGGAAAGTTAGGAAGAAGGCACTATTGAGGGGAAGGGTGGGAAGATAATGAATTCAGTTTTGGACATTTTGAGATTAAACTGTCTAAATATGGAAATAGGTTTAAAAGGATTGCATGCATTTAATCTATATCATATTGCTTGCTGTCTTGGGAGATGGAGGAAATAAGGGAGGGTGAGAGAAAAAATTAGAACACAAAATTTTACAAAAATGTATGTTAAAAACTATCTTTACATGTATTTGGTAAAATAAAGTGCTATTGGGGAAAAAAAAGATATTAAGCTGTCTATATAAGATGTCCAATAGGTAATTGCAAATGTGAGTATGTTAGTCAGGAGCAAGGTTAGGGCTTGAGAATCAGCTGTATAGAAATTGTAATAGAATTGATGGGATTGGTGAGATGACTAAATGAAATAGTGTAGAGGAAAGGGGGAAAAACATGGGGAAAGACCTAGATGAAGACTGGCAAAGAAGGCTGAGCAGGAAGCGGTCAGAGAAGTAGGAAGGAAACCAGTAGAGAACAATTTCTTGAAAACTTAGAGAGGAGAAAATATCAAGAAGAGGATGATTAACAATGTCAAAGGCTGTGGAGAGCCAAGAAGGATGACAATTAAGAAAAAGCCATTAGATGTCTCAATTGAGAAATCATTGGTAATTAGAGAGAGCAGTTTCAGTTGTTATTGTTAAGAGTAAAATGGGAAGAGTGGAGACACCAATTGTAGATCATCTTTTCAAGGAATTTGGTCATGAAAAGAAGGAAACATATATAATGATAACCAGCAGGATGGAGAAATAATAAAAAAAATTTTTTTTTGAAGATGAGGGACACATGGGCATGTTTTAGACAGTAGAGAAGTAGTCAGTAGACAAAGACTTAAGATAAGTATGTGAGAGTAGAAATAACAATGGAAAGGATAGGGAGAAATAAGATATATTATTTGTGCAAGCGGAAGGGTTTGCCTTGATAAGGAAAAAGGCAATCTCTTCATGTGATATAAGAGTAAAAGGGGAATAGTGAAAGGCACATAAGTCATATGAGATGACAAAGAGGGGAGAAAGAGAAGCCCTTGGTGAATGGTTATGATTTTCAATGAAATTTAAGACAAAGATGTCCACTGAAAGTGTGGAAGCATGAGGAGAGAGGAACGGGAAGTTTGAACAGAGAGAGAGTTTTAGAAAAGTCATCGTGATAAAATGAAAAAATGTTAGAGAGGCTCTGGAAAAACAGGCACATTAATTCACTGTTGGAAAATAGTTTGGAATTATGCTCTAAAAGTTACTAAATTATGTATATCTTTTGACCCACCAATACCAATATTAGGCTTATACCAAGGAAATAAAAAGAATGAAGAAAAGGACCCATTTGTATAAAAAATCTTTTCATGGTAATAAAGAACTAGAAATTAATGGGGTATCCACCAATTGGGAAGTGACCAAATAAATTGTGGCTTTTAAATCTAATAGATTAGTATTGTGCTACATAAAATTATGGCTTCAATGAAACCTAAGAAGACTTCTTCAGCTAATTCAGAGTGGTCAATAAAATAACAATGTTATTCTAAAAATAAAGAACTTTGAAAAACATGGAAACTGATTAATGCAATTAAAACATCATAATTCTAGTTGTTATAGTTATTGTTGTTATTTGTTCTTCATTTTCAAAAAGGACCCATGATATGGTGGGGGTGACGTTTTGACTTATTCATGGAATGGAGTTCAGTGAGACAGAGATGGACAAAGCTGTCTGTCTCACTCTTTCTTCCAATGTTATCAAAATATACTGGATTTTGTAGAAAGACCAACTTTTTAGATGAGTAAAATATGGATTGGAAAGGGAAATTCCAAGACAAAAGTCAGGATGACTGGCAATGGCCTAAGATGTCATGGATGACTTTGGCGTCTTTGATAGCTAACCAAGCTTTAGGTGCTCCACAGCATCTGCTTCAGCTGCCTTCGTGGCCACTTAAACCAACTATTTTCATCTGCCTGTGTCACTGGGAGAAGGCTTTACATGCTTGGAGAAAAATACACCCCCCCCAAACTCACAGATAGGTTTGAAGCCTGTTGGTTACCTTTAACCTGATTTAGCTCATCTGCCAAGGTGGTTTTATTGAGGTGTGGTTGTAAGGTGTGCTACATCTTCTTGAAGCAACAGGTGAGAGTTGGGAGAAGAGTAGATGTTAAAGGTTCATGAGCAAGCCTGAAAACAGCTCTGCAAGCCCTCATTCACATCAGAGGTGTTAGTTCTCCTTGAACATCCTCATCCATGAAGCATGGGTACCCACCTCCTGAAAAGAGATGATGAATTCAAGGTGCAAAATGAAACTTTTTTTTTTTTAATGTGGGACAATCAAAGTATTTGTTTTGGTTGACAAGCATATTTATTGCAAGGGTTTTGTTTTCCTTTTCTAATGGCTAAAAGTGGAGAGGGAGAGAAAATATATTTTTGCTAATTGAAAAATAATTAATTTTAAATTATGAATAATGTTAATCTCTAAATAAAAATGCAACTTCCCTTAGTACATTTAAAATTTTTTTCATTTACAAAAATTCAATCAATGAAGCTTTCCAACAAAATTAAAGCATGAAAATGGCTTATTTTTTGTAAATCATTCATCTTAGAGTTAGGGACTAGCCCTCTATCCTTTAAAAAATGCCCTTGAGAAATGCATTAAGTCAACTGATTCCATCTAAATAGATTCAATGTGTCCAGCTGGCAAGCTCATGCTCTGAGTGGCTCCGGGGGGTACTTCTCCAGCCATGTTACTAAACCAGATGAGAGTGTGGTTAACACTTGCCAGTGAAACTAATTCATTTATCATGTGAATAAATAGCATCCTGAACCAACTCCAAGTCAGAATTGATCAAGTCTGTAAGCCTAACCTATCCTAATTAACACTGATTGTTGTGGGCTTGCAAGTAGAGATGCCTATTTCCCTATGAAAGCACTGTAGATATAGCCTACTGCACTGTGGTTGAGAAAATTAGGGCCAGAAGAGATAATAGGTGGTCAAGTTTGTGGCACAGAGTTATAAATAAATATTTATTGACTGACTGCTTCAGTGGAACTCTAATCTTTTTGATGCCAGCCAGCATCCTTAATTTCTATAACAATCTCAACCTATGTAATTTTTCTTACACGTACTCCTAGGGTAACTAGGTGGTGGATAGAGGGCCAAGCTTGGAATCAGGAAGTTCCATAATCTTGAGTTCAAATCTGGCTTCAGATATTAACAAGCTGTGTGATCTCCAGGCAAGTCACTTAACCCAAATCAAGACATCACCTCTGACATCATTGGTCTTCTTTGAAAAGGAAGGAAGAAACTCAGACCCAGAGTCCCAGGGAAGTGAACTGATTTCCACAGAAGTCAATTGCATTGAAAGAGTTGTTCACTAAATCTATAGATCATACAGGTATGGATCAAGATTCAAATCTAGGTCCTCTGACTATAAATGCAATCATTATTCCACTATTGAGATAGATCTTTGTCTTAAGAAATTAGGTCAGAATGGTACACTTTCCATTATATCCATGGCCCAGAAGGCAAATGTAGAGGTAAAGGCAAACTCTAATTGCCCTGTTAAGAAATAGCATTCAGGGAATCTGACCATCATGAACTAAAGATTAACTAATGGAACCATGTAAATCTTGTACCAATAAGAAATGTGAGACTATTATTCTCTTTGGAGTAATCTCAGGAGGCAAAAAGGTATTTCCTTTGTTTCTCCTCACTCATATTATGCTGTACTGGTTTATACTCATTAAGTTTTGGGTTTCCCTCAATCTCATTACACATATGTCTTAAAGTCATCAGGTTCAAAGAACAACTAGAGAACATTATAAAATGCAAAATGGATAATTTTCATTATATTAAATTTAAAATGTTTTCATTCTGGAGAACAATTTGGAACCATGCTCAGAAAGTTATCAAACTGTGCATACCCTTTGATCCAGCAGTGTTATTACTGGGCTTATATCCCAAAGAGGTTTTAAAGAAGGGAAAGGGACCTCTATGTGCCAAAATGTTTGTGGCAGCTCTCTTTGTAGTGGCTAGAAACTGGAAACTGAGTGGATGCCCATCAGTTGGAGAATGGTTGGGTAAATTATAGTATTTTAATGCAATGAAATATATTGTTCTATAAGAAATGACCAGCAGGATGAATTCAGAGAGGCTTAGAGAGACCTACATGAACTAATGCTAGCCAGGAGATCATTATACACTTCAACAACAATACTATAGGATGATCAATTCTGATGGAAGTGGCTCTCTTCAACAATGAGAGGGTCCAAAACAGTTCCAATTGATCAGTGATGAATAGAAGCAGCTACACCCAGTGAAAGAACACTGGGAAATGAATGTGGACTACTTGCATTTTTGTTTTTCTTCCCAGGTTATTTTTACCTTTCTAAATTTGACTTTTCTTGTGCAACAAGAAAACTGTATAAATATGTACACATATATTGTATTTAAGATATAACTTTAACATGTTTAACATGTATGAGACTGCCTGCCATCTAGGGGAGAGAGTGGAGGGAAGGAAGAGAAAATTTGGAACAGAAGTTATTGCAAGGGTCAATGTTGAAAAATTACCCATGCATATGTTCTATCAATAAAAAGCTATAGTAAAAAGAAAAAAATTTAAAAGGTTTTGTACAAATAAAACCAATGCAGACAAGATTAAAAGGGAAGAAGAAAACTGGGGCAGAAAATTTACATCCAAGAGTTCTGATAAAGGTCTTATTTCTAAAATGATATAAAATTGACTCAAATTTATAAGAATGCAAGTCATTCTCCAATTGATAAATGTTCAAAGGATATGAACAGAAATTTTCAGATGAAAAAATTAAAACTAATTCTAGTCACATGAAAAAATGCTCTAAAATCACTATTGATCAGAGAAGTGTAAAATAAGACAACTCTGAAGTACCACCATATACCTTTCAGACTGGCTAAGATGACAGAAAAAGATAATGATAAATATTGGGCATGTGGGAAAACTGGGATCCTAATATATTGTTGGTGGAGATGTGAACTGATCCAATTATTCTGGAGAGCAATTTTGAACTATGCCCAAAGGGCCATAAAACTATGCATACCTTTTGATCCAGCAGTGTCTCTACTGGATCTGTATCCCAAAATCATAAAAAAGTGGAAAGGACCCACATGTGCAAAAATTTCTGTGGCAGCCCTTTTTGTAGTGAATAGGACCTAGAAACTGAATGGATGCTCATCAGTTGAAAAATGACCAAATAAGTTATGATATATGAATTCTATGGAGTCTTATTGCTCTAAGAAATGATCAGAAGGATGATTTCAGAAAGACCTGGAGAGAATTACATGAACTGATGCTAAATAAAATGAGTAGAACCTAGAGATCACTGTACACAGCAACAAGATTTTGTGATGATCCACTCTAATGAATGTGGCTCTTTTCAACAATGAGGATTCAGGCCAATTCCAATAGACTTGTGATGAAGAGAGCCATCTACATCTAGAAAGAGGACTATGGCAACTGAATATGAAACACAACATCATATATTCACCTTTTTGTTGTTTGCTTACTTTTTTCTCATTTTTTTTCGTTTTTGATCTGATTTTTCTTGTGCAGCATGATAAATGTGGAAATTTTTATGGAAGAATTGCACATGGTTAACATGTATTGGATTACTGACTGGGAAGAAGGGAAAAAATTGGAACACAAAGTTTTGCAAGGGTGAATATTGAAAACTATCTTTTCATATATTTTGAAAATAAAAAGCTATTATTTTAAAAAAAAGTTGTCAGTTTACTCTCTCTTGGTCATCAAAGTCCAGTGGCAAGACAAAAAGTCAAGGCAACTGGTGATGCCCCAGCATGCAGTGAGTGATCTTGGCATCTTTGATGTCTGACCAAGCCATTCCACAGTATCTGCTTCAGCTGCCTTCATGGATACTGGAACAAATTGTTCTCTTCTATCCATTCCACCAAGGGAAGTCCTCACATGGTAGAGGTAGACCTCCCCCCAACTCACTAATGACTTTGAAGTCTGTTGATTACCTTCTATCTGGTTTAAACTGTCTGCCAAGACAGTTTTATCAAAGTGAGACCACTGAGCATACTACACAGCTTCTTGGAACCATAAATGAGAGTTGTGGGCAGGTGAATGTCAATGGTAAAAAGGATTTGTCAAACCCTCATAGCAGCAACATTGGTCCTTCCTGAACACCCCATTAAAGGATAAAATCACATGACCTTTGAGAACCATTCTAGCTACAAATCTATGATCCTATGATTATTAGTGGTATGAGGAAAAATTAAGAATCATTTTTATAAACACATGATGATGTAAAGTGGATTAATGAATAATTATAGACATCATCAATATTTTTGGTCAATAATTTAATATAATTTTTTCTGACCCACACCTGTGATCTCATTTATATGAGATCCCAAAGTGAAAGACTTGATTCCAAGTCTTCTAGACTCCAAGACCAGACACTTATGTATCATACTACACTGTTTCTGATTTCTTTTTAAATGTCATGACTCTCCTAGAAAGCTCAGAGGAGGCTAGCAAAAGCTCTGTACAGGCAAGAAGGAGGAGTTGGGTAGGATTTGGGACGAGATAGTAAAATAAGAATAGAAAAAAAAAAGCCTTGGACACTAGGAAGCAGGACAGAAAGTGTTAAATAGAATCAAAAATAGTCTGGCTGTCCCTGTAGTGAACAGTGCCATTGACTTACATACAGTAATCTGACTGTACTAACTCAATTGGAAAAAGCATATGATCATAAAGGGAGTTTCCCCTCCTCATCTTCAAAGCATAAAGCTGAAGAGTGTCTTCATCCTTCTCCCCTCTTTCCTCCCTCTCCCTACTATGGCATAACTGAAAATTCTCCACTATATTTTATTTTCTTATCTACCACTGTTTGTGGTATTTTTTAATCTTGATTATCATTTCATGAATGACTTTGTATCACTTGTAGGTTATGTCATTCGTTACTGGAGATCAGAGCATGCATGTGGGAATAGCCCTACTAAGACTCTTTCATTTGGGTATGGGAAGTTAAAAAATCTCTGAGCATAACTAGTTTAATTTTGTGAATGGCCCTATAACTCTCCAAATCAGAACTTTAAAGTTTGATCTTAGCATTCCCCCTGGAGAAGTGAACCAGTTGTAATCCTGGGATCCCCAAAGGTGTATGCACAGGGTGTACAGCCTAAATGCTACTATCCATTTTACCTGAAAGGAGGGATGATCTAGGTCAGATTAGAGGAGAAAGTTCTGATAGGTATGCTCTGTGGGGATTTCAACTCTATCACTTTCTGATTAGAAAGTAAAAATGACAAAAAGTACTGATTCCTTCATGGTCTATGATGATACCTAAAAAAGGAAACTATATCATGTGAAGTTTATGAAAAGTATATGATACAAATGTGAGTATGGTGAAATGAATAATATCTCTGGAGTAAGAGACCCCAGGCTCAAATCCTACTTCTTTACATTACTTGTGTGACTTTGGACAAGTCATTTAACCTCTGTTTCCTTGTTTGTAAAATGAGATAGCTAGACCAGATGTTCACTAAAGTTCCTTCCCACTCTAGATCTATGTTCCTATGAACTATAAATTGGCTGCAATTTATGAATGTTCATCTTAACTTAACCATCTGGATGATAATAGGTTTATGAATGATTCTAAGTCATCCTTTAAAGGGACTGTTATGTGGTCACATAGATCCACAATAGTCTGACAGATTTACATTTAACATTCCTTATGGGAGAAATTACATTAACTAAAATAAGGTGAATTGGGTCCAGATTTAGACACTGCCTATTAAATAAAATCTATGACACTGTCAAGCACATTTAATTGTTTAATCCAGCATTTTAAATGTTAGAAGTTAATGTTGGTGAAAGAGTTAAGCACATTATAGATTTATCACTTTAAAGACAAAGCTATGTAAATGCCTCGGCCATTAGCTACATAATAGCTTCAGATGCCATATTCAGATAACCTCAGATTGGTTAAATTATGAAACTATAATTAAAAATAATTATCCTTGCAGTAGCCACTAGATAGCTAATGAGTTTATATTGGCAGGGAGAAATAAAGAACTTAGGTCAGTGACATATCAAGCTGATAGACTGAGTCAGTTGATAGATGCAATGGTTTTATGCCTCTATAAAAATTTAATAAAACATCTAGAAATCGTTTGTGATAATGATCAAAGGAAAAAGGCTAAACTTCTAGGCAGGATTTATTCCCATCTGAAATATGGAGCTAAAATTGCCACTAGAAAATATTTTTTCTTTGCATAAAATCAATGTAGTTGGCTTTGAATTCTGTACTTATTTTTCCATAATATTATGAGTAATCTGTTTACAAGACAGATTCTTTAAGTTCCAATTCAAAAATAATTTCATATTTGTAGATTTCAGGCAGTGAGTCAGTATTTTTTTTTAAGTAGTTGAAAATTATCTGACAAAGATCATTGTGATTTGTGTCTAGGAGTCAACCTGCTTCTCATTTGCCCACACCCATCCCCTAAAGATTTATCTAATCAATCACCAAGAGCAATAGGGTCAAATCATCCACGAATTTAATTTAGATGAATTTGACTATAGACATACTCAACTATAAACACATGGCAAAAAAGGGAGAAAAATAACAATTTAAATCATATGGGTAATGTCATTCCACTCAATGACCATAGGCTTTGAAATAAACCAAAGTGAGTCTGAGATGGAAGACATTAATCTGGTGTTACTCCAATCCATTTCCCCAACCTCTCATAGTGTGGGCATTCAGCTTTATCATCTCCTCTTTATCATACCCACAACCTTTTCATTCAACTAAGGCTTGTCTATCTAGTAAGAAAGACAGCCTTAGTTGGCTATACTTGCATTACTAATCAGATAGACCATATGGTGTTGAGTTTTTCTGTTACCTCCTGGTGAAATAGTAATAAGAAACACTTCCTTTAAGTCCCAATTTAAATCTCTTCTTTTACTGGAAGCCTTCCTCAGCCCTTATCAATTCTAGTGCCTTCCCTGTTAATTACTTCTGGCTATTTTTTTTTTTTTTATTTTACATAGATTACTTTGTAGATTTTATTTATATAGTGTCTCTTCTATTAGAAAGTAAACTCCTTGAAATCAGGACTGCCTTTTGCCTCTTTTTATATTCCCAATGCTTAGTACAGGGTCTAACACATGCTTAATAGCACCTAACAGGTGCTTAATAACAGTTTAGTGATTGATTGACTGATGCGATGTATACAATATCCAATTAGTCAGATTTATTTATGAAAGCTCTTTCAGAAGTATTTTCCCCTAATCACTAGTTTTGCTGCCAGAGTCTTTATTTAGGTATATTTTCTTTACTTGAGTAGAAGTTCTATCTCCCATAGCTTTATTGGCTGATAGTTTACTTGGGTTGAGTGAAAAATAAAATTGTCATTCAATGGTTTCCACAGCAATCATCTCAATTCCATCTTCTCTTTGCTAAGGACAATCTTCTTTTAAAGAGACTATTCTTATCTCCAGCTACTATTGTTTAGATATCATACTGCATTCTGTGAGTGGTTGAATGGATTTTCATTCATAATTTTCTCCCTATGCTCTGAATTCAGAATCTGATTCTCACATAAGTTATAATGCCACTACTACTAATTATTCCTGAAAGAAATGATTATTAAATAACTAATTGTTAACATTGGGAAGATCCAGGATTTTTTCCTTCCTATTTCCTCATTTGGAGATTAGAACAAAGTTTAGTTCTCTGAAGGATAGGGCTGATAATGATGAAATTTTGGGCCAGGCTTACCCTATTGGATAACTTGATCAAAAGGTAAAGCAATTCTAATCTAGATGAATTCTAGCCCATTGTGTTCCAGTCAGACAGGTGTAAGTAGAGGTAGACCCCCTTTGTCTACCCCAGGGCTTCTTAATTTTTTTTTTTTTTTTTTTTTTTTTTTTTTTGCTAATGACCTCTTTTTACCAGAGAAATTTTTACATGACCCCAGGTATATAAGTATATAAAATAGGAATACAAATCAAACATTTACTGATAATAAATCATAATTTTGCAACCCTCACATTCAATTACATGACCTCCACATGGGAACAGAATCCACAATTTAAGAAGCTTTGGTTTAAATTGCCCTAACCTTGGTGGTTTAGGTAGAGATAAGAATCTTTGTCTAAGACTAAGTGATCAAAGACAGTTGCCCAGCCCCTCATTAGAAAAGGTCCAGCTCTCATTATAATATTCATTCTTGTATTAACTATTAACCAATCAGAGCTGATTGCTGCCTTTTGGGATCACTCATCCTTCTGAGGGTATATAAGCAACAAAAAAGTCACCAGGATGGGTCTTTGGTTTATCAGAGACAGCCAAATGACCATTCAAAAGTAAGAAAATAATTAATTACCAAGAAATTATGTCTCTTGAACTTTTTATGTCACAATTCCTCAATAGTCTTTTAGAACAAAACCTTCTCTATTTCCACATCTACTACCTCAGTCAAATCCTCATCATGTGTAAGTTCAAGTTTCCTATCTACTTTTCCTATCTCCTGCTCTTTCTTGCTCCCATCCTTCTTATAGAACAATGGCAGACTAATTTTCCCCAAAATACCATTTTCATATACTCTCTTATTTAAGAGCCTACCAAATCCATATTCCTTAGTACATTTAAGTCCTTTAACCTTTTATTTCTACCATCACAGAATCACAGAATGTCAGCACTAAAAGAAGCCTAATAGATCTAATTAAATCTCATTTTTCAGATAAAGAAATTAGAGAAGAAGTGACTGCTTAAAGTCACCCTGGAAAACAAATGGTTCAGTAAAGAGTTGACTTCCAAATTAAAGAATCTGGGTTTAAATACCATCTATGATGCTTACTATTTGAGTTACCTCAAGCAAGGGCCTTTCTGAACAGTTTCCTCCTCTGAGGCCTAAAAGAGTTGGATTAAATGATTTTAAAGCTTCCTTCCAGCCTAAATACCTGTTTCTATGATCCTTAAAGTAGCAGCACCAGGACACAAACCCGTATTTTTTTATCTAAGGCTCTTTCTACTATACCTTACTAATTTCTGACACAATAGACTTGATCATTGGGAAGTTGAGTGCCGGCATTCAGCCTTAGAGTCAGAAAAACACAAATATAAATCCAATCTGACACTTACTAGCTATGTGACCCTGGACAAGTTTGCCTCTGTTTTCTCAGTTTCCTCAACTGTAAAATGAGCTGGAGAAGAAAATGGCAAATCACTTCAGTATCTTTGCCAAGAAAATCCCAAATGAAGTCACCATGATTTATACAACTGAAATAACTTGATAACAACAACAAAAACCCCATGATTATGTTGCATTCCATTCACTCTCTTATCTATCAATATTCAAATTCTGCAACTTCTTCAAGATTTAAGTCCAGACTCACTATTTCTATGTAATCTCTCCCCCAACTGGACTTTCCCTATAATGATCTTTTTCTTACTTTGAAGAAACAAATACTGAGCCAATAATCTCTTTGTTGAAGTTAAGGGTTGCCTTAAGGATCACCCTGGAATGTACCAAACCACTTTCTGGTTCGTGGCTTGCCCCATGAAAATGTTCTCCTTCATTTCATTTCCAGACCAAATAATCATGAGGAGGCAATTAGCAATAACAGTCTTCATCATCATTAAAAATATATAGAACTTTGCATTGAATGCTATGATAGACTCCATAACATTATTTATTGAACAGTTCTATTATTGTCATTTTTCATGAAACATAGGCTCAGAGCAGTGAGGCAATGAGGCACTTATGTGTCCTAGACAAGGTTTGAAAACTGGGCTGCCATATTTGGAGTGCTTGTCTCTAATTGTCCAGCAGAGCTTTTAAAGCTTTCATTATAATGGATATGACTTCATGGTACCACAGATTTACAACTGGAAAAGGCAGTAAAGATCATTGATTCCAAACTCCTACTTTTTCAAATAAGTAAACTAAGGCAGTAGAGGGCAATTAATCTACATAAAGTACAAAGTCATTGGCAGAATTTGAATCCAGGCTCTGCTAACTTGACTCTCTGATTTGATTTATTTCAATATAAGTACATATGTTCCAGGAAAAGGAGAATTTTCTGCATTAGAACAGGTCCATTTATTCAAAGTAATATGTTTTAAATGTGTCTCATTATATTCCCCTCCCTACCATTCTCCATAGTACATATGTATAAGCATATATTGGAGATGTTGTAGAGAAGATTTTTGTATAAATCTCAGTTGAAATAAATTATTAATTTAGGTTCTTTCCCACAATGAAATTAGAAATTCTGTCTTTCTGTTTTCTATGTCATCTCACCATATGACTGATGGCCACCTGATCCATCTTTTCAAGTACCTCATCTGTTCATCCAAAAGAAACCAAGAATTTCATGTTCAATTGAGAATGAACCTGGCTGCAGTTTATAAAGAGTTGTTCCAAAAGACAAGCCCTTTCTGGGACACTAGTGTATTATTGGTGGAATTGTGAAATGATCCAACCATTCTGGAGAGCAATTTGAAAATATGCCCAAGGGCTATAAAACTATGCACACTCTCAGCAGTATCACTAATGGGTCTGTATCCCAAAGAGGAAATAGGACCCACTTGGACAAAAATGCTCTTTTTGTAGTGGCAAGAAATTGTAAATTAAGTGGATGGCCATCAATTGAGGAATAGATGAATAAATTATGATATATGGATATAATGGAATATTATTGCTCTATAAGAAATAAAGAAAAAGAAGGCTTCAGAAAAGCCTGAAAAGACTTATGTAAACTGATGCTGAATGAAGTAAGAATATTAAAGTGAAGATAACATTGTACACAATAACAGCAAGATTATGTGATGGTCAGCTAGACTAGACAGCTCTTCTCAGCAATACAACAATCCAAGACAATTCCAATAGACTTGTGATGGAAAATGCCATCCACATTCAGAGAAAGAACTATGGAAACTGAATGCAGATAGAAGCTTATTATTTTCAACTTTTTGTTGTTGTTGTTGTTGTTGTTGTTTTTCCTCTCATGGTTTTTCCTTTTTGTTCTGATTCTTTTTTCACAACATGACTAATATGGGAATATTTTTAATATGATTGTACACGTATAACCTGTATCAGATTGCTTGCTATCTCGGAGAGAGAGAAGGTAAGAGAAGGAAAGAAAAATTTGGAACATAAAATTTCACAAAAATGAAAGTTGGAAACTATTTTTATGTGTATTTGGAAAAAATAAAATACTATTGAGGAAAAAAAAAAGACAAGTGCTTTGAGGTATGTTTTTGCAGTTTTGTCTGCCTTAAGACAAATGGGAAGATTTCTATCACCATCAAAGGCAAAATATCTACAAAGGGTGTTCTAATGTGTCTACCAATTCCTAACATTTTTACAATTAATAACAGCTGTGAGGTGGTTTGACATAATAGAGAAAGTGCTGGAGTGGAAATCAGGAATGCCTGTGTTGAATCCTATCCTAGTATGATCCTGGGCAAATATCTCTCTGAGTCTGTAAAATGGGTATAATAGCATCTATCGTTCAAGGTTGTTTTAAGGGCCAAAATAATGACAGTGTAGAACACTTTACAAATTGTAAATTAGTATGTATATGCTATCTATTGTTACTAATTGCTAACATTTTATTAACAATAATATCCGAGAAATGGTTTGGCATAAAGGATTGGAGTGTCAGACTAGGAATCAGAATTGAATCCTACCTAAGTCACTTGCCAGATGTATGGTACTTAGTAAGTCTCTCTCTCTGTCTGTCTCTTGTCTCTCTCTCTCTCACTCTCCTCTCTTTCTTTCTCTCTCTCTCTCTCTCTCTCTCTCTCTCTCTCTCTCTCTCTCTCTCTCTCTCTCTCTCTTCTCTGTCTCTGTCTTTGTCTATCTGTCTTTCTCTGTGTGTCTCTGTCTCTCTATCTCTCTGTCTCTCTCTTTTTATTTCTCAGTCTTAGTTTTATAACCTGTAAAATGAGGATAATAATAGCATCTACTTCACAAGGTTCTTCTCAAAATAAAATAATTAATGAAAAGTACTTTGCCAACTTTTTAAAGCACCATGAAAACTGAGTTATTATTGTTGTTATTGCTGTTATATTCCTAACTTTATGCTAATTATATAAGAAATGGAGACCAGAACTATGGAGAAGTGAGACAAACTGTGAGGGGAAATATCATCACAGGAAAAACACCAGTTTAATACAAATGCAAAACTCAGGCTGCAGGAAGCACTGTGAGGAAAAGGAATGAGGAGAAAACAGATTTGGCCTGACATAATCCAGTTTTCCTCAGCCTCATCACAGTGAACAGAGCAAAGAAGTAGGACACAGGTCAAGTAAGACCAGAAAACTCATGGCAAACAGCAGGTACTGTTGGACCACCTATCTTCCTCTACATCTAGCCACATGATTACAAACCAGTCCAAAAAACCATCCAGAAATCAGAAATTAGGAGGACCAAAAAAAATGACAATTCAAGTACTAGCATTAACATATAAAACCAGAATTCTTCAAGGCCAATGCTCTGAAATAGTCTAGACAATAACCAAAGAAGTCAAGAAGCTGCAAACAGCTTGTGAGTTAAGGGCAGTTGGCTGGTACAATGTAAGAGTATTGAATTTGGAATCACTAAGACTCCTCTTTCCAAGTTCAAACAGGCCCCAGACACTTACTAGCTGTGTGACTTAACACCATTTGACTCAGTTTCCTCATCTGTCAAATGAGCTAGACAAGGAAATGGTAAACCTTTGCCAGTACAACTCCAAGTGGGGTCATGAAAAGGCACACATGCCTGAAACAGCAGAAAAACAACAAAATAATGGGTCAACATATACCAGGTTCACTGGGTAATGTTAGATATGAATAAGGTCACAGTGGTGAGTTCAGTTTCTAAGGTTTCTACTTAACTTTATTCTATTACATGGTCACAAATTGAGGGATCTGTCTTATAAGAGATTGCCATTCTTCCCAAGAGGGATAGAGTTAAGAGACAAAACTCAAAACATATACTCCTGATGGCAAATCATAGATCACAGAATATGTAAGGGTCAAAATCCATTCTGATCATCAGTGACAACTTCATATTAAAAGGATAGCATAGCACCACTTATGTAATTTATATGAAATGTTTTACTGTCTTAGGGAAGGTGGAGGGAAGTGAGGAAAGGAGTTAATTTGGAACTCAAAATTTTTAAAAAGGTTAAAAAAGTTTACATGCAATTAGGAAAAATTATTACTTTTTAAAAGGATAACATAGGGCGAAGTTAGGTGGCACAATGGATAGAGCACCAGTCCTGAAGTCAAGAGGACCTGAGTTCCAATCTGGCCTCAGACACTTAACAGTTCCTAGCTGTGTGACCCTGGGCAAGACACTTAACTCCAATTGCCTCAGCCAAAAAATATATGTGTACATAAATAGTATCTTATATCTTGGATTTATAGTTTAAAAATCACTATCAATAACTTGGCCCTGCCATCCATTTAACTTTGTAATGATGTCCACTTATTTTATTAATCCTCAATTTCCTAATCTATAAAATGGGCATGATAATGGTTGCCTCACCTATATGACAGGGGTTGCTTGAAGGTCAGATGAAATTATGGGTATCAATAATTTAGTAAGGCATAATATGCTCTTCAAATATAAGCTATTTTTACTCTGACACTGCTAAACTTAACTTTCTTGCCAAAGTCAGGAAACATTAGAAAATGTCAAGTTTGGTATGATCATGGATATCATATAATTTAAACAAGAAAGGGTCTTAAAGATCATTGTTTTACAGATACATAATAATAGCTAGTATTTACAAAGTATTCTAAAGTTTGCAAAAAAAAAAAGCTTTATAAATATTCACTGATTTGATTTTTTAGTATTCCCAGTTTAAAGCAACTAGGTGATAAAATGGATAGAACACTAGACTTGGAGTCAGGAATTTTTATCTTTCTAAACTCAAATTTGGCTCCAGAAATATACTCTCTGTGTGACCTTGGGCAAGTCATTTAGTTCTGCCTGCCTCAGTTTCTTCATCTGTAAAATGAGCTGGAGAAGAAAATAAAACACTCCAGTATCTTTGCCAAATAAACTACAAAAGAAGTCACAAAGAGTCAGATGGGAATGAAATGCCTGGAAAATAACAAAATCCCCATTTTACAAAGGAGGAAACTGAGGCATATAGCACTTAAGTAGCTTGCTCATGGTCCCACAATAAATATCTGAGATGGGTTGGAACTCAGGTTCAGAGATCTACATACTATATTGCTACTTAGCAGTCTCATGACTTTGGTAACTAAGACCCAAGAAGATAGTGATCGACTAAGGTAAATTAGTAAATTTTGGCCCTTTGACTCTGAGGTCAACGTTTTTTCCCATTATACCACATTGCTTTTTTGTAACTTGATTTCTATTGGTGGTTATGGTAAACCCATGACAGACCCCAAAGGGTAACTCTTCTCTCAGGAGGCTAATTACTCAGTTTTTCTAAGTGGAAATATATCCTTATTTACACTTAATGGACTGGTAGCATAGCATTATTAGAGAGATAGTGTGCTGTTAGTGAATAGAAAACTGACTTTACAATCAGGAAGTCCCATCTTTGTCCTTTCCTGTCTGTGTGACCTAAAATAAGCCACTTATCCCTTTTAGTTACCCCAGGGAAGTCTGTAAGACTAGATGTGATTCATAAATCATTAGCTTTTCTATATGTTATCAAAAAAGTCCAGCACCAAGAGATAGAAAGAAAAATCTCATTTAAAATAACTGTAGACAATATAAAATATTTGGGAGTATACCTGCCAAGACAATGCCAGGAACTATGTAGACACAATTACAAAACACTTTCCACACAAATAAATTTAGATCTAAATAATTGGAAAAATATAAATTGCTCATGTGTAGGCTGAACTAATATAATACAAATACAAACAATTCTACCTAAATTAAAGGAATTAATGAAAAAGACCAGACATGGTTACAGAGCAAGGGTGGACCTTCGCCAATTGAGGGATATCCCTAAGAGGAGATGCCCTTCTCCCAACCTCCTTCCCACCTTAAAACCCCTCACTACCTCAAGTATCAGAGCTTACTTACTCAAGTATCAATGTATCAAAACTTTGTGGAATGACAGTATTAGTCTGGAGCAGAAAAGTATCTCTGACTACATTCTGAGTTACACATGTGGGTCCAGACACAAATTCCATGTTCCTATCAACCTGTGCTTTGGAAAAGGTATGAAAGTCACCTAGCCCCTTGTTATTATGGTCAAACAAGAAGTCTGGCTTCTTCAATTCAATCCAAATAACATTTGTTGAGTACTTACTATGTGATGAAATTCAAAGACAATACAACTGGCATGAGCAATATCTGCTGCTCACAAATACTTAGGGAATTTATTTGGGATCTAACATAATGGAATACTCTCTGACTTGGCACTAGCTATATAGAACAACTTTGTGCATCAGAAACCACATCCCCAAAGTGGAGATCTTCTTGTTTTATATAATACTACATGACTATTGAACATCTTTAGAGAAAAGGATATGCCATTTTGGGGGAAGGGGAGGGAGAGGAGGAAATTGGGATTGAGTGACTTGCCCCAGGGTCACACAACTAGTAAGAATTAAGTGTCTGAGGTCACATTTGAATGCAGGTGCTGTGCTCCATCCACTGCATCATCCATTTGCCCCTGATTCTCTATGTCAGTACTACCATATTTTAATAATCAGTTTTAGGACCAAGTTAGGGATGCATCAGAATATCAGGGCTGGATTTGATAAAAATTTATGTGAATCACAGAATTTGAAAGTTGGAAAGGGCTTCAATGACCATTTAATATGCCCTGTACATGAAAGTAAATTTCACTGTAACATACCTGACAAGTGGTCATCCAGCCTTCTTGGAAGATCTTCAAGGAAGAGATATCCATGATTTCTCAAGGAAATCCACTCAGTTTTTTAATAACTCTAATCATTAGGAAGGGGAGTTAAGTGGTACAGGATTTAGAGTCAGGAAGACTTTTCTTCTTGAGTTCAAATCTGGCCTCAGACATTTACTAGTTATGTGATCCTGGGCAAGTCACTTAAACCTTTTCCCTTTTGTTTTGATTTTTTTCCCAACATGACTCATATGGAAATATGTTTTCAAAATTGATTATACATCTATATCAGATTGATTGCTGCCTTGGGGAAGGGGGAGGAGAAGGGACAGAGGGAGAAAAAAATTGAAACTCAAAATCTAACAAAAATGAATGTTGACAACTATCTTTATTTGCAATTGAAAAAAGTAGCATAACATTAAAATGAAAAAAATTAAGCTTATTTGCCTGACCTTGCTTATGAGATGGAGAAGGAAATGGTAAACTATCTCAGTTTCTTTGGCAAGAAAACCCCAAATGGTGTCATGAAGTCATTCACAACAATCATTAGGAAATTTTTCCTGACTTTAAGCCTGAATTTGTCCCTTTACAACTATTACTCCACATTCTGCCTCAGAGTTGAACAAAACAACACCAAATCCTCTTCCACAAACTGCCACACTCTGTCCCCCCAAAAAAGAATATAAATATGTTTATGTAGTGCTTTACATAGTTTACCTTACCTAGTCCAAATAATGACCTTGTGAAGTAGATATTATTACCATTTAACAGGTAAGGAAACTGAGACAGTTAAAATAATTTTTCCACAGCTAGTAGGAAGCAAAGATAGGACTAAAACCCAAATATCCTAACTTTAAATTCCATGGGTTTTTTTTCACTCTAAAACAGTTACCTCTTACATGTGGGTGCAACTACTTGATATTATATAATTGCTTTTTATGTGTATATCTAGTGAAATGTCTGGTATATAGTAAGCAATTAATAAATGCTTCCTGACTAATGTCATTTAAAAGCCTCAGGAAAGTCTTGGCCCTAAAACTAACCCTTCTTCATTGGCTAATGCATGAAATGTTCCCATTACAATTTATCCCTTTTGTCTTTTTAAAATAGTATTTTATTTTTTCCAAATAATGCAAACATAGTTTTCAACATTTACCTTTGCAAAACCTTGTATTTCAAATTTTTCTCTCTCTCTTCCTCCCTTCCCCATCCCCAAGACAGCAAGCAATCTTATATTGGTTAAACTTATATAATTCTTCTGAACATTTTTCCATATTCATCATGCTACACAAGAAAAATCAGATCAAAAGAGAAAAGAGAAAAAAAATAAGCAAACAACAACAACAAAAAGGTGAAAATACTCCAAAGTTCTCTCTCTGGATGTACATGGTGCTTTCCATTAAAAATCTATTGGAATTGTCTTGAATCACTTGTTTAAAAAAAGAGCAAAGTCCATCATAGTTGATAATCACATAATCGTGTTGTTACTAACTATATACATTGTTTCCTTGGTTCTGTTCGCTTCATTCAACATCAGTTCATGTAAGTCTTTCTAGGCTTTTCTGAAATAAGCCTTCTCATCATTTCTTATAGAACAATAATATAGAACAATAACAATTAATATTATACTCATATGCCATAACTTTTTTCAGCCATTCCCCAACTGATAGTCATCCACTCAATTTCTAGTTTCTTCTTAGAAATAATTACATATATAGATTCTTTCCCCTCTTTTATGGTCTCTTTGGGACACAGACCCAGTAGAGAGCCTTCTGAACATTTTTCCATATTCATCATGCTACACAAGAAAAATCAGATCAAAAGAGAAAAGAGAAAAAAAAATAAGCAAACAACAACAACAAAAAGGTGAAAATACTCCAAAGTTCTCTCTCTGGATGTACATGGTGCTTTCCATTAAAAATCTATTGGAATTGTCTTGAATCACTTGTTTAAAAAAAGAGCAAAGTCCATCATAGTTGATAATCACATAATCGTGTTGTTACTAACTATATACATTGTTTCCTTGGTTCTGTTCACTTCATTCAACATCAGTTCATGTAAGTCTTTCTAGGCTTTTCTGAAATAAGCCTTCTCATCATTTCTTATAGAACAATAATATAGAACAATAACAATTAATATTATACTCATATGCCATAACTTTTTTCAGCCATTCCCCAACTGATAGTCATCCACTCAATTTCCAGTTTCTTCTTAGAAATAATTACATATATAGATTCTTTCCCCTCTTTTATGGTCTCTTTGGGACACAGACCCAGTAGAGAGCCTGCTGCATCAAAAAGTATGTGATTTTTATAGCCCTTTGAGCATAGCTCCATCAATTTATCCTTTTTAATTAATCATGGCACACATGCACACTCTTTTTCAATAAATTTCATTGGTTTCTTATTACCTTCAGAATAAATCCTCTATTTGGATTTTAAAGACTTTCAAAACCTGACCCCATCCTATTTTCTAGTTTTTTTACACTTAATCTTTTCCATGTAATCTACATTTTAATGACATTGGCCTACTTAGCATTCCTAGCACAAGATACTCTATCTCCCAACTCTGGGAATTTTCTCTGACTATTCCTCATCTCTGTAATGCTCGCTCTCTCTTCATCTCCACCTTCTGGCTTCTCTGGCTTCCTTCAAGTCTCAATTATAGACCAACCTTCTGCAAGAAGCTTTTCCTAGTCCTTCTTAATGTTAGGATGTTTCCTCTGAGATTATCTTCTATATATTCTGTTTGTATCTTGTTTATACACAGTTGTTTATTAGGCTATGAACTCCTTGAGAGCAGGAACTGTTTTTGCCTTTCTTTGTATCACTAATGCTTAGCACAGTGCCTGGTATATAGCAAGGAAGAGGAACAGACTCCACTTCCCATCTGCTACTCTGCTCAGTTATATCTACAAGGAATAAACTGGGATGAGCTGATCACTTTTAATATCATATGCTGCTAACCCCAGCCTTGGAGACCACTTCTTGAAGCCTCCTCTCTCTTTCAATTAGCTGGCTGAGCGGTCAGTAATAAAATTCTCCCAAAGCTTTCTTTTATAGAGGGTAGAAATTAGACTTCTAGTTCACTCCATTTCTTATCTGCAAATGGAAGTATTCTGCCTGTTTTCAACTCCATAGAATAAATGTCTTTGCACCAAGTTGGTTGTTGTCTTTGTTCTTGAAGAAGACCAAAATTATATCATTATATCATTATACCAAGTTCTAATATGTGCAGCTATGGATGATCAGACCAAGAGAAGCTCTGAATGCTTTACCACAGGTTGGGCACAAATAATCCATATGAATATTTGGGATGTGCATCTAATATTTCTTTTTTAGTTACTTCAATTCTGCTTTGCTCATAGAACACAGCACCTTCTTTGAGGGGGCCTTGCATGGTGGATTGTCCTGTGGCAGTGTCTCCAAAGTCATGCAAATTATTTACTTTTATTTGCTTATTTATTATTTGTTTGTTTCCCCACTTAATAGTATTTTCTGTTTCCCAATCACATGTAAAGATAGTTTTCAACATTCACTTTTCTAGATTTTGAGTTTCAATTTTTTTTCTCTCTCCCTCTCCCCTTTCCAAGATAACAAACAATCTGATATGCATGTACAATCATGTTAAACATATTTTCACATTAGTCATGTTGTAAAAGAAAAATCAAAACAAAAGAAGAAAAACAGAAGAAAGAAAAAACAAACCAAAAAAAGTGAAAACAGTATGCTTTAATCTGTGTTCAGACTTTACAGTTGTTTCTCTGGATGTGGATAGCCTTTTCCATCATGAGTCTTTTTGAATTGTCTTAGATCATTGTATTGCCAAAAAGAGTTATCTATTAAGGTTAATCATTGCACAATGCTGCTGTTACTGTGTACAATGTTCTCCTGATTCAGCTCACTTCACTCAGTATCATTTCATGTAAGCCTTTCCAAGTTTTTCTAAAACCAGCTTGTTCATCATTCTTATAGAACAATAATATTCCATTACATTTATACACCACACTTTATTCAGCCATTCCCCAATTGATAGACATCCTTTCAATTTCCAATTCTTTGACATTACAAAAAGCTGCTATAAATATTTTTGTATATATATATATATATATATATATATGTATATATATACATATATATATATATATGTATACATATATATATATATATATATATCCTTTCCCCATTTTTATAAGCTCTTTGAAATACAAACCTAGTACTTATATTGCTGAAACAAAGGATATGCATCATTTTATAGCCTTTTGATCATAGTTCCAAATTGTTTTCTAAAATTGTTGAATTTAGTTCATAACTTCATCAATAATATCTTAGTGTCCCAATTTCCCCACATTATCTTCAATATTTATCATTTTCTTTTTCTATCACAATAACCAATCTAATAGGTTGGTACCTCATAGTTGTTTCGATTTGCATTTCTCTAATAGTGATTTAGAGCATTTTTTCATATAACTAAATATGACTTTAATTTCTTCATCTGAAAATAGCCTGTTCATAGCCTTTGACCATTTATCAATTGGGGAATGACTTGCATTCTTATGACTCACTTCTCGATGTATTTTAGAAATGAAGCCTTTATCAGAAACACCATTTGTAAAAATTGTTTCCTAGATGTCTGCTTGCCTCTTAATTTTGGTTACTTTGGTTTTGTTTTGGCAAAAACCTTTTAATTTAATGTAATCAAAATTATCTACTTTGTACTTCAAAATGCTCTCTATTTTCTATTTGGACATAACTTCTCCCTTCCCTCATAAATCTGTCAGGTAAACTATTCCTTGTTTTTCTTATTTGCTTATGGTATCACCCTTTTATGTCTAAGTCACTTACTCATTTTGACCTTATCTTGGTACAAGGTATGAAATATGTTTCTATCATGATATTTTCCAGTTTTCCCAGCACTTTTTGTCAAATAGTGAGTTCTTGTCTCAGAAAAGTCAATCAATTTCAAAGTTCTTGAGAACTTTGTAACTTCCCCTTACAGTTGATTGAGGGTGGAGGGTCGTCTTTCTTTTTTCTTACTTATATCCCCAAATATTAGTAAGAGCCTAACCTAATAGGTATTTAATAAATATTATTAAGTTGAATTTATTAAGCGTAAATTTTGGTGAATGTTTTACAAATATTATTTCAGTTGATCTTTGTAACAACCCTGGGAGGTCCTATTATTACCCCATTTTACAGCTGAGGAAACTAATACAGACAGATATTAAATGATTTGCTCAGGATCACAGAGTTAGGAACTATTCAAGGCTAACCTGGAATCTAGGTCTTATTACTCTATACTCAGTACTCATTTAACTGCCTCTGTTAAGAGTTTAGCAACTGTTTGTTAAGTTGAGTTGACTTCCTTTCTAAATTACAGGGAGAATTAACTTTTTTATCTATTATCAGTTATTTATACTTTAATGTCAATGAAACATCTGAGGGGCTGGTTTTGATTTTGAGTGTCAGAGAAGTAGCAGAGAAGGATGGCGGGAGAATGAGGGGGAGAAAGAAAGGAAGGACCAATAAAGAGTAACATTGCCTATTTTATCATTTTCCTCAGTGTCTGCTCACTTTAAATCTGTGATATAGTCCAGGTTGGGCTCCAGGAGCCTCCTATCAATTTTATACCCACATAGGGGAATGGGCCTAAAGAAACTCAGCCCTGAAATCACAAAGAAGGGGGAGTCATAATCAAAATGCTAAAGTTTTGCTCTTATAAAAAATTATGAGTTAAAATTACCCATTAACTGGCTCTTGTATCTTGCCCAAGAGAGGGTCATAGTTCAAGAAAGAATAAAAGCAGTGTCAAGTAACACAGCTGTTCTTAAAAAAAAAAAAAGTAGCTTATTTTCTTCTGCCCTTATGAAGTAGTGGATATGTCTGAAATTGTTCTATGTTGTAGTAGAGTTAATTTTAAAAATTTGTAGTTTTGAAGGGAAAAAATAGCATTTATTAAGCACTTGCTTTGTGCCAAACACAATGCTAATGCTTTATTAATATTCTCATTTTGTCTTGAAAACAACCCTGAGGGATAAATGCTTGTTATCCTCATCTTATAGTTGAGGAAACTGAGAGAGTTGGATGTTAAGTAACTTATTCAAGAGTCAAAGAGTTAGTAGTATCTAAGGTCAGATTTGAACTCAGGTTTTCCTGACTCTAAGCCCAGGGTTCTATAACAGTATCATGTAGCTGCCTCCAGCGAGGAGGCAGAGACCATATAGAACAATCTCTGCAATTTATAGTAGAAGAAACTGAGGTCCAAAAAAGGTTAAGGTGTTTGCTTTGGCTCACACAAGTAACAAAGAGTTAAGGTACCATTTGAATATGGACCCTTAGACTCATGAGCCATGATACAATGCCCATTTCATTTTACTATGCTTCTTGAATGCCCAAGGATACAGTATGGTTCAGAAGAACATGTCTCTGGATTTGTGGTCAAAAGACCTGATTCAGATCCTAACTTGTCCACTTATTATTGTATTTGTAACCTCTCCGGATTACTTTTCCTCATATGTAAAATGAAAGGTTGGGACTAAATGGATTCAAAACTTTCTTCCAGCTCTAAATCTAGGATTTAAATTCCTAGAACATAAATTCTGTTTTGTTTTGTTTTTTGGAAATTGGGGTTAAGTGATTTGCTCAGGGCCACACAGATAATAAATGTCTAAGGTAGAATTTAAACTTGGGGTTCCTGACACCAGAGCCAGTGCCCTATCCACTGCATCACCTAGCCCCTCCTCCATAGCCTGTTAATTGGTATCCCTGCACTCAGTTGATACTCTTCTCCACATAATTATCAGTTCCTAAACACACAGATTGACCATGTCAATCCCCAGTTCAAGAAACCCCAGTGGCTCCCTATTGTCTGTGGAATATAAGACAGACTCTTCAGTTTGGAACTTAAAGTTCCTCTTAATTTTTCTCCAACTTACATATCTAAATTGATTTCATAAATCCACCTCAATTCCAACCAAAAAGGTCTACCTGCTATTTTTCATGCACATTCTATCTCCTATGTTGGTATTTTTTCATACTCTGCTCTCTATGTCTGGAAGGTTCTGTCTCAGTATTCCTAATCCTCTTCAAAGCTTAGCTCCTGCCTCTGCATCCAACCTGTTCACCCTACCCCAGTTATTAGTACTACTCTCAAAAATTACTTTGTTCATTTTGTATTTATTCTGAATTTACTTATCTGTAAATATTTTGTTCTTCTCCATCCCCATGATAAAATATAAACTTTTCATGGACAGGAACTAGGTACCAAGAATAGTGCCTAGTTAAGGATAGAAAGCTAATAAATGCTTGTTGAATGAAATGAAATTGAGCTAATTATTATGTTCAAGATACTGAGAATATGCCAGTGATGGCACACATCCTATTGGAAGAGATCTGGCTATCTATAATGTGCACAAAAATAATTACAACAGAAAAGAGAGCATAATTAATGCAAAGTGGAGCAAACTGGACCCCAGGAAAATTGTGATTCATGATGATTCATGATTACAAAGTTATGTAGCAATACTAGAATTCAAATCCAAGCTGTCAGACTCAGGTTCCAATTGATTCTTTGGTTATCCTTTGAGAGAGAATATTCAGTAGACTAGGTAGGGAATGGAATCCATGCACCAATCATTTCTAAGTAGTCAGTGGGTGATGAGGAATTCAAAGAGCAATTATAAATTATTCTTTCATGATGTTTGATTGTGAATGGAAGAAGAGAAATGGGTAGTAGCTTTAGAGTAGGAGTTCTTAACCTTTTGTTGGCATGGACCCATTTGAGTCTAATGGAGCTTACAGATCTCTTCACAATATTTTTTTAACTGCAATAAAACTAGAACCTGGGTAGAGCAGTAGATAGCACTCCAAGTCTGCAGTCAGGAAGACCTGAATTCAAATTCAAACTCAGACACTTATTAGCTATGTGATCCTGATAAGAACCAGTTTTCTTGTCACTTAACCTTGCCTGCTTCAGTTCCCTCATCTGTAAAATGAGCTGAAGAAGAAAATGGCATACCACTCCAAACTCCAACTGGGGTCACAAGGAGTCAGATTTAACTGAACAATAACATCAAAATAAAACATTATATTCAGAAAAATACTGATACATAGTTAGAAAAACACTTTTTAAACAATAAAAAAAATTCACAGGTTCCAAGTTAAGAATTCCTGCTTTATAGTTAAGATAATTAGAAATAATTTATATATAAAAGAGGTTCAAGAATTTCTAGCCAAAAACTCTTTGCCATCCAATTTATAACATCTGTACATTCCCCCCCTCCTCCAAGGAATATAAACTCCATGAAGTGGTTACCTCAAAAGGTGTGATTAAATACAGTGGGAGAGCAGATACACAAGAAAAACCTACTTCCAGACCCAACTCAAGCATCCTACATTGACAGACCCTACTTAAGCATCCAATTGTAAAACCATCTAGACCTAGATTAAGGCCAGAGAAGAAATGTTTGTATTGTCATAAAGCATAATAAATGTTCTGAAAGTCCCAAATATTACAGCAGAGAGAGAAAAAAAAAACCTTTGACAACTTTCCACTTGAATGTTATATTTTTGGTCTATAAACTGGAAAGGAAGGTCCTGGAATATGTATATAAATTGTTGAAGAGCAATGATGCTCTCCAGAGGGTACCATACCATGTGGAGGATCTTCTTATTAAGGTCCATACTGTCCACACTGATTTCCTTTCTCTTCTTCTTGCCCCAATATACATTCTCCAAGGCTTCAGGATAGCATGTGGTTTGCTGTTTTCTATTGATGCTTCTAAAGAATATCCCTCCCAGTGCTTCTATCAAACATTCTAAAGAAGTTGTTGTACAAGCCAATCATGAGGACATTGTTGGAGCCACTCCAGCAACATTAAAACTTGTCAAACATGTAGTCATTTTCATAGAGAGAACAAATCTTACTTCAGAGATATTCATGAACTTGATATATCTCCACCGGCTTTGGTACCAAGACATATTTTAACTGAAAGGTAATCTCTTGTCATCATGTATAGACCACTGTGACTAAATTTTACATCAAATACTTAAGAAATGATTTCTTTTTTTAATTCATTGAATTTTATCACAAAAACAGATTAGAAATTAGAAATAATTAGTAATATGTGTTAATTAAAGGGAATTCTTTGAAAATTTGGAATGAAGCCGTTTGTAAGGGTAATGTTAACATTGGCTCTAACATAAAATGCTAGGGAATCCACATGCCTTAAAGAATAGAAAGCTGGGCTTAGTACTAGCAAAGGAAAAAATGATTTCTGAAAAGAATGACCTACTACTGGGATCTTCAGGTTCTTAAAAAAAAAAAACACTGGGAATGCCTATTCCTCAGGGCTAAGGAGCACATATCACAAAGCTTTATAGTTCTTTTGCTGCTAGATATATAAACACATCACACAGATGTGGATGGATTTCTGCAGCAATGATCACCTTGCTCAGTTCCTCCGTGTTTGGGGGCTTGATATCTATAATGTTAAAGCTTCTATCTGTGATCTTTAAATGCCACAAATTAATCCTCAGGTCATCAGCAGATATATATTTCACGATCACATTTACAGAAATAGAGTTGATGTGATAGATGTGGGTATTCACAAATATTCTTGGAGAACTTACTTATATCATCAGGTTCATGGGCTTCAATATGGGAACCCACATTGTTGTGATTCTGAATGGAGTATGCTGTCTTCATCTTTCAGGTTATAATTTTTTACTCTCTTATCCCATTCTCTTATTTTCCATAATTTAATAGTCCCATCATTAGTAGACAACAGGAAATGAGCAGCATTTAATTACACCAACTACCTAATCTTTTTAATTTTGTCCTTTATTTCTAGACTTTTCAGAGAGTTCGTGACTTTGAAAGGTACTACACCACCCCAGTTGCCTTTAAGGATGTCTTTCATTTACCACTAAGAAGTTACTTCACTTTGGAAACATCCTTCAGCTATATGAATCTGTTTCCTCCTTTGTCAAATGATGGTATTGAATTTGTAGACCTCTGAGACTTCTTCCAGCTCTGATATTTATGACAATGAGATGACAAAAATCTACATGGGAAAAATGGATCAGAGATTCAAGTAGAAGATAAATGAGGATTACAGACTAGATGGAAATTATGCAAGAAATAATGAATAACTGGCAATTACTTTTGGAGAATAAAAGGGAACATTGAGACCTGGCTATGTAATGATGGTTTTCAATAATTAAATAAACACAAAAACAACATGGTACCAAACTGGAAAAGAAACTTGCCATGAAATTTAAATATAATTTAATTTAATGTGGATGATAGCATGATACAGTGGAAAGAGAAGTAGATTTGGAATACAAGACCCCAAATTCCTTTGCTGGCTTTGCCACCTTTTTTGTGTGGAACATGCATAAGTAACAACCTCGCTGAACCTACTTTTGTGCATCTGTAAAATTAAAGGTTTGGACTAAGTAATTGCTTATGTTTCTTCCATCTCTAAATCTTTAACCTAAATCCAGTAGAAAAAAAAGTTTGGGATTAAAAGAAAAGTGTTAGCTATTATATGTATATACTTTTTGAAATTGTGTTTTATTTTTCCAAATACATGTATAAATAATTCTCAATATTCATTTCTGTAACACTTTGTGTCCCAAATTTTTCTTTTTCCTTATTTACCCACCCTCCCTAAGACAGCAAACAATCTGATATAAGTTAAATATGTGCCATTCTTTCAAATATATTTTCATATTTTTTATGTTATACAATAAAAATTAGGTCAAAAAGGAAAAAAACACAAAAAAATAAAAGCAAACAAACTAAAATAAGCAACAAAAGGTGAAAATACTATGTTTCAATCCACATTGAGTCTCCATAGTTCTCTCTCTCTCTCTCTCTCTCTCTCTCTCTTTTCCTCTCTCTCTCTCTCTCTCTTCTCTCTCTTTCTCTCTCTCTCCTCTCTCTCTCTCTCTCTCTCTCTCTCTCTTTTCTCTCTCTCTATTTCTCTCTCTCCTCTCTCCTCTCTCTCTCTCTCTCTCTCTCTCAATCTCTCTCTCTCTCTCTCTCTCTCTTTCTCTCTCTCTCTCTCTCTCTCTCTCTCTCTCTCTCTCTCTCTCCATCTCTCTCTCTCTCCTCTCTCTCTTTTCTCTCTCTCTCTCTCTCTCTCTCTCTCTCTCTTCTCTCTCTCTCTCTCTCTCTGTCTCTGTCTCTCTCTGTCTGTCTCTCTCTCTCTGTCTTTCTCTCATCTCTCTCTCTCTCTCTCCTCTCTCTCTCTCTCTCTCTCTCTCTCTCTCTTCTCTCTCTCTCTCGGTGCAGAAGGCACTTTCCATTACAAGTCTATTAGAATTTCTTTGAATCATCTCATTGTTGAAAAGAGCCAAGTCCCTTATGGTTGATCATCACATAATTTTGTTGATATTGTGTTCAATGTTCTCTTGGTTCTATTCACTTCACTTAGCATCAGTTTATTAAGTCTTTCCAGGCTTTTCTGAAATTAGCCTGATCATCATTTCTTACAGAATAATAACATTCTATTACATTCATATACCATAGCTTATTCAGCCATTCTCTAACTAGTGGGCATCCACTCAATTTCCAGCTCCTTGCCACTACAAAAAGGGCTCCTTTAAAGAGGGAAAAGGACCCACATGTGCAAAAATGTTCATTTTTGCACATGTGGGTCCTTTTCCCTCTTTAATGATCTCTTTGGGATACAGACTGAATGGAGACACTATACAAAGCATTCTTCCTAAAAAGCACCCCTTTAGTAGATGTGTAAACCTGGGTAAGTCACTTGTTTGCCTCAGTTTTCTCATCTGTAACATAAGCTGGAAAAGGAAATGGCAAAACACTCCAGTGACTTTGCTAAGAAAACCCCAAATGATGCTTTGAAGTCAGAACTAATCAAGTAAATAATAACAATAAAATTCAGCAATGACTCCCACGAGACTATTCATACCTTTGGATACATCCTACTTCTAAAGAAATTAAGGACAAGGAAAAAAAAACTATCTGTACAAAAAAATTCATAGCAACATTAATCTGAATGGCTGCTGTCCTTGGTTTTCAAATGACATCATATGTTGGAGTCAAGTTACAATGTGTCCAGCTGTGACTGATCAGACCAATAGAATTCAGAAGACTCTGACACAGATCACACAGTTCAGCCTTCTCATACCCACTATGTATCTCTCTATTGCCTTTTGTGGGATTTTCATTTTCATTTCTTTGGAGACTGTTGTTTTCATTTCTCACAACCACACTGCAGTGCCAGGACATGGGTATTAAAAAGATGGGTCTTGTTTCCAAGAGAAGCTTGGAGCCATTAAATAAGTTTTGCAATTTCCTGAAGACAATCTAGCCTTCCTTCTTCCTGTTCAATTCCAGGTCCAACACTTTTTCCATTTGTGCTGTCTATACCAGATCATGCTACTAGACAGGTTCTATAGGTTACCCAGGCTACTGCATACATCTTAGAAATAGACATTCTTCTTTTTCTTTGTCTTTTCAGTCTGAATGATCAGACCAAACTTTTAAATTGTTATAGGCCTCTTGCAACTATATAAATAATAATAATAGTAACAAAAGCAAGAAAAATATGTAATGGTAAATAGATGGAAACGGGCTGATTTTGTGAATCTTGTTAAAGTTAATATACACATTTCAAAAAACAAACTGTAAATAACTGAAATTTAAGCTTTCAAGTACAATCTTTTTTTTTAAATTGTGTATTTGAATGGTTGCTTTTGTTGATGGTTACTAAGTCTATAATAAATAAAAGAAAAAGAGATGTGTCACGAACTGAGGTTTCTTCCTGTCTTACAGCCAAAATCTCCTTGTATTCAATAACTTTTCTTCAATAACTGTTTTCCTTTTACGTCAACAGACCTGGAAGAGACTCAAACCTCACAGACTCCTTGTACTTTAGTTTCTCTGCTAGAAAATACCACTCCCTTTAAAAAAGTAGAGAAGGGTTATAGGGAATTACTGAAGAAATTGCATCCAGAAACAGTTTTGAAAAAATTTTTTAAAGACTAATACTCTATGAATTCCACCATATTCATTCAATCAACTGATACTTTTTGAGCAACTGCAGTGTATACTGTTTAACCTAATGAAGAGAGATTTAAAAAAAGAGTAATTCCTAATTACAATAAGTAAGACCAGTCAAATGGATATCAAAAATCTATAGATATTTTATGAGTTTTGAATTCCAGCTTCCTCCCTAACTAAAACTTATATAAGTCTCAGATACTTAGCTTTTACTGTGACTGTCTTCAGGAATATCGTAAATATCATTAAAATGGGCAGCAAAGGAAGAGAAGGAACATCAAGGCTGAGGATAGCTCTAGATTTTAGATTTGGATTTTTTCCTCCCTTGGAAATTTAAGAACTATGGTTTGGGCTAAAATTAAATGGAATTTAAGGGCCTCTTGCTCAGTCCATCACTAGGACTTGAGAACTCCTAGACTAACTGTTGTTATCACTAAATTCAACCATCAATGTTAAAAATGGTAGACTCTATTGTTGACATGAATTTCTACAAATGAATAGCAATTGACATTTGTAGACATTTCCCAAGTGCTTTAATACATAAGTAGGAACTCAATTGAGCCACATGATAATTCTGTGAGATCAATGGCATATGCATTATTGTCTCCATTTTGCTGATAAAGAAACTGAGGCTCAGGAACATTAAATAACTTGCCCATAGGACAGGTAAGTGACACAGTGGATAGAATACTGGGCTTGGAATCAGAAAAGCTAAAAAAAATAAAAATTAAAATAAAATAAAAAAAGAAAAGAAAAGGGGCAGCTAGGTGACGCAGTGGATAGAGCACCAGTCTTGAATTCAGGAGGACCCGAGATCAAATCTGATCTCAGACACTTGACACTTCCTAGCTGTGTGACCCTGGGCAAGTCACTTAACCCCAGACTCAGGAAAAAAAAAAAAAAAGAAAAAAAGAAAAGGAATCAGAAAAGCTCATCTGGTCTGACACAGTATCTGTGTAATCCTGAGCAAGTCATTTAACCCTGTTTGCCTCAATTTTTATCTGAAAATGAGCTGAACAAAGAAATGGCAAATAATTCCATATTGTTGCCAAAAAAAAAAAAAATGGGGTAAAAAAGAATCAGACATGACTGAAAAACATGTGTCATAGGGAAGATTCAATCTCAGGTCTTTTCAGACTTCCATTTCAGTTTTCTATCAACTGTCACAATGCTCCTTATAGTTTGTTTAAATTTGTGGGAGAGGACTTCAGAAACCAACTAGTCTTCTATAAAACAGTGTCAAAATTGAGGGGCAGCCTACAAAACTCCCACTATAATTGTGAAATGTGTAACAAAATAAATAAAAATACAATACAACATAAATAATGTTGATTTGTGGTTTTCTAAGTCTGTATTCAGCCTACTGAAATTCATTTCTATTTGTGTTTGATACCACTAATTTATCAGGTAACTAGTTACTTAGCATTTGTTTATGAGCAGAAATTCACTATTTCTAGAAATGGTCTCTTCCTCCCAGTATATTCCTCTCACATTTAATTTCTTTTTTTTAATTTTATCCCTTCATATTCAACTCACACCTCTGCTCTCTGTCTATATATACTCCTTCTAACTGCCATAACAATGAGAAAATTCTAATGAGTTACAAGTGTCATCCTCCCATATAAGAATGTAAACAAATAAACCTTAAGCCCCTTATGATATAACTTTCCTGATCACCTTTATGCTTCTCCTGAATCTTATATTTGAAAATCAAATTTTCTATTCAGTTCTGATCTTTTCATCACAAATGCTTGAAGATCTTCTATTTCAGAATTTACACCTTTTCTCCTGAAGGATTAGATTCATTTTTGTTGTAAGTAATTCTTGGTTGTAATCCCAGCTCCATTGCTCTCTAGAATATCATATTCAAGCCCTCCAGTCATTTAATGAACAAACTGCTAAATCTTGTGTTATCCTGACTATGCTCCTGACTATGAATATGACTATATTGAATTGTTTCTTTCTGGATGTTTGCAATATTTTCTCCTTGGCCTGGGAGTTCTGGAATTTGGCTATAATATTGCTGGGAGCTTTCATTTGGAGATCTTTTTCAGGAGGTGATTGGTGGATTCTTTCTATTTCTGTTTTAACCTATTGTTCTAGAATATTTGCACTTTTTCTTCATAATTTCTTGAAAGAAGATGTTCAGGCTCTTTATTGTGATCATGACTTTTAAGTAGACTGATAATTTAAAAATTATGTCTCCTGGATCTATTTTCCAGCTCAGTTATTTTTCCAATGAGGTATTTCACATTTTTTTTATTTTTCTTTTTTTTGTTTTGTTTTGTTTTATTGTATCTTGATTTCTCATAAAATCACTAGCTTCCATTTGCTTAATTCTAATTTTTAAGGAATTATTTTCTTCAGTGAGTTTTTGTACTTCCTTTCCCATTTGGCCAATTTTACTTTTTTAAGGCATTCTTTTCCTCATTAGCTTTTTAAATTTCTTTTTGCACCCCTCTCAACTCTTCCTAATTTTTCCCTCTGTCTCTCTTGCTTGACTTTCAAGCATTTTGAGCCCTTCCATAGCCTGAAACCAATTCTTATTGGAGACTTTGGATGTAGGAGCTTTGACTTTATTATCATCTCCTGAGTATGTGTTTTGATCTTCCTTATTGCCATAGTAACTTTTTTTTAACTTTTAAATAAAGCTTTTTATTTTCAAAATATATGCATGGATAATTTGACAATGTTGACTTTTGCATAGCCTTGTGTTTCAAATTTTCTCATCCTTTCCCCAACCCCTCCCCTAGATGGCAAGCAATTCAATATACATTAAACATTTTAAAATATATGTTAAATCCAATATTTATAAACATATTTATACAATTTTCTTGCTACACAAGAGAAATCAGATTAAAAAAAAAGAAAGTAAATGGGTAAGAAAACAAAATGCAAGCGAACACCACCAAAAAGAGTGATCCACATTATGCTGTGGATTTCTATTATGAATGTGATCCATATTTGGTTCCTACAGTCCTCTCTATGGGTGTAGATGACTTCATCACAAGATCATTGGAACTGGCACCAATCATCTCATTGTTGGAAAGAGTCATGTTCATCAGAATTGATCGTCGTATAATATTGATGTTGTGTACAGTGATCTCCTAGTTCTGCTCATTTCACTTAACATTAGTTCATGTAAGTCTCTACATGTCTCTCTGAAATCATCCTACTGATCATTTCTTATAGAATAGTAATAATCCATTGTATTCACATACCATAACTTTTGTATTTCTTGCTGCTGGACTTTACTGGTAATATATAAATATGCCTGTCTACATTTGATTTTGAGGTTTTTATGCCATAACACATGGTCAATTTTTGTATAAATTCCATGAACCACTGAAAAAAAAGTTAACTCCTTTCTGTCTCCATTCAATTTCCTCCAAAGATCTATCATACCTATGTTTTCTAATATTTTTGTTTACTTCCTTAACTTCTTTGTTATTTATTCTGTGGTTCAATTTATCTAGTTCTGAAAGTGCAAGGTTGAGATCCCCCACTAATATAGTTTTGCTGTCTATTTCTTCTTGGCTCTCTCTTAACTTCTCTAGGAATTTCCATGCTATACCATTTGGTGCATTTATGTTTAATATTGATATTGCTTCATTATCTATGGTACCTTTAAGTAAAATATAGTTTCCTCCCTTATCTCTTTTAATTAGATCTATCTTTGCCTTTACTTGATCTGAGATCAGGATTGCTTTTTTTTTTTTTACTTCACCTGAAACATAATAGATTCTGCTCCAGTCCTTTATCTTCACTCTGTATCACATAGTAACTTTCTATAGTTAGAAACTTTTCCTGTGTCTGCTTATTTTCCTATCATTTAACTCTGCTTTTAACTCTTTGTTAAAATACAGCTCTGTTTCTAGAATAGAGGGTATACTATCCAAAGTTTCAGGTTTTGTGCAGCTATTTTTAGAGATCCTTCAAGGGACCTGAGCACAAGCATTCTTCTCTGGAACTGTTAGGACTGTCCTACTCCACAGTAGATGTAAGATGTAGTGTGCTAAAGCAACAGAATTCCACTTTATTGTTAATAAAGAGATACCCTGTGGGCTGAAATATCCAGAAGCTGCCTGGGCCACAGCTGCTCATGCCCATTCTTAGTTTGCTGGTTTCCCAAGGCCTTTTCACCCTACTGACAAACCTTTTGTGCCAATCTTCCAAGCTATCTATCTATCTCTGAGCTCAGAGATCTAGAAACGCCAGTGTTGCTGCTGATTCAGAGTGCCTGATTCGCTGGTGTTGGGGCCAGGGCTGTGCTTGTAGAAGCCTGTGTTAAGAATACATACAGTACTCCCACCCTAGTTCCACAGGCCTTTTCTGCTGACCTTCCAAGTTCGCTTTGGTGTCTCTAGGCTGAGAGTTCTGAAAGTCACCATCTAGGTCTGGAGTAGTGCTGGCAAGGCCTGTACCAGAACTGCATGCTAGATTCTTGTGTCACATCTTTTCTGCTGACCTTCTAAGATGCCTTCGGCTAGAAAATGTTCTACTCCATCTTTTGGAGTGTTCTGATACTTTAAAATTCATTTAGAGCCATTATTTGAAGGAACTTGAAGCTGTTTGGGAGAGAAGTTGGGCTAGTTTAAACCTAATTAGAACTCAGGAAGATGCATCTTCTTGACTCCAGTATCACCTAGCTTCCCTTCTGCCCCACCTTGAAGGACAAGCAAAATAATGTTGATTACTACATATTAATAGCTATTCAAATAGTTGAAGGTAGCCATTCTATCCCAGATTCATAACAGATATGATGATTATCTGCCTATTTAGCATGTTTGATTACAAAGGTCTAGTCTTAGTTAATGGGAAGAAGATATTTAGAATCATAAGACTGTTAGGGAATTGGATGTATGCTCATTGTTTAACAAGCACAAGTCAATGTTGCTGACTGTATGTGATAAGGATTAATATCAGCACTTTCCAGACCACCAGCTCTGCTTCCATCTGGTTCCCTAAAGTTTTGTGTAGGGAAATTAACCTCTTAGAGACAGCTATAACTACAGCTCCTTCAGCTTTTGCCTTCTTGAGAGCCACAGCTACTGAAAATCCAGAAAAGAAAATTCTTACCTTCCAAGTCCTTGGAATTGTCAAGTGCTTCGACATTAGAAATGAATTTAGTTTTATCAGTAAAATGACATGGTAAGAGATGTATTGCCATCTGCTTTGGAAGGTGCTCTAAAGCCCAGCTCCTTAAACTGTGGTTCATGATCCCATGTAGGGGTCTCATAGCTGAATGTGGGGGTAGTGGAATTATGATTTATTATCACTAAATATTTGATGCTCATTTTATGTACAGTGATCACACAAAAATTTCTCAGACAAAAATTAATTTAGCTTGCCAATAGCATCATTGCTATTTGCATTAAAAAGAAGAACTGATGGAGGAGAATTTAAAAGTTTCTTTACCTGGGTCACTTAATTCCTCTTCTGTTTGAGAAAGTTGAGTCCTGGTAATATTTACCTCAACTGGGGGCCATGACAAAACCAAAAAACTAAAACATATTTCTAATAAGCTAGATGACCCTTGAATTGAGAAACTTTTAGGAAAAAATAATGAATAAAGAGTTAAAAGTTCAGAAGAAAGTAAAAAGAAGAGTTCTAAAAGGAATTAAAAGAACAGACTCAAGATCAGCATAGTTCTCTACTTTTTGACAACCTAAATGAAGGGAGGAGTTTCTTAGCCATTGGTTAAGTGGAACTGAAGAAAGCTTCTTAAGTATTGACTGTGAATATTGGTTAAAGAGAGCTATAGTCTTCCTGCAGGGGAGAAGCTCTTTTAATCATAGCACCTCCGGCAAATGGAATAGCTCTGAAGACAATATCTCAGCTGAAGGTTACAATTGAGGAATAATAAGAAACTGAAAGACCAGGCTAAAAAAGGTCTAGCTCTACTTTCAGCAGACTGAAAGAACTATTGCTTTCTTCCCTAAAAGAAAAAAGTCTTGCCATCCACAGCACTCTCCAATGGATGGTGTTTGACAAGAGTTGTCACACCAACTAAGAAGCAGCTGACTTGCAGGGATTCAGGTAGCAGAAGAGTACTTGTTGGGGAGCAGGTACAGGAGAGAGCAAAATAGTTACTTTATAGCATTAGGCTTGAGCTGCCTTTCCTTCCATGTGTTCTGAACACATACTTTTTTTGAATGTCCAATTCTTCATGTTGTTGTCCTGGCCATAAGTGTTCTCCATGTATGGATCTCCCATTCATTCCTTTGCCAGTTTCACTGTGTATGTGTTTATTGTTGGGAATGACTACACTATTTAATGGGGAGAATATTTAGGTGTTGTTATTATATTTCTGCCTATAGAAGGTAGGAGGGAGACAAGAAAAAGAAGTGAGTGGGGAAAGAAACTGCTGGGATATATCTTTCTTCCTCACCTCCTTCATTGATGAGCAAAGATGAGTCTAGTCCTCAGACTAATTAGGAAGTGTCTGGGAAGGGTATAAGAAGTAGAAATGAGGGAGCTTCCTCTCTTTTCTCTTCTTCCTTCTTTTCTTCTTTTTACTGTTTCTCCTTCTCTTTCTCTTTCTCCTCATTTACCTTTCCTCCTCTTCATTTTGTCCCTCTGTCCACATATTGTTATATGTGGGTGCTTCACTTAAATCCAAATCAGTTGCAAGTTAGGACAATAGTCTCCTGATGTCATTGGTCCTCTTTGAGAATGAAAGATGAACAACAAACAACATTTATCTGGACTGGAGAGAGAACTAGGGACCAAAATGACTATTTTTCCCTCTTTCCCTTTTCCATTACCATCTTTATAGAGGAGAAAAGGGATGTCAATTAAAAGAAAATGAAGAACAACTATTGCAAAAATTACTTTCACAATGTTGCTTTACAAATGTTATGGTATGTGAGTGTAATGATGTATTATTGTTCTGTAAGAAACAATCAGCAGTATGATTTCAGAAAGGCCAGGAGAGATTTATATGAACTAAATGAACTGAGTAAAAACAGGAAAACATTGTAAACAGCAACAACAAGATTGTATGATGAGCAATGATGATAGAGGTGGCTCTTTTCAAATGTGAGATAATTTGGGCCAGTTCCAATTGTCTTGTGATGGAAAGAGCCAACTGCACCCACAGAGAGGACTATGGGGAATAAAGTATGGATCACAACATAGTATTATCACTTTTTTATTTTTTATTTTTATTTTTTTTTTCTGAGGCTGGGGTTAAGTGACTTGCCCAGGGTCACACAGCTAGGAAGTGTTAAGTGTCTGAGACCAGATTTGAACTCAGATTCTCCTGAATTCAAGGTTAGTGCTCTATCCACTGCGCCCCCAGCTGCCCCAGTCACTTTTTTATTGTTGTTGTTTGCTTGCACTTTGTTTTCTTTCTAATTTTTTTTCCTTTTTGATCTGATTTTTCTTGTGCAACATGATAAATGTGGAAATATGTACAGAAGAATTCCTTCACATATTAAACATATATTGGATTATTTGCCCTCTAAGGAAAGGAGTGGGGGGGAAGGGAAGGAGAAAAAAATTCAGAATATAAGATTTTGCAAGGGAATATTGAAAATTATGCCTATATTTTGAAAATAAAGTTTTAAATAAAAAAACTAAAATACCCTTGGAACTATAAAGTGGGACTATCAATTATTCACATCTTAATATAAATTAACCAAAGTTACTATACACAGTAACTGATATTATTTTAAGAATGACTTTGAGCAATTAAGCCATTTTGATTAATATAAATACCTAAATTAACTATAAAGGATATATGATCTTGATCTAGAAGAACAAATGATTAAAATAAGTATACATAGAATAACTATATATATATATGTATATATATATGCCTCACTATATCTAAGGGTAGCTATTTCTGAGTAGAAGGAGGAAAATAGGGGAGGAAAGGGAAAAAAGGAAACTAAGAAACAAGTTACATGATAACTTTATTATATATTTAAAAGGAATAGCAAGTTGCACAGAAGAGATTTGCCATATGCAATTATCTTTTTTATTATACTATGCTATGGAATTACTTTTTATTCCATAAATTAAAAATAAAATAAACAAGAAAAATTTTTATTAAAGCTTTTTACTTTTCAAATCATATGCATGGACAATTCTTCAACATTAGTCCTTGCAAGACCCTGTGTTCCAGTTTTCCTTCCCTTCCCCCACGTCCTCCCCTGATTGCAAGTAGTCCAATATATGTTAAAAATGTTAGAAATATATGTTAAATCCAATATATGTATACACATTTATGTAATTATTGTGTCACTCAAGAAAAAAAAGAAAAGAAAAATAAGATGCAAGTAAACAACAAAAAGAGTGAAAATGATCTGGTGTAGATGGAAAGAAAATATTTTTTTAAAGAACTAGAGATTTTAGTTCAATATGTCTCAACAATGTTATAAAAGCTAATATGATCTTGGGCTTCATTAAGAGACAGATTCAAGAAATATATATACTGTCCTAAACAGACCAATATAGAGTATTTTGAGCTGTTCTGCCTGCCACAGCTTAGGGGAGAGGGGAAAACATTGATAAGCTGGAAAGTATCCAAAAGATCATATCATCTCAGAGACAGATGGCCTTTTCTCCAGATATAAGAATCACCATTTTTGAGAAAGGGCTTAGTCCTAGAGAGCCTTCATTTTCTGATCTATGACATTATTTAGCACAGATATCATTTCATCATGCCCATCCCTTCTTTTCAGGTCCCTTTTAAAAACTATATTTCCTATTAGAATTAAAGCTCTTTGAGAACAAAGACAATATTTTTGTATTTTTTTGTATAGTTCTTTTTGTATTTTGATCCCAAAGACTTTAGCACAATGTCTGGCATTTGATAATTGCTTATTATTTTGACTTGAGGGTAACTAGGATGATAAAACACTCTAATTTCATGACATATGAGGATTGGCTGAAGGAAGTGTGAATTTAGCTTGTAGAATAAAACTTAAAGGAAGCATGATAGCTGTTTTTAAGTATATGAAGGGTATTATTTAGAAGAAAGATTAGAATTGATTTGATTGGATTTGGATAGTAAAAATAGGAACAATTTTCAACAGAAGTTGAAAAGAGGCAAATTCAAACTTCTTATTAGAACAGTTTAGAAGTGGAATGGTAAGAGGGAGAGCAGAATCAAGAGAGTGGAGTGGAAGGCAGTGTTTTTGCCTTTGTTTCTTTTTTTTTTTCTTTTCTTTTTTTTAAAGATAACTACATGCTATTATTGTCTTTTTTTCATTCATTTTTAAATTAAAGCTTTTTATTTTCAAAACATATGCATAGATAATTTTTCTTTTTTTTTTCTTTTTTTTTATTTTTTTTTTATTTTTTTTATTTTTATTATATATATATATATATATATATATTTTATAATATTATCCCTTGTATTCATTTTTCCAAATTACCCCCCTCCCTCTATTCCCTCCCCCCGACGACAGGCAATACCATACATTTTACATGTGTTACAATATAGTCTAGGTACAATACATGTGTGCGAATATCATTTTCTTGTTGCACAATAAACATTAGAATCCGAAGGTACATGCAACCTGGGCAGACAGATATTAGTGCTAACAATTTTCATTCCCCTCCCAGTGTTTCTTCTCTGGGTGCAGCTACCCCTGTCCATCATTGATCAACTGGAAGTGAGTTGGATCTTCTTTATGTTGAAGATTTCCACTTCCATCAGAATACATCCCCATACAGTATTGTTGTTGAAGTGTACAGTGATCTTCTGGTTCTGCTCATTTCACTCAGCATCAGTTGATTTAAGTCTCTCCAGGCCTCTATGTATTCCTCCTGCTGGTCATTTCTTACCGAGCAATAATATTCCATAACCTTCATATACCACAATTTACCCAACCATTCTCCAACTGATGGACATCCATTCATCCTCCAGTTTCTAGCTACAACAAAAAGAGCTGCCACAAACATTTTGGCACATATATGTCTCTTTCCGCTCTTTAGTATTTCTTTGGGATATAATCCCAGTAGTAGCGCTGCTGGGTCAAAGGGTATGCACAGTTTGATAACTTTTTGGGCATAATTCCAGATTGCTCTCCAGAATGGTTGGATTCTTTCACAACTCCACCAGCAATGTATTAGTGTCCCAATTTCCCCACATCCCCTCCAACATTTGTCATTATTTGTTCCTGTCATCTTAGCCAATCTGACAGGTGTGTAGTGGTATCTCAGAGTGGTCTTAATTTGCATTTCTCTGATCAGTAGTGATTTGGAACACTCTTTCATGTGAGTGGATATAGTTTCAATTTCTTCCTCTGAGAATTGTCTGTTCATATCCTTTGACCATTTATCAATTGGAGAATGGTTCGGTTTCTTATAAATTATGGTCAGTTCTCTATATATTTTGGAAATGAGACCTTTGTCAGAACCTTTGTTTTTAAAAATATTTTCCCAATTTGTTACTTCCCTTCTAATCTTGTTTGCATTAGTATTATTTGTACAGAAACTTTTTAGTTTGATGTAATCAAAATCTTCTATTTTGTGATCAATAATGATCTCTAGTTCTCCTCTGGTCATAAATTCCTTCCTCCTCCACAAGTCTGAGAGGTAGATTATCCTCTGTTCCTCTAATCTATTTATTATCTCCCTCTTTATGCCTAAATCATGGACCCATTTTGATCTTATCTTGGTATATGGTGTTAAGTGTGGATCCATATCTAATTTCTGCCATACTAATTTCCAGTTTTCCCAACAGTTTTTTCCGAATAATGAATTTTTATCCCTAATGTTGGAATCTTTGGGTTTGTCAAAGATTAGATTGCTATAGATGTACCCTTTTTTGTCCTTTGTATCTAATCTGTTCCACTGATCTACCGGTCTATTTTGTAGCCAATACCAAATGGTTTTGGTGACTGCTGCTATATAATATAGCTTTAGATCAGGTACACTTAGACCACCTTCTTCTGAGTTTTTTTTCATTAGTTCCCTTGCAATTCTTGACCTTTTATTCTTCCATATGAATTTTGTTGTTATTTTTTCTAGGTCATTAAAATAGTTTCTTGGGAGTCTGATTGGTATAGCACTAAATAAATAGATTAGTTTGGGGAGTATTGTCATCTTTATTATATTCACTCGGCCTGTCCAAGAGCACTGAATGTCTTTCCAATTATTTAAATCTGATTTTATTTTTGTGGCAAGTGTTTTGTAATTTTTCTCATATAATTCCTGACTTTTCTTTGGTAGATGGATTCCCAAATATTTTATACTCTCAACATTTGTTTGGAATGGAATTTCTCTTTGTATCTCTTGCTGTTGCATTTTGTTAGTGATATATAAAAATGCCGAGGATTTATGTGGATTTATTTTGTATCCTGCCACTTTGCTGAAATTTTGAATTATTTCTAGTAGCTTTTTAGCAGAGTCTTTGGGGTTCTCTAAGTATACCATCATGTCATCTGCAAAAAGTGATAGTTTAATTTCCTCATTTCCTACTCTAATTCCTTGAATCTCTTTCTCGGCTCTTATTGCCGAGGCTAGCGTTTCTAGTACTATATTGAATAGTAATGGTGATAGTGGGCAACCTTGTTTCACTCCTGATCTTACTGGGAAAGGTTGCAGTTTATTTCTATTGCATATTATGCTTACTGAAGGTCTTAAATATATACTCCTGATTATTCTAAGGAATAATCCATTTATTCCTATACTCTCAAGAGTTTTTAGTAGGAATGGATGTTGGATTTTGTCAAATGCTTTTTCTGCATCTATTGAGATGATCATATGGTTCTTATTAATTTGATTATTAATATGGTCAATTATATTAATAGTTTTCCTAATATTAAACCAGCCCTGCATTCCTGGAATAAATCCTACTTGATCATAGTGTATTATCTTGGAGATAATTTTCTGAAGTCTTTTTGCTAATATCTTATTTAAGATTTTAGCATCAATATTCATTAAGGAGATTGGTCTATAATTTTCTTTCTCAGTTTTCGATCTACCAGGTTTAGGTATCAGTACCATGTCTGTGTCATAAAAGGAGTTTGGTAGGACTCCTTCATCCCCTATTTTTTCAAATAATTTATATAACATTGGGGCTAATTGTTCTTTAAATGTTTGGTAGAATTCACATGTGAATCCATCTGGCCCTGGGGATTTTTTCCTGGGGAGTTGATTAATAGCTTGTTCTATTTCTTTTTCTGAAATGGGACTATTTAAGCAATTTATCTCCTCCTCTGTTAATCTAGGGAGCCTATATTTTTGGAGAAAGTCATCCATTTCACTTAAGTTATCAAATTTATTGGCATAAAGTTGGGCAAAGTAACTCCTTATTATTTCTCTAATTTCCTCTTCATTGGTGGAAAGATCCCCCTTTTCATTTGTAAGACTATCAATTTGATTTTCCTCTTTCTTTTTTTTGATCAAATTTACCAAAGGTTTATCTATTTTATTGGCTTTTTCATAAAACCAACTCTTGGTTTTATTTATTAATTCAATAGTTTTTTTACTTTCAATTTTATTGATTTCTCCTTTTAATTTTTGTATTTCGAGTTTAATTTTTGGTTGGGGGTTTATAATTTGGTCTTTTTCTAGCCTTTTAAGTTGTAAGCCCAATTCGTTAATCTTCTCTTTCTCAATTTTCTTCAAATAAGCCTCTAAAGATATAAAATTTCCCCTTATTACTGCTTTAGCTGCATCCCAAAGATTTTGATATGATGTCTCATCATTATCATTATCTTGGGTGAAATTGTTAATTGTTTCTATAATTTGCTCTTTCACCCAGTCATTCTTTAAGATGAGATTATTCAGTTTCCAATTACTTTTTGGTCTATTTACCCCTAACTTTTTACTGAATGTAGCTTTTATTGCATTGTGATCTGAGAAGAAGGCATTTATTATTTCTGCCTTCCTACATTTAATTTTGAGATCTTTATGTCCTAATATATGGTCAATTTTTGTATAGGATCCATGAACTGCTGAGAAGAAAGTATATTCCTTCCTATTGCCATTCAGTTTTCTCCAAAGGTCTATCATACCTAGTTTTTCTAATGTTCTATTTACTTTTTTAATTTCTTTCTTGTTTGTTTTGTGGTTTGATTTGTCTAAATCTGAGAGTGCAAGGTTGAGATCTCCCACTATTATAGTTTTACTGTCTATTTCTTCTTGCAGTTCTCTTAACTTTTCCTTTAGAAAGTTAGATGCTATACCACTTGGTGCATATATGTTTAGTATTGATATGGCTTCATTATTTATGCTACCTTTCAGCAGGATATAGTTTCCTTCCTTATCTTTTTTAACGAGATCTACTTCTGCTTTTGCTTGATCTGAGATAAGGATAGCTACCCCTGCTTTTTTGGCTTTACCTGAAGCATAATAGGCTCTGTTCCAGCCTTTTACCTTTACTCTGTATGTATCTCCCTGCTTTAAGTGTGTTTCCTGTAGACAACATATTGTAGGGTTCTGCTTTTTGATCCAATCTGCTATCCGTCTCCGTTTGATGGGATCGTTCATCCCATTTACATTTACAGTTAAAATTACTAATTCTGTGTTTCCTGCCATCGTATTATCCCCAGATTATACTTTTTTCCCTTGACCCCCCTGATCCCCCTCCCCGATATTTAATTTACAGACCCCCCTTGTGACGCGCAACCCTCCCTCTTTTTTATTTATTTTTTTTTTTTAGGATCCCTCCCCCCTCCCTCCAAGTCCCTTCACTTATTCTCCTTTTCCTTTCCCCTTTTCCTCTCCCCCCTTTTAATGAGGTGAGAGAAAATTCTCTGAAAAACAAATATGTTAATTATTTACTCTTTGAGCCTCTTCTGATGAGAGTAAGATTCACACAATGATTCTCCCCCTCACTAAGTTCCCTCAGATATGGTGTATTTTCTATGTCTCTTCCTGGGATGTAGTTTCCCTCTTTTTATCACTCCTTCCCTTTTTCTGTACCGACCTCCTTCCCTTTACCACACCCCCCTTTTTTTCTTTTATATCAGTAAAATCAAATTATCCTTGAGTATTTTTTATATACCCACAACAGAGTTACAGTTCTCAAGGGTTCTGTGTACCTTTTTCTGTTTCTCTTCAGTCTTGTGGATGTAGATCAAATTTTTTGTTTAAGTCTGGTTTTTTTCTTAGAAACATATAGAATTCCTCTGTTTCATTAAATGACCATCTTCTTCCATGGAAAAAGATGCTAAACTTAGCTGGGTAGTTCATTCTTGGTTGCAGTCCTTGATCTTTTGCCTTTCGGAATATCAGGTTCCAGGCCCTTCTATCTTTTAATGTGGAGGCAGCCAGATCTTGGGTGACCCTTATTGTGGCACCTTGGTATTTAAATTGTTTTTTTCTAGCTGCTTGCAGGATTTTCTCCTTTGTGTGGTAATTCTGCAGCTTAGCCACAATATTCCGTGGTGTTCTTTTTTTAGGGTCTATTTCAGAAGGAGTTCGATGAATTCTTTCCACATCTACTTTCCCTTCTGTTTCTATTATCTCTGGACAGTTCTCTTTGATAATTTCCTGTAAAATAGAATCCAGGCTCTTTTTTTGGTCATAGTTTTCTGGAAGTCCAATAATCCGCAGATTATCTCTCCTAGATCTATTTTCCAGGTCTATAGATTTTCCCAGTAAGTATTTGACGTTGTTCTCCAGCTTCTCATTTTTTTTGTTTTGTTTGACTGATTCTTGGGTTCTCTGTGAATCATTCATTTCTATCCTGACTTTTAAGGAGTTATTTTCTTCTTTCACAGTTTTTAGTTCTTTTTGTAAATGCCCAATTTCGTTTTTAAATGAATTATTTTGCTCTATTGAGTTTTTTTTCCATTTTCCTAATTTTTTTTTTTTGAGAATTATTTTCTTTTTCCAATTCAGAAATTCTATTTTCTTGAGACTTTTTTATCTTTTCCAATTCAGAAATCCTACTTTCCTGTGTTTTTTTAACCTTTTCTAATTCACTAATTTTGTTTCCCTGCATGTCCTGTGAATTCTTTATTTTTTCCAACTCCAATTTCAGGACGTTGTTATTCTCTATCATAACTTCCCTTTCTTTTCCCCATTTTTCTTCGATCTCCCTCAATTTTTTAAGAGCTTCTTCTAGGAGAGAGTTATGTGATGGGGGGCAGGAATCGTTCCCCTTTAGGTTGTTGTCTGTTGATTCTCTGCTGTCAACTTCCTCGGGGTTGCATACCCGCTCTTTCTCTGTATAGAAGGAATCTATGGTTTTTCTAGCTTTTTTGCTCATACTTAAAAAAATCTTTTGGGATCTGTCTCTGGGGTAGGAAATTATTTACTTCTTTACCAGCTTCCTCCCAGACCGGATGGATGCAGCGGCTCCTGAGCCTGAGCTAAGAGAGAGCTCTGGGAGAGAGTTCCCCACCCCCTCCCTGGAAGTGCCTCAGAGGTGATTAGCACTGCTGTGCTTCGAGGGCGTAGAATAGTGAAGACAGCACGAAGCCCAGCCTATGTGTCCGGGTGGGGAGTGGATGTCTGCAGCAGGTGACGTGAGAAGCCCCTGCGCTCAAACTGGAAGTGTCTGCCAGAAACCGCGGTCCCTAGTTCAAAGGTTCCGCTTCTCTGGGACTTCCTGGATCTGAGTTCCACTCCCTCCAGCTAAACTAGGCAGTGTATGTTGCCTTGGGCCGTATCCACCCACTTGTCAATCTCTTAACTATTCTCAGGTGGTAGCTGAGGCCACACCCCCTGGTGCTGAGTCTACTGAGTCACCCCCAGGGTCCGGGGAAAATCTAATCTGAGTTTTAAAATATTTTGGCTTTCTCTTCTGAACTGCTAAATAATTAGCAGAGAAGAGCTAACAGCCTGTGCCAGATTCCTTTACCTCAGTGGCTTCTCTGATCCCAGAGCCCTTCCCAGCGCAATGGGCGCAGTGTGCCCCTACCCCACCGTCTGTGCTGGTCTTTCTTATTCCTCCCCTGAGAACTGACCTTTCCTGTTGAAACTCCAGATTCTCTTCAGCTGGTAAGTCGTGCTTCCAGTCCTTGTGGTATCTATCAGTCCTGAGCTAATTTTGAGACTTAATTTATCTAATTGGTTGTGAGGGAGTGAGGACGTTCACTGAGTCATGTGTTTCTTCTCCGCCATCTTGGCTCCGCCCCCCTGCATAGATAATTTTTCAACATTGATCCTTGCATAGCCTTGTGCTCCAAATTTTCCCTTCCTTTGCCCAACTCTCTACCCTATATTTGCCTTGTTTCTCTACATCCTCCTTCATAACCACATAAAAAACTTGCCAGACCAAATTCTAAGCAGGAAAGCCAAGAAAAAGTCACTGTGATTCATTTTTCCAGCCTATGACATTTTAGTAAAACAGATATAGTGACTAGGCCAGTTTTCCAACTCAGATTTCCCAAAATCCAACACTTTTTCCACAATGATATGCTTCTTGATTTCTTATAAAGACATTAATTTCCCTTTGCTCACTTTTAACTTGTAAGGAATTATTTTCTTCAGTGAACTTTTTTACTTCCTTTTACATTTGTCCAATTCTACTTTTAAAGGGTTTTTTCCCCCCAGTGGATTTTTTTCTCAGCTTTGTCAATTCTGTTTTTAAAGACATTTTTTTCCTCATTGTTTTTTTTTTTTTTCATTTCTTTACCATTTGTCCTATTTTGTTTTTTAAGGAGTTATTTTCTTCAGCATTTTTTGTTATCTCCAAACTGGTGAATCATTTTTCATGATTTTCTTATATCATTCTCATTTCTTTTCTCGATTTTTCCTCTACCTCTCTTCAAAATCCTTTTCAATCTCTTCCAAAGCCTGAGACCAATTCATATTTTTCTTGGAGGCTTTGGATATGGGAGCTTTGACTTGTTATCTTCTGAGTGTATATTTTGGTCTTTCTTGTTACCATAGTAGATTTCTATGGTCAGAATCTTTTTCTGTTGGCTCATTTCCCCAGCCCATTGCTTGACTTTCAACTCTATTAAAGTAGGGCTCCTCTTCCAAGGGAAGAGATGCACTGTCCCAAGCTTTAGGGATCTTGTGGAGCTGTTTCAGGTATAATTCTAGGGACTATAAGTTTTCAGTATTTCCAAGGTACTATGATATAAAAAGAGATAGGCTTACTTCTCTGCTGTCCTGTACTCTGGTCTGTGACTCACCACAAGCATTCTTTTCTGTCTTGGAACTGGGATGAGGGTTCCCACTGTACTTTGGCTAAAACTTCTGCTGTGTTAGTGATCCCCCTTGCCCTGGAATTGCCACCCAAGACTGTGCCCTGGATCTGAGTAGGGGTAAAGCAATAAAATTCTGCCTCAGTGCTAGTAAAGAGACCCTTAATCTCCTTCTGACCTTTTGTTCAAACCCCTTACTCTCTGTGGACTGAGAGCTCCAGAAGCTGTTTCTGCCTCTCCTGATTAAGTAGTTCCCAAGGTTTGCTCCTGGTTTTCTGGACTGGGCTGGCATTACCTGCATTGGACTGTGCTCCAGTCTCACCCTGGTGTGACAGACCTTTCCTGCCCACCTGAAAATTGTTTCTTTATGCTTTTTTGTGGATTCTGACACTTTCAAAAGTGTTTAGAATCATTATTTAAAGATAAGTGGAGGGGTTTGGGGAAGAGCTCGGGAGAGGTTCTGCCTTTACTCTCCCATCTTGGCTTTGCCTCCTCAAATTGCATTTTAATCTATTTCTGACCTTGATTATGCCATGTTGATTTTGAAATTGTAAGGGACCTCAGAGGCCACTAGAATAACTGATAACTGAATAAGGATATTAGGTGAAAAACCTTACCAGTCTTTTCCTGAAGAGCTATGGTGACAGAGAATCCACTACTCTCATAGTACTCAAGATACTCTCATAATCTCAAGGTAGCTTTTGTTCAATTCTATTAGAAGCTGTTTCTGTTCATTATTTTCAATCATGTCAGGTTCTTCTTGTCTTCAACCTTGAAAACAGGGAGTAGTGGATTTTGTTTAGTTGCCTCTCTTTACATATCCAGGGCTTAGCATATTGCCTAGTACATAGTAGGTACTTAATAAATACTTATTATCTTAATTTCTACCACCATCCCCAACTCATACTTCTGCCATTGATTTTGCTATTCAGTGGTTCTCAGTTGTGTCTGGCTCTTCATGACCCCATATGGGTTTTTCTTGGCAAAGATACTGGAATGGTTTGCCATTTGCTTCTCCAACAGATGAGGCAGAATTAAGTGACTTGTCCAAGGTCACACAGTTAGTAAGCATCTGAGGGCAGATTTAAACACAGGGGTTTTCCTGACTTTAGACCCAGCATTCTATATACTATGGTGAAAATTTATTGTGACTTTCATTTTGAGATATCTAGATGTCTAGACATGTCTAACAACTTTCAGAGGAAAAAAATATATATATATACACTATACTTTTAAATTTAACCTGTTACTAATACGTTCCCCATTCCTTTTTTAAAATCTCGATAATCAAAACAACAAAGCAGGCCATGACTTGTAGCATTTGTTAATGTCTAAGGTATACATGCGCATACTTAAAATTTAACAGAGAATCCAATTCAAGCTGGCTCTAGATCATCACTGCTTCCCATTAGTCTTATCTCTACATTAGGGAGCCAAACTGAACAGAGCTAATAGCTCTTCTCCATAGAGAATTCAGAACACAGGGCCTACAGTCAGCAAGACTCATCTTTCTAAGATGAACTTTCTAAGTTCAAATTCAGCCTCAGACACTTACTGTTGAGTCTGGGCAAGTCACTTAATGCTATTTACCCCAGTTTCGTCCTCTGTAAAACAAACTGGAAAAGGAAATAGCAATGCACTCCAGTATCTTTTGCCAAGAAAATCCCAACAGCAGTCATGAAGAGTCAGACATGACAACAACACAAAGTAAAATAGGCTGCCTTGGTATATAATCATTCTTCCCTTTCTAGAAGTCTTTAAGCAATGACTTTTTCATTGATAAGCAATTTTACAAATAAGGAAATGTAAGTTCTCCAGATAAGTTAAAGAACTTGCCTGTCTAATCCTATGAACACAAAGTGTTTGAAGAATTGAAATCTAATTTTACTGACTCCAAGCACAGCACTCTATCCCATTTTCAATCTCTGACAGATTCTAAATGGGCCAAGTGATAGCCTGTCCATCTATTGCCCAAAGACTAGCCCAGTTAAGTTCAAGAGATATCAATAGGCTAACCACAGGGAGATTCATTTTCCAACCACAGCAGCTCTCCCAAACTGTCTTAATAAGTAAGTTATAGAGGGGCTATAATCCACACAGGGACATCACAAATCCTGTTAAGTATTGAAGTAAGTATTTAGTAACATGGAATGCACCCAACACATAATACATTTCAACTCTAAGTGAATTATGGGTCTGTGGTGTTCTTCTCTCCAAGGGGGCTGCAATAGAAGTGCTGGAAGCCAGCTATTTATCTTAGTATCACTAACTAAGCTACTGCAGCACTGACCCACCCAACAACAAAGTAAGACATATGAATCAAGAAAAGTGATTTCACTTGAAAGTCCAGTCAAGGGGCCTGAAAAAAAAGAAAATGTGATGTTGAGAAAGTGCAGTAAAGGATAGGTTTCCTGAATAATATGTTGGAAGTCAAAGGCTCTTCAACCTTTTAGATTCATTATCCATATCCCCTTCCCCCCACCCCCAATCCCAGTTGGATATTATCCAAAGATATAAGAGCTTCTTGTTGTGGAGAAAAGAACTGACATGCAACATATGACTTTGAGACATCACATATCTTAATGTGCCAGAAAGACTAATAATGCTTTCTTCAACGACCTTCAGGAGGCCCCCAGACTTGGGAAGAGAATTACATAAAAGTAACCTCTGGGGCTTTGCTCAGGTTATCATCAAAGGTATTTTTAAATGGCTGGATTGAATAATTGCCAAATTTATCTCTGACACTCCCTGGAGTTAGATGTTTGGCTAGATATAGATCACTATTAAACTACTCTGCAAGGCAAAGATGAAGAGAATTGCTCGTGTTTTAAGGGAGGGACAAAGGTAGGTCCTAGAAGGAGCATCACTCCACAGCAAAGGGACCCACTGTATCTCACCTTGCATTTCAACAGAGCCTTGTTTTCATTTCCCTTTCTGCTGTGACATCTTAGAAGAGAGATAAAAGAATTTTCAAGTTGGAAAAGTCCAACTGTCTCATTAAACTGTTAAGGAAATTTGGCTGAGAGAAACTAATTTAACCAAGATCATGTTTGTACTTGGACAGGATCTGAAATAAAATCCTCTTCTTTTGACTCTGGGATCCTAATTGGATCTGTTTCCAGAAAGAAGTAGCTGTAGACTAAGCTGCTGAATGTTGACCATTCTCCTAAATGTGGGGAAGGAGACAGCAAGTTTTTCTGGCATGATAATAATAATAATAGATGATAAATAATATTATTATATGCTTTAAAGTTTATGAAGCACTTTTAAAGTATTATCTCATTTTATGCTCACAGCAATCCTGGGACTAAGTGTTCATATTGAGTAGTGAAGTGTTATTATTATTCACCTTCTACAGGTGAGGAAACTGAAGCAGAAAGAATCCTGTCCTCTTGCTCATGATTACAGAGTTAGCAAGTGTCTAAAGAAGAATTTGAATTCAAATATTTCTGACTCTAAATCCAATACTCTTATCTACTGGGCCACCTAACTACCTAGAATATAGCACAAAATTTAGAGTTTTTTATTTATGATTAGCAAATATTTCTACTCAAGGAAATCAGGAATATGAGCTTAGGATGAAAGACAATGGATTGAATTCAAAAATTCAATAAACAGTGCTAATTTCAGTAGCACATATACTAAAAGTTCAATAAACATTTATTAGTGCCTTTACTAAATTTTCCCCTCTTTAATTTTTTTCTTCTTTTAAGAAACAGGTGGCATTGTGAATAGATCAGTGAATACTGAGTCAAAAAGACTTGGATTCAAATCCAGACTCAGACTTTTATCAGCTATGTGATCCTAAATAAGGCACTTAATCTCTCTCTGCCTCACTATGCTTATCTAAAATGGGGACAATAATACCATCTACCTCCCAAGATTATTGGGAAGATTAAATTAATAACTGCAAAGTGCTTTGGAAACCTAATTTCAATTTCATGCCAATAAAAGAAAGTAATAGGAAGAAACTAGACTTCATTGCACACTTATTTACAGTTTTATTGTTGTAGTTGCTTTTGTAGACTCTTTGAAATGGTTTGAGAGGGAGCCAGGATTCACCCAGGCAGTTAATAGGAGTTACAAGGAATTTTCTAATTCTGACACATTTTGAATCAGTGCCAGATACAGGCAATCAAAGGAAAGGATTTAATATTAGTCTAGAGCACACTAGTTGACTAGATTCTCTTTGATTGGGTGAGGTGGATGATGGCAGCTATATATTAAAAGAACTATTGGTCTTTCTTTGTCAAGGAGAAGCTTTCCAGTCAGTGTATTGTGGTAGAAAAGAGCCTGTGAAATATGAACAATTTTCAGATGAAGAAATTGAAACCCTTTCTAGTCATATGAAAAGGTGCTCTAAATCACTATTTGTAATGTAGCTAGCTTTCTGGAGGTCCTCCAGAAGGGCCCTGGTCTCAGCAAGATGGACACCACAAGAATGGTCAAGAACAGAATCTAGGTTCTTTATTCTGGCCCAGTCTTGGTCTTAGTTCAGGAGGCATGAGAGCCACCAAGAGGCTGGTCAAAGACAGAATGCCTCTCTTCCAGTCCTTGTTGGTCCTTATATTCCTTATTGTAATTACATCATTACAACATATTAATTATGTGTGAAATTAGAGAACCATTACATCACCATGCTAAGTACTAAGTATATATGTAAACTGTCTCATCAATTCCACTGAGTTAACACCTTGTTTCAACAAGTATACTTCTCCAGAGTTCTGGCTCTCTACAACTATTGATCAGAGAAATGCAAATTAAGACAGCTCTGAGATACAAATACACACCTTTCAGATTGGCTAGAATGACAAGGAAAGATAATGACAAATGTTGGAGGGGATGTGGGAAAACTGGGACACTGATGCATTGTTGGTGGAGTTGTGAACAGATTCAGCCATTCTGGAGAGAGATTTGGAACTATACTCAAAAAGTTATCAAACTGTGCATACCCTTTGATCCAGAAGTGTTTCTACTGGACTTATATCCCAAAGAGATCTTAAAGAAGGAAAAGAGCTCACATGTGCAAAAATGTTTGTGGCAGACCTTTTTGTAGTGGCCAGAAGCTGGAAACTGAGTGGATGCCCATCAATTGGAGAATGGCTGAATAAACTATGGTATATGAATGTTATGGAATATTATTGTTCTGTAAGAAACGACCAACAGGATGACTTCAGAGAGGTCTGGAGAGACTTACATGAACTGATGCTGAGTGAAATGAGCAGAACCAGGAGATCATTATATATCCATTTATAGGAGGGCATGGAGGAAGAGGGGAAAATTGGAACACAGGGTTTTGCAAGGGCTAATGTTGAAGAATTGTCCATGCATATGATTTGAAAAATAAAAAGCTTTAATAAATAAATAATTTTTTAAAAAAGAAAGAAAAGAGTCTATGAACTCCAGAAGCTAGCAATAGAAATACGTAATTATCAAAGATCAGTAGATAGACACCAAGAAGAAAGAAGTATGAAATATCAACAGAGGACAATCGCAGCCCTATAGCACCAGAGACATCAATTTGCCTGACCATCCCAATGTCTAGGTCACGTGTATCCCCTAAATATATGGCTTAGTATCTTGACACCATTTCACATATGTTCCCTAACTACCCAAATTCCCTGTGTATTATGTTGGTTGCATTATAAGAGGCATAATTTCTAAGGATAGAGAAGTGTTATTGTACTTTGAACTTGTCAGACCTCTTCTGGAATATTGTCAGTGTACAAACATTTATTAAGTGCCCATTTTGTAAAGGCACTCTGCTAAACACTGAGGATACAAATACAAATAACAAAGATGTTCTCTGCCCTCGAGGAGTTTATCATTTAATGGAGGAAGACACACACAAAAGGAAACTGAAGTAGGTAAGAGGGATCCAGTCAAGGAGGAAGTTTCATGAAGTATAATCAGGTAAGAAATGAAGAGGTGACCAACCTGGGCCCCCTTTTTAAAAGGAGATTTTAAGCAGACTCATGGCACCACTCTCCAATCAGAGTTGCAGATGGCATTGATTAGATGTGAGTACCAAAGCTGATGGTATCTTAAAGATTGATGAGATTCCTGTGTGCATGATATAAAAGTTTCAAGGAAAGAAACTGGGTAATAAATGTAGAATATTATGTTCAGTTTTGGACACCATGGTTAAAGAAAAATATTGCTAAACTAGAGAATTTTGAGAGAAGGGTAAATAGTATAATGAAGGATCTGAATCCTAGTACATATAAAGGCTGGCTGAAGGAATTGGTTCTTTTTATTTTAGAGAAGACTTAGGAAATTTTAGAGCTCTCTTCAAGTATTTGGAGTAAGATGCATAAAAGGAATATCTTATTCTATTTGGTTTCAGAGGACAGAACCAAAAGAAATGGAAAAACGGTACAAAGTAATCAATTCGGGTCCAATATTAGGAAAAATTTCCTAACAATTTGAGTTTCCAACAATGGGAATGGTTCTTGAGAAACAAGATGTTTCCTCTCCTTGAATCAAGCACAAACTGGTTAACTACCTTCTGCCCTAGTGTGGACCCCTTTCCAATATGGATTAGACTGGATGGCTGAGAATCCTTCCAACCCTCATATTCTGTGTCTTCTACATGGGATCCCACATCACACATCTTCTCTGTAAGCAGAGCATCACTTAGAGCAAAATGTATTTCATGTGTATCAAGGGGATCTTGTCAATTTATTCTTGTTATGCTTTTTAATCAAATGTCTTCTTTTCAATTAATGTGTTGCCTGGTTGATTGGCTGGTCCCACAGATAACCTACAAGCTGTGGTTTTCAGTGGACACTGTCCTAACAGGTACCATGAACCTTGGATAGCTTCTTTAGGACCCAGATTGTGAACAAGGATACCCTAGGTGCTACATTGGTTTAACTTCACAAAGCACCTGCTTTCTATTCAACCCATTCAGGAAAATAATGAGAAAGAATTTGGGTGTTACATATATAATTGAAACCATATTTCTTGCTTTCTCAATGAGTGGAGGAAGGGCAAGAGAGGGAGAGAATTTCAAACTCAAATTTTTTTTTAAAAAAGTAATATTAAAAAGAATTTTTTTTTTAAATTGCATGCTATACAGTTGTAAGCCTAATTCTGATGATGTTAGCAACTGGATGGAAATTCATTATGTAATTTAGAGGCAGTTAGGTAGGGAAGATGGATAGAAAACTGGAATAGAAACTTGGCCAGCCTCACATAAATGGTAAATGGCTGAGATTGGATTTTAATGTGGCCAAGTCACATAACTTCTATCTGCCTCAACTATAAAATAAGTATAATAAATAATAGCACCTACTACTCAGGGTTCTTGTGAGGATCAAATGAAATAATATTTGTATTTTGCAAATCTATTAACTATGTAATAAGCACCATATAAATGTTTTCCCTTTCCCTTTCTAAATAGAAAAAAGTAAAATTTTCCTCTGACTTAGTCTTAGGAAGGCTTATAATTTATAAGATTGGTGAAGCAGAAATACAATTTCATTATTTTTATTAGTATTTATTTAATTAACAATTTTTAAAAATTTTTGTGAAGATTAATGCCAAGCAGCAAATATAATCCTGAGCTTCTGAAACTGACCTAAGTAATATGTCATTTAGTTCAATGCCCTCAGCCTATCTAAGACTTTTGTGATATCTACTGCATTGCAAAGAAAAATTTCTTAGAATTATTTGAATGGAGTTCATTGTAGAAATTCCCTTGTGGATTATAAAAGATCCTAACAAATAATTACAGGAGGATTAGAAGAATAGCAAATATCTAGATAATTGAGATTCTTGTCTTTCCCCCTTTCCTTTCATCCTACACCCCACTCCTACCCTGTTCATTCATTCCACCACTATTAATTAAGCACCTGCAATGTAGCCAGCACTTCGGTAAACACTGAAGATAAAAAGCAAAATAGTCACAGTCCTCATGGAACCCCTCCCTCCCCACTCCAAATTAAAGCATTACCCTGAAGTAAGTGGGCTGACTATCTACAGTGATCAAATTCATAACTGAAGATTCCATGAATAATTATAAAACTTCTATTCTCTTTAAGGTTCATTAAAGATTCAATAAGCTCAGTTGTTTACCACTGAGTGAAGCCTTCAGGCAATTAATTAACATTCATCATTTCCTTATAGGATCACTGGATTTGGAGCTGGAAGGAATCCTCTCTCTGTAAATGAGGAAATTGAGGTGATTTGCTCGAGGTTACATAGGTAGTAATAAGTGAAGGCAGGATTTGAACACATAATCTAACTGGGGCAACTAATTAGCACAGTGGATAGAGCATGGGCTGAGAACTAGGAAAATTTCTCAGAGAGTTTGCCCTTCATTAGAGAAAATGTCACACCTATATGTGTGTGTGACACAAAGCAAAGAATATCTAGTGTTGGGAGTCAGAAGATTCATCTTCCTGAGTTCAAATCTGGCCTCAGACACTATTAGCTGTGACGCCTTGGGCAAGTCACTTAATCCTGTTTGTCTCAGTTTCCTTACTTATAAAATGGCAAACCTCTCCAGTGTCTTTGTCAAGAAAATCCCAAATAAAGTCAAAAACAGTAAAAAAAAAAAAAAAAAAATAACAATAATGTAGTTATGATGTAGGTTAAGACTCCTTTCTAATTCCCAGCCCCCATGAATTCTAATGGGAGATATCGGGCTCTCCCAGCCCCCACTGGATCTGACCTAACTTGGGCTGTCCCAGCCCCCATTCTAATGATCTGCTCAGGTTTCCCCAACCCCCACCCCCAGCACAAACAGTTCCTTATCTAAAAACTCATTGAATTCTATTCAAATTCTAACCCTGGCTGAAACCAGCCAGGAGCCAATATGGGACTTTATCCACGGGTCCCTTTCAAAATTACCAAAAGCCTCCCATTATAAAAAGAGGGAAACTGGAGCCTATTCTTTGCAGGAACCCCAAAAATAGTATACGCTGGCTATGCCAAGGGTTCTTGTCCACCCAGTGCCAGCCCTAGCCCTGGCATCTTTCTACCTTTACCCTTATTTCCAAACCCCAAAATAAACCTCTTTTATTAATCTAGGTTTTCGGGTCTGTAAATTCCTTTACAGAGGACTCTTGAGCCACTATTAGATCTCATTTAACTCTGTATCCCTTTGCTGAATCCAAAGGGGTTGCAAGAGAGCTCTATTTGACTCCCTGTACCCCAACCTGCCACTAGACCTCAATTAACCCTAATTTCATCTAGTACCTTACTCTCATCAATTATAAATCTAGGAGTTTTTCCTTGACTCTATACTGAAGTCTCTCTCCCTATGACTTGTATGTAACTTTGGGTTTGTCATACACCTGAATTGGACTGATTGGATGAAGTTTTCTCAAGTTTGTGGGACTGGGCCTAAGTCGAATGATCTCTATACCCAGTTGAGCCTTGGGTTTCAGGAAGTCACCTGATCACTATTCCTAGCCTACAGGAAGTTATGTAACCCACAGAAAGCAGACAATATTGGTGAGCCTTGGTCAAAGATGGTTCTGTCCTTTAAATCTATCCAATGAGAAGGCTCAGGTCTTTTTCTTTTAAGTCCTGAACAAGGTGGAAGTTGGCCAGGTTCCAGGAGCACATGGTGGATTTGGGATGGATTAAATAAATGCTTTTTCTTTGTACCTGAAGATGTCTCTGATAACAATTTGGGGGTGTCTTGCACCCATCCATGATCCTGGTAATAAGCATAAATATGGGAACTGAGCTATCTTATCATTCTTCCCAATTCAATCTAATAACCCATTTTCCCAATTCAAAACTATGTGTCCTGAATTAGAAAGTAAATAAAATTCTACATATAAATACCAAGATTCACTCAGTATTAGGAAGCAAGGTGTAGAAGAGCCAACTAGGTACCAGGCCCTATACAAATATATCATTTTGGGGGATAAACTGAGCACAGACTCTCACAAAGATATGGCTTTGACTTATTCTCTTTTTATGACTTAAGACTTTTCAATAACAAGTTAAGCTATAGCTAAAAAGCTGCAGGTGTTCAATTGTCTTGAATGAACATTCCCCTCTTGTTTCCCACCACTTCTTATTTCTCATTTAAGTACTTCTTTTAAAGGCAATTTATTCTATAGATTTCCATGGTTAAAGGTAAGTCTGGACAATGGGAGAAAAGGTTAAGGGTGGGGGGGACTTCTATTCTATTTAATCTTGTGTTTTACAGTTTGTGCTTTGCATTTCTTTACTGACAAACAGCTTGTCAAATGGGAGTTGCCCTTTCTCCAGAGATAATAACCCCCTTTTTGCTTTTCTTACTTTTACTTTTTTTTTACTTTTTCTTTTACTTTTCTTTCTTAAGAGTCTCTTATTGTTTTTGTGGTTAGTACAGTTCCCTACACACATGATTTAATCTTTATAATGGGGTACAAGGGTTGAACCCCAAAACGTGGGAGTTCCAGGCTGGTGTCACAAATAGTTGTAGGTTTAGACTATCTCCAAATCAAGAAGCAAAGTTTTTCTTATCAGCCAACTGACTAAATTCCAAAAAGGAGTTAGCCTTGCCCTTAGCAAGGGGAACCTGACCCCATAAGATGGGCAAAGTTCTTAATAAATTTTCAATTAACAAGGGGGAGGGAAGGGCCTTCTATAGTAAAGAAATAACCTGGGGGTTAATATTGGTAGCTTGGCGTCCAGATTAGATAGAATAACCCTATCCATGCAAGGGATTTATCTAAGGCCTACTGAAATAAAGACCCACCTAAATTCTACAAAGGTCCTCCCCATAGTCTACCTAGCTACTGAGGAGCTGGTCTTTTTCTGTGGTTTTATTCAACCCATCAGTTATAACAATCCTGGGAGGTAGCTTCTATTATTATCCCTATTTTATAGTTAAGGAAGCTGAGGAAAATAGAAATTAAGTCTTGTCCAAGTATACAGACTACAAATGAACCCAGATCTTCCTGACAATGCCTGGTGTTCTATCCACTGCACCACCTAACTCCATATGACTTACTCTCTTCTTCTTTCCTGAAGAAGTATTTATTATCAGATAATTCTCAGATTATCTAGGAAGGCACTATTTAGTAACTCCCAATGAGCATCCCCCAACCTGGGTATTCTCAAACAAACCTTTTGAGATATTATTAGTATATCTTTAGACAGGTTGTAGAACTGATCCTTCCAGGTGTATTCAATCTGGCTCAGTTTCCCCTTCTTTAAGCTCCCTGGTACTTCCTCTTGTCTTGATCTCCCCTTCCTCTTGAATTCAAACCTTTACTCCAGGGAAACTTTCAAGGCTATTTTTTCCCCTATGAAAGAGAAATTCTTATGATGAAGATTTTTATTAAGTTCTCTTCAGGACTAAGCCCACTATGAGATACTCTCAATTTCATAGTGCCTTCCTTCTAATGGCTCCATTCTCCTTACTCTAGCTTACTCGGGTCAGTCTAACCTGCCAGACAATGGCTTTCTCCTACCTCATGAATTATTTCCCTTCTCCTGGTTAATTGTGAGTTCCCCTGGGATCCTTGTCTTTTTCCCTAGATGATCTCCCAAGGCAATGTCATATTTACCATTCCTGGTATCTGTTGTTTCCCTTCATTTTGTCTATAACCTCTTCCCTTAAATAAATCTACCTTCTGTACAAGAGAAAGGCCATTGTGAATTTATCATATGTTTATTTTGAACTAGGTATTGCTATCCTACCACATCATAATTACCTATTTCCACAAAGAATCCATCTCATATGCTGAAAGTCTTCCTTTAGGCTTCTTCTTCTTGTTGTGTAGACATTGTGTGGGACAGGGATGAAGCTTACCCAAATTGAAATCAAAGACTCTCAAGGTAGAAAAGCAAAAAAGAATTTATTATGATCTCCAGAGAAAGGGCAACTCCCAACAGACAAGGTATCCTCAGTAGAGGAGTGCAAAGCACAAGGTGTAAAACACAGAATTATATAGACCCTAATGTGGAAGCCCCCACCCCCTTCTGACCTTTTCTCCCAATAGCTGGGGAGTCAAGGCTCATACTCTAAATGGAGAAATCTACCCAGAAGAGACTAAAAACATTAGCCAATGATACACTCTTTATACCATATTAGGAACTTAATGCTAATGTGGCAAAAAAAAAAAAAAAGTCCGGGGAACAGGAGGGAAATATATGTTTATTTAAGATAAATGAACACCTGCAACTTTTAGGTATAGCATAACATGTTATTGCAAAGCTTCAAGTTATAATTAGGGCATAGATTGAGACCATATTCTTATAAGAGATCTTCACTCAATCCATCCCATCAAGCACCAATGGAGCATACAACTTGCCCATCCCTTGCTCTCATCACTGACCAATCCACCTTCTTTTCCAACATTATATTTCTCTAATGAAATTGTAAAAGTCATTGTCATAAATTTTGTTTGTTAATGCACTACCCTTTAGAAAAGCCTCATCTTTTTTTAAAATTTTTCATTCATTTTAAACTTAAGTGTAAAATGAAAAAAGAAAATAAAAGAGCATTTACATGTACACAGCAGAATATAAGAGGATTCAATATAAAACAATCTATTTGTATTTCAAGAAAACCTATGTAATAAATACTATTTACATTGTTTTCAAAGCTACCTAGCTTCGCTATTCTTCCTTTTAGGTTTTCTTTTGTTCTCTACTATGAACTTTTATTTGATATTTTTCTCCTCCCTCTTCCTCATCTGCTCTAGAGAAGACTACAATTATACGTGTCTGCAAACATATACATATATATACATATATGTAAGACAATATTATGCACATTTCTATTTGTTAGTTCTTCCTTTAAAGATGGATAGCATCTTCCTTCACAGGTCCAAGTCGTTCTATGCTTTTCTATATCAACCAGCTCATCATTTCTTATATCACAGCAGTATTCCATCACAATCATATATCAATTACAATTTCTTTAGCTAGTTCTCAACTGAAGAGAATCTATTATTTTACACAATCTAACAGGTATTAAGATGATCTTGAAGTTATTTTAATTTGCATTCTTTCATCAATAATAATTTAGAGCATTTTTTCCATATAAGTATACATAGTTTTGATTTCTTCACCAAAAAACTGCCTGTTCATATCTTTGAACATTTATCAATTGGGGATATGACTAAAGGAAGCCTCATCTTTAAAATGTACTTTTAACAAGAAATACTGAATGCTTTTAAAGCTTATGTTTGTATGGGCAATAATTTTTCATTTTTTTATTTGAATTTTTTGTTCATAGACTTTCTCTTTCAGAAGAAGTGGATAAAAAAAGGTACAAAGAGATTACTAATTTAAACATGATAGCAGGAAAAACTTCCTAACATTTGCTGAGTGTTCTCTTTGGGAACACATTTTCCAGAAGACTGCAGAATTTCTTAGCATGGAGATATTATCACATGCTAGGTGACAAGTGCTCTCAGAAAAGAAGTTGAAAATAACTGGGGACAAATTTTCTCTAGAAGATTATTAACTAAGAGGAAGTTGGAAGAAGGCCATATCAGGAAAAACAGACATGAAAATAAGGGTGGCATCTTAGTCCATGCTGGTGCTAGTAGGAAAAGGCACCCATCCTTATCAGTGTTTTCCTTTGGCAAGTTCTGTTATTGTTTGTCCTTCATTCTTAAAGAGGATAAAGACATCAGGAAGATGCTAGTTCAAATAGAAGCAGTGACAAGCAGGTGACAAAAAAAATACTGTTTGCGCCAAAAGCTCTTAACTTTTTTTATGTGTCCTGGACCCCCTGGGAAATATAATGAAGCTTTGGGACCTTGTCCCAGAATAATGTTATTAAAGAGATACGAGAAAATATATAAGATTAACAAGGAAATCAAAAATGAATGAAAATAAATATGTAATTTCCCTCTTATTTCATAGACTCCAGGTAAAAAATCCCTGTTCTAAGCACCTGACTTTGTCCCTTTGTGTCCTACCCAGCTCTTTTCTAAGTGTTCAGCATCCCTTGGAGCTTTAATAATCCAGGGGCCTCTCTAACGTTCTCTTCTCATGTTCCCTCCCTCCCAATGTTGGCTTAGGTGGAAGCACCTGATGTAGTAGGGTCAAGGTTGAAGGAAATTACTCTGAAGTTCCAATTTCCCCAAATCCTAGCAGAGGGCAAAATAACAGTCCATAGTAAGGACAGCCTTACCATGGTGAATCCTGTTCACTAGGGGAGCTAGAAGCTCTTGATGTAGGGTATGAAGAAGGAGTATGGACAGGTATCTATGAAGAGATAATTCTGAGCACTCTACTGTTCGTAACTCTGCCTTCCCATGAAAGAGCCATAGCCATTTCACTCATGCTTGTCTGATAAGTTTCTTCTTTGCCAGAAGCTTTAAAAAAAACAGCTAGTTTCCTAGTCTTGATTCTAAATTCCAGCATCATATCAAATTTGATGACATTAGTAAATTTATTCAACAATTTTTACGATTGTTAGTCATGTCCAACTCTTCAAATTCCCATATGATGTTTGTTTTTGGCAAAGATACTCAAGTTATTTCCCATTTTGTTTTCCAGTATTCAAAAATTACTGAGGCACAAACAATTATAAACTGCTAAAAGGTTTAGTTCAACAAATCCAATTCAATAAAAATTATCAAGTTCCCCTATGCAAGGCTTTAGGATTACAAAAATAATACAACCTTATTAAAAACACACAACTCTTTGATATCAAGGAGTTATGGTCAAGTATGAGAACAATAAGATATGGATAAATAAGTATAATGCAATATTAAAGGGAAGTATAATCATAAATCAAGCAATTCTGAAATTATGTAAAATCAATATCAAAATTAAGAATTGCAAGTGACTTCAGTCATCTAGTTCAATTCTGTCATTTGATATATGAGTAATCTGTGACCTAGAAATAAATGACTTAAAGGGGGGAAAGTGAATATTTATAAAGCACCCTCTATGTGCTAAGCATTTTATCTCATTTAATCTTCACAGTAGCCCTGAGAAGTGGATACTATTATTAATACCATTTTACAAACGAGAAAATTGAAGCAAACCAAGGTTAAGTGACTTGCCAGCTAGAAAGCCACTGAGACTGGATTTGAACTCAGGTCTTCATGACTCCAGCCCCAGTGTTCTGATGTACCATTTAGCTGCCTAAGATAGCAGAACTGGGATTCTTTTGATATTATATACATTTTTTTCATTCCATAAACCTTTATGATCAGCTTCTAATGGGAGTTCTGTAATCCAGGATATATTTGATTGATGGTGTGAATTTATGAATAGTAAGCATTCTGGATGACCCTATTAACAGTATGAAATGAAAACTGCCTAAACTAGAATTAGCTTCAGTGTGGCCTTTGCCTCTGCAGGCTATATGCTAGAGTTTGTTTGCAAAAATGTTTTATGAAGAGTTCATTGCCATCTGTAGATTTGTCATCTGTTAAAAGATCTTTGTGCTTTTAAGAAGACTGCTCTCTTATTTGATGCAAGCAGATTTCAAGAAACAAGCAATATTTCATTAAATTAGCCAAATAATACGGAAAGTAAAAGCTTGAAGCTGTGACCTACATATTTTATAAGTTTAAGATAGTGTTTCCTTTTAGATCCTCACCCTGCCCCCGATTTCAGATGTTGTAATAGGGAGACCCAGTCCTTAGAATATCCTTAGATTTTCCCTTTCTGGTAGGTTATATAGAACAGGTGAATATATTCCCTTTTTGGCTCTAATCCAACAAATGTACATTGTTTTGTCATTCATGATGAGGAACTAAAGTGAATAAAGAAAAAGTCTTCTAATTGGCTGAGAGAACCTTTGAAACAACCAATGATTCACTACATGCTGAGCTGGAATCCAGTTTCCCTATAAAAGTGATGATCTTCCAGTCTCTCATCTTTTCTTTCCTGATGGTGAGTGAGACAAGAACTGATGTGAATTGCCCAGTGAGTGAGTGACTGCCTCATTATCTCTCACCTGGTTGCCATGGGACTATAAAAAATGGCATCTTTAAAAAAAAAAGGGGGGGGGGAGTTTCCTGCTTTTAAGTGAATGGGGATTCTGAGATGGAAGTACCCTGCCAACCTGTCAAATTCAAAAGATCTCAAGATCCTCTAAGATATTTCTCTGGTGATAAAAATCAATAAAAGAATGCATCAGAGCTGGGCATGGTAGCCCCTGTTAGCAGTAGTACTTAAAGAAAAAAAAATCTATTTAAATGGGTGTGGAAAGACAGTCATCTGAACTCATAGAACCATCTATATGACCTAATATAAATCATCTAAACTCTTTGAATTTCTCTTTGCAAACAATTGTACTATATGATCTCAAAGATTCCTTCTAAAGTTTTAAATTGGATGCATAGTTAAGTTCTATAGTTTGTCTATTATATTCAGATCACAGATCTAGAGTTTTAATGAGCCTTAGGAACTACTCAAGTTCCTCATTTTAAATATGGGCAACTAGATGCTACAATGGATAGAATTCTGGATCTGGTGTCAGGAAGATTAATTTTCTTGAAGTCAAATCCAATCTCAGACACATACTAGTTGTGTGACCCCAGGCAAGTTGCTTAATTCAGTTTGCCTCAGTTTCTTCATCTGTAAAATGAGCCGGAAAATAGCAAACCACTGCAGTATTTTTTCCAAGAATACTCCAAATGGAATCACAATGAGTCAGACAAGATTGAAAAACTGAAACACATTGAATGGTTTGCCCAAAGTCAAACATATGTTAAGTGGCAGAACCAGAATTTAAATCCTGGTTCTCTAATTCCAATTTTAGTATTCTTTCCACTATTTTAGGAGGACTCTAATTTCCTTGAATCAATCATAATAAAATGGATAGCCATCTTAATTAATTTTAAAACTACTACTTGGAAATCTGCCTAGCCCTATATTTATTTGGAAGTTGGTGCATGTCCACATCAAGTTCCCCTATAAGGATTGATTTTCTTTTGGTCTTTTTGGTCTCTTCTTTGGTCTTTCTTTTTGGTATCTTTGGTGTCTGTCACAGTATCTCTCACATGAAAAGCATTTATTAAATGCTTTCTGAATTGAATTGAAAGTATCAATCCAATTACTCATGACAAATATCAGAGGCTCTATGAGACTCTCATTGATCCCCAAGGGGCAACACCTGAAAATAAAGGCATAAAATTTAAATAAAGAACTAGTTTCAACTAGGGATTACTTGACTACTCCATCAGAACTACAGTTTAGAATTCAGATTTATTAGATTCAGGATAAGAGATGATTAAAGAGTTGAAAGTCACTTCTATCTAGTTTGTTAGTACTATAAAGTTTAATGTCTTTTTTCCCTATTTGTTCTAATACCACATACCTTTTTTTGGAAATTTTTTTTCATATAAATTTGGTTAATGACCAATCAATGTAATTTTTTATATATAATCAATTGGTTTTATTTCAGAGCTTTCTGTGGATAAATATTCCTGACAATTGGAATTCTGTTCCATATTAATGAGAAAGATAGTCATGTAAAAATTACAATAGAAGAAAATTTTAAAATGGAAATAAAAGAATTGACTATTTTTCAGGAGGCTGTTAGGTCTTTAATCACAAGCTTGACACTTATTGAGGCTGCTTAGATGTGGTTGAATGCCAAAAAGATGAGGACCAATAGTAAGGAAGATGTGCTATTATGTATGTATCTATTTATGACTCTCCTGGATTGATTTTGCTTGTAGTTTATAGCCTACTAGCTGATTACAACAATTGGTATGGTTACACGGGTGAGCAGGCCATTTCCCCTCTCCGTCATTGCTGTCATCAGGATAAGTGATTGGTGATAAACAATATCAGTCCTATTGACTATGTTGGCCTTTATCATCCCTATATACTTTGCTTCCCTCTTTAGTCTGTCTTAATTTATGTGCCCTTTGCTAAAAGGCACACTATGCAGCAAACTGGAAAAGACTACAAAGTAATGGAAAATTTTATCCTAATTTCCATAGATGTGAAGCCCATACTACATAATTTTTTCAGCTTAAATAAATCCTTTTAGTAAATAAGAGTGTGCACTAAAGATTGGTGGCATTGTTGTAGACCAGTAAAGTAATTGTCTCAGGCCATTGCCTTAAACTATTAAAGGAATTTCAAAAGATTGGCACTGAAAATTATGGTTTTTATTTTAAATAATGATTTGTATTATGCAAAGTATTAGGTTTCGACTTTATATTCCATCACCACTGCCTCAAAAAATAAAAAAACTAGCTGCCCTTTCCTTATGCTTAATTCTCCTGAACAAGAAATCCCAAAGAATAAATTAGCTCTCCATTCCTCAAAACATTATTCTAATACCCACTCCTATTAGATCCATACTACTGTTAATAAGCTGTGTCACATGCTCAAAGTAGCTGAAATAATAAAAATCTGAAATAGTCAATATTGAAAAGGCTACAGAAGAGAGGAACAATAATGTTGGTGGAACTGAGAAGTTGTTGCACCAATCTACAAAATAATTTGAAAGTATATGAGAAAAGTCTCTAAACTTTGCAAGCTTTTTGATTAGCAGTCCCACTAGTGAACCTATAATACATGGAGATCAAAGGCAGAAAGAAAGAACCCCATATGTACCAAAATATTCATAGCAGTGCTTTTTGTCATCGGAAAAAAAAAACTCATAAGATAGATGTCGATCAATTGGAGAATAGCAAAACAAACTATGTTATGTTAGTGCAATGATACATCAATAAGCAATAAAAAGGTGATTGTGAACAATTGAGAGAATTATAGGAAGACTCATATGAATAGATTAAAGTAAGCAGAAAAAATATGTACAATGAATACCACCATGTAAATAAAAACAACTCTGAAAGGAGTCTATCGCTGTGATCAATTATGGTTCAGAAAAAGGAGAAATAAAACACACTTCCTTTATCTAAGTAGAGAAATAGGGGACTATGAGTATGTAATGGTGCATCTGCTTTTAGATGGGATCATTTTTGTCTGTTGGTTTCCTTAATTATTTTCTTACAAGGGTGAGTATGGTGGGACATGAGATTGTGCAGTACCAAGAAATGCCTGTGGTGTAATAAGCAAAAAGTATTAATAAAAACAATTTTATTATTGTGTATGATCCTTACTCTTTTAAATAGTCATGAATCTGATTTTTTACATCATCCATTTTCCTAAATAATTCTCTGGTTTCCCTTATCTCCCTTCAAAGTAAAGTGAGTGAATATTCTCACCATGACTATCTTTACTCTTCTTAAAGAACACTGATTTCAAATAATGTCCTCCTATCCCATAATTCCTTCACTTTGGGATAACAGCAACTATCTACCTTCCTGGTACTATCCGTCTTAACATACACACCATTTTGCATGGAACCAGCTACCCCATTATCCCTCCCCTCCCCCCACACAGAGCTAGATCTATGAAGCCACCACATCTCTGAACCCAGAGGAAGGTGTTCAGTGATGTACAAGGAATTATTGATTTTCCCTTCTCACAGCTTTTCATTAGTGCCCACAATTGCCTCTCTTATATTGGCTTTTTTTTCCCCTCTGGTTTCTCTATATAATGTGATTTGCTCACAGAATGGCCCCAGTTTTTTTTTCCCCTCTCTGCTCCTGGAACTCAGCAGAACTCTACTAAATCCTTTTTTATGTTACATTTCCTTTTAGCACTACCAATTTTTGGCTATAAATTGCCTGATTTGCATCATCAGGGACAGCCCATCAAGGCTACCTTCTCCACAATCTCTTCATTGACAAGCAAAGCAGTTGAAACCTAGGTCAAGAAGGAAAATGTATATTTTCTTGTTCAACCTGGGATGGAGAAAGTATTCTCTGTCATTTTAGGTACAAAGCTAGGTTGGGCACAGAGCATTTAATTTTTCAGATGCAGCAACTCTCAAAGGCACAATTGTAGTAGGGTTTCAGCCTATAAAGTAGCAAGTATATATGGACCAAGCACTGTGCTAAGTACTGAGGATACCCCAAGCCAAAAAAAAAGACAAATAATGACCATTGTTCTCAATTAGTTCAGTTTTAAAGAGGAAATAACATATAAACAATTATATATGCTGGATAAATTGGAGCTAATCTTAGAGGGAAGGCACTAGCATTAAAATGGATTCTTCTAGAAAGAGAGATTTTAATTGGGACTTTAAGGAAACCAGGGAGGGCAGAAAACAGAAATGAGGACAAAGAGTTCCAGGAAGACAAGGAAACAGTCAAAGAAAATGCCCCCCAAATAGCAAGGAAATCAGTGTCAGTGCAATACTGAGTGGGTGGGGAGGGGAAATGGGGAAGAAAAGAGAGGGTAAATAAAGACAGTGGACAGAGTGCCTACAACAATGAAAGCTCAAACTTTAGATAACAAATGGATGAATGAGAAGGAATGAGTCACTAGTGCTTGCTCCTTCTTGATCATTTCTCATTTATTCCATATATACTCTTTTTATAATTTTGTCTCCCCTAATAGACTGTGAGTCCACAAATTCAAGGGAATGTCTTTTGTCTATCTTTGGATCTTCACACAGAGAAGGCACTTAATAAATTGACTAAATAAGTAAAATAAAAAGCATTTATTAAGCACTTATGTTCACTTAAATTCAGTTCACTTGCATGTCATAGCATCACCTCACTGATGTCATGTCTTGGAGAATGGAGGATATGCCACAACAATTCTAAATGTATGATCTCTCCCCAGTGTAAATCACAACCAGCACTATACCCCCTCGTGTTACCCTAGTAGGTCATAGAATCATAGACTTAGAGCTGGCAGGGGTCTTAGAAGAGATCATCAACTTCAATCTCCTTATTGTACATATGAGGAAATGAGACCCATAAAGGCAGAGTAACTTATTTAAAGTCACATTGACAAACAGGACAACCAGGATTTGAACCCTGGCCCTTTAACTCCGAATGCAGGACTCTTTCCATTGAAATAATCCTGAGGACCTGAGGATGATCCTCAAGAAAAAGTTTATCATCTCATGACATCTCATTGACTCTCCAGTGATAAGTGTCTGTGAATTTAACTGATCCTCTCCAAGTGCATTAAGTGCTGGGACTAGAGTCAGGAAGGTGAGCCTTGAGTGCAAATCCAGCCTCAGACACTTATTAACAGTGTGATCCTGGGCAAGTCACTTAACCCTGTTTGCTTCAGTTTCTCCATTTGTAAGATGAACTGGAAAAGGAAATGGCAAACCAGATCAGTACCTTTGTCAAGAAAACCCCAAATGGGGTCTCAAGGAATCAGATACAACTGAAAATAGCTAAAAAAAGAAAACAACAAAACTCACAACAGATACAGATGTCAGTTGCAATGCTCCAAATGATTAATTTATATTCTCTATTAGCATAATGTCTCTGCATCTCAGTTTTCTCAACCATTCAGTGGCGTGAACATATAAAGCATTTCACAGGACTATGAGTAGAACCCCCTGAGCTTATGTTGATCTGATCAGCCACAATTAGACACAATGTAACTTGGCTCTGACATGATGATGTCATTGTGGTCCTCTTCTCAGAGCTGTTGTGATGCTCAAATGACAAAATATATGAAAGTACTTTCAAAGCACTATACAAATGTCTATTATTACTCATTTTATGAAAGTTGACTTTAACTCCACATATTCAATAAGTATGTATTAAATGCCAGCTAGGCACTAGAAATACAAAGGGCCAAATAAAATTGCCCTTGCTTTCAAAATGTTTATCTTATTTTGAGTAGACTTGTATGCATTGAGCTCAGAATTCCCCCAATCATTTATATATTTTCCACTAAATTTGTTTCTCATTTTTGAGCCAATTTTTTTATTTATTAGTAGTTCAGCTAGTTCTTATTCCTATCAGCAATTGCCAAAGAAGACTCCAAAAGCACTTGTCTCCTAGCAAATTGTGGCTCTTTCATCTCCTTAACAGCTCACATAGTGGTAAATATTTGTTTAATTGAGTTATTATTATTGTATGCCCTTTAAGTCAAGTAAACTTTCCATACCTTTTCCACATAAATTACCACCATTAGTGACCTATATCTAAAATGGTCATTCACCCAAAGTGCATTAATAATAAAGGAAAGAAATATGTTTTCTATGACTTTATCCTCTCAAAAGCTTCCAGAGCTAATAGCAAGCACAAGCACTCATTTTTCAGCCTTTTTCTTTCACTCACTTCTTCACAGACATTGAAACAGACCATGAGGGACTAAGTCTGCCTGGCTGTGATTTATGACCGCTATTGTGTGTTGTCAATTACTCATAGGCACTACAAATGTTGAAACATTATGTACCTAGTAACTGTGTATTGAATTATAGATGGTTATGTGTTGAGCAATATAATGTATAAGGTCCCATCAGCCCAGAGTAGATACCAAACCTTCAAATAAAAGTCTCCATTTTAATGAGCACTAAAGGTCCTTCCACATTAACCATGTACACAGAAGAAAAATAAATCCGTGGATCACAATCTGCAAAGCCAAAAAAAAAAAAAAAAAAAAGGATATAGCAAGTTTGGAGAAACCTAATTACTGATTTAAGAAATAAAGAACAGCCAGAGATAGTAATAGCCTATGATGCAACCTAATGCCATTTTTAGAATCTTCAAGAAGTTGTTGAAATATCTGAACTCCAAAATGTGATAAAAATGTAAATGATCAAAAAAGATTAGTGTGAATTTAATGGGCTTGGTAAAGTATAGGATTCAATTCAGAAGCATTTTGGAAACAACAGCAGAATTAGGAGTTAGAGTTGAAAATTCAAACTAGGGAGGGAGGGAAGAGAAGAAAAAAAATTACATGATAATTTTGTATATTTGAAAGGAATGGCAAATTGTACAATAATAGAATTGTAGGATCAAGTGCAATTTTTCTTTTTAATATACTATGTTATGGAAATGGTTGTTTTATTCCATAAATTTAAAATAAGATTTAATCATTTTAAAAAGAGCAATGAGAAAAGCTAGACTATCTACATTCTTAGGACCTCCTGGCCTGGTATGGATCTTTTCCAGAGTTCTGAATTTCCTTTCCATCAGTAGCCCTGATTAAATATAAGCTGGACCACCCAATCACCCAAATGAACTATAATATACATTAGAGGCAGATGCAACTTGAAGGACCCATGAATCACAAATCTCCCATGGAATTCTTAGAAATAAAGAAGATGACTGAAACTTATACTATGATATAGGACAGAATCTAAAAAATTTAGTCTAGTTAGATTGTTAACGATAGTTTGAAGTGAAGGCAAAACAATTATACCTAAAATAAGTAAATGTGCATGTTTATCATGAGAAATGAAATACACAGAACCATTTGTTCTGGGGAGATTCACAGTAGTAAATTACTGGAAGGCTGAATTGGTCCAAGTTTGTGGTTTTCCTAAGTGTTATCTGTTTGTTAGTTTCTGCCTTGAAAGAGTGCTGTTTCTAACTGATTGTCAGTTATCCTAGGTAATGAAGAGAGAGAAAGAAAAAGAGAAGAGAGAGAGAAAGAGAAGAGAGAGAGAGAGAGAGAGAGAGAGAGAGAGAGAGAGAGAGAGAGAGAGAGAGAGAGAGAGAGAGAGAGAGAGAGAGAGAGAAAGGAGGGGGGAGCAAGAGAGGGAGGAGAAAATAGAGGGAGGGAGAAATTTGCATGGAAAGATAGATGGATAGATAGAGCACTTTCAAGCACATCTATGTTCCAGGCATCATGATAAACATCAAGAATACAAATACATACAAGCAAACTGTACATTCTTGTCAATGAGCTTACATTCTAATGGGGGAAGACAACACATACAAGGAAACTGGAAAGTGGGGAAAGAGGAGAATTCACCTGCTCACTCCACCCAAAAAATACAAGGCAAGTGAGAACAAATAAATAGAAACAATGCATCTGGCAGAAAATCTGTCTGAAGCTTTCTTTAATACATTGTATATTAAATGTTCTAAGATCTTAGATTGAGGAGGAATTGGGATTTGAATCTAAGCTAAAATACTTATGAGATATGTAACCCAGACTCTAATGGTGATTTTACTTTTCTACTGACTTGCTATATGATCTTGGGCAAGTGATTTATCTTGTCTAAACTTTGTCCTTCTCTCCTGTGAAATGCAAAAAGAATAAAGTAATTGAAATCCTTTCCTTATAGGGTTGTTGTGAAAGTGGCACTTTGTAAACTCAAAGTATCCTACATATATGCATTTTTATAATATATGAGAGACAGAGATCAAGTAAGGAGAAGAAACAAGGAAGCTGAAAAACAGTCCTCAAGAAAAGTCCAGGAGAGAGCCCTGAGAATTTAAGCTTTTTCCTCAGCCTCCTTTGATATATGTTCTTGGTCAATCGGTTTTTGGGGGCATCAGTATAGTCACAGAGCCACAGATTTAGAGCTAGACTTTAGAAAAATTTGATAACCTTAGAAATCATTTAGTCAAGATCTCTCATTTTATAAGTACAGAAACTGCAGCCCACAGGGGCTAATTATGGTACAGTCGATCAAATGCTGGCTTGAAGGCAGGAGGACCAGAGTTCAAATATGATCTCAGACACTCGAAGCTAGTTGTAGGATTGTGAGCAAGTCACTTAATCCCAATTAAGATGCAGAAAAAGGGAAGAAGGATCCAAACATTTATTAAGCACTTACAATGTACCAGACACTGTATTTAGTGCCTCATTTGATCCTTATTACAACCCTGGGTGGTAGATGCTTTATTATTCCCATTTTCAAGTTAAAGAAACTGAGGTAGAGAAGAAATTAAACACCTTTTCTAAGGTTATAGAAATACTAAGTATCTAACACTGGATTTGACCTCAGGCCTTTCTGATTCTAGACCTAGTACTTTTTCTACTGCACCACCCCAGTGATTTATCCAAAGTTCCACAAAGTAGCATGTAAAAGAGGTAGCATTTGAACTCAGTATGTCTGGCTTCAATTATAACACTCTTTCCATTGAACTATGCTACCTTCTACCAGTAAGACTTGCAAATAAGCAAACTAAAAAGGAGAAGAATGAGAAGAACAAAAATATGAACAAGAACAGAAAGAATAAGTTGTAGTGGTAGTAGTGGCGGCAGTGGTGGTCATGTTTAGCAAGCATAAAATAATTAATTTTGGCATTTAGAAAAACATCATTCTCATTACATTGCACAATGACAACTTCAAGTGGCATAACAAGAATTAAAAAAATATCTTAGTCATCTAACGCTACACAATTTTTCAAGATATTTTCATGTGCACTATCTAACCAGATTCTCAAAACAACTCTGCAAGATACATGAGGAATGTCCAAATATTTCAGTAATGTCCAATTCTTCATGATCCCATTTGAGGATTTTTTTTCCATAGAGATCCTGAAGTGGTTTGTCTTTTTCTTCTCCAGTTCATTTTACAAATGAGGAAACTGAAACAGACAATGTGGTGATTCTAGGCCCCACATTCTATCCATTGCACCTAGTTGTCATTAGAAATGTATGGAAGGCATATTATCATGTTATAGATGAAATAACTAAAATTCAAAGAAGTAATTTTTACAAAAACATGTGGCTAATAAGTGGAAAAGTCAGTGATAGGATCCAAGTCTTGAGATAGACTAGCACATTGAATAATTCTGTAGCAGATACACTCAACAAAAAAATCTTGAGGAAAGCATATATGATAAACATGGGTAGGTTTGCTAATTAAATAACATTAAAAGGTACTCTTCTCTCCCCCGATTGTTCCTCTAACAAAGATAAAGAGATTTCATGGAAAAGCAAACAAGAGTTGATTGCACATACTACCTGCATTTCTCAAAAGGCAGGTTATTAATGTTATTCCCTATAGAAGATGTATCTCACCAAACGCAAACCCTACCACCACAGTAAATGTACTGAAGTACTTTTGGGATTCTTTTGCTTTATGATAACTGCAACAAAAAGCCATACATTTAAAAAGAAGTGTTCATACAAGGATCTGATAGTACTTTTAAACAAATAAATTCTATCTTACTTGTGCCTCATAGGATAAATGTAGGCAGACCTTTTCTTCTTCTTTTTTTTAAAGAACATTAGAAATAAGAGTGGGGGAGCTGAGTCACAGAGAGATTAATTCATTTGTCTTAAATCCCATAATGAGTCAGTAGCTAAGAAGGGAATGGGATTTATGAGGGTCAATTTCCACTTCGGTGTTTTAGCCATTAGACAAGGCTCCCTCTAAACAACAGAACACTGTAGGGACATCACTTTAGTTCCCTTTACACCAAAGAGGCCAAAAGTTCAAAAACCAGACTGTGTTGGAGCCTCTTTTAATGGAGCAGCTCATTCCAACTATTAGGGGCTTTCTTTTAGGCCATGCCGATATTCCGTAAAAGCTTGCCTTTAAAAACCCAAAATGAACAAAACCTTTTTTTTTTGGCATTAAGGTATTTTTTTAAATTAAGAAATACTATTTCTTAGGGGGGAAAGGGTAGAAGGTAGGAGATGAGTTTTGAATATGTTATATTACATATCAATAGGTTTCAGATTTTATATATTCATTATTTGTTTCTTTGTGTTTGCTTGATGTTTACGAACAAGCTCTTAGCTTGGTTCTGAGCACTGTGAAAACAACAGAAATATTTAACTAAAGGACATCTTATACTGAAATGAATATCTATCCTTACATTGTCAAGGATCAACATATGGATATATATTCATTCATTAATTTATTCACTCAATTACCATTTATTAAGCATTTATTGATCTAGGACATTGTGCTAAGCATTAGAGAAAATATAAAGTTAACTAAGATATAGTCCTTGTCCCCACAGAACCTGCAATCTGTTAGAGGAAATGTGGGCTATATATGGATGCAGAAGACTGAATATACGGATAGTTAGGCAGCATAGTAGATAGAATGCCAAGCCTAAAGTCAGGAAGACTTATCTTCCTGAGTTCAAATATGTCCCCAGATGCTTACAAGCTGTATGACCCTGGGCAAGTCACTTAAGCCTGTTTGCCTCAGCTTCTTCATGTGTAAAAAGAGTTGGAGGAGGAAATGACAAACCACTCCATTATCTTTGCCAAAAAAAACCCCAAATGGAGTCACAAATAACAATAGTGAGCATAATATTTATATAATAACTAGAAAGCAGAATAGAATGCAAGTGCTTTTTAAAAAATAGGCTTGTTGAATGAACATTCAATTAACATTCTTTCTCTACTTTGCTGATGAAATCATTGTCCTTTGGTTTTCAACCTCAGAAACCACTTATAGGAAATTTACCTGTTTTCACAATTTTTGTGTGTCTCTTAGACTTGTGGTCAGCCTGTGTGGCCTGAGCCACAGAAAAACCACCTTGCTTTCCCCTCAGGCAGTGTTCTGAGTAGGTTGGTTTATCTACCTCTACTTTTGTCCAACTTTTCACTCTCATACTTCCTTCTTTGAGACTATGCTTCTAAGAGTCAGGTATCTCAGGAAACATAAATATGGCAGGAGCACATTCATATCATAAGGAACCATTGATGCTGCTTCCTTTAAACATATGTAGCCCTTTTGTAAAAATGGATCACGGGATTCTTAATTACATGTAACAAATATTCTCCTTGTTGCAGATACCATCCAAAATGGGGAAAATGTCCTTTTAAAGGAAAATAGAAGATAAAACTGCAAAGAAACTCTTACATCTATACTTCTGATAGGCAAAACACCTTTTCTTGCCATGAGATAGGGTACTCAGGGAGAGCAGAACTATGCACCACAGTCACTTTTTCCCTTCAGTGTCAGTATTTTGGGGACAGCACCTTAGTAGTGACTGAGAATGTGAAGGCAACAATCATTTATACTCTGAATCAGGGGACAAATAAGACCTACCAAGTAGCACCAGAGCTTAATTCTTAATAAAATCCTCATTATTGTCTCTTTTTTTCATCTTTTTTTCTTAAACTTTGGCCTCAGATACTTACAAGATGTGTGCTTCTCGGCAAGTCACCTTTGCCTCAGTTTCCACATCTGTAAAATGGAGATAATAATAGATTCTACCTCTCAGGATTATTGTAAAAATCAAGCGAGATAATAGTTATAAAATATTTGCAAATCTAAAGGTACCACATAAATGCTAATTATTTATTATTACTATTTTTCTTCCTTTCTTCCCTTTTTTTTAAACTTTCTTACTTTTCCTTTTTTCTTTCCCTTTTTTCCCCCTTTCCTTTTCCTTTTCCTTCTTTTTTTTCTGACTGAAAAGGCCTCCTTTGAAATATATTTCTGAAATTCCACAAAGGGTCAACCACCTTGTGTTACTATCTTCTCTCTCTTTTTTGAATTGATTTTTGAAAATCAGTTCAATAAACATTTTTTAAGTCCTGCTCTGTGCAAAGTACTTTTAGACCCTGAGACACAAAGACAAGAAAAAAAAATTGTCCCTGCACTCAAAAAACTTATATTCTCCAGACATGTACTGAATGTTTATGTGCTCACCCTGTACTTGGAAAGAAGATGAAGCACAAAACATGGTCCCTAAATTCAAAAAAATTCTATTACAGCTAGAAAGAAATTGGCATGAATTGAATAAAAATAAACAAAATTTGATAAATAAGAACATGCTCAGTAATATGGTCCAGGTTGTAAATCTTATAATTCATAAAAGATGGAAGGAGAATAAGGAGGATTAAAGTAAACATGTTAAAGTTCTATTGAGAAGGCAGTGTTTAAGCTCATTTAGAAAGAAGAGTTTGGATTGGTAGAAGAGAAAAATAGAGGTAATTCCAGATGATGGGAAATCACATTAAAGGCATAGAACTATGAGGAGATCAGGTTGACTTAAATGAAAAGTATGGACATTAAAGAGATCAAACAACTGTCAGAAGGAGATTACAGGGGTCTCTTTGCTAGCACTAAGGCTACAGTTGCTCTGCCTGTACTGAAATCTTGATTGCATCACCTCCTGCAAGACACTCCAAAATGAAAACTCCCAGGAAAATCATAGCTAAATTCCAAAATTCCCAGGTCAAGAAGAAAATATTGCAAGGATCCAGAAAGAAACAATTCAAGCATTGTGGAGACATAAGATAACACAAAATTTAGCAGCTTCTATATTAAAGGATCAGAGGTCTTAGAATATAATATTCTGGAAGACAAATGAGTTAGTGTTACTATCAAGAATCACTAGCCCAGCAAAACTAAGTATTATCCTTTGCGGGGGGGGGGGGGGGGGGATATTCAGTGAAATAGAGTGTTTTCAACCATTCTTGATGAAAAGGCTAGAGCTAAATAGAAAATTTGACTTTCAAATACAAAACTCAAGAGAAGCATGAAAAAGTAACAGGAAAGGGAAATCATAGTTGGATGTAAATAGTAGTAGAAAAGGAATAGGAGGAAAAGAAACCCAGTTGACAATAGTAACTGTTGAAAAAAAATTGAAGGAAGTTTCTCTGATAAAGGACACATTTCTCAAACATATAAAGAACTGAATTGTTTATAAAAATGAAAGCTATTCCCTAATTGATAAATGATGAAAAGATATGAACAGTTTTCAGATAATGTAATCAAAGCTCTATATAGCAATATGAAAAAATGCTCTAGCACCATTAATTGTAAAAATGCAAATTAAAACAATTTTGAGGTACTACCTCATATCTATTAGATTGGCTAATGTGACTCCCCCAAAAATATATTGGAGATGTAAAAAAAAAATGAGACATTATTGCATTGTTGATGAAGTTGTAGACTGATTCAGACATTCTGTAGAGTAATTTTGAACTATTCCCAAAGGGCTATAAAACTATGTATATCCTTTGATCAAGCAAAGAAAAACCTGAAAATATTTAAATGAGCCAATATAAAGTGAAACATATTGTGTACAAAGTTAACAGCAATGTTGCAAGTGAATGACTTGGCTATTCTCAGCAATACAATGATCCAAGATAAGTCTGAAGGATTTACAGTGAAAAATGTTATCCATCCCCAAGAAAGAACTAACAGTGTCTAAATACAGACTGAAGCATACTTTTTTAATTTCTTTATTTTTATTGAGGAGTGTTTTTTTAATCTATGTTTTCCTTTACAACAATATGGAAGTGTTTTGCATGACTACATATATATATATGTATATATATGTATATATACATATAACCTATTTTGAATTGCTTGCCTTCTCAATGAGTGGAGAGAGAAAGAAGTAAATTTGAAATTCTAAATTCTAAAAATGAACATGAAAAATTGTTTTCACATTTAACTGGGAGAAAAATGCTTAAAAAATTCAAAAATTCTCTTTAGAAAGGTGGTAGTGAGGAGGAATCTAATAAAGAAAATAACTCTCCTTCCTTGGGCTGAAGAAAACATGACAAAACTTGCTATTTGATGGACTTTCTCCTCCTCCTCCTGTTCCTCCTCCTTCTCCTCTTCCTCCTCCTCCTCCTCTTCCTCTTCCTCCTCCTCCTCCTCCTCTTCCTCGTCTTCCTCCTCCACCTCCTCTTCTTCCACCTCCTCCTCCTCCTCCTCCTCCTCCTCCACCTCCTTTTCCTCCTCCTCCTCCTCCTCTTCTTCCACCTCCTCCTTTTCCTCCACCTCCTCCTCCTCCTCCTCCTCTTCCTCTTCCTCCTCCTCCTCCTCCTCCTCCTCCTCCTCTTCCTCCTCCTCCTCCTCCTCTTCCTCGTCTTCCTCCTCCTCCTCCTCCTCCACCTCCTTTTCCTCCACTACCTGCTCCTCCTCCTCCTCCTTCTCCTCCTCCTCCTTCTCCTCCTCCTCCTCCACCTCCTTCTCTTCCTCCTCTTTCTCCTCCTCCTCCTCTTTCTCCTCCTCCTCCTTTTTCTTCTCCTCCTCCTCTTCTTTCTCTCTGTCTCTGTCTCTGTCTCTGTGTGAATCTTTATAATTCTATCTTTCTCTCTCTCTCTCTCTATCTCTATTTGTTTCTTTCTGTCTTTGTCTGCCTTTCTCTGTCTCTGTCTGCCTTTCTCTGTCTCTGTCTGCCTTTCTCTGTCTCTGTCTGCCATTCTCTGTTTCTGTCTGCCTCTCTTTGTGTCTCTGACTCTTATATGGCTTCATCAACTCAGAGATTAGCAAGTAGATGTCCCAGTTCAAAGAGCACTTAGGCCCAGAGTCAGGAAAACCTGAGTTCAAATCCATTCTCAGATACTTACCAGCTGTGTGACCTTGGGACTTAAACTTGATTTGCTTAAGGTTTCTTCTCTGTAAAATTTGAATAATTACACCCCCCTATCTTATAGTTATAGTTATAGTGAGTTATATCTTATAGTTATAGTTATAGTTATAGTGAGAATAAACTGAGGAGAGAGAGAGAGAGAGAGAGAGAGAGAGATGTATATATAGTGCCTTGTAAATCTTAAAGCACAATATAGAATGTTGTTATCATTATTTATATTATTATCATTATTTTAAATTGTGCATCAGGAAGGTTGGGTGAAATATTTTTATGCTTATTTTTGCTATACCTTTAATATAAATGTAGTTTTGTAAAAACTAACCAATATTAGATTGTGAAATAAAGCTGGGTTGCTAATCATGGATTGTTTACAAATGAGGAAGCTGGTGGAGGTTAAAGTTGATGGTCCAAGAAAGAGATCCTTCCCCCAACCCTTCAAGGTACCTGAGAATCTTGAAGAGAAGGCAAAGGAGGACTGACAAGAGTGTCCAGAGTATCTATATTACACAAACAAAATCCATTTAGATGGCACAGTAGATAGAGCTAGAGGCCCAGAGTCAGTAAGAATGGAGTTCAAATCCAGCCTTAGATATTTACTATTTATGTGACCCTGGACAAGTCACTTAAACTCTATCTGTATCAGTCTATTCCTCTATAAAATAATGGGAAATAACATACCTAATTTCCTGGGATATAAGAAGGATCAAATGAAACAACACTTATAAACACTTACTTAGTACATGCCTGGTGAATACTAGGTGCTATATAAATAGTTATTCTGTTCCCTTTCCTGCCTATATATATTGTTGTGAGAATCAAATGAGTTAATTTTTGTGAAGTGCTTTGCAAATTTTAAAATGCTATATAAAGCTAACACAATTATCATTATTTTTTGGTATAAATATGAAGAACCAATGTGGCAAAACAGTTGTAGAGCTAAATTTAGAATTAGGCATATCTAGATTCAAACACTAGCTGCTTGATAAGTCATTTAAACTCTCTCACACATAGTAACATAGATAATTTAAGCCAAACTACTGATCTTTCATGGCATTTTTCCCCAAGCATCATTAAATAGTTGCCTCACTATTAAATTTCATTTTATTTTGCTGGCATAAAAATTACTTGTTATTTAAAGTTTTTTTTTGTTTTGTTTTTTTTAAGAAGAAGCAACAAAGAGAAGAGAAAAATCATAATTGAGGGAACTTGGGACAAGGTTTTGGAAATAAAGAAAAGAAATGAGTGACAAAATTTTGAGCAAAGGAAAGTAAGATCATGGTGGATGCCAATGACAAAAATAGGAGTTCAAAAGGGAAGTTGATTTCAGAAGGAAGAGGATGGATGTACTTTTTGATATGATGAATGAGGTAAAAACAAGATAAATCATTATAACAATAGTTCAAAGAATCAAGGATCTTGCCGAATTGAATTTTCCATGTATTCATATAGGTCACATCTAAACTTTCTAACCCTAGTAGTCCTATTCTTGTCCATCTCCTTCTTTGAAATCAACATGGGATTCTGGGAGCCTTCCTTGGATTTTTATTATCCCTGTATAGCCCTTAGGTCTATTCATTTGTTATCCAATGACCAACCCATCTTCATTCAATTCAAATACCCACAGACCATTAGATATAAACAGCTAGAATATAGCTTCAGAAGTGACTAGATGTCATAATGAATGGAGATCTGAGTCTAGTCTCAGGATGATTTAAGTTTAAATCTACCCCCAGCTACTAACTAATTTTGTGACTCTGGACAAATCATTTAACCTTTGTATGCCTCAGTTTTCTCTCCTAGAAAAAGTGGATAATAATAGTATCTACTTCCACATTTTGTTGGGAATATCAAATGAGATCATATTGCCAAAAAACATTAGTATAGAGCCCAGTACATAGTAAGCCCTTAATAAATACTTGTTTTCTTTCTTTTTTTTTTTTAGATGAGACAAGATTAGAGGTACAGAATTGTTCATCATCAGCACAAAAGCAATAATTGAAACCATAAGAACAGATGAGCTCTCCAAAGGAGAGAATAAGAAAGGCTGAACAGGGCCAAAAAATTAAAGAAATAGCAACTCTAAGACATTTCAGAGCAAACCACAACAACGAACTTACTTTCCCCCATCTACTACATACACATGCACATGCACACTAATGAATCCCCATTTATTCTTTTAGAAGCTGTGAAGTGAAGTATTTGTGACTTCAAATAAGTATGAAAATCAGCTGCCTTTCTTCTGCCAGGACCCAGGCAAATTAGGTAGTCTGAGGAAAAGTACTCCTTAATATAGATATCATTGTCCTGGGAATTAATTTCACTCCCTCTTATTGAGCCCAAGTTTCTTAACTTCAGGGAAACATCTCTTTGCTTGGCATTTTCAAATTAGACATCATTTAATTCTTTTTCTTTTGGGATGGAAACTTAAGTTTTCAAACATTGGATCTCATTCGATTTACTTACTGCTTTTATTTTAAGAAATGGCCAGGAGCATTTGGAGAAAAGCTGCAATTATATTTTTTAAAATATGGAACAGGGCCATATATGCCAGATTTCACATGTGAGATTCCTCTGTTGAACAGATCAATGTGCTCAAGTTCAGTGACTTAAAATCTTCCTATGGTGGGGGTAGGATGGGATGGAACGAGATAAAAAATGATGATAATGTGACCTGTGGCCTGGAAGCTGCAGAAAGTACACAAGTGGCCTCATTACACAATTGGTGAGAGGTTTTTGCATTTCACTTTATCTCCTGGATAAAGAAAAGGCAATGTCTCCATTAGAGAATAGACTGTCCATTTCCTCTTCGGAGTTGGGTCAAATGATATAGTCAACATTAATGCACTGGTCAGCACTTTTGCCAGTCCTAAACATACTCCTTCATTTGTTACAGAAAACAAACGCCTGTTGAATCTATGCTCTAGTGAATCTAAGGCCCCATCCCCCTTCACCATAAGCTTCCTGGCAATTGCATTAGCACTCATATATAAAGGGACCCATTGTTTATGCATATTTTGATCCTCATTTAAAAATCAATAAAAAGATAGTTTGAGAAAACAGAAAGGCAAGTCCTTGAGATTTTATCTTCTCAAAAAAGAGTCCCTGGGATATTTCAAGAAGCCATTATTAAAACATTCTCAATGGAGTCCCTAGTGGCTCAAACCTTACTTCAGCTAATGTAATGTATTTTTCCATAACCAATCATCATTCTGAGCTTGTTTAAAAATAAACTAAACACACACTGGTAAGCATCATTACAAGTGTAGATTTGGCAAAAGCTAGTTTGTTTCCATTGTGAAACGTCATTTTAAGAGAGCTTAAGCCTCATGAAAAAGAATGTACTCACAACATTGGAAATGAAACTTTCCTCTTTACTTAAGGCATGTTGCCTTCTCTGCAGTCAGCAAACAGCACTCTTGTATGAGCCACCACTAGGATAGGGAAACCAGGACTGTTTCTCAGGGTGCCTCAAATTTAGAGGACACTGAATTTAGATAGCATGTGATATCCTTCCCTAATAAGAAAGTTTAGCCTATACAGCAAGAATTCAAAATTGAATATTACTAAATGGAAGCCTTGTGTGAGTTCTATCTCATTCCCATATCTTTATCTCCCTCCTGCAGCTATCTCCCCTCAACTGAAGATATGCTTCATGACATTTCCCAAAGCAGTATCTGAGATATTTGCCCCAGACATCAAAATATCTAGCTATGACTATGTATATGTGCAGCTTCTGGGAATTCTTCAATGTTCAAGTTTGAAACCTCTGAACCCATTCATTAAAGCCACCTATGTAACTATCAAATTTATGAAGCATTAATAAAGTGGGAGTTGCCTGTAATTTAGGAGCCCTGTGTTGCATTTCCATTGCCACAGACACTTAGGAAGAAGGAATGAGGTTATCTGCCTCCTTCCTTTATTTATTCCTAGGAATGAAAAAATAAAAGAAAGGGGAGATTGCTGAACTTAAGATATTTGAAGCTGCTCACAGGAAAATGTCCATGTAGAAACAGTACAATGTAGACTCCTTGAGGACAGGGGGCTTTTTGCTGTTTTATCTTCACCTTCCTGTGGCTACAAACAGTTCCTGGTAATCAATCAACCCATAAAAATTTAGTAAATACTCACCACATGCTAAACACTGTTCTAAGTGTAGGGGATACAAAGAAAGACATACACACAAAAAAAGTCAATCTTTGCCTTGACAGACCTTAAGTACTATCAGGGAGGCAAAAACTAAAGAAACAGACACATAGCATGATTCTTGTTGTTGTTAAGTCATTAACTCAATTATATCCTCCTTTCTATGACCCCCCCTCTGTGGACCATAGCCACCAGGACTTTCTATTCTCCAGTATCTTCCAAAGTCTATCCAAGTTTATGTTTATTGCTTCCATGACAATATCTATCCATCTCATCTTCTGCCATCCCCTTTTCCTCTGCTTTTAATCCTTCCCAATATCAGGGTCTTTTACAATGAGTCTTGCCTTCTCATTATGTGATCAAAGTGTTTAAACTTTACTTCAGTATTTGACCTTTCAGTGAAGAGTTTGAATTAGTTTCTTGAAGTACTGACTCATTTGATCTCCTTTCTGTCCAAAGGACAGACAATTTGAAAGTATTTATTGTGGAATTCTTTGCTTTCCTTATAGTCTAGTAATACTTCACTACTGGAAAAAAATCATAGCTTTAACTACATGGATAACATACACAAAATATAGAATAGATGGAAGATTGCCTCTAGAAGATATCATTTTAGATGTATCTTGAAAGATGCTAAGGATATCAAGGGGCAGGGTGAGGAAGTCTTCTTCATACCAGGTGTAAGAAATAGTACAAAGGCATGGAAATAGAAAATGGTTATATGTACAAGGAACCGTAAATAGGTCCACTTCACCGAACCTTAGAATATGTAAAGGAGACTTAAATGTGAGGATTCTGGAAAAGGTAGAAAGGGACAAGTTATGAAGGGGAAATGTCAGTGAGGGGAGTTTATACTTGTTCTTGGAGATAATAGAAAGTCATTAGAACTTAGAAGGAAGGAAGGGAGGGAATGAAGGAGGGAAAGAGGGAGGGAGGGAGGAAAGAGGTTATATTAAGACAACAGTGCCTACCATGTGCCAGGGTCTATAGCTAAGACTCTTACAAATATTAACTTATTTGATTTTCATAGCAACCCTGGCAGTTAGGTACTTTTATTATATCCATTTTATAGTTGAGGAAATTGAGGCAGGCAAAAATTAAATAAATGTCCCAGAATTATACAGCCAATAAGTATCCGATTTGATTTAAACTCAAATCTTTTTGACTCCAACATTCTGCCTATTGCACCACCTACCTGAGAGTTCATGCTAGGGTGGTGTTTTTGTAATTAAATGAATGTAGTACACAATTTTGCATGTGTAGTACATCTCATATGACATGAACAATCTTCAACAGTAGTATTTGGTACTACTTTGTCCATGGAATAACAATTACAGAATAGAAGCCCTTGGTGATGACCATTTCTTCTGAATGGTTTGAGAGTGTTCATTCATTTCATCCTGGCCAATGATCAAACACCCCTCATCAGTACTTTTAAGCAGAGACTAAATAAAGTAAACTGCCCAACTGATTGAAAGGTCCTAGATTCTGTTGCAAATCACCTGAGTCTCTGAAAAATCCAATGGTCCTTACAATGATGTATTTTATAACCCATACCTGTGGTGATTTGGTTTCCTAGAGTGCACATAAAAGCAGCAAATAAAGTTCTATTACTTTGCAGAGGTAGGTTTAACCAATTAACAGATACATGCAATCTGTGATTGCATCTCACTTGGACCAGGGTACATTATGTTTGGATGTACCTTGGAGTGGCCCTTTCAGCTTTCATTAATTCACCATAAACCCCTAAGTCTGCAGATTCAGCATGGCAGAGTCACGCTTGCATGCCTGAAACTGCAGAAAAAGTTAGTAGTTTAGCTTAACTCAAGTGAAATGAAGGCAGCACCATTGGAGAACTAGTGATTGGAGGTTATTGAATGGCACTCTAGTCTGGGGAGGCAACAATGGAGAAAATTTTTAAGGGGGAAAAAATTATTTTTATATCTCAGGCCTGAAAAAGGATGGTTGTTTGGTCCATTAGAAAGTAACCTATGTAGAGGCAGCTAGGTTGTGCAATGGATAGAGCACCAGCCCTAAAGTCAGAAAGACCTAGGTTCAAATCTGATCTCAGACACTTAACACTTCCCAGCTGTGTGACCCTGGGCAAGTCACTTAAACCCAATTGCCTCAGGAAAAAAAAAAAAAAGTAGCCTATGTAAAGCAACTGCCAGTACTACTCTTAATATGGCTTATCCTTCCATAACATTTTGGAGAGATTTTGAAAAACAAGTAAATTTAAGTGGTTTCTACTTTTTACAAATTCTTTATATGTCAAGATTGGCCAATGAAAAGAGAAGCTTTCCAACTATGGAAGGCATAACTTTCTTGATTCTCCCAAAGGCTAGTAATAAGAATGTTGTTTTTATTTAGTAATAAGAACCTTGTTTTTATTTATATTTATCCTCTTTTTTTTCTTTTTCTAAATAATTTATTTTCTCTTTTTAAAGTTTATTGGTATCTTTTATTTTTATATCACCTGAATTTTCCCTTGTAACTATTCCCTTCCATATTTATTCTCTTCATATCTATTATATGTATATAATAATAAAAATAGTTATGTGTTAAATATCAAATTATATTAAATATATTTATAAATTGTATATGTTACATATAACAATATGTTATATATGTTTGTGTATACATGGATGTATATGTGCTTATCACTTCCACCACTGGAATGAAAGCTCTTTGAGATAAATTGCTTTATTTTTTGAAGATTTATGAAGTGCACTTTATACAGAGCCTATTACATAGTAGGCTCTTTTGGAAAAAGATTAAATAGCTTGGAAAATAAAGTGGAAAATTGTTGTGGCAATCTTTTAACAGCTCATGGCATATGAGCCCTTTGATCTCAGAGGCGAGATGAATGAGGAAGGGACTCACAGGGTGTGAAAGGATTTCCATTTTATTATGATACACAGCCTTGTTGCTATACATTTTTGCAAGCGTGATCAGCACGTGGACTGTAGGCAATCCCCAATCACCATTCAAAGAAGTAGCTCGTGGGCATTGCATATGCATGGCATCTGCCAATGGGAGGAGAGCCAATCCAGCAATTCAGCAGCTCGATCACAGGGGAGAGACCCTGTCCAGGCATCCCTGCTCACATAGCCACTGGCTGTGACCCTCGGCTTACACCCATTCCCATGATGATCAATCACTGCTCCTTGCTCAGCAACGGCATTTCTGCAATGTGGCAGAAAACTTATTGTGCATCAAGGGTCGAGGTGACCTCAGTACTCCCTCTAGGCAATTTCCCCTTTTTATCTTTTAGATTAAAAGTCCTTTCTTGAGCTGCAACTTCCGAAAGGATGGTGGAGAAAGATCTATAAAAGTGTCCTAATATTACAGGGCAACAGCAAAGCAATAACAACATAACAACACACAGGGCAATCCGTGATCCTAATTTTAACCACCATGAAAAGGTATTATCAAACCAATGTTTGATTTTTTTTTCAGCAGTTTTATCTGGATTTACATTGTAATTGAACCTGGAGTTTCAATAACTACTTCTGCTCCTATTTCCAATGATACTTCTCTTTTTTTCTAATGGGATTAAGGTCTGTTTCTCACTTTTGAGAGGAAGCATTGATATATGAGCTCTAGGGATCACAAATACAGTCTGATTTTCAATTTCAGTATATAATTCCAACAAGTAACATTGCAAAAATCTAATTGTTTCTTTGGTAATAGTTACAGTCTCCCCAAATAAATGCATATTTCCCTCCCAGACAGGCTGTTGTATAAAACTGGTATTCTCTCACCATTTGTCCAAGAACCAGGGCCCAAGATGTTTTTCCATGTGCCATACTGCCATCCCAATTCTTGAGTGACAAGAATGTGTTCCGCGGGGAAGATTGAGTGGGGCCAACCTGATGATCCATTATGTAAACAAACTGCTGCAGCCCTCCCAAGGATGAGCTGTTGCTGTGACAGGGTTTTTCTGCATGCCCAGCATGTGTCACATGACACCTCATCCCCATGACACAATCCTAGACCATGGTGGTTTCATAGCCCACCTTTTGGCCTCTCTTGCCAGTCCAAATTATTAGAACCCTATAGGGTCCCTCCCATCCTTCAGGTCCTTTTTCATTTCATTCTTAGGAGGCCTTCTTAATGAAGATGGGGTGCTATCTTTGAATGATTCTCTATGTTCACCAGAGAGTATTTTACAGCTGGATTTAAAATTTTGAATCAAATTTTTAAGTAATTTATTGTGTCTATATTTATTATATTTATATATTATATTATGTATTTGTAATTATCTATATTTTTTTCTGAGTGATCCTATCTCTTGAGGGTCTGATTAATCCTGTCTATAATGGCCTGTCCTGTAGGGTTATAAGGAATCGCAAAAATATGAGGTATAGAGAATTCCTGTAAGAACTGTTTTTAATATTTTTGAGGTATATGAGGGTCCATTATCAGTCTTAATGGTGTGTGGGATACCCATAGAGGCAAAACAGTGAAAAAGGTGATTTATTCCATGTGAAATAGCTACCCCTCATTGAGAGGATGCAGATACAAAGCCTGAATAAGTGTCAACTATAGCATGAATGCATGTTTTTCCCATATGTGTAACATCCATTTGCCATATATCATTTGGCCTGTCACCTCTGGGGTTAGTCCCAACCCAATAGTAATATAGTACACAAGCTACACATCTTTTTACTATGCTTGCTGCTTCTTGCTGGGACACTCCATACAATCTCCAGAGAGAGCTGGCAGAGATAGGCAAATGTTCATGAGTTTTTATTGCTTGTTCTAGAGGGCAGAGAAAAATACATTGTGTAAACAGACCATCCACTATTTTATCCCCTTCAAATAAAGGTCCCAGCCCATTTATATGAGAGTGGATGCGCATTAAAAAGGAAGGACTCATTAAAATCACCTTTGTACCTCCTTAAACAATGAGAAAATAGGTCCTATTTGAGCCTTTATATATGCTATCTGGATCACCCACTCCAACTGCATAGTGACTATCTGAAATTATATTGATGGGTTTGTCTATTTTCAATACTTCTATAATGACATACAACTCATTTTGCTGTGTTGAGGTGTAAGGTGAGTTAAATACATTAGAGATGCCCAATTGTGGGGAAATATATGGCTGCTTTATTTTTCTTGGTGGCATCAGTAAACACATTAGGACCTTTAAGTGGATGTGTTTTTGTTTTTGTGGGAAATATCCATTGCCACTGGTCATCTCCTAACCCTAACAAAATGATTCAGGTTTTCTGAGTAGCTATTAAGCAATCTAACCTATCCTTGTCTATATTGATCCATATAATTCCTATTTTTTCCTGTTAATTGGATAATTCTGAACAATGTGTAATACCTATTCTTTCTAACAAATATAGGAAAGTTCCATGGACTGTTTATTCTCTAGTCAGGGGCCATTTTTGTTCCAAACCAACTAATGCAGTGGAAGCCTTAACAGCAATGACCCCTCCTAAAATTCTATGTGATATTTCATCCCTAAATTAATGTAATATATCTCTACCCCATAAGTTAATATGTAAGCCATCTATTATTAAAGGAAAAATGGTTCCTGTCTTTCTATCTTTTTGCCAATTTACCAGTTTAGAGGACATCAAAGCCTCCTTACTGTCTCCTACCTTTGCCAAGGGGGGCATTGAGAAGCAGCCACCACAGTCCTGTCAGCTCCAATATCTATTAATCCTTCAAACTGTTGGTTATTCAAAGTAATGGTTAGTATTGGCCAAGTGAGTGTGATAGCCTTTGTAAAATATGTATGTACAATGGCCTCTAAATTTTGTGGGGCTAATTCACAATTATTATCTTCTGTTTTAACTATAAGTTCAGATGGAATGACTATTCCTTGAGCTATATACATTGTCCCTTGTTAAGATATGTTTCAATATTGTTAGTATTAATCATAGTTACAGACAAAGGCATCTCCTCATATATTTGTATGACTGAGATAGCTAATGAATACTGGGATAGTGGAGGATTTATAACAAGGATTTTTAGTTGTTTCCCTATTTGATGCTGTTGAATGGGTACTTCACAAATAGCATGAGGGGGTTGGTGGTAATAATCATTGCCCCTGAGTTTTATTACTATGATTGTCCCTTGGCATCTTAAGCTGCATATCTATTCCTCCATTCCTGATTTATATCTGTCCCTACCTGAGCTGTCATGCCCCAGGTTGGTTTCAGGGCCCCAGTACCACTAAGTTGCTCAAAATATACTCATATTTTTAAACTTAATCCTTTAGCTGGATTAGAACTTTAGGAGCTTTTAGAACTTTAAATAGAAGTGGTTCATATCTGTGTCTTCTCTGCCTTGGGTTAAAATGATTATCCTCCTCTATACCATGATATAATTCTTACCACCTCTCTATATCTTTTGCTTGATCTCTAGCCAGCTTGGTTTATCAAAGGCAGTGAGCTGTTCACACAAAACAATCCATCTATCACAATTATAACAGTCCTCTTTGTAAGCAATGTCCAGGAGTTTCCTAATGTCTCCTAATTGAATTGTGCACACCTGCTCTTTTATACATTTATATATAGTACTGACATATGCTTCCCTGTCTGAAGGGAGTAGGGTGCCTATTTTTTGCCCCATGGTTACTTAACCACTGCACTCTGTGTGGTCCAGAAACAGTGCAGTTCAGCCGGCTCTCCCTCTGGAATCCTCATAGAGGTTGTCTTGAGCACATAGCAGTGCTTGACTATAAAGTGGTCACTCTGGCACCCTTCCAGGTTCTCATCTCTGTTCCCTGGGAGCCAGTTGTTGTGGCCATCTTTTAAGACCTTTTAGCATATGAACCATTTGATCTCAGAGGTGAGATGAATGAGGCAGGAGACTCATAGTGTGTGAAAAGAGCTCCAGTTTACTATGCCATACAGCCTTGTTGATAGACATTTTTTCAAGCATGATCAGTGCACAAACAGTAGGTAATCCCCAATCACCATTCAGAGAAGCAGCTTGTGAGCTTTGCGTATGCATGGTATCTGCCAATGGGAGGAGAGCCAATCCAGGAATTCAGCAGCTCGCACACAGGTGAGAGATGGAGTTCAGGCATCTCTGTTCATGTATCACTGGCTGTGACCCTCGGCTTACACTCATTCCCACAATCACAAATCAATGCTCCTTGCTGAGCAAGGGCGTTTCTGCAACGTGGCAGAAAACTTGTTGTGCATCAAGGGTTGAAATGGCCTCAGTACTCCCTCTTAGCAGAATCCCATATTCTTGCAGAAAACTTTACCCTAAAAATGAAAATCATGAAAACTGGAATAAACCAAATAGAAATCAACAACTCCATGAGGCAATCAGATATACTGAAAAAGATTTAAAAAGTGGAAAAATAGAATAAAATATAATTTATCTGATATTCAAAACAACTGACCTGGAAAACAGGTAAAGAAGAGAGAATTTAATAATAATTGGAATACCCAAAAATCCTGATTAAACAATAAAGGCATGATATATTATTTTTAAATTATAAATGAAAATTGCCATCAATTAAAATTGAAGGTCAAAGTAAAGACAGAAAGAAGGAACCCAATTATATTCTGAAAGGAACCCAAAAAAGAAAAACCCCAGGAATGTCACAGTCATAAAAGTCAAAGCTCCCACATCAAAAAAAAAAATGCTATAAGCATCCAGAAATAAGTAATTCAAAAAATCAAGGAACTAAAATCTATTACACAAGACTAGGAAACTCTTATTATAAACAAGAGGAAATTCTAAAATACAATACTTGTTGTTGTTCAGAGATTTTAGTCATCTCCAACTCTTTATGACCCCATTGAAGGTTTTCTGGCAAAGATACAGAAATGGTTTGCTGCCATTTCCTTCTCTAGTTCATTTTACAGATGAGGAAACTAAGACAAACAAAGGTAAGTGATCTTGCCCCAGTTCAAACAATTAGTAGGTATCTGAGGCTGGATTTGAACTGAAGAAGATGAGTCTTTCTCATTCAAGAGATGGCCACTTGAAATACAATATTATAAAATGTAAAAAAGGTGGACTTATAACCAAGAACAATTTACCTTGCAAAACTGAATACAATCCTATGGGGACAAGAGGCATGGACCTTTGATGGAATAGAAGACTTATAATCATTTCTAATGAAAAGACCAGAGCTGAATAGAAACTTTGAACTACAAACACAAGTCCAGAACTGAGTAGAAACTTTGAAATACAAACACAAGTCCTGAGAAAGTTAGAAAGATAAATTTATTTAACCAGTTTAAAATGAATGATGATGCAATACTCCCATTCTAGTGGGAGAAAAGAAAAAGGTGTCCCTGGAGAACCTTAATATTTTCAAGGGGTATTGAGGAAACTAATTAAGAAAATCAGAAGTCCTGAAGGAGGACTGGTTTACTTTTATAAGTGTATAAAGGAAAGAAAAGAGGATAAAAGAAGGAATACACTAGTGTAGAAAGAAAGACAAATGAAACTATTTCTTATAATTGGGGTAAGAAAGAAAAAGAAAATACAAACATGGAGAAAGGGGTAGAGGGAATGAGCATCAAAAGAATCTCTTTCTTATCTAAAAATAATGAAGGAGAATTGAATATGCCTACAGAAAGTTTGGTGGAAAAATTCATCATCCTCAACAGGGAAACAAGCAGGATTGGTATGGGATGCGGTTATAAGAGAGAAATTAATACTGGGGGAGAGAATAGTTCCAAACAAACTTCCTAATCCTGAAAAGGAAATTTGTTCTTTCAGTTTTAATGGGGGAGAATAGTTTAAGCAATAGTAATGCTAAATAAAAAGGGCCATTATAACACTTTTCAGAAGGAAGCACTAACAAAAATGACAATTTAAAAAGTTTCATATATGTATATATATATATAATTTATCATATGATTTTTTAAAAAATCAGAAAGCATGCAATACAGATTCACAGCTTCATATCCTCATAAAGTTTTTTTTGTATTTCCCTATCTCTCTTTCCCTTTCTCTTTCTCTCTCTCTGTCCCAATTTATTTGGCTGTCTTTTTCTCATGTTTGTGTGTGTTTCTGTGTAACTTCAGAATTTTAAATAACAATGCATCTGAAGAGAAACTTCCTACATAGGAGATCTACCTATCCTTGCCATCCCAATATCACTGCTGCTTCTACCACCCATAGCCTTCCCAAAATATTAATAATCACCTCCCTTTTCCATATAGTTTTTTGGGAGTTGATCAAGTAGTACAGTAGGTGGAGTGCTGGATCTGAAATCAAGAAGACCTGAATTCAAATTTGATCTCAGACACGTATGAGCTCTGTGACCCTAAGCAAGCCACTTTAACTCTTTCAACCCTGGTTTCCTCATCTATTAAAAAAATGAATAATAATAGTATTTTATTCCCAGTATTGTTGGCAGAATCAAATGAGATAATATATGTATGTAAAATAAATACATATTAAAAAGAATCTAAAATTTTGTGCAAACTTTAAAATACTCTATATTAGCCATTATTATTATTATTATTTTTTTAAAATAATGTCAATTTCCAGAGAGATAGCCTTATACTATATACACAGTCCCCTGGAGTATATCATTCAAGACCCTCACATAAGGAGAACAATTTCTACCCCCAAAACTTTGTGAAAGATATGCCTCTTCCCCTCCCCTCCAAAAATAAGGATGCCATACCTCCCATGACAAAGATCACTTACATAAAGAAAAAGAAAGATTTTTAAGTTCTTTATAATTTTTCTATAATCTGCCTTTCCAACCTTATTTCACATTAATTCCTTTCATGTACTCAACTGGCCTTCTTTCTGTTTCCCACCAACAGTTTCTCTCCCAGTTTTGACTTTGCCCTAATGCCCATCAAGTCTGGAATGTACTTTATCCTCACCTCTGCCACTTAGAATCTGTAGCTTTCATCAACATCCCATGCAAATGCCACCTCCTGAACTCTTCCATGATTTCCATAGATTCCAGTGCCTGCTTCCTTTCTCAAAAGAAAAAACTTGCTTAGATTTTATACTTAGATTTTATTGCTTAGATTTTCATGATATCTCTCTCAATAGAATGTAAATTCCATGTAGGCAAGAGTAATTGCATTTTTTTCTTTGTTTTCTCAGTGCCTAGCATAATGTCTGCCTGGTGCTTGTAAAATCATCGATACAATACAATGTAATTTGATAGAATACAACATAGACCACACAACAAAATATAATACAATACAAAGCCACATTTATTAAGTACCTACTTTGTGAAAAACTCTATTTAGACTCTAAGAGAGATACAAAATTTAGACTATCTCTCTAGAATCTGGTTTCTGAACAAGAAAGGGAAAGTCAGTAATGAAACCAGGAGGCTCGCATTGTGTAGCAACAACTCAGATCATCACTGGAGGAAAGAACTTGAAGTGTTTACATACCATCAGCAATTAAAATCTTTCCCTCTCCTCAATGTTACACCTACAATAATGTACATGCTATAGTATACTATTCCATAGTATATTATATACACATATAGTATATTATGTTACAGAGTATATTATGTAGTATACTATGTTAAAATATTAAACTTTGTGTAAAATATATGTTAATGGAAAAGTCAAAGGAGACAGAGCAGATAACATTATTAGTCTATTAAAGATATTTTATTGTAAAAATTTATGGCATTGCTTCACAATGATTTTCATCATTGTTGTTGCTACACTAAAGTTCATAATAAAAATTGAATCTGTTTTTTTTCAAGAGTCACTAGGGCAACAGATGCGAGATTAGGGCTGGATGCCTGGCAACCATGCCCACTTACCCTCTTCTCTACACCCCTTAAATTGCTCTCCTTTACAACAATTACACATGCTATTATTCTTAATATTTTTACTCTCTATTCTTTTGATCAAGGCTCCTCTTGATGGTCACTTTAAGACACTTCAAACTAGGATTTCGGGAATACACTCTGTGGTGGATGTTCCCTGGGCCCTGCACTATATGGGGAATGGCTCTGGCGATAAATAGGGCATCAGAATATTTTATTGTTACCACATAATTTTCCTCATTGACAGATCAGATCACTTTACTTCACTGTTCAAAACCCTTTAATAGCTATCATTGATTAAAATCCAGACTCCTCAGCCTGATATTGAAGTCCTTTCCTTTCCTTCTCTCTAGTTCCAAACTATTTCTACAATTTTATTTCCCTTTCCTATCTTTCAACTATTCTTTTTTTTCCAACCAAACTAGGACACTTGCTAAGCTTTCATGAACACTTGAAGTCTTCCTGCCTCTGTGCCTTTTCTGATGCTCTTCCCTACACATGGAATATCCTCCCCACTATTACTTTCTTTTTCAAATTTGTTCTCCTGCCCTTTAAAAGTCCATTCAAATGTCATCTCCACCATGATGTCCCCAATTAAAAATTCTCTTTCCTTCCTTGGACCTCATATAGCACTTAGTTTCTATTTCACTAATGTTCTTAGCATATTTGTTTTGAATTCCAGTTATTTGTGCCTGTATCTCATCTTCCCTACTAAATTTTGAGCTGCTTCACTAAAGCGGTAATAAGGGGAAATTTTATATCTTTAGAGGCTTATTTGAACAAAATAGTGAAAGAGAAGATTAATGAATCGGGCTTGCAACTTAAAAAGTTAGAAAAAGACCAAATTAAAAACCCCCAACCAAAAATCAAACTTGAAATACTAAAATTAAAAGGAGAAATCAATAATATTGAAAGAAAAAAAACTATTGAATTAATAAATAAAACCAAGAGTTGGTTTTATGAAAAAGCCAATAAAATAAATAAGCCTTTGGTAAATCTGATCAGAAAAAGGAAAGAGGAAAATCAAATTGTTAGTCTTACAAATGAAAAGGGGGATCTTTCCACCAATGAAGAGGAAATTAGAGAAATTATAAGGAGTTACTTTGCCCAACTTTACGCCAATAAATTTGATAACTTAAGTGAAATGGATGACTTTCTCCAAAAATATAGGCTTCCTATATTAAAAGAGGAGGAGATAAATTGCTTAAATAGTCCCATTTCAGAAAAAGAAATAGAACAAGCTATTAATCAACTCCCCAGGAAAAAATCCCCAGGACCAGATGGATTTACATGTGAATTCTACCAAACATTTAAAGAACAACTAGCCCCAATGTTATATAAACTATTTGAAAAAATAGGGGATGAAGGAGTCCTACCAAACTCCTTTTATGACACAGACTGATACCTAAACCAGGTAGATCGAAAACTGAGAAAGAAAACTATAGACCAATTTCCTTAATGAATATTGATGCTAAAATCTTCAATAAGATATTAGCAAAAAGACTTCAGAAAATCATCCCCAGGATAATACACTATGATCAAGTAGGATTTATACCAGGAATGCAGGGCTGGTTTAATATTAGGAAAACTATTAGTATAATTGCCCATATTAATAATCTAATTAATAAAAACCATATGATCATCTCAATAGATGCAGAAAAAGCATTTGATAAAATCCAACATCCATTCCTACTAAAAAATGCTTAAGAGTATAGGAATAAATGGATTATTCCTTAGAATAATCAGGAGCATATATTTACGACCGTCAGTAAGCATAATATGCAATGGAAATAAACTGGAACCTTTCCCAGTAAGATCAGGAGTGAAACAAGGTTGCCCACTATCACCATTACTATTCAATATTGTATTAGAAATGTTAGCCTTGGCAATAAGAGTCGAGAAAGAGATTAAAAATTTATAATTATAAAATTAAAATAATAATAATAATTAAAATAAATAAATAAATTTTGAGCTGCTTCAAGGAAAGAATCAAGTCTTATTTTTCCTTGTGTCTCTCCCAGTTCAGTATGGTAGTTTTTAAACATAGTGGGAACTTCATAAGCGTGTGTTCCATTTGACAAGTTGTCAACACTCAAAAGAGTTGATGAGCTGAGGAGTCAGTCTGACCACTGCTATAACCCTTATGACATTCACTATTTGTTTAAGACCCCCTAAAGTAACATACACACACACACACACACACACACACACACACACCTTACACCTTATTTATTGTTCTATGCTCTGGACTTTTCCTGATCTTACTCTTCACTGCCTATCCCTTCAAAACTTTTGTGTATTCTGTAATTCTTGGAGTCTTGGTCTAACCCTTTATATTAATTCTTACTAAGTCATGATGCTGAACATGGGGCTTAGAACCAGAAGGACTCATCTTCCTGAGTTCTAACCCAGCCTCTAACACATTATCTGTGTGATCCTGGGCAGGTAATTCCACTCTGTTTGCCTCCGTTTCCTCATCTGTAAAATGAACTGGAGAAGAAAATGGCAAACTACTCCAGCATCTTTGCCAAGAGAACCTCAAAAAGAGAACCACTAAGAATAAAATATGACTGAACCAACAACAAAAGGTGGGCAATGACGGCTTAAATGAATTATTCTTTCTCTAATTGTCTTCTTACAAAGACCTACAACTTAAGGCTATTGATGATAATTTCAAGAGATATTTAAGATATTGATTATTCAGCCTTAAAAATGTTTCTGAAGACCCAGAAAAGAAAGTTTTCACCAACAAAAATGATTTTCTCATAAGTAAGAAGCATACCATCTGCTTTGATGTCATACCTTAAAGACAACAGAACCTTTCCATCTGACTTGCAGCTAAAATCTTCTGCATGTGTTGTCTCCCCCATCAGAAGCTCCAGGAGAGCAGAGCCTAACTTTTCTACTTGTATATTTAATATTTAACACAGTGGTTTACACATATTAAGCACTTAAATACTTTTTAAAATGCATTCAATCAAATTATGTAATGAAGTCAACCACTCATTTTGTCTATTCATCAAGCTATTCCTACATGGTATTTCCCAGTTGGGTTTGGGGCTATTCCCTGCTTGTCAACTAATAGATCCACATCACCAGATTAAGTCTTAGCCATTACCAACCCAGTGCCCTTATGTGTAAATTAAATATATTTTTTTCCTGTATCGATTGATCAGACTTAAATATTTTGCTGTGACAAAAAAGACCATCGTTTGTCCTAGACTCCAACAATGGTAAGATAAGAATTCCCATGCTTCCCAGACTCAAATCAAAATGCCGAAATGCCAATCACTGCCACTCCGAAGCATTCCATATTTGTTTGCCCTTTTGAGTAATCAAGGCTTTCAATCATGAAATACCAATAATGTCAACTTATGCTTGTCAATTACAGGCTGCTGACCTGTACTCCTAGGTACCATGATGCTGTTTGTTTTTAATAAACGTTCTTTTGCTCAGAATTTCTGGGAAAATGAATTCACTCTTCTGAGAAATATAGATTTAATATTTGAGATTAAGCAATAGCTATTCTTGTTGTTGTTCTTAAAAAATAAACCAAATGCCTTTTCCTATCTCCTGTTTCTTTGCCTTTGAATCGTCTGTCTCCCATGCCTCCTCTTCTATTTCATAGAATGTCTCTTTCTCTTTGAGTTGCAATTGAAGCATCATTTTCTATACCAAATCTTTTCTGATTCCTTCATTACTTCTTATGCTCTCCATTGTTTTTAAAACCTTATCATCCCCTTAGAATGTTAGCTCCTTCATTTCAGAAATTGTTTCCTCCTTCGTATGTTTATCCCTGTCTCCTAGCACAATGCCAGCCATTGTTGTTGATTATGGTTTGTTTCCCTCTGGTGTCAAATAACATATCTGGCCATCTCTACTAATAATATTAATAGCTGGCATTTACATAGCACTTTTAAGTATGCAAAATTCTTTACATACTGTCTCATAAAAACATCACAACATCCTCAAGGTAGGGACTACAGAATTCCCCACTTCACAGACGTTAAAATTGAGGATCATAGATATTAAGTGACTTGCTGAGCACACAGCTAGCATCAGAGCGTGGGTTCAGATTCAAGTCTCCCAATGCCAAGGTCAGCAATTTATTGACTATGATTATACCTCTACTTCTAGACTATGCAAAAACTTCTCTGAAACTACCTTGAAATTCCCTATCTCCTGTCCTAAAACAACACAGCTTTTTCTAGTTGGGAAACGTCAAGTTCCAATATTCAACATTCTCAAGATTCTCCAAAGAGGTTCAGTTTATTCCCACCCAAATTCATTGTTTAGCCAATTGTTCCCTTAATGAAAATATTCTAAGTTCCTAACATCTGACTCAAATACAAGTACTCATTCCTTCCCTCCTTTTCCTCATCTAACATGTGTTGCTCTGTGTCAGTTTCTTTAATGAGAAAATAACATTATCTCACCCTAAAAAGCATGAAAGTCAGGCTTTGTTTTAATTTTTAAATGACTTTCACTCCCATAGGGGCAAGGTTTGAAAACAGATTAAATAATTTTAAGGGTGTGAGGACAAATTTGGCATAATACATCTTAACATTTTGTCCTACAAAACTCTTTATGTGTTTACTCAGAGAATCTTCTCCATGAGTCACCCATTGGTCTGATAAACACTAAACATAAAAGGAATTAAATACAAGACCAGAGAGACCGATTCTTTGCCTTAGCCAAGTGTATACCAAGGAAAGTCAGGACTAGTACCAAGTTATTCCCCTTTCCAGCTTCTTCATCTTCATGGTGGCATCAGCAGCTAACCAAGATCTGCGTGTCATATGCAAACATTTATTTTATAGTGGCCCTGTCCCCTCATCATCCTGGCAAAGGGACTCCTCTTCCTGAGTTCACATCCAGCCTCAGTTACTAGCTGTATGATTTGGGCCAAGTCAGCAAACCCTTTGCATCAATTCCCTCATCTGTAAAATGAAGTGAAAAGGAAATATTTTACCAAATTGGGTCACAAAGAATCAGACATAATTGAAAAACTACTAAACAACAGCAACAAAAATCTAATTACCAGAGAGCTGCCCAAAGTTAGGCCCTTCTAATAAAAGGAAATGTTTCATTTCTATCTTTGTATCTCTATTACCCAGAGAGACCGTATGCAGTCCTGGCTATAGCCAAACCTCAAGGGCCAATTCTGAGATATTCTGGTTTGATTACACTGAACAATGGAGTCACATCCTCTCAGTGATCTAAAAAGTTCTATAAAACCAAAAGTTGAAGCTGACTGCATTTTTGGAGAGATTTTTCTTCATCTGACAATTTTCCATATTAGACACTAGCCCTAGTGATTCACTCATACTAGGAATTCAATAAATTCTTCTCAAATTTAAAACATCTAAAAAAAAAAAAAAAACAGCTACTGTTCACAGGTTCTTCCCTTTATTCCACAATGCTCGCGCAATCCTCTTTCTCACCTTCTTCCACGGTCAGTCTTGTTAGCAGTAGCATTGATGGTGACAAAAAGAAAATGGAAGGAGTGTCAAATTCCTGTTAGAAACCCTCCCCAACATTGTTAGAAACACTGGCAATGACCTTTTTGGTAAAAATCCAGCCCTCCAAGTGAAGTCAACCACCTGCCAATGGAAATACTGCCTCAAGCTGTGATTCCTATCACCAGTTTCTGAGTTAGGAGACTTCCTTTTTCTATTTCCTTTCCAAGGCAGAGGATAGAAATATATGATGAAGAGGACTATGTATCTGAAATTCCAAGTTGTACCCCTAAAATGCATTCTCACAAAGAAACAGATTACAATCATTATGGTGTTGAAAGGGATTATGAGCCCAAGAAATTTTAGTCCAATCTTCTCAATTTATACAAGAAGAAGAGATACATAAAGGGCTAATGTTTTACCCAAAGAAACCAGCAATCAAATTGCATGAAAAGACTAGAAACCTATCTTCTTGCTCCAAATTTAAATCTTTCTACTACATCTATCTAGGTCAACAAACCAGAATCTGCTACTTTCTTTCTAATGATCTTAACCTATTTTTTTCTTTTTTTAAAGATAAAATTTTACTGTATTTTAAAATGTAAAAAATCATTCTTAGTTCACTGACTGCTTAACTCTACAAGATAGGCAGCTGCCACATTTGGCCCTCCTTACTTTGTCAAACTTTGTATCATGCCATCTTATTGCTATCCATGGAATTTAGCTTTTATAGATTATAACTATCAGGGCAGTACTATACCTCAGGTACATAGTAGCTTTATAGAAGCATGGATTTAGAGCATCTAGGTGACACCACAGTGCATGGAGTGCAGGGCCAGGACTTAGGAAGGCTCATTTTCCTGAGTTCAAATCTGACCTCAGATATTTACTAGCTGTGTGACAATGGACAAGTCACTTAACCCTGGATGCCTCAATTTTCTCACCTGTAAAATGAACTGAACAAAAACTATTTGAGCATCTTTGCCAAGAAAACCTCAAATGGAGTCATGGAGTCAGTTGACTAAAATAATTCAACAACCAAAATGATTCAGATATGGAAAAAATTTCAGCAATCTAGCTCGACTCTTTCATTTTTCATATGAGAAAAGTGGGATTCAGAGAGGTCAAAAGTCATACAGATTGGACCCAACCTATCTATGGATTCAACAGGTTTCTGTGGGCTAACCTGAAGCCCTCTGAAACATAATTTCCATTGGAAAGTGAATTCTGGTTCCCAAATAATTAGCTTACAAATAAGCTTTTATAATTTTATAATCATAAATCAAAGAATGCCTATATGATCTTGTAGCAATCTGTTTTCCACATCTCACATGGAAGAGTGTCAGAATACATTCATACACACTATCTCCCAAATATTTGAGTATAAAGGACGGATAATTAATATGGAAAGAGAAAGTTTTATCTTTGGTATTAGATTGATAAATATAAAAGCTCAGCCCTCAATATTAGTTAATTTGGCTATAATAATAAGAACATAGCATTTATATAGGGTATTCAAAATTCTTAGTACAGTTTTAAGTTGGTTTGAGAGGTTTGTTTTTTTTAAAGGGGGGTATTAAAAGACTTTTACTGAATTCCTCCTATAACAAAAATTGAATCATATCCCTATTATTTAAAAAGATAATTAAATAGACAGATAGATACCAAAAAGCTCCCAAATGCCCATAATATAAAATATATTTTCCTTAGCTTGATATTACTGGCCCACCACAATGTCTTCTCCCTATATTCCCAACCTTTTTTCACATTAGTTTCCATCACATTCTGTATTCCAGGTGAACTACATGATTACTAGTCTTCCTTGGTATTGTCCAGTCCAAGTATGCCTCCTTTCATTCGCAAAGATTTTTCACAATGATTGCCCTTTACTGCCCATCTCTGCCAGTTGAAATCTGTCCATTCCTCCAAGGTCTCTATTATTTATTTCTAATATAACCTTTTCTCATAACATTTTATACATGCTCCCCTCAATACTAAAGCTCCTTGAGACAGATTATTGTTTTCCACTTTTGTTTGTTATTTTATCTTATTTTATGCTTGAATTTATTATTTATTTATTTTATTCTTTTTTTGTTGTTCTTAATTCTTTCATTCTTCCCATACCCATTGAGAAATCAAGAAATGTAATATCAGTTATACTTGTAAAATCAAGAAAAACATTTCTATATGAATAATGTGTGTAAAAAAATAAAATAAAGTGAAAAAAATGTTTTTTCAATCTGTATCCAGATTCTATCAGTTCTATCTCTGGAGGTAGATAGCATTTTTTCATCAAAAGTCTTTCAAAATTGTTTTGGATCATCATATATTTGTCATTCACAATTGGTCTGCTCACTTCACTCTGCATCACTTTATATAGTTCTTCCCAGGTTTTCTGAATAAAAAAATTCATCATTTTTATAGCTTAACAATATTCTATTACTATCATGTAGCACAACTTATTCATCCATTCCCCAACTGATGAGCATTCCCAAGATTTCCAATTCTTTGTCACCACAAAAAAGAGCTGCTATAAATATTTTTGTACAGATAGACCCTTTTCCTTTTCTTTGATCTCATCAGGATACAGATGTAGTAGTGTTATTCCTAGGTCAAAAGATATGCAGTTTCATAGCCTTTTGGACATAGTTCCAAATGGTCCCCTAGGTCAAAACTTCAATCAGCTTCATCAAAACTTCACCAACAACCTTCGGATTCTAATGTTTATTGTGCAACAAGAAAATGATATTCGCACACATGTATTGTACCTAGACTATATTGTAACACATGTAAAATGTATGGTATTGCCTGTCGTCGGGGGGAGGGAATAGAGGGAGGGGGGGTAATTTGGAAAAATGAATACAAGGGATAATATTATAATATATATATATATAATAATAAAAAAAATGTCAAAAAAAAAAAAAACAAAAAAAAACAAAAAAAACTTCACCAACAGTGCATTAGTGTCCCAATTTGCCTACATCATCTCCAACATTTGTTATTTTCTTCTTCTGTAATATTAGCCAATCTGATAGGTGTAAAGTGTTACCTCAAAGTTGTTTTAATTTGTATTTTTAAATCAATAATGATTTAGAGCATTTTTTCAGGTACATAACTTTGATTTCTTTTTCTGAAAACCTCCTATTCATGAACTTTTATCATTTATTAATTGGAGAATGACTTGTACTTTTATAAATTTGATTAGATTTTCAATATATTTGGCCTTTATCAAAGAAAAGTGTGGTTAAAAAATTTTTCCTAGTTACTTGCTTTCCTTCTACTCTTGGATACATTAGTTTTGTTTTGTAAGACCTTTTTAATTTCATGTAATTAAAATTATTCATTTTATTTCCAGTAATTCTCTATTTCTTGTTTAGTCATAAGTTATTCCCTTATCCATAGATCTGAGAGGAAAAATGTTTAATGTTTCCCTGATTTCCCCTAATATTACCCTTTATGTTTAAATAATGTACCCATTTTGACCTTATTTTCATCTATGGTGTAAGATGTTGATCTTTACCTGATTCCTGCCAAATTACTTACCATTCCCAGCAATTTTGTCAAATAGTGAGCTCTTGTCCAAAAAGTTTGGATCTTTGGGTTTATCAAATATTAGATTACTATAGTCATTTACTAGTTTGTATTGTGTACCTAATCTGGGTCCATTGATCTACCACTCTATTTCTTAGCCAGTACCAGATTGTTTTCATGATTGCTTCTTTGTACTATGGGTTAAGATATTGTACTATTATGCCACCTTTCTTCACATTTTTTCATTTATTAATTCCCTTTATATTCTTGATCTTTTGTTCAGCTAAATGAATTTTATTATTTTTCCTAGCTATATGAAATTTTTTATAGTTTAATTGGTATGACATTGAATAGGTAAATTAATTTAGGTAGAAATGTCATTTTGTAATGTAATATATATTTTATATAACAATAAATTATTTTTATAATATACAATTAGTTTGGCCCAGCCATAAGCAATTAATATTTCTCCAGCTGTTTAGATCTGTCTTTATTTATGTGAAAAAATGTTTTGTAATTGTGTTCATATAGTTCCTGAATTTGTCTTGACAGGTAGACTTCCAAGTGTTTTGGATTGTCTGAAGTTATTTTAAATCGAATTTCTTTTTCTGCTGCTGTTTGTTGATAAACTATAGGAATGTTGGTGATTTATGTGGGTTTATTTTATATCCTGAAACTTTTCTAAAGTTGTGAATTATGTAAAATAAGTTTTAGTTAATTTGCTAGGATTCTCTAAGTATACCATTATACAGTCTGCAAAAAGTTTTGTTGCTTGTTCTAATTTCTTCAATTATTTTTCCTCTTTTATTATTATATATTATTTTTATTATATATGTAATACATATAATGTATTTATTATAATATATTATTTAACAAGCATTTTAATACAACAGTTAAACAGTGGTAAAAGGAAAGAAAAGATGAGAGGTTTGGTTTGGTCTCAATAAACAGAAAGAAGGTCAGAAGCTAGGTAGCTCAGTGGATAGAGTGCAGGGACTGGAGTCAAGAAATTCTTCTTGAGTTCAAATCTGGCTCAATATTGACTACTTTGAGCAAGACACTTAATCCTGTTTGCCTCAATTTCCTCCTCCTATAAAATGAACTGGAGAAGGAAATGGCAAACCACTTTTGTTATCCATGCCAAGAAAACCCCAAATAGGGTCATGAAGAGTCTAAGAACTGAACAACTGAACAACAACAGAAGCAATCATAGACAAGCATTAAAAGTTACATTTTGAATTTATCATATGCTGAAAAAAAAAAGAAAAAAAAGCTGAACACAATAAAGATCTGAAGTTTTGTATATAATCCTCTTTTTTTTCTGTTCTCCAATAATGTAGAAAAGTTTGTTTTATTTGCTGTTAAAGTTCAAAATTTTTTAATTTTAGTTAAAATTTTTATTAAGCTGGCAATATGTAGCTTCATATGAGCCTAATGAATTTGGATTTTTAGCCATAGAATTAATAATCATCAAGAAGATTCAGAACAATAAAGAACCTTAGGAGATCATCTAATCTAAACCAATGTCTACCAAATGAGTTATTCTAGGTCAATCAATAACAGAATCAAGATTCAAATTGTGGAATCAAGAACCCAAGCCTGCCTCGTTTAATTGTGCTTCTAGAGGGTAAAGGCTTGTGGGTAGGCTAGATTTTGCTAATATGAAGAAGCTAGCAGGGAAAGAGCTCCCATAGAAAGAATTTTGCTCCTAATTAGAACAATGCAAAGCACAAATTCATCTCACCTTATTTATTTCTAGAATGTTCCAGTCACAAGTTAACTACCATAATCTGTCTCAGTCTCCTAAACTTGAATTTTCTTCTACCAAATATAGTGACCCCACCCCCACCCCATTTATCTTTCTGCTTTCTATTACTCCCAATTGATCCTTTTTCTTATTCTCTCAGGACTATAAATCGGTCAGCCATTCTCAGCTTGTTTGGAGAACATTGCTGTGAGATCTGCTTGTAAATCCCTGGTCTGGTTCTGCCCTTGTGCATAATTAATAATAATGCCTTGGCCACGACAGACCAATGAAAAGTTCAGAGATTATTTTTCTACAGAAATCAAGTCCTCTGCCTACAGATGTCATGATCTTTCCACTAATCCACAAAACCTTACTCTTCAATTCAAATGAATTAAAAGTTTATTTAAAATGGAATGTTTCCCATCCCCATCCTGCAACAATTAGTTCTACCAAAGAAGACTCTTGAGCCATACATAGGAATAATTCTGTCTTCCAAAAAAATATACATACACATATATTCAAATCAATGTTCCCTTAACACATCTGAAATTTTTATCTATTAGTAATATTGGGATTTTTATTTTTCACCCTAGTAAACAAGCTTCTCAGGACCTCTCTCTTTGATTAACCAAAAAAAAAGTGTTTAGTAGTGTTGTTTTCTTGTCTCTTTCACTAAAACAAGAGAACATCACATCTCAGCATGTTTTCAGTTTCTAATTTCACTGAATTATAACTGTAAAAGATCCATATAAATTGAGCATTGGATCCAGTGCCTTATAGTCTGATATTTTAGTGGTGAATTATTGTTTAATCTTAAAAGTGGTTATTGACTTTATTTACATTCCTTTGTTTAGAAGTTCTTGGCAGTTTCTACTTAGTTAAGACTTGGTTTTAAATTTTACAGTTGGAAAAATGTTTAGCAAAATTCTACATATATCAAATTATTCTTCTTTTTTTTTTCCTGAGGAGGTCATTTGGAGTTATCATAGACACAGATTTCCTGGGATATTATTTATATCTTTCTATGTATCATAATCTCTTATCTAATTTAAAAGTAAAGCTGGAAATAACTTTTTAAGGGCTTTTATTATAGATCACTTGGGTCAGCCAAAACATTATTCCTCAATGGGAAAAATGGTATGTTTCCTTTCGAGTCCATGATTAATTCTATTTGTGATTACAATTTCTTAATGCTTTCTATAAGAAATTCACATGCATAAAAGAAGTGTTCTGAAAATTGACATTGACTTTTCCCTCAGTAAAAGGACAGAAACAATTTCAGATTAAGTGTAAGAGGAACAGGTTGACCAATTGAATTGTTTGGAGGTGCCTTTTGAAGCAAGGTAGGATTCAGTAACTAAGGCTACACCCAAGATGATTTAAATTGCTAGGACTCTTGGGAAGATGGACTCTTTTAGGAAAAAGATATTACATATGTCCATGGTCTATAGTTTTCAAAAGTGCCATTTAAAAGCTCATTCCCTATTATTGTTCTGTAAGAAATGACCAGCAGGATGAATACAGAGAGGCTTGGAGAGACTTACATCAACTGATGCTGAGTGAAATGAGCAGAACCAGGAGATCATTATACACTTCAATAATGATACTATATGAGGATGTATTCTGATGGAAGTGGAAATCTTCAACAATGAGAAAATCCAATTCAGTTCCAATTGATCAATGATGGACAGAATCAGCTACACCAGAAGGAACACTGGGAAATGAATGTGGACTACTTGCATTCTTGTTTTTCTTCCTAGGTTATTTTTACCTTCTGAATCCAATTCTTCTTGTGCAACAAAAGAACTGTACGGTTCTGCACACATATATTGTATCTAGGATATACTATATGTTTAACATGTATAAGACTTCCTGCCATCTAGGGGAGGGGGTGGAGGGAGGGAAGAGAAAAGTCAGAACAGAAGTGAGTGCAAGCGATAATGTTGTAAAAAATTACCCATGCATATGTATGTCCAAAAAAAGTTATAATTATAAAATTAATTTTAAAAATTTTAAAAGCTCATTCCCTATAAGTTCATCATATTAACTATGAAAAACACCCATCCTATTCTATACTTTGCCAACAATGTCCCCTGAATTATTTTGAATGCCTCCAAACATGCTTAAATCATGCTTAAAATCAGTAGTAATTATGGCAAAATTCTTATCATTTGGAATCAAAGATCTGTCTTTTTCTCTTACAGTTAAATGTCATATTTGCAATATCAATATACATTGAAAGCTAAGACATACTGTCTCTACAGAGACACTTGTCCTAAAGATGTGTGTGGCAAAACATGACAAAGATTTTATAGTTCAAAGCTACAGAGGAATTGGGGAAAAAATTATTGTGACATCTTGGGCTGCACCAAGACATGGCTTCTGGAACAAGATAGATGATTGTCTCCTATACTCGTAATATCATGAGTAGTATTTAGTTCTAAAAGCCACATTTTAGGAAGGACACTGATAATCTGGATAGGAATGAAAAAAGACAACTATGTCAAGTGACAATTAATGAAAGAAAGAAAATTAATGAAATTAAGAAAAATGTTTAACAAAGAGAAAGAAGAGAGGAGAGGAGGAGAGAAGAAAAGAGTTGACAGGACAGGAGAGGACAGGACAGGAAAGGAGACGATAGGACAGGATAGGACAGGAAAGAAGAGGATAGGACAGAACAGAACAGGAAAGGACAGGTCTGGAGAAGAAAGGAGAGGGGAAGGGAGGACAGGACAGGAGACTTAAGGGAATACATGAAATTGTCTTTGAAGAGACCATAGTCATGGAACTTGGGTTCCAACTGTGTTCCCCCAATCATGGACATACTGGCTTAATGGGAAGAGAAGGAAGAGAGGGGAGGTGGAGAAAGACAGAGAAGAGGCTTAATATCCTGACCCTATGATGTTGCATATTGCTACTGCAGACCTACTCAGGAAGTAAAGGAAGAGACAGATGAGTGGTCTTATCTTCTCTGGTTCATTGAGTTCTTTGATGCTTCTGGTTTTTAAAACAGTCACTAGAACATAGTAGGTACTTAATAACAGGATGTTGATTAATTGAATGCTGGATTTCAATTCCTCCCTACTTCAACTAAAACCTTAGCTTAGGGATTCTGAGTGACTTGTCCAATATGATGCATGTAGTAAAACTCAGAAGCAAGTTTTAAACCTAGATCCTCTGTTTCCAGAGACAGTGGGTTAGCCTTATGATGTTCAAAAATACTATGCATTTGGATGGAAATTTAATTCAACTTATATCAGTTCAGCAAGTGACATAAAGTTGAAGTCATATTCAATATAGCCCAACTTGAATCATACTAGCTAAGATTTTTTCCAGTTTCTTTATTCAGAAAGAGAATGAGAATATGATAAATGTTTTTGAAATAATAATAAACAGTAACAGAAATAATGGTATTTATTAGCATTTTAAGGTTTACAAAGCTCTTTACACATATTATGTCATTTGATTCTCACAACAACTTGTGAGGTAGATCTTATTGTTATTTCCATTTTCCAGAAAAGGAAACTGAGGCTGACTGAAGTTAAGTGATGATGATGGTAGCATAAGATTCATAAAGCATTTTGTATGTAATATTTCATTTGATCCTCACAATATCTTTATGAGGTAGAAGTTATTAGTATCCCCATTCTACAGATAGGGAATTGAAACTGAGAAATTAAATGATTTTCTGAAGAACACCCAGCTAGTAAATACTTAAGACATGAGTTGATATCAGGTCTTCCTGACTGCAAGTCCACTATATATCCATTACCACACTAGTCTAGGAAAATTTTTACTATTTTATGAAATGTTTACTATCAAAATTCCTTAACATCATGATTGATGGAAGGTGTAATCTTCTATATATATTAAAATATCCACAGCCATATTTTTTGTAACAACAAAGAACTGAGGGGTGAAAATTGGAGAGAATAGATGCCCATGGAAAAAGGCTAAGAAATTATGACATATAAACATAATGGAATATTACTGTGCTATATGAATTGATATAAGTGAAAAGTTCAAGAAACTGTGAGAAGACTGATGCAGAGCAAAGTAAGCAGAATGAGCGAAATGATAAACAATGATTTAAAAAATATACACTGAATGTATGAATTGATGATTGGGATTGCAGTTGTGGACAGAACAAAATTAAAAGAGAAGCTGGACTTCTGTAACTATAATGATCAAGCTTGTTCTAAAGAAGGGATGAGAAAAGATATCACCCAGTTCATTTTTTATCTGGATTGAGGTTAGGGATGTGGAATCAGATTTAATTGATGTTAGTTAGTTTTGTTGAAATGCTTTTTTTCCCTTTCTATTTTATTCTTGTAGCAAAAGATGACTTTCTGGAGAAGGAAGAGAGGGGGTGTGTATTTAGAAATGAAGATTATATAAATCAATAAAAATTTCAAATTAAGAAAATCAGTTAAAGGAGAAAGCAAAATTAGTCCTTGCCCTAAAGAAGTTTATGTTCTGATGAGGAAGACAACATGTAAATAAATATCTTTTGATACAAAAGATATCACTTAATACTAGGTAACCTTAGAGGAGAAAGCACTACAATCTAGGGCAATCAAGGAAAGCAGAGCCTAGTTTCTGAGCAGTAATTCTGAAAGGCAGAGAGAAGGAAGGAGAACATGGCAACCATGGGGAACTGTCAATGCAAAGATGCAAAAATGAGAGATGAACATTCATGTGAGAAGCAGGACAAGTAGATCAGATAGGCTGGACTACAGGGTATATGGAGGGAGACTGGAAATATAGGGAGAAGTCAGGTTATGAAGACCTTTAAACATGAAATAGAGAAGTAGTTGAAATAAAGAGCTCTGTTATTTCTTTAATGTTCTGAATTCTCCATTTATCAGTGTAACTCACAACCCAACCTTGTTTTGTCATTTCCAGTGATTTTTGATCATGGAATGCCACAGAACCATCAAAGAGAATTCTCCATTCCGAGAAGCTTTCCTTCTAGACTTTTTACATTCCACAATAAACAATTCAGGGCTTGGGCTGTCTATCCATTATCCTTTAATATCAATACACAATTGATCCACACCCTTTTTCAATCACACATTTCCTCTGTCATGTTCCTTAAGTCACTTCTTTCTTCTATGCAGATTATCATTACAATTATGTGTCAACTTACTTGTCTCTTCATGGGCCTATGGGTCACCTGAAACTTTGACTTCTCAGATTCAAGATTACCAACTGTCCGTCATTGCCAGGAGAATATTTTATCAAAAAAAAAGTTTTTGATGTAAGTAAAGTGAGTAGAACCAAGAGAACATTATAAACAGTAACAATAAGACTGTGTGAGGCTCAATCATGGCTGACTTAACTCTTCTCAGCAATACACTCCAAGACAATTCCAATAGACTTGGGATGAAAAATGATATACACATCCAGAGAAAGAACTGTAGAGACTGAATGAAGATTAAAGCATCCTAATTTCATCTTTCTTTTTTGTTTTTGTTTTTTTTTTCTTTCTTGTGTTTTTTCCTTTTTATTCTGATTTTTCTTTTCCAACATTACTAATATGGAAATATGTTAAAGATTATTGTACGTGTATAATCTATATCACATTGCTTGCTGTCTTGAGGAGGGGAAAAGGTAAGGGAGGGAGGCCAAAAAATTAGAATTCAAAATTGTACAAAAAGCAATGTTGAAAGCTATCTTCACATGTAATTGGACAAATAAAATACTATTAAACATTTTTAAAGGAGTTTTATCTCAGGAACCAGCTTGGAAGCTTTAAAAATACAACACAAATCACAACTTTTGTAAGCCATAGTTTGTTTTATTTTGTTTTTTTATCTTTTCCTCTTCAAGGTCACCTTATGTTTCTGCTTTTTCATGAAATTTTGTAGAGCCCTTGACAGAAAATTGTTAATATAATGACAGAAAATTGTTAATACCAAATGTTACTTGTAGCTCCTTTAAATTGCCCCATGTAATGTCAAAATTTCAGTAATTTCCTTATATTGCCAGTCTTAAGATATAAACTCTTAATTAGGTTGTGCTGAACCACTCCCTAGATTCCTGGCATTAAGGGCAAAACAGCCAGAATGAAGTGGTTTTCCCTGCCCAGATTGCTAAGGGCCAGTGGGGTGTCATGACCAGGGCTTGCTACCTCTTATTGCCTCCTCCCCCTCTCCTCCAAAAATTATAAGAAGCTTTTGTATGGGTCTTGGAGTTCAAAAATCCATTGTGCTCTGCATTCATGTGACTTCCACAGGATGGCAGATTTACTACCCTGTTATCTCAATTAAAAATGTTTTATTTTTCAATTCATGGTTTTGATTTATTTTAGGACTTGACACCCTATTCAGGGCTTTGTATATACCTTTCTATGTACATAAGAATGTTTTCTTTTATTTTGTCTTTATGCCTCCAGGAATAGGCTTCTAGTGGGCACTTAAAAATTATTTGATTGATTGTAAAATGGATACTATAATAATATGGCAATAAGCTATTTTACAAGCGAGTTATGAAAATATCTTAAGATGTAAATTGTTGGACTACTTGCCAACAAGTAGGGGAGAGGGTTGAGGAAAGAGGAAAAACTTGGAACACAAGATTTCCTAAGGACTAATGTTGAATAATTGTCCATGCATATATTTTGAAAAACAAAAAGCTTTAATATAGGAAAAATAATAAAAAAGATTTTTCCATCAAAAAATGTAAATTGCAAAGTACTTTTTAAACATGATGATGATGATGTTTATAATGATAATGATGAAAATGATGATTGTGATGGTAGTGATGATAATGATATCCTCCTAATCTTTACAAAATCCCTTAGAGGCACATATAGTAATCATCATCTTAAAAGATCAATGAATTAAAAAAAAACCTTAGAAACAATATTGAGATTTGCAAAGCATTTTATGTAAATCATTTCATTTGATCCTCACAAAAATAATGTGAAGGAGATGTTCTTATTATTCCCATTTTAGGCATAAGGAAGCTAAGACTAAATGCTTCTATAGATATGTCTGTGTGAGGATCAATTATGGCTGACTTAGCTCTTCTCGGCAATACACTCCAAGACAATTCCAATAGCCTTGAGATGAAAAATCCCAAATTCAGGACTTCTGTTTCTAAGTGCAGTAATCAGTCAGCCACTCTCTTCCTTCTCTGTCCTTCCCCAACCTAGTCCTTCTTATATCTTTAAGTCATTGTTTCCCTAACATAGCTCAATGGAAGAGAAATGGAATGACAAAGGAATCTCTCCCCCTCAGTGCTGTGGGCTTTTCTGGTTTCTGACATTTACCAGAAATACGACTCTATGAAATTGGAAGTTGTCTTAAACATTCCATATAATCAAAGTAGACCTTGGGGATTTCTGAGAAAAATTACTGCCACAAAAAGTGCCTGCTGCCATTTGCCACATAAAGAGGAATCCCCCAGTGTCTTTGTAGCTAATAAAAAAAAATTAAGGGATGAGGATGGTGAAAAAAAAAAACTACTCCTTCATCCCCAAACAACACTTCTGTTTCACGAATCCCCAATGCCAGCAGAATTCAACCAACTCACTATCCCCAACAATACCCATTAGGATATAGGGGTAGTCACATAAGGCCACTCTGCTCTTTTAAAGATTTTCTTAGTGCAGCTGTTTTATTATCCATATATTTTTAATAGCATCTCCATGATTGTTTCACAGACTCTATCATTACTTGAATTAATGTTGAAGACATTACAAGCAGCTCTCTTTTTAAAATTTTAACAAGAAAAGTTTACCAAACGCATACAGTTTTCCCAACCAGTCAAGCCACGTGTCAAAATAGAAACAGAAACTGTTCTACAAGCTGGTCACATTTTCTCTTGGATTACAGATGTTTTTGATTTCTTCGTCAATGGTGGCTCTCAAAGTTACATTCTTAGTAACTGGCTGCAGTCAATTAGAAAATCTTTTTGGATTTTTCTGCTTCTGTGAAAGGCCATTTTCAGAAGATGCCTTTTGCACGAGAGAGGAGGTGAGAAACCTATTTGCTTGTACTTAATGTGTAACTCTTTGGATTATGGTGCTCTTTGTATCTCTCATAAACTCTCTGAGAGTGAGCTGCATGAGGTTAAAGTTATATCTCCGTTCTGTTATTTAACTAAGTGTGTGACTGTGGATAAAATATTGGATAATAGAATCAGAGATTTAGAATTGGAAGAGGCCTTAAAGGTCACTGGGTCCAATCCTCTCATTTTATAGATAAGATCACTTAAATTTTCTGAACCTAATTCATTATAAAATTATATAATGTGTGCAACATGTTTAACAAACCATAAAGCACTTAATATATAATATATATAATATAACATTATTATTAAAATGAGAATCATAATCCCTGTATTACCCATATAAATCAATCAACAAATAATTTATTGAATGACTGTTATATGCTAGACACTACATTTGATTCTGAGAAAATAAGATTTTTCAAAATCTTTTTTGAAGGAAAGGCACTAGCAATTGAATATGGGAGAAGCAATGGCTGGGAGGGAAGCATCAGAAAAGGCTTTATATAGAAGATTGATGCTTGAGTGACCTTCAAAGGAAATGAAGATTTCTATGAGCAGATTCTTGGCATGAACCAGAATTATTGTGGGTAAAGGCATTAACAAACTCCAGAAGTTAAAGTACAACATAAATGTAAACTATTATTATTACCACAGCTTTTGCAACAGTCTTTCTAGTCTTGTGAACCAGACTAGATGATCTCTAAAATCTCTTTGAACCCTCATAGGAGGTACAATGATGAGGACCCTGAACTTTGAGTCAGAAAAACCAAAGTTCAAATCTAGTCTCAAACACTTACTAAGTGTGTGACACAAGTCAAGTCACCTAAAATGTTTGCCTCAGTTTCCTCATCTGTTAAATGGCATTATAATAGTGCCTACCTCCATTGTTGTTATGAGGAGATAATACTTGTAAAATGCTTAGTACAGTGTCTGACACAAAGTACATACTAAATAGATGTTTGGTTTTTTTAATCTGTAGTAACAATAAGACAGTATAGAGTCACCTCAGAGAAAAGAAAACACAGGTTCAAATCCTTCCTTTGACACAGATAATCAATTGTCCAATAACTCAATATATTTGTTTCTAAAAAAGCATGGTGCTGTACTAAATCAAGCTAGAAAAATCATAGTTTTACACATATTAAAGAGTTAACATAAATAATACAAAAAATAGTGGCCTGTCCTTGGCCTTCAGCCTTTTCTGCCTTTTTTCTTCTCCCATTTCCTGACCCCCCTCCCAGGATCAGGTTGGGTCTAGAGGCCTTTGGAAAGGGAGAAGGGAGAAAAGTAAGGGTAGAGATGAGGATGGGGTTGGATGAAGGAAGAAATCTAGAGAGAAGGGTTGAAGGAATGGGCTTGGTGGAAAAGGACTGAGGTGAAGTAGGGAAAGAGTTTTAAAGGGGGAAAGTGGTAAAATGGTAAAGAGCAGATCTCCTCCATCCATAGTTCCCACTACATTAAAAGATACACAGTCATTATATGATTTTCCTTGACAAAAACCTGTCTGAAAGTGGGCATAAGAATTTCAACTTGTGAATTTTTGCCATTTTTTTCATTGGATGCCTTTTTTTTCATTCTTGCTTTCCTCAAGTCTCAAAGAAGCAAACTCAACATTCTCCTTATACTCAGATTGTGCTCTATAAATCAATAACATTGGAAGAAATATGAGTTTTTAAAACATGGTTACCACAGAACTAACTGTGCTTTCTTTGTGCCATTTGATATATATGGCAATCACGTCACCTGTCAGTATTCTAGGCAAATTTCTTAAGCTGCTATTGCAAAACAGGTGCCAATCTACATTAGAAAGAGGATTTTCCTCCGTGGAGGTTCCATATACCAATGAAAGTCTAGCTAATTTTTTTTAAATGGATAGTCTCCAGGATTCAATTTTACACCAAAATCCTTTAATTCTATTAATTTAATTCCTAAACATCTAACTCCATTATGCTTTTCTTGTTAGATAGTTGTTTCAATTATAAATGATTCTTCAGGATCCCTTTGGGGATTTTCTTGGCAAAGATACTGAAGTAGTTTGCTATTTTCTTCTCCAGGACATTTTACAGATGATGAAACTGAGGCAAACAGGGTTAAGTGACTTGGCCAAGGTCACACAGCTAGTAAATGTCTGGGATCGTATTTGAACTCAGAAAGGTAAGTTTTCTTGAGTCCAGGCCCTGCACTCCATGCACTATGATACCACCTAGCTGCTATAAATCTATGCTTCTATAGAGTTACTATGTACCTGAGGTATAGTATTGCACTGATAGTTATAACCTGTAGAAACTAAATTCCACCAACAGTAAGATGACATGAACAAGGTTAGACAAAGTAGGTAAGAGCCAAATGTGGCAGCTGCCTGTTCTGTGCAGTCAAGCAGCCAGTGAACTAAGAATGGGTTTTTATATTTTAAAATACAGTGAAATTTTATCTTTAAAAAAGAAAAAATAGGTTAAAATCATAAGAAAGTACTAGATTCTAGTTTGCTGACCTTGATGTAGTAGAAAGAGAGAAGGTTGTCTGAGGTTAGATTTGAACTCAAGAAGATGAGTCTACTTAATTCTAGGTCTGGAACTCTGTCCATGGTACCACCGATCTGCCTGCAGTTTGATTTAGGCATATAAAAATAAATCATATAATGTTTCATTTGAAAAACACAGATAATTTTTTTAAAGTAGAAAAAAAAAAGGCAGGGATTTGGGAAGTATAGATTTTCCTTTGACAGCACCACAGTTGACCTCCAGATATAATTTAGCAAGAAGGGAAGTTATTCCATACTCAGTAATGTGCTACAACTGAGTAAGATAGAGGTATAGGCCCAGAATGCTTTGGGTGATTGGAAAGAGAAGATGTGAGAGTCATGGACACCAAATAGCTTTTATAATCAACCGAGCAATAGCTGATTAGAGACTGTCCTAAGGTAAGATAGTGAATGTGTGTTAGGAGAGAATGAGGTGGTTGATAGAAATTTTGTGCAGATTGAATCTGCTAGAATCTAATAGACTTGGAAATTCATTGAATTTGGGGATTGAGGAGAGTAAAGAGTTAAAGATAACATCAAGGTTCTAAACATAGAAAGTTACAAAATGGGGATCCTTCAACAGAAATAGAAAACTTGGAAAGGTGCAAATAATGAGCCCATTTGGGGACACATAAAGTTTAGGATGCCTATACAAGGTCTTAGAAGATATATATATATATATATATATATATATATATATATATATATATATATATAATGTATGTATATATATATATATATGTATGTATATGTATTTATAGTGATCTGACCAATAATTCATCATGATACTTCCATAGTGTTCCCATCTCCTTGCAGTCTCCCATCATCGTCATCAAGAACAAAAACATATCATCTTAAGTATTGCAGACTGGTTTACATACATTACCTCATTTGATGCTCGCAATAATGATGTTAGATAGGTGCCATTATCAGACCCATTTTACAGATGAGGAAACAGAGGCTGAGAGGTTGCATGAGTTGCACAGGGTCACACACAGCTGGAGATTTGAACTTGGGTCTTCCTGAATCCTTGAGGGCAGACACAGTTCTGTTTCTGTCTTTGTATCCCCAGTGCTCAGCACATAGTAGGCACTTAATAAACGCTTTTTGATTGATTGCTGGATTAAACTGGACTAGATATGTTCTGAAGAAGCTTGTGAGCCAGGGAGTCTCCTCTGTCTTTTGGCATCCTTCAGAAAATTCCTGTCTAGTTCTTCAGATTTGTTGACTCCAGGGAACTTGTGGTCTTGACACACCCTCCTCCTCATCCCAGGCATTCTCATAATAATAACCACATATTTTCTGTCTGTCCCCAGGCATGTAGCCTTGCTTCAGGCCTGTTAATAACACTGGGTAAACTCTCCCTCTTGCCCCATAGTCAGGAATAAAAATTCATGAAGTGGTAAGATTTTCTTCATCTTTGAAAGGAAAGCTGATAGATTTTAGAAGCACAAACATCTATTTAGAAGTGAAAGGAGATCCTTAAGAAATACCTCACTAAGGGAGGAAACTTAACAGGAAAATCCACACCTCTGAAACCCAGCCACCTTTTCTAGTCTCTATTTGTGTGTCTAAGAAATTCTTTTTTTTTCTGCACACTTCTTATCGCAAACCCCGAGAGAGGCAGCACATCAAATATTGCTTGTTTTAAACAACACCCTTGAAATAATCTTCATGACTTTATCACTTGGTTGGTGAACATTGATTTTTTTAAAGCACCAATAACCACAAGTATTATTAATGACAGCATTGTGTCATCCCCCCAACCACTGCCATCCATCCTTTCCCACCCCACCCCCAATCCCTTGTCACTGAGAAACTCATCAGTGTCATTAGAGGGGGCTGGTATGCCCTGCCCCCCATGCCCACTCAAGAAATAGACTTCCATAAAATAGATAGGTCAAACTGAATCTTGCCGCTGTTGATTAATTAATGAGAAAAGAATAAAAAAGCTTAGGATGTTGTCAGGACCAAACTATCAGATAAAATCCTGAAACATTTATGACACTCATGAAAAACTGGTCAGAGAGAAGAAGGGGAAAATGTTCTGACCTATAAGGCCAATAAAACTTAGTCAGCAGAAATATATGAATGTTCAATCAATTGGCATTTAAGTACCTGCTGAATACCAGGCACCCTTGGCAAACTCTAAAATATATATACATATATATAATACATTTCATATACATTATAACATATTATATGTATATTGTAATGCATTATACATTATATCATACATAAATCATAGCATATACATCATAATATATTATATATATAATTACTATTATTATATTCATTTAAAAGTAAATTATATATTATAAGGATTTACTTGGTCAAGAGGATATTGGTACAACTTCTAAACTTTTGGGGAAAGTATATATTTACAACATAAAACAAGGTAATTGGGAGAGGAAACACTTGTTTACAAATATCACTCAACTGTAGTATAGCATTGGTAGCTAGATGATGAAGTAGAATCCTGAGCCTGAAGACAGCAAGATCAGATTTTCTTGTGTTCAGAGGTGGCCTCAAACACTTAATAGCTGATCCTGGGCAAGTCACTTAATCCTATTTCCTCAGTGTCCTCATCTGTAAAATGGGCTAGAGAAGGAAATGGCAAATCACTCTGTGCCAAGAAAATCCCAAAAAGGGTCTCGAAGAATCAGACATGATTGAGAAATAATAACAGTACAATGTCACTTCAGAAACAGAAATAATGGAACCAGGAGATCATTGTACATAGCAACAGCAAGATTATATGATAATCAATTCTGATGGATGTGGTCTTTCCAACAATGAGATAATACAGGCCAGTTCCAATGATCTTGTGATGAAGAAAGCCATCTGCACCCAGAGAGAGGACTGTGGAAACTGAGGGTGGATCACAACATAGCATTTTCACTCTTTTTGTTGTTGTTCGCTTGCATTTTATTTTCCTTGTCATTTTTTTTTCTTTTTGAATTGATTGTTCTTATGCAGCAAGATAATTATATAAATATGTATGCATGTATTGGATTTAACATATATATATATATATATATATATATATATATATATATATATATATATATATATATATCTTTTTTACCATGTTTAACATATATTGAGTTACTTGCCAACCAGGGGAGAAGGGAAGGGAAAAGGAAAGAGTTACAATGCAAAGTTTTGCAAGGGTTAATGTTGAAAAATTATCCATGCATACATTTTGAAAATAAAAAAGTTTTAATTTAAAAAGGGGAAAAAAAGAAACATAAATGCTCCAAGTTTACATGAAATAACTTCTGCCCCAGAGCCCATATGGAACTCCAGCACAACTACATTTGATAGCACTGGCGCTTTCCTCCTGCTTTTGACAAAAGACCATTTCTGTGCTTATCAGTGATGCCAGCCACAAAGATAAAATAATTCTACAGCTAGCTACCAGACTAGGACTGTTAAGAATGCTAGAAAATGAGAACAAACAGGAATCCAAGGAGGAAAGTCTGACAAGCATATGGTTTACCTGCAAAGGATTAAAGAATTTGGCTTTGTGATGCTTCAGCATCTGCCATCCATCATGCATCTGAAGAACCATCAAGGATCTCAGCTCGGGTCAGTCTTCTAATCAAGCTGGGCTGTATAATGCTACCCAGAGGCCTTGCATCTGCTTTTTTGATATCTTGGCAAACTAACTAATTATAATCTTCCTTTCTCCAGAAACCTGGAATCTTACCATCCATACAGAATGACCTCGGGCACATCATTTTTATGCATATCCCCATCCTTGTCAAGGCAAGGGAGACCCCATGCCCCACAAGCTTTTTTCAGAACACATCTAATTCAATCTAGACCATCAATTTATTAAGTGCCTGCTTTGGGGCAGCTAGATAGTACAGTGGATAAAGTGCTGGGTCTAAGTCAGGAAGACTCTTCCTGAGTTCAAATCTACCCTCTTGCTAGTTGTGTGATCCTGAGCAAGTCCTAACTCTCTTTGCCTTGATTTCCTCATCTGTAAAATGAAAAGGAAATGGCAAACCCACCAATATCTTTTCCAAGAAAGCCACAAATGGGATCATGAAGAATATGACATGATTAAACAATAACTATGTGCCAAACACTAGGAATAAAGAGAAACAGAACAGATTTAAAGAAATAGTCTCTCCCTTAAGAGCAGAATGGTGATTGAGACAACGAAGTGGTTGGTCAGTCATTCAGATTAGAAACTGGTCAGTTTCACTATTTCCACTCATATGAAAGAGTGTTCCAAATCACTATTGATCAGAGAAATGCAAATTAAGACAACTCTGAGATACCACTACACACCTGTCAGATTGGCTAAGATGACAGGAACAAATAACAATGAATGTTGGAGGGGCTGTGGGAAAACTGGGACACTGATGCATTGTTGGTGGAGTTGTGAAAGAATCCAACCATTCTGGAGAGCAATCTGGAATTATGCCCAAAAGGTTATCAAACTGTGCATACCCTTTGACCCAGCAGTGCTACTACTGGGCTTATATCCCAAGGAAATACTAAAGAAGGGAAAGGGACCTGTCTGTGCCAAAATGTTTGTGGCAGCTCTTTTTGTAGTGGCTAAAAGCTGGAAAATGAATGGATGTCCACCAACTGGAGAATGGTTGGGTAAATTATGGTATATGAATGCTATAGAATATTATTGTTCTGTAAGAAATGACCAACAGGAGGAATACAGAGAGGCTTGGAGAGACTTACATCAACTGATGCTGAGTGAAACGAGCAGAACCAGAAGATCATTATACACTTCAACAATGATACTGTATGAGGATGTATGCTGATGGAAGTGGATTTCTTCAACATAGATAAGAGCTAATCCAATTCCAATTGATTAATGATGGACAGAATCAGCTACATCCAGAAAAGGAACACTGGGAAATGAGTGTAAACTGTTATTTTTACCTTCTGAATCCAATTCTTCCTGTGCAACAAGAAATTCGGTTCTACACACATATATTGTATCTAGAATATATTGTAATATATTTAACATATATAAGACTGCCTGCCATCTAGGGGAGGGGGTTGAGGGAAGAAGGGAAAAAATCTGAACAGAAGTAAGTGCAAGGGATAATGTTGTAAAAAATTACCCATGCATATGTACTGTCAAAAAAAAGTTATAATTATAAAATTAAATAAAAATTAAATTTAAAAAATAAAAAATAAAATAAAATAAAAAGAAACTGGTCAGTTTCAGACACCATTTTTAATAAGGGACTTACATTGACATAATGGAACCCCAGCCCTAGGAAAGCAGTCTGAAGGAAAAATGGTCTTACATCTTGCTATCTAGGTAAATTATTGCAGGACCTGGATACAATGCATATAGAAAAGCAGACTTGGGAACGGGGCAGTGACAATGATATTTGTATGAGACATTGTATAGTTCTACATAAGTTAAAATCAAAAGGATCAAAATTATAAAAAATGTAAATTTCTACTTAACAAAAGAACTCTCTGAGGTATACAGCATGGCATGGCAGGGAAGAAGCTGATCTTGGAGTCCAGAAGATTTGATTTCAAGTCCTCATTCTGATAAGTATGGCCTGTATGACCATAAGCAAATCAATTGATTGCTCAGTGTCCTAAGCAACTCCCTAAGATTACTGATGAATTGAAGTACATATATGTGCCTATGCAGTTGGTTCAGAAGAAAAAAGAAAAGAAAAGATAAAGAAGAAGAAAAAGATGATTATGATGAGGATGAAGAAGAAGATGATGATAATGATGAAGAAGAAGGAGGAGAAGGAAGAGCAGCAGCAGCAGCAACAACATTAATAGAAAGGGGAAGAAAAAAGAAGTAGAGAAGGAGATAGAGGAAGAGAAGAAAGGAGGAAGAAAGCAAAAAAGAATAAGAAGAAGGAAAAGGAGAGGAGGAGGAGAAAAAGGATAAGAACAAGAAAAATAAAAAGGAGTAGGAAGGGAGGGATAGGAAAGAAAAAGAACATTCTAAATGGGATGCCTCAGGAGGCAGTGAATTCTCATCACTAGAGTAGTAAAAGGAGAAAATCGCAGGAAAAATCCATGTATCAGCCAAAGAACTGATCCCTAATACACTTGCTTAGCCTGATAGTCTCTGAGTCCATCAGATTGTCAGTTTTTCAACAGAATGCAAGTTCCTTGAGGACAGAAATGGTTTTTCATTTTGTCTCTGTATCTCCAGCAGTGAGGTATCAAAGAAAGGGTCAGGAAGACCATAGTTCAAGTCTTGATGCCTATGATACACACAAGCTGTATGACCCCGAATGAGTAACTTAATGTCAGTGTTCTAGGTAATTCTCTAAGACTAAATGAATGTCATGAAAGTATATTGTATAAGATGCTTCTTCACTTGGGAGTTCCCATAACAATGAAATGATAGATGCAGTCCTTATTCCTAATGGAGGTCCTCTATCAATGCTTCCTGAATTGAATCAGACAATTCTAGGTCATGGAGACACTATGCAACACTAATCAACTTTTAAATTTTCTGTTATTGAACTTCCTGAAAATTGTGTTACAGTGAGGAATTCTCTCTTTCAACAGCTACCCAAGTGGGAAAATCCTGTTATTCTAGGTCATCAAATCTTACAGAAAAATCATTGTGTTGCAAATACTGCTAAAACACATTTACATGTTGAAACAGAAATATGTTCAGTTTTTCTCTCAAGAGTGTAGAAAACCCAAAAGCCAACTTTTGTTAAGGGGGTATCAATGATAAAGAGATCAAGGTAGGTTTCACAAGTCTATCAAAAAAAATCAGGATTTTTAAACTTTTAACTTTATATACAAAAAATAAAATTTTTTAAAAATTTTCATGCAAAATATCAAATTTCAAAGATGTTATCTTTGAGATCGTATGGTAGAATATGGGTTCTGGCAATATGGTAGAACTATTAACTGTGTGACTTTGGGGCAAGACCTCAGAATTCTCATCCATTCAGATGAAGGAATAAGACTAGATGAATTCTACAGTAACTTCCAGATGGAAATCTGTGATCCTATGAAGTAATTTCCTCTCTGAACTAATGTCTTCATCTATATAAAAAGGGAACAATAATATTTGCAATGTTTGTGTCACAAGTATTTGTGACTTTCTAACTATTAAGTTCAGTACAATTGTGAGCTATTCTTAATCAAGGCTTAGTTTTGACATGTCACTGTGTGGCATTGAGCAAATATCTTAACCTCTCTGAATTTCTTTTTCCTGATATATCAGAACTTATGAATTTATGTGACCTCACCCATGTAGGTTCTCTATCCACAGAATCAGAAGGGGCCTCTAAGTTTAACGGAATGTTGTCAGTTCAATTCAACAAATTTTATTAAATACCTGCAATATGCAGGGTACCAAACTAGGTAGAGTACACAGAGACAGAAATGACATAGTTGCTAGCCTCAAGAAGTTTACATTCAATTAGGGGATAGTTAGATGGGCAATGGCCCTGTGTTCAAATTCAGCCTCAGACATTTAACATTTACTAACTGTGTGGCAAGTCACTTAATCCCAATTGCCTCTTCCCCCCTCCCAAAAAAAAAGTATGAATAAGTATATGAAGAGTAATTGAAGGAAAAAAATAGTGTTCTAATAACCAAAAAGATCAGGAAAAGAAGACTCCATAGAGAATGGCACACCTAAACTGAGGTTTCAAGGGAAATAGAGAACAATTTATACAAGAGAACAATTTGTATTCCAAAACATCAAAGAAAAATGCCTCTGAAATTCATAAGATCAATGCAATGATGAGACTCAATTCCAGAATACCAAAAATGAAGTATATTTACCATCTCCTGAAAGAGAAGTGATGGACTCTAGATGCAGATACCATATAAGCCCAATGTGGAAATTTGTTTGATTTGATAAAGAATATTTATGATGAAGACTTTTTTTTAATTTAGGGGATTGAGAATAGAAGAAAGAGGGAGGGAGGCTAGCAATAAGTTTCCCCCAAAAAGAGAAAAAAAGGATCACTGAAAAAAAAAATTAATTCACTGAAGACAACAGAAGAAATAGACATACAGATATGCAAGATAACTATAAAAGCTGAATTTATTATATGCTTCAAAATTTTAGAGAGATTCATCCTTCTCTTCTTTTCTCAATAGTATTTTATTTTTCCAAGTACATATAAAGGTAGTTTTCAACATTCATTTTTATAAGATCTTATGTTCCAATTTTTCTCCCTTCCTTCTTTATCTCCTCCCCTCTCTAAAACAGCAAGAAATCTCATATAGGTTAAACATGTACAATCCATATTTGTCATGTTATGCAAGAAAAATCAGACTGAAAGGAAAAAATCACAAGAAAAAAGCAAACAAGCATACAAACAAAAATGTAAATATATTATAGTTCAATCCACATTCAGTTTCCAATTCTCTTTCTCTGGTTGCAGATAGCAGTTTCCATTCCAAGTCTGTTGGAATTGTCTTGAATCACCACATTGCTGGAAAGAGCAAGTCCATTACAGTTAATCATCACATTATTTTTGTATTACTGTATACAGTAATATTTTCTAGGTTCTGCTCACTTCACTCAACATCAGTCCATGCAAATATTTCCAGATTTCTTAAAAACCAGTCTGCAGTTTCTTATAGAACAATAATATTCCATCATATTCTCTATTTTTTTGCCAAGGCAATTGGGGTTAAGTGATTTGTTCAGGGTCACACAGCTCGAAAGTAATAAGTGTCTGAGGCCAGATTTGAATTCAAGTCCTCCTGACTTTAGGGCTGGTGTTCTAAACACAGCATCAACTAGCTCCCCCTCTATTTTCTTTTACATGTGGAAATTTTCATTTTTATTTGGTGTTTGAGACAAATGAGTATTAACTAATTTTGGGGAGATTCAGAGTATTTCTTTTCCAAATTCCTGATTTTAAAAAATTGGTCTCTTGAAGGATATTACTGATAAGAATATTAAATTAACTATCTTCATCTTGGTCAGATCCCACCCAATTTTTACAAGTTCTTGGTACTTGGCATGATATAGGAGTAGCATTTATTAGGAGACAATCTGAATTTTACTGTCCAAGCTACTCTCTGAGGTAAGCATGAAGGAGCACTCATAGAGTCTTAATTAGGCCTTTTGTTATCGTTAAGTGGACTCATATAGCAGTGGCTCTTGGTTGTTTCCTCATTTTGACAAAATCATCATGATCCCATAGTTACTATATCCAATCAGAAGGCTAAGTTATGATGTCAATTCCCAAGGTTATTTTTCCCCTTAAAAAAAAAATTACCTGTACCCACTTCTTTGTGGGTTCATTAGGAACTGCCTGCCTTATGGCAGCAAGCTCTCTGGGAGCTTTGTCTGTCTTATGGCATCTTTCTCCTTGTAATAGCTAGCTCATTAGAAATGTGCCCTACCTTATGGCTTCTTCCCCCTCGTTAAGGGTGGGTTCCCTTTGAAACTTAAGTCTGACAATCAATGGTGTAATAATAAAATCTTTGCTTCTTGATTTGGAGATAGTATAAGCCTGCAAATTCCGAGACACCTCATGACACTGACACAAAACTCCAAAATATTTTTGAGGTCTAAATGCCTTACCCCATTATTGCTACTGGACCCAGATGGCTCTAGAAGAGCAAGTGAGGCTAGTAATTTTGTACAGCCCTCAATCACTTAAATCCAATTCACTTGCAGGTCTTGATGTCATGGCCCCCTTTGAGAAAGGGCAAGCAACAACTAGTAGAGTAAATACCTGGTAAGACAAAATTGCCCTTTTTTCTTTTCTTTTAAAAATGAAGACTTTGAATGAAGCTATGACAAGATGAAAATAGTAAAAATCACTTCAAATACAAAATGAAGAATTTTTAGACCATCCAAGGAATTGATGAGGGGAAATAACAAAGCTGCAATTCAATTTGATTTCTCATTTTTAATATAATTTCATTTCAAAGTATATTGGGGCAATTTTCCAAAAAGTAAAAGATGCCCTCCACTTAGATCTCAATACAATGTTTTCTCATGGTATGGAAATACCCTTGAAGTGGGAAGGAAACTGTTCCTTTTACTGAAGCTATGTTCCTTTTAAGACTATCACTCTGAAATTGTGTTCTCTTTACTGAAACTATTCCCTTTAAAATTAAAATTGTGTCTTCTTTTTGATCTGAGAAATCAGGATTTCCCAGGCTCCAAGGAATCTAGAGAGAGGGCCCTCCTAGGATGAGAAAAGCAACACTATTCAAGGGCAAATCAACTCCAATTGATCTCTTTTTTTTTTTCCCCTGAGGCTGGGGTTAAGTGACTTGCCCAGAGTCACATAGCTAGGAAGTGTTAAGTGTCTGAGACCAGATTTGAACTCAGGTCCTCCTGAATTCAAGGCTGGTGCTCTATCCACTGCGCCACCTAGCTGCCCCTCCAATTGATCTTTTTGAAATTCTAAATTCTCATTCAATTGAGTAATCCTGGTATGATCAGCTCAGGCTGTCCCAGACCCCCACCAAGAGCTGCCCCACATAACAGGTTTCCTTAAACTCACTCCTTGAAGAAGACCCAAAGCTGCTAGGACCCTCTGCCCACTGAGAAGGCATTCTCTTCTCAATGCCAGACTCCATTTCCCTAATAGGACTTTGCCACTATAGAAGTCAGTCTCTTAGCAAACTGGTTTCTATTCAACAACAAACTTTCATTTTTGCCAATTAATATTTTGGGATAAGTGAATTCTTTCACTTTGAACCTGCGGCGGACCAAAAGGAGATTTTAACAACTCTCTTATTGTCACTAACCTCATTACCATCGGGAATCAAAGGGATTCAAAAATCATCCTGAGATCTCAAAGATTCTGCACAAGTTCTGGTAGATCCTAATAAACTACATACAGGCAGCAAGAGACTGTGTCTGATGAATAAGAAAAGGTCTTTATCAGGCTGGATGCAAGGTAAGTTTAGCCATAATAGCCCATAAAAAGCACCTACTAAGGCACAGAAGAGAATGAAATACAAGCTTTTTAAGAGCAAAAACTGCTTCATATTTGTCTTCATACCTCCAGGCCATGACACTGTGTCTGATGGTTAGGGATAAGAATTGAACCTGTGATATCACTGGTATATAAAACCTCCAGAGGAGAAAATTTCCTTTTTCAATGCAGATCAGCATATCCTCTGCAACTTAAAGTCTTAGAAGAAGCATTTGAATTGAATAAATAAATAGAGGGAAGAAGAAAGAGACAGAGAAACAATTTCTATATAGTTTCCTTTGTAATCCTATGGATTTTAGTTTATGCACTTAAAAACTTCAGTCTGAGGAAGGTTCCATAGCTTTCATCAAACTGCAAAAGTGTTATAAGGTTAAGAAGACCAGTCTTAAGTCTACATGACTTGCCCAGAGTTACAATCTTGTGAATTCACTAGAGGTTTTCTTGGCAAAGATTTTAAAGTGGTTTCTCATTTCCTTCCATGGCTCATTTTAAACTGAGACAAATAGGATTAAGTGATTTGCCCAGAGTTATACAGTTAATACATGTCTGAGGTCAGATTTGAACTCAGCTCTAATTCCAGACCCAACACTCTATCTACTATGCCATCTAGCTGCCTTCTTTAACTTGTTAGCAACTTCTTTAAAGTAAATGCTCTTTGCAGACATAATTTGGCAGCAACATTCATTAAGGAGCAGAGAATTTGGAATAGGATCTGACAGAAGACAAAGGACGTGATCTTATGGCCAAGAGCAAATTATGAAGCAAAAAGAAATACAATGCTATCAGGGAAAAGGACCTTTAATGAAAATCCTTCCAAACATTGCTAAGGAAAAGACCAAAATTGAAGAAAACTTTAGAAGTTCAAACACAAGTGAAGAGAAATGCAAAAAAATAATCCAGAATGAACTAGCCTCAGGGACTCAAAATGAAAAGACAAACTATTTGTATTCAATTATGGTGCGATAAAATGTGTGCTCTAAGACCCCTATTTGGCCTCACAGAGGGAATCAAAGTAAAATAAAGCTGGAAGTGGTTCAAAAAAAAAGTAAATGCTCTTTATTATTAAAAAAAAATGAGGGGATGGCAGTAGTGAAAAAGAAAGCTGCTCAGTTACTATCAAGAAATAACTGAGATATAAAAAGTACACATATGCTCTCTTTTTCTGATCCTAATATTCTGGATCTCCAAGCTTCACTTTGTACTGGCAAGATTTTTTCCAGATCTGATTCTTAAAGCCATCAGAAATGCAAATTAAAGCAACTCTGAGGTACCACCTCAGTCTATCAGAGTGATTTAGATGACAGGAAAAGATAAGGATAAGTGTTGGAGGGGATATGGAAAAACTGGGACACTGATACATTGCTGGTGGAATTGTGAATGGATCCAACCATTCTGGAGAGCAATTTGGAACTATGCCCAAAGAGCTGTAAAATTACATATTACCTTTAATCCAGCAGTCTCATTACTGAATCTCTATCCCAAAGAGATAATAAAAGAGGTAAAAGGACTCGCATGTGCAAAAATGTTTGTAGTAGCTCTTTTTGTAGCAGCAAGGAACTAGAAATTGAAGGAATGTCCATCAGTTGGGGAATGATTGAATAAGTTATAGTTTTGGTTACTGTTTCTGTAAGAAATGGTGAGCAGGCTGGTTTCAGAAAAGCCTGGAAAGACATACATGAACTGATACCAAGTGAAGTGAGCAGAACCAGGAGAACATCAATAATAATAATATAATAATAATAATAATAATAATAATAATAATAATAACAATAATAATAATAATAACAAAATTTTTCTTCATAGTTTTTTCCCATTGTCTTCTGAATTTTCTTTCACTACATGATTACTATGGAAATGTTTAAAATGGTTGTATATGTGTAACCTATATCAGTTGTTTACTGTCTTGGGGGTGGGGGAGGTATGGGAGAGAGGAAGAAAAAGTTTGGAACTCAAAAAACTTATAAAAATGAATGTTGAAAATTATCTTTACATATAATTGGAAAAAATAAAAAAACTTGAAGAAAAAAATAAAAATAAAGTTATCAGTGGCTTCTTTTACAGGGAAATCAAAGACAACCTACATTTTATTTTCCCCACAGGAAAGGTAGCTCCCCATGTTCATCTGAACTAAAGTAAGGCAATTTGATATACATTGGTGTAGGACAGCATTTTTCTTTCCTTTTATGAAGTGTTTATAATGATCTAATTACAAATTATTTCTCAAATTAGATCAGGGAAGTATTAAAAGGCCTATTGCATAAGAAAAAACAAAAAACAAAACAAAACCCAAGCACACTCTTCTCCCTCCCAGCCCCACTAGTTAATGCTTTCTCACTCTTGAGCAAGATTGGATTATTTTCATATGTATTTTCTATCTCTATTACAATGCATAAATTTTGCATCTATTTCATATCCCCAAAATAAATCAATCAAAAAGGATTTTTGCCTATGTTTTAGGTGCTATGGCAAGCACTAGGTATAAAAATATAAAAAATGAAATAATCTCTTTTCACAAGAAGCTTACAGTTTCATGGGGGGAACAAATAAACGTATAAATACAGTATAAAAATAAAGTGAATAAACATATTTTTTGTTATTCTGTTGTGTGACCTCATTTAGGGTTTTCTTGGCATAGATACTGAATTGGTTTGTCATTTCCTTCTTCAGCTTATTTTACAGATGAGGAAACTAAAGCAAACAGAGGTAAGTGATTTTCCCAGGTTCACACAGTTAGTAAGTGTCTGAGACTAGATTTGAATTCGAGAAGATGAGTCTTTATGTGCCTTCATTCTATCCACTGCATCTTCATATAGAAAATACTTAAATACAAGGTTGAGAGGAAAGGCAACCTGAAAACCTTTGAAAACAAGGATTTGTTTCCAGCTCTTTGCATAGAGAATGCATCTGATAAATGATGAATTGAATTAACTATCTTCAAAATATTCAAATATTCAAATAATTCAAAATATTCAAAATATTCAAAAATAATATTCAAAATATTATCGAACCCAAGATAATACATTGCCACAGATGACCTCTGATCCCATACATTTCTATCCAGAAAAATAAATTTCTTTCCTTCAAATGGCAGTTGTGGATATAACAATGAGCCTGAAGTTCAAATCCAGCCTCAGAAGTGTACTACTAGTTGTATGACTCTGGACAAATCACTTAAATTCTGTTTCCCTCAGTTTTCTCAATTGTGAAATAAGAACCTACTTCCCAGGATTATTGTGAGGATCAAATGAGATAATATTTGTAAAGCAATTCCATGTCTGGCACATAATAGGTACCATATAATACTTATTTCCTTTCCCCTCCACCCTCTTCTGGAAGGCTGCTTACTCATCTGGAGGGAGCCTTACAACAAGTCTGGCGGTCTACTTGTAAAAATCTGCTCGCCTGTCTTTCAGGTGGTAGTCTGAAAGAGACAGCCATGTCCTGGTTTGCGGAGCATGATTTTAGAACATCATCCAAATGAGTTGAAGGAAAATAAGAAGAAAGAAGGCAAGGGAGGAGAATATTCTTCTATTTAACATTTGCCAAGATAACAACCTTCAGCAAATATCACATAACTCATTAAAAAATTCCTCATTTGTGGCAGCTCAAATGGAAGTAACCCAGCAAAGGAAAGGGAAGCAGACCTAGTCAGCCCTGTGCATATGCTTAAAGTAGACTTCTCAAACACACACACCCCTACCCACCCACTAAATAAAGGCCTTTATCCCACCACCACCTCACCCCTTGGAAATTTGATTTATGAACTGTTTCAGAGCACATATGATTCAGAAAAGAATGGTCTCATAGTCCATGGAAATAATTAGAACAGCATGACATAAATGAAGACACCCTTGGACTCAAAATGCTTGAATTCCAACTTTGTCACTTATTATTATATGACTTTTTCAATTTTCCTGGCCTCAGTTTACTCATCTGTAAAATGCAAATAATACTATTCCCCCCAACCCCAAAAAAGATTATTGTAGGATAAATGCTTTGCAAACTTTAAACCATTCTAGAAATGTGAGCTTATGTTTTTGTTATATGGGCTATTTTCTCCACTTATGTCTCACAATGGTGTGGAGATTACCCTGCATCTCAAAGCCTGTGCCAGGTCCTATTAATATGGAAAGTCTTCTCATATAGACCAAGTGGTTGCCTAGACTAGGACCAGGATTACCTAGCTCAGCCAGAGTAGAAGGAACCCACAGTAATCTCTCATGGACCTTAGAGATCATCTAGTCCAACCTTTGGAAGTGGGGAGACTGAGGGCAGAAAGTGAAGTGACTTGCCCATCACAAAGGAAATGAGTAAAGGAATTAGATGTCCTGACTCCAAATCTAGCATGATATCCCTTGTGCACTGCAGCTTCTAGTCACCAGGCTGACCACAAGGTGATAAATTTTTAGCTACAGTAATTTTTTTATTTTTTTTTTAACTTTTGAATACTTTCTTCTCTGTCACAGGGGAGGAAGGCTCTGCTAGAGTGGCCCAGAATAGTGGAATCTCAGGTTGTTAATATATTTATCAATTCTAAGGCCTTATACCATTCAAGAAAGACAATGTGGAACTGCAAACAGGGATCTAGCCTCAGAGAAGAAAGACGTGTACCTAAAAAAATCTCACCTCCTTCACATGTTGGCTCTGCAATCTCAGGTAATCTCTCAATTTTCTAGGCAACTCTCTGTTGCCAATCTGCACTGGAAGAGAGTTTCTTCACCAAAAATACCGCAGGTCCACCCCCAGAATAACCCACTATCATTAGGTTGTGGTTTTTTACTTTGTATTCTTGCCCAGGCAGGAACTATATTGGCTATTTACAATCCCCCTGTTAATCATTTTCAACCTGAATCAATTTGTCTCTTCTTAGGAAGCCCAGAGTCCCCTCCCACTCCCTAGGATTCAAAACAAACTGGTGATTAGCTTTATTTCCAATTCACCTCAGAACTCCTAAACTCAAGCAATGCACCAGTCTCCAGTAACAAGGACCACAGGCATAGCCACCAAGCTGGGCCCACACAATCACATGACTGAGTGAGAGAAAGGAAAAATACCACCAGTGTCCATCTTTTTAATACTCCATTCTTTAGTTTCTGAGCCAATCTTTATTTGCACAACTGGGAACTTCTGGGAGCCAAGAAAATCTCTGTGTCAGATTTAAGAAGACCTAGTAATCTCAGCGTGGGATCAGCTCGGATCTTCCCTGTATCATTTCACTCAGCATAAATTATTAATAGATTACAGAGTGTTCCAAGGGCACAGAAGTATAATTCAACAGGATGGATGAAGATATCAGCTATTAAAAACCAAAAGGAAATATAGGCTCATATATTAAGGGTTTTCACTATTCCAGATGTTTATTGTCTTCAAATAATAAATAACTTTGATTTTCAGTTCTTACTGAATCACTTTGGGCAGCCCAAGCAGCCCCAATCCAAGAACAATAGGGGGAAATGAGTGCATATGTGGTCAAATGCTCTGTCTCTGCTAGGAGGTAGTCAGTCCTTGTCTTGTGAAGAAAGGAATATTCAGGTTAGAGATTGCTACTTCTAAAACAATGCTCACTCATCAGGCATGTTAAAATTCCAAAGTGTCTGTTAGCCATTTCTTACATGATTGCTTCAAGTATTTTTAACCAGCTTAAAAGAAAGAAACAATTGGTTTCTAAGACTATAAATCAAGTATTTGCACATATGCATATAAAGGGTAAATTTTTCCTCAAGGCAAATGGTCTTACATTAAATTTATTGCAGCAAATGTGTGTTGAGTGTCATAGATGTATGTGTATGTGTTCATGCAAGTCATCATGTTAACTAAGTGATCTGAAAGTGGTAAGTTAAACAAGACACAGTCCATGGCCTCAGGAAACGTATACTCTAGTAGAGGAGTATGAAAAGTCTATTAATAAAGGCAAAATGCTAAATTTTCCTAAACTTGGAGTCAAGAAGGCCTAAGTTTCAATCCTACCTCAGATATACACTAGGTAAATGACCTGACCCTGATCTTTGATCTCTATAGCCCTCAGTTTTGTCATCTATAAAATATTAATCATAATTATAATAATTACTTCACAGAGTTAATGTGAAGATCAAAGAGTGGTGGAGTGATTAGAATGCTTAACTTAGAGGCTTCGAATCCTGCCTTGGACACCTAACCATGGACAAATTCCCTAACCTTTCTTTCTGACTCAGTCTTCTTCTCTATAAAATGAGGGGTTAAATTCAATGACTTTCAATGTCCTTTCTAGATTTAAATGTAATCACAATCACAGCTTGAACAAGAACATGAAACAACAATTGTCTGTGTGACCCTATATGCCTCAGTTTCCTCATCTGTAAAAATGAGCTGGAGAAGGAAATGATACTCTCCTTCAGTATTTTTGAAAAAAAAAATGCAATCACAGAGACAGGTACAACTGAAAAAATATCAATCTAATCACAGTTCCTAGAACATAGAGGATATTTAACAAATGTTTGCTCAGCAATTTATTGATTTACTTATTACGTTTCTAGTATGAGCCAAGCTCCCTGCTAAAGGGCTACAAAGACAAAATGGTAAGCAGGGACTGCCCTCAAGTCACTTGTAGAGATAAAGCCTCAAACAACAGAAATGGATGAAACATTCAAAAGATTGTGTCTAGAACACTGGTTTTTAATTTGTTTTGTGTCATGGCAGTCTAATAAAACTGATAGGCTCTTCTCAAAGTCTATATTTTTAGATGTATAAAATAAAATACATAGAATTACAAGAGAAACCAATCATATTGAAATACAATTGCTTAATCTTTATTTTATTTTATTTTATTTTATATTGTGTGAAACTCAATTTAAGAACTCCTGGAGAAAGAAAAGAGAAGAGGGCCCAGGACAAAACCTTGAGGAAAACCTTTATTAAAGACATAGGAAGAAAAAGTGGAATCAGTGAAAGAAATAAAGAAGGAGAACTGGGAGGGGCCAGCGTCCCAGAAGCTAAAAAGTAGAGAGATCTGAGGACTAGAGGATGCCAAATGGTATGAAATGCTCTGGAAAAGATGAGAGAGATAAGACAGTGAATTAATAAGCTGCATTGATCTCTGGGGACAAATTCATAATTCTAAATTCTTAATTTTTATATTGCAAAGTCAGTAAATGCCAGAGTTCTAGTTGAACTTTGATATGTTTTATCCTTTTAACTCCAAGATATTTAATGTTCTTATGAAAATTGGGAATATTCTCCCATGAACACCCTGTTATTTTCCTCATTCAAACAAGTATTTATTAAGCACTTAGCATGTGCTAGACATCATTCTAGGCATTGGGGACACAAGTATATATATATATTTTTTTTTTTAATCAAACAAATCTGTTTATGAGGAGCTTGCATTCTAAAGGAGGGGGTTATACATAAGTATACACAACAAAAACATAGTAAACATATGTGTTATATGATATATGATATATGTTATATATAACACATATGTGTATACAACACATCTAAAACTAAGGTATGTTTAAGTATGTGTATACACTGCAGTTATATACAAGGTACTTTGGAAAGAAAGTCACTACCAAAACAGAAATTATATTTTATGTGATTTCACATGTATAATCCATATCATATTGTTTTCCTTCTCAAAGGGTGGAGGATAAATGAGTGAGAAAGAGAGAAATTGGATTTCAAATTTTTTGTAAATGAATGTTACAAAAATTTTACATATAATTGGGAAATATTTAGTGACATAAAAATATATTTTAAAAAAGAATGGAAGAAGCAATGGTTGCTATTCAGTTCTTTTTCATTTGTGTCTTACTCTACATGTCCCTATTTGGAGATTCCTTAGTAAAGATACTACAGTAATTCACCATTTCCTTTTCCAGCTCATTTTACAAATGAGTAAACAAAGTTACATGACTTGCCCAGGGTCACATAGCATTTTTTAACGCAGGTCTTCCTGACTCCAGGTGTAGCATTCTATCCACTGTGCCACTTAGAAGTGGAGGGTTTTGGCGAAACCTTCAGAAAAAAAATGGCATCTGATCTCATCTTAAAGAATGAGATAAATTCTACAAGGCAAAGGTAAGGAGGAATATTCCACGCTTGGAAGACAACAGCCCAAAAGCACTGAGATGAAAAATGAAGATCCTCATGTTAAGAACAGAAATCCAGCTTAGTTGGATTGGAGAGTGTGTGATGAGTAGTAATGTACAATAGACCTAAACAAAAAGACTAGGGTCACGTGTTCTAAAAATTAGACAGACAAGTTTATGGTTCTTTTTCTAGAGACAAAACAAATTTGTAAAATAGTAACCTGATTATTATGATCATACTAGTTTTTTTTTAAGAAGAAAATCCAACAATTTGGGAACCTCCTTCAAGATAATATATGCAGGGAACAACTAGTTAATGCAGTGGATAGAGAACCAGCCCTGAAGTCAGGAAGTTCAAATCTGACCTCAGACTCTTCCTGCAATGCGACCCTGGGCAAGTCACTTAATCCCAATTGCCTCAGTTAATAATAATAATAATAATAATAATAATAATAATATTATCCAGTTGAGGTGGGAATCTGATCCAGCCCATATATTACAGGGCAGATAAAGTGCAGAGCAGTACTATGAATCAAGTGCCGAAATCACTGAGAAGTGGAGAATTATGGAGGCTGGTGGATGGCTGGGAAGAATATGGCAAGAAGGCGATATAATTTGAAATTATAACTTTAAGAAAGAAGGTTTTGTGGGTGATCTTGGCAGAACATTGGCCTGGGAAGGGCGATAGGGACTCAGGAATATGCTGAGAAGAGCTGCAGTTAGACATGAGACAGTAGGCCTCGGCTATAACACACAGAGATTGGGAAGGATGAAAAGGATCAACACAGAAGCAACACTTGAATGTTCCTTTTCTTACATAAGTGTAGATATTTTTAATGTCAAAATGTTCTGCTCTCTAAGAGGTGTGGGTATTTTTTTTTTGGAAATTCAGTTAGAATCTAAGTAATTAGCCTTGACCTGCATTTTTGAGAGCATGTTAGATGTAATGAAATTGTGATCTTTCTCTTTCCTCAATGATCAGTTTGCGTTCCTTGTCCTCCATGATGTTGCTGAGCTGAAAAGCAGAAGAAAGATGTCAGTCAAGATGGGGGAAGAGTTCTAATTGATGACATGCAAGAATAAAGTAAAAGATTTTGGGATATATAAACGAGAATTGGGAGAAAAGATCGCTCATTTCAATACTTAAAGGGCTATTGCAAAAAATCAGATTTGTTTTGCTTGACAATGGGTGGGAATTTCAAAGAGGAAAACTGACATTGGTCTTCAGGGAAAAACTTCCTAATAAGTAGACTGGCATGGGCAGCTTGGGACAGTAAGGTGCTACGGCTGAATGATCACTTATCGGTAATGACCATGAGGGGCTTCTTTTTTCAAGTATGTATCAAAGTAGACCTCCCTTTCCAAATCAGAAAGTTTGTGATTCTATTAACTTTCCTTAATTCTCATTTGGAGCTCCTTGATCCTGCACTCTATTGTTCACTCTGTCTAATCTTGCCTATGCATTCAACCTGTATTCCAGTTATTTGTGTTCATGTCTCCTTTTCCCACTGGGTCTTATGACCCTTGAGGATAGGGGCAATATTCTTTTCATATTTGTATTCCTAACAGCTAGCACAGTACCTTGTACAGAGAGGGAGAGAGACAAGGACTTAATTGGTATGGGGTCTCTGGGAAACTCTCCCAATGTAAATCAGGACATTTACTGATGTACACTGACACTTAACAGATGCTTTTTCATCCATTCACTTAAGAGTTCTCAAGAACTGAGGCAGGGATAATGAGGGAGAAGAACCAGTCTGGGACAGGTGAAAGAGAGCCAATCAAAGTGAAATACTGCCACCTAGTGCCTACTTTGGATCAAGTCAAGTAGCTGTTACTTCAGCATCCAGATCTCACCTATGGATCTGAATCCAAACTGGTAAATGTGTGAGAGGGAGAACCTGCGTACCCAGACTTTTTCTTAATTGATTTTGGGCCATTCTTATCATTAACATCTTATGTATATATTAATCTAGAAGAATATGCTTTGAAGCTACAGTAAGCTGCCTACTGGAGCTCAGATACTGAGCCCAGACAGCTGAGTGAAACTACTCCTTCAGCCAGTAAACACAACTGAATTTAGCACCTAGTTAGCAAAATAATTAGCTAAAATAGGAAGCTACCAGATGTTTTGCTCCCCCCACCCCTGAGCCCCAACGAGTACATCTTCCTTCCTCCAAAGTGCCATCCTGCTCCCTCCACCTACATCCCCATCAGCATCCCTTATTCGAGGAGCTCAAGAAAACAGCCCCTTTTTTCCTATTCTGTCTCTAAGACATATACATCCGGCTTAATTCTGTGGCTTCAGATCTGCTCCTGTTTACAGTGGGGCTGAACAAGCTTCTTTTTTGGTATGAAACCATGGAACCAAGAAGCAAGGGGTCAAATCCTGACTCTGATACTGAATGTTCATATGGCAATGGGCTATAAATGACCCATCCCCTTAATCAATTCCCTGAGCCTCGATTTCCTTATCTATAAAATGCATCAGATAGCATAGTATATAGAGAATATAGAGTGCCAGGCTTGGAGTCAGGAAGACCTGAATTCAAATTTGACCTCAGACATTGACTAGCTGTGTGGCCCTGGTCAAGTCACTTAATACTGTTTGCCTCAGTTTCCCCATCTGTAAAATGAGTGGAGAAGAAATCCAGAATCTTTGCCAAGAAAATCTCAAAATAGGGTCCAAAAGAATCAGATTTAACTGAACAACAAAAATATGTATACTACTATTTACCTCACAGGATGACTATGAAAAAGAAAGTGCTTTCTTAAAACTTTACTTAAATGTGAACTACTATTTTCATTACCATTCATGATCATTGTAATGATATTGAGTACTCCTAAGATTCCAAGACACGGCAAAAGATCAAATAGCTCTACATTGAAATGGGCTCTAGGATGACTTGGAAGTCTAGGAGGAGGTGGAAGGAAAGCAACAACATACTGTTGTGTGCAACAGAGACAGAGATCGACAAAATTGATCCTGTCTAAAGTTGGTGAGAAACCAGGGTTGGCTTAAGATGAATCCTTAGCTATAGTCAAAATAAGCAGGATTCTCCTTATTCCTCAAAACATGAGCTATAACCCATGGAATTGCTCTGAAACAAAATCATCTTCAGCTACATTGAGTCTGAAGGTCTAATTTATAAAGAAAATGTCATGACAACAAGATTATTAGATCTAGGATAGACCAAAGGAAGTTAGAGAATCTCATCTATAAAAAAGAAGGGAGTTGGCTTAAATGACCCCTGAAGTCCCTTCCATTTCTAAATCTATGATCCATTTCTTCAGAATAAATTCTCATTTGTTTGGAATAGTTTGAGCGGGGATCCCTGTGTAAATGAAAGAATATTCAGGAAGCAATTAAATTATAGAACCAGAAGGTACCTTTGAGATCATTAATCCAACCTTTTTATATATGGGTATGAGAAAATTAAGACAGAAGTAATTTTTCCATCCAAGGTCACACAGCTACTTATTGTCATTGCCTTTTAATGCTCAAGCCAATTTTCTCAGTTTGAGTGGCATGGTGTAATAGATAGAATAGTAATAGAGAAGAATTCATAAAATCTTATTTCTAGTCTTTGCTCTGTCCCTTACTAAATATGAGGGACTTCCCTGGGTTTTCATTTCCTTATTTACAAAATTACAAAATAATGTACAAAATTAGGTTGAATTCTCTTAATACTTAAATTGATTTTGAAGGGTTCTTTCCAATTATATAAAGCTATAGCACAAACACACATGAATCTGTAAATGCATTAAGAGTTCCCACAAACTTAACTGGAAACATTCTATTTGTTGCTTATTTTCAACAGGGAAAACTGGATCCAATAATGTTTTAGATGCTTCTCTTTATTCTTTGCTGCAGCTGGAAAGCAATTTTACTGATAGCTTATTCCTGACCCTACATTCAGCTTCCCACCTGGCCAGATCCAGGTTGATGGTGACTAAGACACTTTCTGCAGGTGCCTGAGTCATCTCTAAGTCATTTTCTTCCGGAGGAATTTGTCAACATTTTTTTTTAGTCTTTAAGTGAAAACTTTTAAAATATGATGTCTCTCTTGTTTCCTTTCCCCTTTCTTTTTTATTTTTCCTCCTTAGGAAATTATCTTACATTCCTTCCACTGACAGAGCAGTGGAAAAGAACATGGACATTTTTGGGTGTCCCATAAAATAGCAGTTGAGGTCTGCAAAAAAGAAAAAAAAAAGATAAGGAAGAAAGTATATGTACACACACACACACACACACACACACACACACACACACACACACACACACACATTTCACATTTTTTTTTCCTTAAAGGAAGGGAATAGAGAAGGGTTAGGAAAAGTCAATGACAGAAATTGAATCCAATGAGTTCTGCCATAATCCATCACCATAATTAAAACTGTCTCTAAAGGAGATAGTCAAGAAGTCTCTTCCAATGCCAAACCAGTCACTAATTGACTTTGTGACCCATGGCAAATCACTTGACATCATGAGATCATAGGATTTAGTAGTAGACCAATAATAGTAATAGTTTACATTGAGATTTGCAAAGCTCTTTCCACATCTCATTTGCCGCTTATAGCAATCTTGTCAGATTATATCCACTTTTTGTTGTTGTTTAGTCATGTATAATTTTATGGAGGTTGGGCTTTTCTCAGCAAAGATACTGGACAGATTTGCCATTTTATGGGTGAGGAAACTGAGGCAAACCAGGTAAAATGCCTAGGCCAAAGTCATGCAGTTACTACATGTCTGAAGTCAGATTTCAATTGAGGAATATGAGTCTTCCTGACTCTAAACCCAGTACTCTTATCTACTGAATCACATATCTGCCCTACTTCACAGATGAGCAAGCAGGTTAAATGAAGTAAACTGATCTAGTAGAGTGTAATTGAAAGTGTGTTGGATTGAGAATCATAGGAACTAAATTCAAAAATCCCAATTTCTACCATTTGCTATCTGTGTGACTTTAGTCAAGTAAATCCATCTCCCCATCCTTAGTTTCCTTATTTTTTAAATGAGGAGTTTTATTAGGTGACCATTGGGGTCCCTTCTAGGACAGTTAGTGCTATAGAGCATCAGGGCTGAAATTAGGAAGCTTCCTCTTCCTGAGTTCAAATCCAGCTTCAGACACTTACTAGCTATGTGACTTTGGGCAAGCTATTTAACCCTATTTGTCTCAGTTTCCTCATCTGTAAGATGAGCTGAAAAAGGAAATGACAAATCATTTCAGTTTCTTTGCCAAGAAAACTCCAAATGGGGTCACAAAAAGTCAGACCAGACTGATGATCCAAATGATAACAGTAGCCTGACCCCAAAGTGTGTGGGATCAACTAATTGAGGGTAGGAAGATGAGTAGAATTCCCACTCTCCCCACATGAGACCTGTCTTCAACACAACCACATTCACCCTTATCCCCACAATACCTCCACGATACCCTCTCCTACTACTCAAACTCCTAGCCTTTCTTCCTCTTTACTAGCTGTCAATCCTACAGGGAATTTTTCATATAAAAATAGTATATTCTTTACTCTCACTTGCCCAGAATTAGGTAAACTATGTCTCTCCCTCAGGGTTCCAAGAGTGTCCAAAAGAGTTTGAGTGTCTCTTCTCCAATGCTATTGATCAAAATCTTTACAAGTTGTCTTCCTCTTGCAGTTAATCAAAAGCCCCTTTCATTTCTCCACTTTCCCCTTTACAATTTTGATATATCATGGGTCGGCATAAGAATTAAAAGGGGATTTGGAAGAAGTTTTGCATAAGCCGCAGATGACACCCGAAGTTCAGTGGACAACATAGAGCCTATGCTCAAATACTTAATCTTACAATATTGAAATTTTGCAATAAGGGACTCCAAATACCCCATAAAAGAAAAAAATTCCGACTTCTCTGGCATGAAGAGAAGGCCATAAAAATTTATGAGGATTTTCCAGGATGGGGGGGGGGGGACAGGAGGGTAATGGTTGTGGCACTCCTGATCCCCACAATGTGGAAGGGATACAGTAATGAGCACCCCAGCTGTATCTAACATGTATCCTCAATTAACTCTTACAAAGGGATATTTACTTTGAGGCTGTAGCAATGGCAAAAGTGCAAACATTTCCCCTACTACCTGGAGGTGGGGGTATGGAATATATTCTCCTCTATACTACTTCAATGTTTGTGGACAATAGATTTACGCAACACCTTCCCATCAAATTCAGTGATTGCCCTGGTACCACTAGAAAAATCTGTTACTTTGTCCACAAGCAGTTCCTCCCTATGGCAGAGGTAGGAGTACAGAGAGGGCATAAGTCCAGCTTTTTGTTAAACAGTGACCAATAATAGGAGTCCCACCCTCCCTTTTGGGGTTGAGTGGAACAGAGTGAGTCACATAGGATTAGCAATTCTGGAGGGGTTGTTATCTCCATCATAGACCTCTTTACATGATCTTTCCCCCAAAAAAAAAAATTCCTATCAACCAGGTTCACAGCCTTGGTGCCCTCTGCCGCTCCCCTCTCTCCCTCACCAAAGATAGCCAATCAGCTGCCAAATCTAATTATTTATACCCACATAACACCTTTCAGGTCACTCTTAAAGTCACCTTAAATCAGGTGAAAACTCTTCTGTGGTAATACCTTCTTAATTGGTCTCCCAGCTTTCATTCTCTCCCTTCCACAACCAATCAATCTTCAAAAGATTCCAGCTGCCCAGCTGATTTTCCCTAAGCACATGTCTGATCATATCACTCCATAAATTCCAGTGGCCTCATCATGATTCTATGATCAAATGCCTCTTTCTCACATCCTTTTTTGATGTACATTTTCTGTATGTTTTGTAGTGTATTTGTTAGCATAGTAGCACATTTATAATTTATAAATAATTAGAATATACACATATGTATGGGTGTATATATATACATGCATATAGATATACCTCTGTTTCACTTAAATTCAATTCATATGCAAGTCAAGATCATAATTTATGATGTCACTGGCCCTCTTTGAAAACAAAAGATCACCAAAAACAAATATATATATATATATGTATGTATTTATATAAATATAAAAAACACATACCCACTATATGTGTGTGTGTATGTATACATTAGGATTGCAGCAAACAGTAGGCTAAGTCTAGAGTTAGGAAGATTTGAGTTCAAATACAGCCTCAGAACCTAGCTATGCAACCCTGGGCAGCTCATCTAACTTCTACCTGCCTCTGTTTACTCATCTTAAAATGGGGATAATAAATAGCTCTTACCTCCCAGGATTGTCGTGAATAATAAGATATTTTTAAGACATTTTGCAAACCTTGAAGAACTATGTAAATGCTTATTATTATTAATGTGTGCTTTAAAATGTAATAATGAGTTATATGATCAAAAGTCTGGAGACCTCTGTATTAGATCATAGCTCTCAGAATGTTAGAGTGGGAAGAGACTTTGGAAATCATCTAACCTGATCCTTCCATTTTATTTTATAGATGAACTAACAAAGATCTAGAAAAGTTTGAAAATCCAAGTAGTACTAGCAGAGCTGGAATCAAGATCCACTTCTTAATGGGTTTCCTCATCTGCAAAATGAGTTGACTGAGATGATCTCTGAAGTCCTTTCCCATTAGTATGAGAGCAAGATCCATCATAGGATGTAATTCAGACAAGGCACATTAGTGTCTCATAGAATCATTAACTTTCATTTACCCAGTTCTAGTTTTTAATGTGTGATTTTCTTCAATTAGCTTTTGTATCTCTTTTTTCATTTCATTAATTCTACTTTTCAAAGTGTTGTTTGCTTCAGTGGATTTTTTCTTTTCTTTTCTTCTCTCTCTCTCTCTCTCTCTCTCTCTCTCTCTCTCTCTCTCTCTCTCTCTCTCTCTCTCTCTCTCTCTTTTTTGCATTTTGCCTGTTGTGTTTTTTGAAGAATTGATTTCTTCAATGGATTTTTTTGCACTTGAGCAATTGTATTTTTAAAGGAATAAATTTTCTTCAATCAATTTTTTTCTTCCTTTTCCAAGCTGTTGATTTTCTTTTGCATATTTCTCATTTCTTTTCTCATTTTTCTTCTATCTCTCTTATTTGCCTTTTAAAATCTTTTATCAGAAGTTCCAAGAAGGCTCTTTGGTTTTGAGACCAATTCATATCACTCTTTGAGGTTTCCTCTGTAGATATTTTATCTTCATCTGAGTTGATGTTTTGATCTTCCCTGTCACCATAGTAGCTTTCTATATTTAAGGTTCTTTTCTATTTCTTACTCATTTTCTTTCCTTCTCTTTTTTTATTTCTGAGCTCTGCTTCTGGGATACCTGGGACACTATCCCAAGTTTCCTAAGCAGCTCCAAGCTTTGCCTCTGAGCACAGAGGCCCCTTGTATTTGGTATCTTGTTCATAACAGAGGGTAACTTTACCTGCTCTCTTTAAGAAACAGCCTGATTTCCCAAAATTTGCCTTCTGGGCTGGGACTGGAGGCTGCAGCATTGCTCTGCTTTACTACTGAGCCAGGACAGAGGCTGATCTGCCGTGATTATGATCCTCTCACTGGCTTTCCCAGACACCTTCTGAGCTGGGCTAAACAGCTCTTTCACTCCAGTGAAACTGACTTTTCTTAAAGTCCTTCCAATCTATCTTGAACTATATTCATTCCATCAGACTATTCAGAGGCTTGGTTTATGTGTTTTTTGAGGTGATTGGGAGAGCTTGAGTAGCTTCCTGACTTCACCCCACCATCTTGGCTCTCTCCCCACAAGATTCATTTTTAAAACCTACAAAGGAACTCAAATATTCAGGTGTCCCTAAGTTATTTTTAATTAGGTACTCAGTTCTGTCCAATTAGATCTTTGTTTCCACCAGGAGAGACCACACTTAAAAACTGACAACCAGAAAGATTTAAGAAAAAAATTGTTCAGTCATTTTTCAGTCATGTCTGATTCCATTTTGGGTTTTTGTGGTAGAGATATTGAAAATTTTTTCTGTTTCCTTCTCCAGATCATTTTACAGATGAGGAAACTGAGGCAAAAAGCGACCTTTCCCCAGAGTCACACAGTGTCTAAGGCCAGATTTGAACTCAGCAGGCGTGGTAGTCTTTCCACTGAACCACTTTGCTGAACCCAGAAAAAAGATTAACCTTCACCTAAGAAAGCCTGGTTTGGGGGTGAAATAATGGTAAATATCTAACAGAAAAGAGGAAGGTCATATTGCTTTGATATTGATTAAGCCCTTTATTGTAGTAGCCTCCTGGTCCAAATGGTGGGCAGAGACCACACAGAAAAGGAAAACATATCTGTTCTCAATATTCCTATTTTAAACCTACTTTCACCCTTACATTTCCTTGTTTTTGATCGGATAGGAGTATTACTCCTATGCCTGATGATGTGATTCCCCTACTCTACCAACTTCTGTGGTTTCCTATTGCCTTTAGAATAAAACAAAAATAAAATAAAAATTAGTTTTTTAAAGTCCTTTATAACCTGATCCCAAACTATCTTTCTAATCTCACTAGATATTACTCTCCCTCACCCACTTTTAGATCCAGACAAACTTTTCTCTTTGTCCCTCATTCATTTCCTATAGATAAGGGGAAAAAAAGATATCATAAAATACTTCCTTATGTTCTTTGCAGAGGTAAGGTACCATAGGAACTTTGAAGAAAAAACAATCCCTTGTTTTATAACCAAACCTCTCAGAAATGCATTTCTATTAATGTATAAACAATTCTGCTTAGAGAGAAATTGATTGATAAATTCCACCAGCTCCTTCCTCAAACAATTTCAAAAACAGATTTTCTAGCAAGTTCCAAGAAATATTCCACCATAATATAAAGCCTTTGCTTTATATTATGTTTAAAGCTCAAAATTTAAATTTAAAGGTTTTTGAATTACTAAACAAAGAGATCAATATTAATCTTGGCCCAGATCCTGATAAAAGTTTCTTCTGAAAACCAGCAGTTCCCTATAATGACTTCCTCTTTAAGTCTAATCAAGGATAAACAAAAGAGACAACTCTTTAGATATGGTTAACTAAAAAACATCCTCATTCTTAGTTTGGTCCACAGTAAACTTGGCACTCCTACTCTCAGCTCGGTCCTTTATTAATCTGGCTGGCTGCTGATTCTGTCTAGGGGAATTAAGATCACTTTCCAAATTTGATCAAGGTGAACTGATTCAAGGGAGGCTGATTAGATCTTTTTCTATTCAAGGAAAAACTAGTCAAAGGAAGCATAGCACTTCATTCTAGGATTTGTTGTAATACTAATTTTTAATTTCTATGACGCAATTGGAGTTTTAGTATGTTTGGGAAAATATGCTTGAGTATATGTATACTTATACATTGTAAAAAAAACTATATATACTAATGAATTTCATTGAACTACTTTTTTTTCATCTTTCTTTTTTATTCATTTTTACAAGGGACAATTTAAGGTATAAAGAAAGCATAATAGGTATTAACTCGCAAACAAATGACCAAAGGGTTGCAGAGGTTATGCAATCACTGTTGACTCTGAAAATACTAAAAAAAATTACCAAAAAACTCACACAGGTAATCACAACCATCGTTAACTCTAAAAAATAAAATAAAACCAAAGAGCTAAAAGTGGTCATGAGCAAAAACCTTTCTTTATTCCATTGGAGGAGGGAAACTAGACATATGACCCAATTTAGTGTAGGCAAATCTCTCTCTCTCTGTCTCTCTCTCTGTCTCTCTCTCTGTCTCTCTCTCTGTCTCTCTCTCTCTCTCTCTCTCTCTCTCTCTCTCTCTCTCTCTCTCTCTCTCTCTCTCTCTCTGTATATCTATATCTATATCTATATCTATATCTATATATATATATATATATACTAGTGGCCACACAGTAATCCTGATCTGTAATCCTGATAATGAGGGGTAACAGCAACAATGAGACAAGTTTGATATAACAGGACTTCATGACAGTGGTTTCTGCAGGTGTTTGTCCAATATTAGGGACCAGCTGGTACTGATTTGAAACAATTCTGGGATTTTTCTGTGGCTGAATTTATCCAGAGGGTGAGCACAAAGAATTGTTGTTATTCCAAACCCAGGGCACAGCTTGCATGCTGAATCTTAGTTCTGGAAAACAGGTTGTCTCCTAATAGTAAAAAGAAGAAAGTTAAAAAAAGGAGGGAGTAGGTTTGGCAAGGGAATCCTGACATTTAACCCTTCTGGCCAAAGGGAGGGAGTCTAAAAGAATGCTTCAGCTTTTGGGCAATAAAGCCAAGATGCTATGAGAGGCCAATTGGACCAAAACAAGTTGAGTTGAAGTCAACTGTGGGCTTAGGTTGGTGAGCTCAATGATTAAGATGATAAATCTAACAATTGGTTAGCCTCTTCCCCTTAGCAATGATGGAATATTATTTATATCTCAGATCAGCTCTTAAGAGGACCTTTCAGGGAAATGTGTCCTGGGTATCAGTGAGATAGTCCCAATAGAAAATTAGGACCTTGATGTCTAGACACAAAGAAAAGGGAAGAAGGAAAAAATAACTGGGATAGTGTACTCAGCCCTTGGTCCAGAATCTTGGGAAAGTTGTCTTATTTGGATGTCATCTGTTTCTGAGTCTATAATAGATGAACCTTAAAGTCCCCAGAGGGTTCTGCTGTTGACTCAAGATTGGGGGCTTTCTTCAGATAATTTAGGAATCCATACCCACAAATTTGGCAGCTATGGGAGTAGTCAAAATGACCTAATAGGAGCCTTTAAAAAACAATGATTGATTGATCAATACAGGGCCAGTTTCCAGATAAGACTTATGGGTTGCTTAAGATATATAATTGTGTTTTCAGATGAAGAAATGAAAGCCATTTACATGAAAAAATTCTCTAAATCATTATTAATTAGAGAAATGCAAATTAGTACAACTCTGAGATACCATTTCATACCTCTCAGATTGGCTAAGGTGAAAGGAAATGATAATGATTAATATTGGAAGGCATGTAGGAAAATTGGGATATTAATGCATTGTTGTTGGAGTTGTGAAATGATCCAATTATTCTGGAGAGCAATCTAGAACTATGCCCAAAAGGGGATAAAACTGTGCATACTCTTTGATCCAACAGTGTCTCTACTGGGCTTGTATCCCAAAGAGATCATAAAAGAAGGTAAAGGACCCACATACATAAAGATATTTGTAAATGTTCTTTTTGTAGTGTCAAGGAATTGGAAATTGAGTGGATGCCCATCAGTAGGGGAATGACTGAATAAATTAAGGTATATGAATATTATGTAATATGATTGTTCCATAACAAATGATGAGCAGGCTGATTTCAGAAAAACTTAGACTCACATAAACTGATGCTGAGTGAAGTGAACAGAACCCAGAGAACATTGTACATAGTAACAGCAAAATTATGTGATGATCAACTGTGATGTATTTAACTCTTCTCAGCAATGTAGTGATTCAAGACAATTCCAATAGATTTGGAATGGAAAATGCCATCTCCATCCAGAGAGAGAACTATAGAGATTGAATATGGATCAAAGCATAGTATTTTCATCATTTTTTTGTTTGCTTGCTTTTTCTTTCTCATGTTTTTCCCCTTTTGGTTTGATTTTTCTTGCATAATATGACAAATATGGAAATATGTTTAAAAGAATTGTGCAAGTAACCCATATCAGATTGTACATGTAACCTATATCAGATTGCTTGCTGTTTTGCAGGTGGGGGAGGGGTGGTAAAGGAAGGGAAAAAGAAAAATTTGGAACACAAAGTCTTATAAAAGAGAATGTTGAAAACTATCTTTATGTGTATTTGGAAAAAATAAAATACTTTTGAGGGAAAAAAGAGGTGTACAATTGTGAAAAAAAACTCCTTGCATCAATCTTTGGATCTGAGTTTCTAGTAAACAGACCTTAGATTCTTGGTTAAGGGTCTCTAAATGGAACAAAGAGATGATAACATTTCTTAGCCATGCAGGGCTAGGTTCAAACAATACAAAGTTATTTGAAAACAAATGATATGAATAAAAAATTAAAGTGAATAACTGTAACAGGGGAAAACTATGCAAAGTCTGAGATTCTTATATTTTGTCTAGGGATATCAGACCTTCGGCTTTAAGGAAGTAGTCAATATTTTTGGAATTATATATTAAACTTTCTTAATACCTGTACTTGTAGACTAAAACTATGAACATTTGTTTTTCAAGACTAAATGATATGACAAATTCTGGTTGTGTGATATTGAGTAAGTCACATAACCTCTTCACATCCAGATAATATGTTATAGAGAATATATCAACTTGTATTAGTACAGGGATTTCTTCATGGAAAAATTGAAGCTATATCAATGAAATTGCAAGGCCACTATCCAAAATACTCTAAGTTTCAGTTAGACTGGACCTCAAAGCCTATCTAGTCCAAGAACAAGAATCTTCCCAATAATGCACCCAAGTTTCCAATTTGGCTTTTGCTTAAAAGCCTCCAATGAAAGGAAACTCACTTCCTATTAAAGAAGTTCATTATGGCCTAGACTAGCTCTAATTATTAGATATTCTTTCCTTACATTACTCCCTGAAACTCTTAGCCAACACTTCTGCCCAAGAAGAACAAATTTAATGTATTCACATGGCAACTCTTTTATTAGACTTTTATCATATTTCTCTTCCCACCCCCATCAATATATCATACCCCAAGTTTTATCTTCTGTAGACTAAAAACTCTCAGTTCAATCCTCCAGTGGAATCCCCCCATGTGGCAAGGTCTTCAGTTCACTCACCATTCTGTTTGCTTTCTTTTGAATTATTAGTTTATCTATTAATCTATTCAGTAATCACTTATTAACTATAAGTAGCCACTTAATAAATGTCCTTTGAGTAATAATTTAATTTATTTATATCCTTCCTAAAATATGAAATACAACAATGAATACAGTTCTTCAGATGTGATCTGACCAGAACAGCATATGGGACAACTCTCACCTCAAGTATGCTAGACATTCTATCTCTCTCAATACAGTAAAGGTGAGCATTGCAAGAGATAGATATGTAAACTTTACAAGAGACAGAGCATGTTCCAAATTGCTCCCCAGAATAATTGGATCAAATAACAACTTCAATAATAGTGAATTAATGTCCCAATTTTACTATATCCTATCCAACATTCATCTTTTTTTCCTTTTCTAACAATTAAGACATCATCATAACTTTGGAGAAAGCAGTTTCAGTTGAATGATAAGGTCAGAAGCCAGATTACAAAGAGTTGAGAAGGAATCAAGACAAGTACAGGTATAGACAGATTTTTCTAAGAGTTTGAAAGATATGTATAACTACAACTAGCAGTGATGATAATATCTAAAAAGAATTTTTATTTTGTTGAAGGGATTAAGATCTGGCCATGTTTATAGGGAACAGGGAAGAATGGGTGAAAATTAGAGAAAACAGATTGTAGAGGCACTCTGCTGGAAATGACAGAAAGTTCTGGGATTAACAGCATATACAAGACAAGTTTGACCCTGACAAGAAACTGCTTTCATCATTTCTCTATCAGAGACTAGAAGCAAGGCAATCATAGACATTTATTGTTTGCTTACCTGTATGTTATTATCCCCAAAATAAGAATAGGAGTAGAAATGAAGATTGCAAGCCCACATACATACTTTCCTTGAGAAAGAAGGGAGAAGAATATGATATTAGGACGTGATAAAAAGTTGTTTCTGGGTCTTCATTAGTTGGCAAGTTTGAATGGAATAAACCTAAAAAAGAAGAGAGACTACTGAGTGATGGTGGTAATGGGAGAGTCTATAAGAATCAATAAAGAGCAAAAGTCTGCCTGTGACCCTTAGAGAATCAATATATTGAAAGGGTAATTATTGGAACTATGACACCTTATATATAGAATGTCTCATTTAATCTACAATGTCTCTATCAAGCTAGAGTCAAACACCAGTTCCAGGTGTTTGGGTCTTTTGTCTTTTTGAAGGAGGATATTTTATATACGTCAATAATACATTTTATATTGTATATGTAACTACATATGTCTTATATACAAGAAGCAAAAATGTTACCAAGGATATGTATATTAGGAAAAGAGAGTAGGATGGTCATGAAGAGAGAATGTCAAAGAGCAAATGAACAGTCTGAGTAGTATACTAGAACTCTCAAGACTGTAAATCAATCAGGAAACATTTATTAAGTATCTACAGTGTGCTTAGCCTTAGAGAATTACAAAAAAAGAAACAAAAATAGACCCTGCCCTCAAAGAGTATACATTCTAAAAAGGAAGGTTCTTATAAGTAGAGCATCCCTTCTAATGTGGAATTATGGAAGAATTTAAACAAGAGTTTCATAGAACAAGAAAGCATAGGAAGGCTATGATGAATATCAGTGATTGAAGGAATACCCACCCTGAGACAATCATGGATCATTTAGAGTAACAAGGTATATATATAGATTTTTAAAAGACTTAAGAACTCTGTTCAATGTAATGGCCAACTATATGATTCCAGCATGATGATGAAGTCTGTTAACTATTACCATACAAACAGGTGGGAAACTCAAGGTGAAAACTGAGATAAACATTTTAGGACTTGATCCATGTATGGAATTGTTTAAAATTCCTATATTTGTTGATTATAAAGAATATAATCAGAGAGGAATGAATTTGGGAGGGAGAAAGGGGAACTAGTAAGAGTGGTACCTAATAATAATAACAATAAGTAAAAGAAAAAAGAAGGTCATTGTATTATTTTCAAATATATTTTTTTCAATTAACCAAAAAATATGTGGAACACACCATGAATTTGCACGTCATTCTGACACAGAGATAATGCTTATCTCTGGAACATTCCTGTTTTTATATATGTGCTTTCAAAGCAAGTACTATAAGTTTGTTTTTGTTTTTTCTTTAATACAGAGGAAGATATCTTGCATGCAGATGGAGAGTAAGACAATCAGGAGGACAGTTTTGAAACCAACATGTTGAATTCCATGGACAAATTCTAAAAGATAAGAACTCTGATCAGTGTAATGGCTAATCATGATTCCCAATGACATAGCATGTTAGTCATCTCCTGGCAGTGAGATGATGAACCCAAGGTGAAGAATGAGACATATATTTTTGAATATAGTCAATATGGAAATTTGCTTTGCTTGACTTTGCATATTTATTAGATTTTCTTTCTTTTTTTTCCTCCTCGAGATCAAAGGAATGGGAAAAAGTGAAAGGGGGATAAAATAAATGTTTGCTAATAGTTTCATTTCTTAAACTCAAAAAATTAATTTATTATATGCTTTTTTAAATGCACAATATGCATAATAGATATTCATGATTTCACAAAAAATCTCTTTATATTGTTCTTTTTATAAGGAAATAATCATGATAATTGGTATTTATCAAGTTCAACAGCAAAAAAGAGAAATTTTAGTTTTAAAAACCCAAATGCATGTAGATGAAAAAAGGTTACATGAGGATTTGCTTTTCAGATATGGAATGTTCCCTCATCAATGAAACTCCCAATTTAGAAATGAGATTATTTCTAAGAGAACCATTTCCTGGAAAGAATAATGTTAGGATTTATTTGTGAACAGCTTCTCCTTTATATCTATTCATGGTGTGCCATTAAAAAGCTTCCTGTTTCTCAAGTTGTCCTTCCTAATAAAGATACTTCTGTCTTTTTGTTGAGTCTTTGTGTGAGTGGGCTAGGGTAGCAGATGTTCAGCTATTAATACATACCTTCCTGTTTTCCATGAACTCCCCTGGACCTTCTCCAGTTTTACCTTTTTCCTACTGGACCTGAGACAATATGGTGATCACATTTTCTGGAAAATGCCTTTACAAAGGGTCTTATCTATGAGAAAAGATTGGTCTTAACTAAAATATTAACATCTCTTCATCTACAGGAATCAATTCATGATTTATTCCCACTCCACCAATAACCCCCCCTCCAAAAAAAAAAAAAAAAGGAATTAAAGGAAAAGAATTTTCAACTTGTCAACAGATCCTAAATAAGCATCCTCACTGTGGTTACATTATAGGCCTTCAGAAACAGAAAACAAATTATGGAATGTTTCCCCTTTTAAGAAAGATCTTTGTTCCAATCTCAAGATGCCTTTCATCTAGCTAGAATTTCCTAGTCAAAATGAAGTCAGCTCAACAGTCTGGGTCTGTTCAAGTTTTAGCAAAATAGCCACTCAAGCATGAGAAAGGCTTAAGTCACTTTGTTTAGCTTAGATAAATTCTATCAACACCATCTTTAATAATTCCTTTGAAGGCCATTTCTCAAGAGACTTCAGAAAATGTTGTTTCCTCATAAATCCTTACTGTGTGGGTACCAAAAAAAAATTTATTATCAGTCCTAGTTTAAAAAATGGAAACATCTCAACTCAATCTTGACTGAAGCTCAGCAATTTCAATAAGCCATTCTTTCACATAGTCATTCCCAAAGTCTTTAAACCTCTTCTTTTAATTAACATTCTCTACTTCCACTCACCATTACTATATAAATGTGTGTTTGTGTGCTTATATACATGTATGTAAAATACTTGTATGAATATGTGTATCATGTATGTTTGTGTGTGGTATATATTTATGTACATGTATATATAACAACATGTATATGTGTTATAATAACATGTATATATAATATAATAATATATTGCATATTATATATAATAGTATGCATTATATGTGTATTATTGTGTATTGTATATAAACATGTATATTATGTGTTTGTGTGATATATATATATATTTATGTATAATGTACATTATAACATTATAAATAATATATTTATGTATATCTATATATAATGTTATATATAATATATATATACACATATATATAATGTTATTTCAATATAATGAAGACAACTAGGTATCACAGTGAGTAGAAAGCCAGATATGGAATCAAGAGGACTTAAATTCAAATCCAACCTCTGGGTGGGTGGCCCTAGGCAAGTCATTTAATTTCTATCTGCCTCAATTTCCTAACTGTAAAATGGGGATAATAATATCACCTACCTCAAAAGTTTGTTGTGAGGATAAAATGAGATATTTGTAAAGCAGTTAGCACAATATCTGGTGCTTAGTAGGTGTTTAATAAATGTTGTGTCCCTTCCCTCTGACCACAATTAGTTTTCTTTATAATCCTGTGTATTTTATTTTATGAATTTAAAAATATTGTTCTGAGATGGGATCATAGGCTTCATCAGATTGCCAGAGAGATCCATGACATAAAAAAGGTTAAACACCCCTGTACTATTCTAGTCATGAATATAAGCTCTTTTACTTTTCACAGTTTGGGGCTCATTTGGGTAATTTTGAGAGGTCTATAGGGAGAAGTCAGATGGTAAGGAATGAAGTAGAATGTAAGTGAACAAGGAAGTGAAGGCAGGGACCAGAATATGATACTTTTGAGAAATTTGGAGCAGGGGACAAGAGCTTGTGAACAGAGTGAAAGGTGCATTTTGTTGATTTGGTTTTGGATTTTCAGATTGTTGGTAGGTTTTTTGTTTGATTATGAGGGAGGGTTGCTTTTGTTTCTAGGAAAGGAAAACTATGAGCATGTTTTTACACAAAAAGAAAAAAGAGATGAAATAAAGAAAACAGAGGGAGACAGAGAATGGTGGAGAGGAAGAAGTAGTGAAGAAACTAGTTTATTGAAAGGGAAATGGACATGTTGGTACCAAGGACAGTGTAACTATGGACAGAGTTGTACAGGAAGAAGTGGTGACCTGTCTTCTCAAATCTCCTCTTGTGGCTCTGCCAAATTAGAGGGGACAGAACTGGGGAGTCCTTAGGAAGGGATCCCCATCTTACTATTTAGCACAGACCACTAGAGAAGCTCAAAGCAGAGACACTTTTCAATAGACATCCTCATCTTGTGAAAAGATGAAGTTGACTCAATCCAAGGTCTCTTAACCTTTTTCCATTTCACACAAAATTCTATACTCACTGTCTCCCCCTTCCTTCCTTTCTTAGAAGGAAAATTGGTCTTACTGTAGTACTTCTACTTTCTCCAAGACCAGTTTTATCAAATATCTTTTTATTCTGTTCTGTCTTCAATCTTTCCTCTCTTTTCCCACAGAGGACTAAATAGTGATTCTGAGGTGGACATCTGATGGAGAAAGTTTCAGAGTTGGTGCTGCCTACCAATAAAAAGCACTTCCTGCAACCACAGCAATTCTAACAGGAGAAGACCTCATCTAGTCAGCCAGAAATGTGGTCTTTGAATTGCTTTCAGAATAGTATAGATCTGACATGAATGTGAAATATCAGTTCAGCAATCCCATAAGTCTTTTAGGAATCTTTCTTACTTCCCCAAGAGTATATAAAAGAAGTGATGATTATTATCTCAGGTTTTAAGTATTTGTCAATGTGATCATATTAGTCTTTTGTGCTTTAATTGTTTTTGGTGTAGAAGAACTAAGTAGCTGCCCCATGACTAATACTACTACTTTGTACTTTGAGTAACTTTCCTAGAAGAGAACCTGTTAATGGTTTTCAGAGACATTTCAGAGAGGTTTCTAGACATGAGCCAAACAAGTTTTTCTTAAGATATTTTCTTCAAGAATATTTTATCACTAAATGTTTACATGAATAAAATAGAAAAAAGAAATCAATGAATTGGGCATGCAACTAAAAAAGCTAAAAAATAACAAATAAAAAATTCCCAATTAAATAACAAATTAGGAATACTGAAAATCAAAGGAGAGATTAATAAAATTGAAAATAAAAAAAACTATTGAACTAAAATAAAACTAACAGTTGGTTTAATGGGAAAAAACAACAAAATAGATAAATTTTGGTTAACTTAATTAGAAAAAAATAAAAGAAGAAAATCATATTACCAAACTCAAAATTGAAAATGGTGAATTTACCGCCAATGGAGGAGAAATTAAAGCAATAATTAGGAGCTATTTTGTTCAATTGTATGTCAACAAACCTGTCAATCTTATTAAAATGAATGAATATTTATAAAAATATAAACTGCCCCCAGAAGGGGAAATAAAATACCCAACCCCATTTCAGAAAAAGAAGTTTGAACAAGCTATTAATGAACTCCCTAAGAAAAAAATCTCAGGTAAAAGATTTTAGAATGGGTGCATTATGAGCCAGAGAATAAACAAGGAAAAAGTTTTATTGATTAGAGAAATGCAAATTAAAACAATCTTGAAATATCATTTTATACGTACCAGAATAGCTAAAATTATTGAAGGGGAAAGTGACAAATGTTGGAAAGGTTGAGGAAAAATTGGGACACTAATTCATTGTTGACGGAATTGTGACCTAATCCAACCATTCCAGAGAACAATTCAGAATTATGGTCAAAGAGTTAATAAACAGCTGAATTCTTCTTTCAGTGTTTCCCAGGACCTCAACTCCCACATTTGTTAAATGAGAAGATTGAATTAAATGGCCTCTATTCCTATAATCTTATGATTCCCGTTGTCTATGATTTGTATAGATTCACTGTCGCTCCAGAAATGGTATCTCTTCCCCAAAGCAAAGTATTGGTGGAGTAGTGAACTGATCCAATCATTCTGGAGAATAATGTGGAACTGTCCAAAGGATTATAAAACTGTATATTAGGTTTATACCCCAAAAAGATAAAAGGAAAAGGAAAAAGACCTAATTGGTCAAGAGCATTTGTGACAGTTCTTTTTTTGTGATAGCAAAGAATTAGAAATTAATGGATATCAATCAATTGACTGCATATTTATAATCTTTATCAAATAACTTGCCTTCTCAAGGAGAGAGAAATGGAGGGAAGGAAAAGTAAATTGGAAATTCAAACTTTTTAAAGGCAATTTTTAAAAAAATGTTTCTTTTATATATAATGGAGAAAAATAAAAACAAACAACATCTATGCTTTTAAAAAATTAAGTAAAAAAAAAACAAAGCTAACTGATCTCCAGCTTTCTGATAACACTGGGGTTTAGGGAAGAAGCACTTTAGAAAAATATGAATCTGTGTGTGTATGTGTGTATGTGTGTGTGTATGTTTGTGAACAGACATGTAGTAAGCTAACTGGCACAGTGAGTAGAGCATAGAACCTTGAATCAATAAGTGTCTGAGGTCAGATTTGAACTCAGGAAGATGAATCTTCCTGACTATCGTCCCAGAACTCTATGTATTATGGCGCCACCTAACTGTTCCAACATGGATGAAAATAACATCAGATGTGAATAGTATTTCAATTCCAGAAAGAAAAAAGGAGAATTCTGAGTGCAGATTAAAGCATATTTTTTCCATTTTCTCTTTCTTCAAAAGTTTTTTTGGTTTTTGTTTGTTTTTTTGTTTGTTTGTTTTCTTTGGCATTATGGCTAGTATCAAAATATGTTTTGCATGATTTCCCACATATAATTTATATCATAGTGCTTACCTTCTCAAACTTGGAGTGAGGAAAATGGGAGAGAATTTATAATTCAAAAAATTTTAATGAATGCTAAAAATATTTTTAAAATATAATTGGGAAATATTTAATGAAAAAAATGTTTAAAAGAAAGGAAAAAAAGAAAATAACATCAGTGTTGTTGGGAGGGTTCAACCTGATAATATATGGAGTTCTTTGCACACTTTAAAGCTCTGTATAAATGTTAGCTATATGCTATTATTATCTTTTTCAAAATCACACACTTGGGATGAGAAACTAGGTCTCCAGACTTCCAGATCTTTATACAAACAATAATGATGATGATGATTATTATTATCATAATAAAAAAAATAGTATTTCTATAACACCTGAAATGTGCCAGGCATTATGATAAATGCCTTACAAATATTATCTCATTTGATCCTTACAACAACCCTGGGAAATGCAGTATTATCTGTGTAAAATCATAACTTGTTCTGATCTCCCTGACCAAGCCCTACTTCTAGTCAGAGTATTAAATTTATAAATAGCTAGTACAACAAGGTAACAACAGAAAAGAAGCTTGTGAAAGGGAACTATTCCCAAGATCAAAGAAGCAGAATTTACAAAATGTATCACATATTATCCAAAACTCACATCCTGATAGTATTGTCTGAATCAAAAGAAACTCTCTAGGCAATGCTGTCAGGGGCTAGAAGGCATAAATTTCATTCCAGATATCCACATGAAGTAAAACCAGTAGAACTCTAAAAGGTACTGATAATTTTGAGAATGTGAACTTAACTTTAAAGTTTTATCAATAACTTTGAGATGAGATGGATAAGTTAATAACTAACTCCAAGGAGCCACAGATAGCCCATTCCTCCCAAAACCCTATAAAAATAAAACCTCAAACCACTGAGGTCCCTTTACCCACCCAACCTTCTCCACTGGGTCCCTGCTGCCTAATATTCCCAACTGGTTACATGACAGACAATCTGTGCTTCTCCTCCTCCCCATCCCCTTCCTCATGCTGCCTTTCCTTCCCTTACCACTTCATCATCTTCATGCCAAATATCTATATACCTTTTCAGCAGTTGTCTCTGTTGAGTTCTTTATCCCCATCATCTCTGTGGCCAATTAAAGTGTGATTACCAGCCCATTTCCTGCTGTCAGTTATGGTCTTTTCCATTGAGTACCCAAAGAATTGGGTGTGTCTGCCCCCTTTTCATAATTTCATTAATTATCAGTTCATTCTATTATTATCCCCATTTCATAGTTAAGGAAACTGAGGCCGACAGAGACTAACTTATACAGAGTTATCCAACCAATAAGTGTCTCAAGGCAAATTTGAATACCCAGATCCCTAACTCCAGGCCCAGCAATCTATTAACTGCATCATCTACTAGATTGGCTAATTATTGCATTTTGCAACCAGAATAATAAACATTAATTGTCCTTTAGGCTTTAACTTGTATGCTTCTTTTTTAAAAAATATATTTAATTCATACCTTTCATTTTCACTTCTCTTAATTCCAGACCTGCAGTAGCCAGACTCTACCTGGATTATTGTAATAAATATTTGAGTAGGGATGTTTTATTCATTATAATATTTGTAAGCTTGACTTCAAGCACAATGTCTAGAACATAGTAGAGATTTAATAAATATTTGTTAATTGATTAAATGAAAACAAATATATTCTCAAAGACTTTGTCTTTTGCATTTGAAAGAAGAGCAATTTTCAGGATTCTATGCATAATTTGATAAATTGGGAAGAGCAAAAAAGTCTAGAGTCATCAAGGCCCAGGCATGAATTCAGTTGGGAATTATTACTATCTTGGTTAATTCAACTCCTGTATAAATCTCTTAAATCTTTTTAAAATTTTTAATAATAGCTTTTTAAGCCTCCTATTCCTCATCTATAAAGTGGATATAATAATACCACCTACTTCTTTGGTTGGTTGTCAAATAAGATAACATGCGTAAAGTATTTTTTTTTTGCAAATTTTTTTTGTTTTTTTGCTAAGGCAATTGGGGTTAACTGACTTACCCAGGGTCACACAGCTAGGCTGTATTAAGTATCTGAGGCTAGACTTGAACTCAGGTCCTCCTGACTTCAGGGCCACCTAGCTGTTCCTATTTTTTCGCAAATCTTAAAGCATTTTATTAACATTAGCTATTTTTATTGAGAGTATTCAATGAGATTATGTATAAAGTATTTTGAGAATACTGGAATCACTATTACTATAGAGCAAAAACTAGAATTAAATCTTAATTAGAAACCCTATAGGTTTTGCCTTATCAGAGGGTCATCACCCTATGATCTATCTTCATGAAGCCTAAAAGAATAATGAATTACTGCCTTCTTCTCTTCTTGATTCTCAGGAGCCCAGGGCTGCGTCCTATTAGAGACACGGGTTAAGAAAACACAAAATTAATACTATTTAATGATGCTGTCAGGATTCCGTTTTTCTAAGGTCTGCCTCTTGACATCCAGGTGAAAAGAAAAAGAACATGGGAAGGTGGAAAAAGTCATTTTTGCAAAGATTTAAAGTTGCACATGATTCCTTTTTAACATGAAACAGATGTGTCTTCATTGATTAAAATTAAAAGTTCCTGAAAACTCCAAGCTCTGATTGGAACCCACAGGCAATGTCAAATTGGAAACAGAACAGAGAGCACTAATAGATCCAAATAAAGACAAATGAGAGGACTGTTGGGAAAAAGTGTCCAGTGTCGCCTATAACCAGGTGAGACAGAGGCAGTATTTATAATCTATTAGATGTCCTTGACCTAACCTCCTTTACTCAAAATGTAGAAGGTGGCCAGCCCTTAGGAGTATGTTCTAAATATATCATTCACGTGGGATTCAGGTAATGAAGCCAAAGGAAGTGTGGCCGAAATTCCAAACAAGATTAAAACTGTGCTGGATATTGGGATGTATTTCCATCACCCACAAAGCTTGAGTACACATAATCGTACAGTAAGTTCTAAAACAAGAATTCTCCTAATCCCTTAAGGATAACCTTTGTTTATGTGTCCCGGAAATCATTTCTGGAAAGTTGCTGATAGGTTGGTTGGCTGGTGGTATATTTGTTGATTTTGAGAGAAGGGACGGCAAACTGACCTGCAGGATTCCAAAGGTCACATATCAGGTTCCTTCCTGACTGGGAAAGAAGAGAGCAGTTTGCCCTATTCCCAGACTAAGGGAGGAATTTGTTAACAGCCCCTGCTTCCTTAACAATGTACTACTAAGAGAGAGAAAGTTGCAGAGTTTGGTCCCACTTGACCTCTGCTCAGCAAGCCCAGAAGAATCCCTTTTATAGAGCAGATTATATTATGCTTGGGTCTGCTTTAAAGGGAGAATTATTACTATCTTGAGGAAAGAAGAATTTTACCTATCCAAGCAGGCAGATAGATTTTTGTCGGTTTACAGAGGGCAGACTTCATACTGGATATGCAAGGGAGTCAGCATTTCTGGGAGCTTTTGTGCATAGAGGGGTTGGGGAAATGGAGAGACACTGGCTTTCCAGATCATGGGAATAAAAAACTAGTTGAAATCAATATTAAGGTTAAAGATATATCTTCCATATGGAACTGATATATTTGAATGCAATTCAATTCCACAAACATTTATTATTATTAAATTTATGTTGTGCATATGTAATTAGTGCCACAGCATAAGTTAGATCCACCCCCTCTCCTTCTCTCCTGGGACAGGAATTAGACTAATGGATTAGCCCCTGTTTTCCTAACCCAGCTTCCCAGTCATCTAAAGTCAAAAAAAAAAAAAAGTTCAGTGGGGGCTTCTCTATCTTGGCGAATTTCTGAAGACTTTGAAAGTCACCATGTCCTTCATTATATCCTGAGTTGATGACTGTACAGAAATGCGATCTTCATCATAAAGAAGAGAAGTCAAGCTAAGCTAACCTTGTCCATATTCTTAGTGTGTTAGGGCAAATTAAACCATGTTTTATTAATGTTGAATGACTTGCAAGTGCCTTATTTTACCCCAATATTGAGCCTGAACTTGAAAAGTACTTGCATGACAGACCCCTCCAACATTTATTAATTATGCAATGAGCACTGGAAACATAAGGAAATAAATGCTTTAAAATGATCTAGTGCTCTCTTCTATAGGAAGACTACATTCATAACCCAGTTGCTTAGTGCTTTTCTCCCACATTATTTTTCACATATCTTATATTTAATTTTCCACTAATTATTCCACCCCCAATAAAATGTTAACTCCATACCCAACATCAGAGACAAAAAAGGCTACAAGAGTCTATGCTGCAGAAGTGAGGAGGGAGTGCATTTTAAGCATGGAGAACGGTCTATGAAGGGCATGTAGGTGGCAGAGTGGATAACGTATTGGGCCTGAAGTCAGGAAGACCTGAGTTCAAATCTACTCTCAGACATGTACTAGCTGTGTGACCCTGGGCAAGTTACTTAACGTTTTTTCCCTCAGTTTCCTCATCTGTAAAATGAGTTAGAGAAGAAAATGGTAAACCACTTCAGAATCTTTACCAAGAAAACCCCAAATGGAATTGAGAGACAACTTGACAGAAAGCACTCAACGACAATAAAATACATAAAGAAATGGAAGATGGAAAACTGTTAAACGGACTATCTCTTGTATCATTTCTCACTTTCATTAATTTTCAATTTCTCTCCTCTACTGAGTGCTTTCCTGCTATCAACTATTTTCCCAGGCTTAAAAAAACAAAACAAAAAAACAAAAAAAAACCACTTCATTTGATCCTTCTATCCCCACAAGCATTATAGTCCTATAATTCTCCTTCCTTTCATGACTAAATTCCACAACTGATACTTCCCATTTTTTTCTTTTTTCTACCCTATTTTAATTTTTTAACTTTATAGTTTGGCTTCTGATTTCACTTTTCAACTGAAACTGACCTTTCCAAAGGTACCAATCATTGCTTAAGATCCAGATCTAATGATCTTTCTCTCTCTTAACTTTTTTCTGGTCTATGTCCATGCCTCAAATTTGGTCCCATTTCAGTTCATTCTCCACAGAATCGAGAAAGAGCTATCAATCTGTCAATCCTTTCCGTGTCCGGGCCGGGTGAGGTTTCCCGTGTCAATTTTATTAAAAGGAAAAAACCAACCCTAAAAAGGGCAGTCAGAGAGAATCATGAATGGGTTTCCCTGACCCCAAGGTAGAATTTGGCACTTTGCTCAGATTTCAGAAGGAATGAGACTCCTTGCTCCAACCAAGAAAATCTGTTTAGTTTATATAAGGGTCTTATCTTCTAGGGTTTAGTGGAACCCAAGCTTTGAGCAATGAGAGCAAAGAACCTAGAGCTAGGGAGTGGTGGTCATTTGTATTAGGGAGAGATAGATTTCTGGGAAACTAATGGCTTTCTGGTATTCAAACCCCAATACCGATGTTACTCTAATAGGGTGACTCAGTTTCTCTAGAAACTGTCTAGAATTTGCGAACTTCCAATGATTTGTTTATTTGTTTGTTTAATGTTGTTTTGAAACAGGTTAGGAAGATACTTTACTCCTTATAACCTATTATCTCTAGGAGAAAATGTAAAATTTTATCTTTTCCTTTTAAAGTCCTTAAAGCCTGGCCACTTATTTTCCAGTCTTTTTATGTTTTATGCCCCTAAGGGTGCACGCCAAAGAAACAGATCTTGGCCACGAAGAAGAAAAATGAGACAGTAGCAAGGTAGTGTAGAGAAACAAAGAGAAACTTCTCTATCTTTGAGAAGTTAACATTTTAATCTCTAAATTAATAAGTATGATGTTGGTGGAACAGTGAATTTTGAATCTGGGGAAAACATTTTCCCCAGAAAAAGTAATGTTAGGAATCAAAGACAGAGTTATAGAATTTGATTAATAGAGATCCTCAGGTTAATAAAGAAAGAATGAGAGCCCTACTGATCCCAACATGAAAAGTCTTGACTGTGATCTTATAGATTTCTTGCCCCACCAGGATATTCTGATGAGATGAATTACAGAGAAAATGTTTATTCCACTTATGTTTGGCAACATTGAAACCCTAAAATAAATATGTTCTTCCCCAAGTCACTTGACATCATTTGATATTCTCTGTCTCTCTCTGATGTCTGTCTCTCTCTTTCTTCTCTGTCCTTGTCTCTCTCATGTATGTGTCTTCTCTGACTTTCTTGTCTCATTCTCTTCTCTCTATTTGTCTTTATCTATCTCCTCTCTTTCTCTCTGTCTCTCTTCTATCTCTCTCTCTGTGTCTCTCTTCTCTGTTTTTCTGTATGTGTCTCTCTGTTTGTCTTTCTCTGTATTTGTCTCTCAATCTCTCTCCCTCTCTCCTCTCTCTCTGTCGTCTGTCTCTCTTCCTCTGTCTGTGGGTCTGTCTTTCTCTTTCTTCTCTGTCCCTCTTTGTCTCTCTCTTCTGTGTATGTATGTCTTCTGTTTCTCTCTCCTCCTCCTCCTCCTCCTCCTTCTTCTTCTTCTTTTTCTTCTTCTTCTGTCTCTCTCTCTCTCTCTCTCTCTCTCTCTCTCTCTCTCTCTCTCTCTCTCTCTCTCTCTCTCTCCCTTTCCTATGTGTGTCTCTCTCTTTCTCTCTTCTCTCTCTAATATTTCTGTGTCTCTCTTCTCTGTCTTTTTGTGTTTCTCTATCTCTCTGTCTCTCTGTCTTTCTCTGTGTTTGACTCTCAATCTCTCTCCCTCTCTCCTCTGTCTCTCTCTGTCTCTTCTCTGCCTCTCCTTCTCTCTCTCTCTCTATCTGTCTCTCTTCTTCTCTCTCTCTTTCTCTTCCCTTTCTTCTTCCCCTCTCTCCTTTTTAATTTTCTCTCTTTTTCCTTTCCCTTTCCCTCTTTCCCTATCTCTCCTTCCTTAACTCTAATCTTCCCCTTTTCTTCTTCCCTTCCCCTCCCCACTGTCTCACAAATCTTTCATCTTTCCCTTTCCACTGACTCTTTCCCATATTTCCACAAATATATTCAGGTCTCCTATTTTTTAAAAGCAACTCAAAAGAAATTACTTCCTGGCCTTGCCATCCACTCTTTTCTCAGTCCCTTGCAATCTGGCTTCCACCTGTACTATTCTACTGAAATGGATTTCTCAAAGATTCCAAGAGCCTCCTAATGGGCAAACCAGTGACTTCTTTTCTGTCATACTCTATAACTGTTCTTAAGCATTTGATTCTGTTGATAGTAACTTTCTATTAGATAGTATCTTTTCCCCTCACTTTGGAGATGTCTAAACATTCCTGGTTCTCCATCTACTTCTCTACTTCTCTAACTTCTCCTTCTGTGCCTCATTCATTGGCTACTAGTCTTTTCTCAAATAAACAAAAAAGCATTTATTAAATTCTTCCTATGAATAAGGTACCCTGGATTATAGACACATAAAACAAGATGGTCCCTACTCTCAAGAAGCTTACATGAAGTCATTCAGGCTGATTTTAGACAGAAAGAAAAGATCATAGAAACATTTTATTTTAAATAGAGCAGAATGAAAGAGTGGAATAAAACACAACAAACAGGAAAACTTTGAAAGGTACATGTTAAATTTATTAGAAGAAGAAAAAAAAGGATTTATTAAGCACTATATGATAGAGTTGAGTATTTTGCAAATAGCTCATTTGATTCTCACAACAAGCCTGTGAGGTAAGTGTCATTATTAACCTCACTTTCTAATTAAGGAAACTGAGGCAAGCAGATTAAGTAACTTGCCTAGGCTCATACAACAGGTCTTTCTGACATCAGACCCAGCATTCTATCTATTGAACCAGATATCTAGCTTCCTATTATTTACTTAAGAGGAAAAAGCAAGCTTTACATCATAAAGATTTGAAGTTTCACATACAATCCTCTTTTCTGTTTCTACTTTGTATATGAAAATGTTGAGTGTTAAAAAATCCCAATGAGTCAGACATAGGGTACTAAATCAATTAATGTGCATTTATTAGTTAACTAATTTATTATTTATTCCTTATGTTTATTTATTATATATTTACATTTTCATATGTCATATAATTTATTATGTATTTATGTATTTATTTGTTAGTAATTTCCCCAAATTGTACCAAACACTGGAGATATAGAGACAAAGGCAAAACAGTCCCTGCCCTCAAAGAGCCTACATTTTAAGACAGACTCCTGATCAGGCCTGAGAAAGTCAGAAATGTCTCTAAGGGGATGTAGGATTTGGCCTAGACCTTGAAAAAAGACTCCAGGTCTCTCTGGATCATTAAAAAGACAGATATCTCTTAACTAAGTAATCATAGAATGACACCTCTAAGCCTCAGTTTACTTTTCTGGAAAATCAAGGTGATACTTTCTTTGCCTGCCTCACAAATTGTTATGAGGAAGGCATTTGATTAACTTAGCAAGGAAATAGGTATGACATAGTTCATAGAGTGTCATATTCCTGACCAAGTTCATCTTCCTGACTTTAAATCCAACCTTACACAAATATTAGCTGTGTGAACCTGAGCAAGTATCAACCCTATTTACCTCAGTTCTTCATCTATAAAATGAGCTGAAGAAGGAAATGGCAGATGCCAATATTTTTGCCAATAAAACTCCTAATGGCATTCGGAACAGTAGACATGCTTTAAAAAACAACTGAATTGAATGTAACTGTTTCAGCTCTAAACTTTAACCTTAAATTATATTGCATTCTAATTCTTTATTACACTTTCATTTCTGAATATATTCCTCCTCTTTTCCCCTAGCCAAATAGGTATCCATTGTAACAAAGACTAAAAAATATATATATAATAATAAAAGATGCAAGGAAGGGGAGAAGAAGTGGTTCTCAGCTACTATCTTCTTAAAAACACATTTTAAAAAAAATCCATTTGCTATTAACAAACTGACATGTTCAAAAGAGTTAAATTAATCATCTAATCATTTATGATTTAGTCCTTTTATGTACTTATTTAAAGCTGGTACTTCAGAGGCTATCTATCTAGTCAAATACTCTCATTTTACAAATTAGAAACCTGACGCCTAGAGAAATTAAAATTAATTCTTAAGATTAAGAAGCCCAAGGTCACACTGCAATCAGCGGAGCTGAGATTCAAAACCAAGTGGTTCCATTCCATAATATACAAGGAATTTACAATGTAGTTAGAGAACATTTTTTTTAATTTTTCAATAGTGTTTTATTTTTCCTAATACATGTAAAGATAGCTTTCAACATTCATTTTTGTAAGACTTTGTGTTTCAAATTTTTCTCCTTTCCTCCCTTATCCCCCCCCCTCTCCAGGACAATAAGTAATCTGATATAGGTTAAACGTATTTCTATATTTGTCATGTTGTGCAAAAGAAATCAGACCAAAGAGAAAAAAAACACATAAGAAACAAACAAACAAACAAAGATGAAAATAGTATGCTTCCATCCACATTCAGTCTTCATAGTTCTTTCTCTGGATGAGAATGGGACTTTCGATTAGAGAACATTTTAATACCACTGCTTCTTAAAGGGTAGGTGGTTCAGGCTCCTCTGAGACAGAATCCTCACTCTCCTGAAAGATAAAATCATCCTGATCATCATAACCCTCTAGCGCTGGGACCAACCCCTCAAAATGGAGGATAGAAAGGTGAGCCTTTAGCCCAGCCAACCCTTTTTTCCCAACTACCTTTACTACTTTAAACTTCATCTGACCCCCCCTCATGGAGGATCATCCCTCCTCTTCCTCCCTCCCACCTTTTCTACTTCATTTCATGTGTTGCTTTTCCACATTATATTGTCAACTCCTAGAAGACAGGAAATGTCTTTTTTGTATGTCTATATTCCCATCACTTAAGCACATGCTTGACACATAGTAGACACTTTATAAATGTTTATTGACTAATTGTTTAAACAGATTCTCGAAGGATTCTTAAACTCTTTCACAAGGTCAAAACTATTTTTACAATGACATTTCTAATATGAGAAATACAGATAGATATAACCTACTTAAGCAAATGCTCTTGGAGGGGAATCTCATTAATGTATAAGAGTGAAAAATGAACCTGAGATGAAAAGTTTGAGAACCACTGATGGAACATGTACTTATTATATTCTAATCTGAATTATATTTATCTATGTACAAAATGTCTTATCTATCCACATACACTAAACTATTCCTCTCCTGAAGGATAGGAACCCCATCCTACTTATCTCGTTTGTGACCCAGTTGAAGAGCACCTGTGATGTTCACAAAGATAGATAGAAGAAACTGAACTATTGGTTTAAATGCTAGAGGGAACTCAATGTGTTGAGGATACTCCCCCTACCAATAAAAGTCATTAATAAATTCTTGTTGAATGATTGATAGAGCCATAGTAATCACTTTTAAAATGTTAATTAAAAAATGAATGAATTTAGAGTCATCTTATAAAATGTAGCCACAGATTATTTAATTCTTCATGTCTTTGTAAGACATTTAAAATAAGTTTTATATATGGCTCAGCTCCTTTTTACTCTATTTTTCCCTTTTATTTTAAAATACTTATGCTCAATTTTGAGAGCTTTAAAGTTAATTAACTCCTATAAACACTTATTAAAAATTTACTATGTGCAAATCACTGTGTCATATGCTAAGAGAGATAGCTATCTTTTCTCTCTTTTTGTAGATGGCTCAAAATTTTGATTTTGAGTTCAAAATCCAGACTGCACTTAATAGTGGGTCTAGCCTTAAGCAAATCACTTAACTTCTGTATGCCTCAGTTTCCTAAATTAGAAATGATATCTAGCATTGTTGAAATATTAAAGGAGATAATATTTGTAAAGTCTAAACATGGTGTTTGTCATATAGTGAGCACTTAAGACTTGTTTCCTTCCTTGTACACACAAAAAAAGTGTGCCTTAATCAACCAACAAGTATTTATTAAAATTCCTAATGTATGTCAGACTTTGTATCAGGAATTCAAAAACAAAAAGAAAGCAATTTCTGACTTCAAAGAGCTCAAATTCTAATAAGGAATTTAATACCTGCACTTCATTTAGGGAAAATCAATCAATCAACATTCAACAAACATCTCTTAAGTGTTTGCAATATGCTGAAAACAAAATGCTATATAAAAGGTGCTAAAATTCAAAAGAAGTTAGCAAAGCACCATGAGCAATAAGATAAATTTATAGGAAAAAGTTTGAGAGATCAAGTGCTTCATGTCATTGATATGATAAATTTTATGGCTCAGAGGTAAAATTGAGGAGTGGTCTTAGAGATGGAGTTGAGGAGTGATGCTCCACATCGTTGTCTCAGAAACTTTGTTATTACTGACCAACAAATTGTTATCTATCAGCCAGTAAGGTTTGTGGAACTACAACACTCCCAAGGTCAAGTAGCCTTAGGGTTATTGCTACATCTTCCCTAGGAGCAACACCACATCTTTAGTCTATAGTATAGTAAGTGTCTGAGTCTGAATTTGAATTTCAAAACAATAAGTCTTCCTGACTGCAGGAGCATTGTACCACGTAGCTGATCCAACATGAAGTTTAATACATAAAGCCAAAACAGCATTTATTAAGCTCCTCCTAGGGCTAGGTGATGTGGACTATGTTCCCCTGTCTGGAAAAGCCCAACCAGTTATTATCAAATATAACCAATTCCTCCTATTTGTCCAGTGATTGGAGGATGGAACTCTTGTCTATCCCTCAAATCTCTGTGCATCTTTAAGCATCTTTGAGATATTGATTGGTCTATTGGGTGCATCCCATCTATCTCCTTGCTCACTCCCTCTGAATTCCTGCCTTTACTTCCCTGATTTCCCTAAGAAACCCCAAGTATTCCCCCTATAGAAGATCTGCTCATGATGAAGATCTTCCCTAAATTCTTTTCAGACTAAACCCATTATTAGCTCTTTCTCTCCCTTATCATGTCTTCCATTTGATGGCACCTTTCTTCTTACTCTACCCTACTCTGGTTGGTCTATTGAGCTTCTCTTTGGATCTAACCTGTTGATCAATGACTTGCTCCCATCTCTCAGAGTATTTCCTTTCTATTGTGAATTTCCCTGAGGAACTATATGCTCTCCCAACTCCATTTCATATTTGCCATTCCTGGTGCTCATTTTACCTTTTATTTTGTCTGTAACCTCTTCTAAATAAACTTTCCTTTTGGCAAAGAGAATGGCCATTGTGAATTTGTCACATGTTTATTTCAAACGGGGTACTGCTACCCCAACCTCATTACTAGACACTGAAAAAGAATGAATTTCCTTAATAAAGAGGCCCCAAAATTGCCAGCTGGTCTGTTCTCACATTTTGTTGGAGACTGTATTAAGTATTGAAAACAAAGGGCTTCTACTAAAAGCTTGCTTGCTGGAGGATCAGGGAAGTAAGACAGTCTGACAATCAGTCAACAAAAAATTAAGTGCTTATTATGTGCCAACTACTGTGTTAAGACTCCTGTTACAAATACCAGCAAACCCTGTCCTCAAAAAGTTTACCTTCTAACTAGGACATTAAGCCCAACTGCTTTAAGGAAACATAATCAATCACTCAATAATAAACTAGTGCTAACTAGAGGTCTGGTGTTGTGAAAGACTAACAAATAAAAACCCCAGTTCTTCCTTCAGAGAGTGTACACACTGTTCCACAGACACAATTTCAGCTTTAAAAGAGGGGTAGGAATTATGCAAAAAAGGGCAAAAGAGAGTATTTCAGGGTCCAACACCTCTCATAAAGCCAAAAGTTCAGACTTCTCTCCTACCCTTCCTAAAGAAAAAGGCTCCTTTCTGCTCCTTACACAGAAATGGGACCAGCATTATGTACCTTTGTCCCTTGAAGTTTCTCTCTCAATTTATGCTTAGTTGTTTTTGTTTTTTTCTTCTTCTTCTTTGAAATTCAAGTCCAACTCAGGAATTTCCCCTGGCTGAATCAAGTAAATAATGAGTGATTGATTAAGAGAGGTTTTTCCACTTAATACAGCCAGTACCTTTAAAGAATCTTTTTTTAAGTTTTAAAAGTTTCCCTTGGTGAAAATATGCTTTGGTTCATCTATCACCAATTCCAGGAGGCCAGACATAGCAAAGTCAGCCTTAGGTAGCATCTTCATTTTAAGTAGCACTTGCTTACAGAATTCATGTGCCCTCAATTTACTTACCTATGACATTTTCAGGTAATACTTCACACCACTTACCAGCAGCTTTTTTCATTTTCAACCAAATAGCCTGACATGCATTAGGCAAATAACAATCAACTTTGTTAAGGGGTAAAATAAAGCTTGAGGCTCAACACTAATAGATCTGGTCTCTCTGGCAAAGGCAAATATAAACTAATTATTAACAATTATTCGATCAAACCAGGAGTTCCCAAAAATGACTTAAAAACCCTTATTTTCTTTTAAAAATGTATTTCAGTAAAAGCTTATTCACTCAAGTATATATTAGACAGAGGACCTACGCAGTAAGGTGGATAGAGCACCCAGGGCCAAAGTCAAGAGGACCTGAATTCAAATTTGGCCTCAGACACTAGGTATGTAATCCTGGGCAAGTCACTTAATCCCATCAACTTAAAAAAATAAAGTATATATTAGTCACATTTTAGCTGCCTATGCTAGGGTACCACTGAACATCATAGGATGATAAGAGCAAATGTATAAACATATGTATTCAATAATTTTTATTGTTATTATTATAGACAGAGGTTTTTGGCCTTTTCTGTGCCATGGACCCCTTTGGCAGTCAAGTGAAGTCTATGGTCTTCTCAGAATGTTTTAAAATGAGTAAAGCATACTCAGGATTGTAAAGGAAACAAAAATGTATTTTTCCTATCCAAGTTCACAGATCCTCTAAAATTTACCCTTCCACTCCTTGGGGATCTAGGGGCCATAGATTAAGAATCCCTAATCAAAAGAAATTCTCTTTTCCCCTAGGTAATGGAAGTCTGGAGGTGTTTTCATGATTTGTGCATGATCACATAGCTAGTAAGTAGCAGTCAGAATTTGAATTCAGGTCCTCCTCTAACTCTTTAACCATACTTTTCCATTGTAACATGCTACTTCTAAGAAGGTACCAGATGGAAAACAGAGGAGGAGAAAGGAGAAAGGATCCAGATTCCACTAAACCTGGGATTGGTGGCAGACTCTAGCATTCAGAACTCTAACATTTTCAACCCTGAATGTCCCTTGGCTTTTAAGAAACTTTACAGTACCTCCTATTAAATATGAAAGGGAAAAAATTCTAGTTTTCCAATGCATTTGCATATAATATAATTTTTAAGCTAATTTCACTAATTTAATAGAGTTCATTTCCAAACATTTCCACATCCCCTACTCAAATTTCTTGCACCTTTAAGTTTGGAAATACCTGCTTTATTAGGTCCTATCAATGGACTAATTAACATATAATAAATATCCAAAAGATTTAAGCAAGTCCTTCTATGGAAATATCCTGGACACAGACCATGTGACCCTAAGCAAGTCACTTAAATATCTCAAGCAAATCTCAAACTATAAATTGGGATTTATGGTGGCTGAGGGAGTTTCCTCACCAATGGAATTTCATTCACCAATGAGATTTCAGGATGGGACCCCTCCTTCCTTCAGTACACATAAATTAAAAGCAAAAGTCATCTATATGTAGAATATTGTGCTGGACAGGAAGACATAGTTTATATGCAGACAGTATAGCTACACTCTAGTAAGGGGATAAAAAAGGTATAATGTTAACATAATGAATTTGTCTGAGAGCTAGAAAACAAAGCATTCCTTGAGATCTGAGAGGAAAGATCTTTGGAGGGGAAGGTTATAACATTTATGGGAAGGGGGTAGGTGATGTTTGAGATAAGCTTTAAAAGGTTGGTGGGGGGGGAGGGAATTCAATAATCCAAGAAGGGAAGGGACAACACTCTGAGAACACCGAGAGCAAATATTAAGATACAGAAGGAGGAAGCTCAGGTATGTTCTGGGAAGCAGAGAATTGTACATTCTGAATATAACAGTAAAAGAAGGAAAATAACATAAGGAATAGAAAAGTGACAGATTTTAGAAGATCTTAAGTGCCAGGCAGTAGTTTTTTAAATTTTATTTGGAAGTCACTGAAGATTGCTGATAGTTAGATATTAGATAGTTAGAACTAGAAGGAACTTTAGAAATCAAGTCAAGCCCCACCATTTTAGATATGAAAAAACTGAAGCTAAGGTTAAATAACTTCCTAAAAGCCACACAGCCAGTATTTGATGTGATTGAATCTAAATCTTATTGATTTAGAGCTCATGGCTCTACCCACTACATAACAGTGCCTTTTTTTTTTTTTTTTTTTTTTTAGTAGAGAGTAGTTTGTGTTCATAAACAAAAATTATCTGTAGATACTATGAATAATGAACTAGGAGGAGAAGGGGAAGAAATGACAAAGTAGAAATTGGAAAGTTTATAAATCTGGGATTACAGCACTGTGTTGAAGACCTACTGTAGGTCTATACTGTAATATAGAGAATAGAAATCAAAGGCAGGTGCTGATGAGAATGGTCCTGTACAGGACTTAGTAAGTAAATGAATGTGAGAGTGAAGGAAAAGCTGGAAAGAATTAATTCTAAGCTTATTAACATGGGAGTCCAGGTGACTGATGAGATCCCAATCAGAAATAGTCAAGTCAGAAAGAAAAACAATCTTGGGCAGAATGATAATAAACTTGAGCTGGAATTAGGGAATGGGTCCAAGGTTAGACTGACCTTTAAGGATAGCCTAGCCAAACTGCCAACAGACTCAGCACCCTGAAACTGGTGGTCACATGGTGATTCCCCACCCCCCTCGGTCATAACAATTTCTAAAAACCATCTACTAAAGGACTGAGGGTCCTGATCTTTGGGAGGGAAAAGCAATATCCACACTGATGATATCATGAGTTTATGAACTATTAAGGTAAGAGGAAGGACTAGAAGAGAAAAACAAAAATAAAAAAGCTTGGAGACAATGACACAAATCGGTTGCCTTTGGACCTGAGTTCAAATTCTAGGCCCTGCTGTTTATTCCCTTTATAACCTTGGGCATGACACTTCAACTCTCTGGGCATTAGCTCCTCATCAGTTAAGTGAAAGTTTTGGACCAAATTGCCACCGGAGCGCCAATTAAGTTCTCTGATCATTTGTCTAACGCTGCAGAGCAATCTAGCCAATTTCATTTATTTTATTTCATGTTTTTCAATGAACAAAAATCTATTTTATCTCCTCCCTCCTCCTTCCCATTAGAAGAAGAAAAAGAAAAACAAAATTCTTGTAATAAATATGCAGAGTCTGAAAACAAATTCCCACATTGGCCATGGCAAAAATACAGGTCTCTTTTGGCACTGAGTCAATTAGGTTTTAGGATTATTTCTCTTTTTGGTCTCTAAATGGACTAAATTCTTAAACCTAACAGATCAATTTCACTTTAAAAGCTATTCATTCACACCCCCACAGTAAGTGGCAAAGATCACATTTGCATAGGAATCACCCAAATCACCCAGAATTCATCATTGTAAACATAGCAACTCACCAGAGTGCAATTCTTTTTTTCCTCAGGCAAAAGATTCTGAATCTCACTTTTTGGACTTAGAAACTTCTGTATAAGCGATCTTTTGGAAGAACAGAACCTTTGCTAGGGAGAGTTTGCAGGAAAGGAAAAGAATTATATCTACTTTTCCTCAAGCGTTTTCTTCAAGGTCTTCCCCACAGTGTTGATTCTGATCTGACTCCCAGGAAGGCTTTGGCCGTATTCATGACCAACAAGAGAGACCTCCCCCTGGATTTGCTAGTTTAAAAGGGTGAGTGAGTACTAGAATTTTTTTTTTCCATGTGCATTTAATCCAGTTTGTGTGTCTTCTCCTTTAAAAAGGAAGTTCTTTGAGTACAGGGGCTGAGTATTTTCTCTGTTTCTATATGTGATTCCCCAATACTAGGCACATATTAAGCCAAAAGAATGTTGTTGTTTTTTTCCTTTCATTTCTTTCATTTTTCTTTCATTTCTTTCATTTGTTTGTTCAGATTTTCCAGTTTGCTTTCTCTAAATTAGAGAACACAGCCTTAATTCATTTTGCCACTATGTATGAAAAGGAAATTATTCATGTTTTGTTGCATTTTGATGTTAACTGGAATTGTGGGTACGATGCTGGACATCATGAGATCTATGTTCAAATCCTGTTTTAGACATTTCGTAGCTATAGGATCATTTGCAAAGCTCTACAGTTTCACTTCATTTGTAAAATGGGAATAATACACTTTTCCTCAGAGATCTTGTGAAGAAAGCATTTGGCTACATAGATACAAGGTATCCCGAAAGTCCTAGTGCAGTTTTAAGCTGCACTTAAAACTTAAGAGGCATACGGAGAGAGAAAGATATGCAATCTTCCTCTTTATGAAGGAGAAGTAGGTATGAAGGTCCAGTCCTTGGTCTCTAGGAGATTATAATTATTTGGGAAGACAAGATAAAAAATATAAAAAGATAGCTAGACATAAAATAAAACATGATATGTGACCAGTAAATGTTATATGCACTCAGAATAAGAAAAATGTTTTTACATGGACTTTGATTTACTCAGATACTGATTATAGCCTAGAATAACTCAGAAAACCTTCAAAAATTAGATAGGAAAGGATATGGACTTTGGAGTAATCACATACTTTTCCAAGATGTTCTGAGGTATACAAATTGATTTTCTTCACAACAACTCTGTGACATGGCTAGTGCAACAATTACTTTTTTTAATACTTATTTATTTTTCCAAATATGGCAAAGATAGTTTTCAACATTCGTCTTTGCAAAATCTTGTGTTCCAAAATTTTCTCCCTTCCTCTCTTCAGCCTCCTCCCCTAGACAGCAAGGAATCCAATATAGGATAAATATGGTGCAAAAATTATTGATCTGTGGCTGAGAATTTAGAAATGTACAGGTAATAATTTATTATAAGGGATAATGTAACACTTCAGCTGAGCTCTTATGACTTCCAAGTCCAGTATCCTTTCTGCCATGATGGTTAAGATGGGAAGAAGACAATGATCCATGTAGGCAACACATTAGTAATAGCAATATAGGGGAAAGAATGAGTTTTGTTCAAGGAATAATGAGATCAACAGAGATTTCAATTATATTGAGGAATGCCAGGTCAAGAAGTTTAGAATCTATCTTGTAGGTTATGGGAAAACTGGTGACAGCTTTTGACCTTGGAGGTTTGCTAATGAAAATAATGTTTTAGAAAGATTTGTCTCAATTAAGAGTTGGAGAAGGGAGTTAGGAATGGAGACCAGGTCAGAAGACGATCAAAAAAATGTACATTTGAGGTAATCCTAGATAGACTTGTGATGACATTGCATGATGGTAAAGTATCAGGAGAATAATGAGCCACAGATCTTATGTGGCACAAGTTAACTTTGGCTTTAGAACATCAAAGTATATATTTTTGGAACTAAAAAAGAAATTAGTGGTCATCCAGCTCAATTGCCCCTTACAGCTATGGAAACTGGGTCCATTTTAAGTCTGAGGTGATCAAGACAACTGGCAATGCTCAATAGACCATTATAGAATCACAGAATCATATACTTGAACTTCATCAAACCTAGTGTCTTCATTTTTCATTTAATAGAGCAGTTCAGTCAACTTGATGGAAATTGTTAGCATTTCCTTTTTGTGGAAAGTCTATTTTACCAACTGAAGAAATGTCTTCTTTCTCAATTCATCTTATCCTGCTGTAAATCCCTAATGCCACCTCCTACTTTACTACTCTTCTCCTGGGATTCACAATTTCCAAAGAAATTCAGACTTCTTGGTTTGAACCTTATCATAGAAAAATGAAGGGAGACAAGAGTGAGGTGGTGAGAAAGGAAAGACCTTCCTCCCACAAAAGTCTCCTCCCCACTCTTTTTTTTTTCTTTTAATCTGAAAAGCAATAGTAAAACAAAGGATGAATTGAGTTTCAAGGAAAGAGTGGTCATCAATGTCAAATGTCCAAAAGAGATTAGGAAGAATGAGAACTGACCAATGATTTGGGAAATCCTTTTTTTATTGACCTTGGTGAAGGGTCTTAGGAGGGATAACTCCCATGGGTTCAACAATCACCTCCTATACATTTGGCTTCTAGATCTCTATATTTTCTTTCTTTATTGTATTTAATTTTTTCCAATCACACTTAAAGATACTTTTCAACATTCACTTTTATAAGATTTTGAGTTCCATATTTTTCCCTTCCCCTCTCTCTTCTCTCCACCCTCCCCAAGACAGCAAGCAATACTATATAGATTATATGTGTACAATCATATTAAACATATTTCCACATTATTCATGTTGTAAAAGAAGCAGAACAAAAAAAGAAAAACCAAAAGAAGGGGAGGAGAGAGTGGAAATAGTATGCTTTGATCCACATTCGTTCTCCATATTCTTTCTTTGAATATGGATGGCATTTTCCATCATGAGTCTTATTGTCTTTTATCCTTGCAATTGCTAAAGACATCTAAGTCTACTAAAGTTGATCATAGCACAGTATTGTGTTACTTTGTACAATGTTCTCTTGGTTCTGATCACTTTACTCACCATCAGTTCATGTAAGTCTTTCAAGATTTTTCTGAAATCCACCTGCTCATTATTTCTTATAACACAATAGTATTCCATTATATTCATATACAATTTGTTCAGCCATTCCCCAAATGATGAATATACACTTAATTTTTAATTCTTTGCCACCACAAAGAGAGTTGCTATAAATATTTTTATACATATGGGTCCTTTTCCATTTTTCATGATCTCTTTGGTTGGATCAGTTCACAACTCCACCAACAATGCGTTAGTGCTCCCATTTTCCCACTTTTTCCTGTCATATTAGCCAATCTGATGGGTATGAAGTGGTGCTTCAGAGTTGCATTTTTCTAATCAATAGTGATTTAGATAATTTTTTTTCATATAACTATAGTTAACATTGATATCTTCATCTGAAAACTGTCTGTTCATATCATTTGTCCATTTATCAGCTGGGGGATTCCAGCTCTATCTTTTCAGTCCTTTTGGATATCTTCAATTAGATAGCTCCATAGACCATCTCAAAATCAACTCACCCTCTCCTCCTTTTATCCCTTTTTCTTTCCAGAACATCACTATCTTTCCAGTCATCCAGGCTTACAACTTATCATCCTCAATTCTGTGGCACATAATAAGTGTTCAATAAATGCTTATTTCTTCCTTCCTTTTTTCTTTTCTTCCTTCCTTCTTCATCCCTCATATCTAATAAGTTGCCTAGTATTGTGGATTCTACCTCCACATACACAACCAACCATTATACATATTTAGGTTCATCACCTCTTCTCTGGACTATTGTAATAGCCTTCTAAGTGATCTTCCAGTCTCTCCTTTCTAACCTATCCTCCAGACAACTGCCAGTTTGTTATTCCCGAAGCAGAGATATGATCTTGTCATTTATCCCCCTGTTCCAGGACCTTCAGGGGCTTTCATAATCCTGCTTACTGAACATTAATTTCCTTCATTAACTCCAAACATAGGGGGAAGAAGGAGAAAATAAAAGAAATTTATTTAGCTCACCAAGTCTGGTTATTTTTTATTAGATTGATTAAACAACTTCCATAAAGGGGCAAAAATATATTGATTGATGAATAATCAAGAGGAGATGGAATTAGTGCCACCTTCCTTCCTTTTTAGAGTTTCATAGGGAGATGTGATTAGTGCTCACCTGAGTATTTCTCAACCACCATCTCTTACAGGTGGGCTGTGTATATACCCAAAGTCTAAACTAGGTTTTTTAAATGGGTTCACTCAAACTGACTGCACAAGTAATTGACTTTGCACACTTAGTCAGTGAATGGTTCAAATTGCATTTATTAAGCATATACTATGTGAAAAGTGAGTAGATAGGTGACTCAATAGATAGAGTGCCAGAACTAGAGGCAGGAAGACTTTTGTTCCTAAGTTCAGATCCAGCTTCAGACATTTACAGCTGTGTGACTCTAGGCAAGTCATTTAACTCTATTTGCTCCAGTTACCTCATCTGTAAAATGAGCACTAGAGAAAGAAATGCCAAACTGCTCCAGCATTTTTGCCAAGAAAATCTCAAATGGAAGAGTCAGACAGGACTGAGAAATGACTGAACAAGAGCATACAATAAGCACTGTACTAGTTAGGTAGCTCAGTGGATGTGATGTGATTTAGGAGAGCTATTTCTAACCAAACCATATATTTAGGGTTCAGCACCAAATGAGGAGATTGATATAGGCACCAAATGTTGGGATCTAGTCATGTAAAAAATTTTCAATGGCTGTTCTCTTTAATAAAAAGTAGATCTATTTAGGAGAAGAAGTTACAGACAAAATGAAGTGATAGACACCAGGAATGCTAAATACAAAATAAGAATTAGCAAGGAAAGGGGTTTTAGCAATTAATGATGGAAAAAAAAGTTCCCTAGTGGAAATCACAATTTATTAACCAGGAAAAAAGCAAACTTCATGAGGTTGGAGTATGCCCTTAACTGGTAGACTAAATTCTAAGAGGGATTTAGTGCCCTAAAAGAATTAGTTATAAGGAGAAAAGAATAGAGGCATGGTGGGGGAAGGAGAGACATCATGTAGCATGGGAGAAGTCTGAGGAACACTAAGGAGCATAGTGCTATGGCCAGCATAATCCAAAAGGGTTCAGCAACAGACTTAAGAATGGAGAAATTTAACCTCAAGGGTTTGACATAACTCAGATTTCTGACTGGATATAGATAGCAAGGTGGAGTTCCACAGAAGGTGGGACTGTGAGTCGAAACTGATCTCCATCAGTGCCCTTCCCTGCCTGCCTCCGGGAGTAATTTCATCAATATTTCAGTCTTTTTCAGCAAACTACATCTAGTTACTCAAGACCTCATCAGATGGAGCATTTTCCCTGGAATCAAGAGGATCTGAATTTAAATCAGGTGGAAGACATTGGATCACCCTAGCAAGTTACTTAACTCTGATTGTCCCTCTCCCCCAAAGGGCACTGTGCTGAGGATGCAAATACAAAACAAAGTACCTACCCTCAGAAAGCTTATATTCTAATTTGGCAACATATTACATATAGAGAGTGGTGGTCAGGGGAAAATGTTTTTGGTTTGGGAAGACACTTAAAAATTAGTGGAAGTCTAAAGGGGTTTCCATGTCCAACCTCTTCCTGTCAACTTACAATGAACCATACATAAGGTTGGTACATTCATTTCACACATTCATTCATTCATTCACTGCCATTCCTAGCACCAAAGAAGCAATTCTGGTCCTGAGAAGGACTTGCACTGGGTCACCCTTCTAATAAGTACCTGAGGCTATATTTGAACTCTTGTCTTCTTGCCTGTAAGCCTAGTACAATCTCCACTGTACCACCTAGCAGTTGTCACTAATAGCTGCAGGGAATTAAAGTTGTGTGTAAATATATTAACCACACTTTTTTTCCAATTCAGATCAGTAATGAGCCATTTATTTTCCTACTTGGCTCTTTCTGTGAGAATAAATAAACTTGGGGAGGAGGAATAAATTAAGAAGAAATTCATTAGTAAATAATGAGGTGATCTGGTGCAAATGGGGAAAATAGTGATTCTGGAGTCAAAGATCTTTTGTTCAAATTTTAGGCTTAGTACTGGTATGACCTGGGTAATTCAGCTAATCTCCCCAGATCTCAGTTTCCTCATTTATAAAAGTCTTGATAGTCTAAAGAGGTCCTTTTAGAGGACATCTATGGCTTTCCTTCCCAAGAAAACATGGTAGGAAGAAAGAGGGGTACTTTGCATTAGTAATTACAAAGAGGGGAAAAAGAAATTTGCACACTTCAGAGTAACTTGTACACAGAGTAGCAAATCAGGGCAGTGATGCCCAATGCATAGTATATCTTATTGTGGGAAGGATTTTCATTATATTTTTTCCCCTGAGGCTAGGGTTAAGTGACTTGCCCAGGGTCACACAGCTAGGAAGTGTTAAGTGTCTAAGACCTGATTTGAACTGGGGTCCTCCTGAATTCAAGGCTGGTGCTCTATCCACTGTACCACCTAGCTGCCCCCTAGGATTTTCATTATAAAAGGATGAAAAGATGGAGGCCAGGTAGCTACATTACAAAACTGACATTGTATTCAAAGAAGGAAAATGAACCTCCTGGTTTAGTCTCTCTTGGGTCAGGCTTGCTATCCATCCATAGGTGTGATTTAATATTTTTCAGTAAGTCTTGTGCAGGACCTGCTTTTTATCATGGGTTCAACTATGACTAAGCAAAGACTACAGTAAATATTTTCTGCCTTTCTATTTCAACCCCTCCCTCCAGCTCTTCCCAACCCTAAAGACTATCCCAACAGCTTATATTCAAAAAGCCTACATTTATGAAGGAGCAACTGCCCTCCACAGGATATACTGGCTCTAGTACAAGATGGCTACAAAGGTCAACATGAGCTTGGGAGGCATTAGAGAAGTTGCCAAAGGACACAGTGCTTTTCTCCTTGAGGATTTTTATGAAGATTATTATAAGAAGCAAAAAAAATCTTTTTTTGAAGACAAATCTGCTGATCTCCAATCTCACATCTCCAACTGCCCTTCAGATATCTTAAACTAGATAGCCAGCAAGCATCTTAAATTCAATATGTCATTATCTTTTCCCCAAATCCTCCTCTTTCTTCCCTATTACTGTAAAGATTTTTTGCTACCTAGCCTTAATCTCCAAATGGGTGCTTGCGTCAGGCTAGAGACCAGAGACCAGCTAATCTTAACAAAGCCAAAGTCTCCCACTGCATCCAGTCTTCCTGATCTCTATTTGCCCACTAGATCCAGATGAGTGTGGAAGAGAAAGTGAGCAGGTGACTTTGCACAGCCTCCCTCCCTCAAATCCAACTCACTTATCTGCTACAGCATCACTTCCCTAATGTCGTGGTCCTCTTCGACAATGAAGGACAAACAAGAGGACAACATCACCCTCCCAGTGCCTCAGGGTCACAATCCTGGAACCATTCTGGACTCCTATCTCTCACCTCCCATATCCAAGCTGTTATCAAGGCAACACCTTCCCAACAATTCTTAAATAGGTCCCTTACTCTCTGACACTGTCACCACTCTTGTGCAAGCCCTCATCCCCTCGTGTCTGGATTATTACAGTGGCCCACTGGTAAATTTGTCTGCCTTAAATTTCTCCCCACTCCAAATCAATTCTCTATTTTCTTAAAGAGTGGGTATCATGTCATAACCCCCTACTCAATAGTGACTCCTATAGCCTCTAGGATCAAATTTATTTTGCATTTATCCTTCTTTAGAATGTCTTTAGCATTCACAGTCTTTCATAACCTGGTCTCCTCTTACCTTTCCAGTCTTTTTACAGCTAACTTGGATACAGTGATGTGGATCTGACTCTTCCCCAAACTCTGATTTGCATTCCATCTCCTGGCCCCAGACATTTGCTCAATATCCATCATGGCAGGAACACTCTCCTGCCCCCCTCAGATTTCAACTAAAGTTTCACCTTCTATAGAAAACCTTCCTCAGACCCTCTTAATTTCATAGCCTTCCTTCTGTTATTTACTACATGCATATAATTTACTTCATATATATTTGTTTTCGTGTCTCCCCCATTAGATTCAAACTCCTTCAGAACAGGGGCTGTCTTTTGCCTGTTTTTGTATTCCCAGAAATCATCATAGATAGAGCATGACACATATTAAGTGTTTAATAAATGTTTGTTGATTTTTGGAGGGGTTACCTTGAGGACCTCTCAGAGACACTGGTGACAAAGAGTGTCTCTCTGCTTAAAATTAGTATCTGGAGATTAAATCAATGTTTGAAAATATAATATATAAAATATAATATGTGTAGAGCTCTATAGAATAAAGGTTAGGTTATGGGTTTTATTGTGTTTTAAGGGATGGAGAATCTCATCCTATCATCTGGCATAAAATAAGTGCTTAATAAATATGTATTAATTGAAATCAATGTTTATTGATTATAGATTATTGCATTGTATCTTCTCAATCACTCTGTGAGAACGAAAAGTACAAATTATCACCATTTTATAACAGAGAAAACTGAGGTTCCAGATCATTAAATGATCTGACCAAGGTTGTGAAAACCAGAGCAAGTACCTCTGACTCCAAGGTCAAGACTCTTTCAATAAAATACCATAGCTATAGATTTAATGGAAGGTCTGAAATACAAATTTAAGACAACCAGAGAGAGGGTAAAGTGGGATCTGTGTCTCCAAATATTTCCCCCATTATAGCTGGTATCTGAAATTCTTTTTCTCCAACTAGAAATAAGACCTAAAATGTCAGTATACTCAAAGAAACTCATTGATTTAAATTCTCACAAAAGGGAAGTGGACTGATACTGTCTTGCTTTTATTGTTCACACTCTCTGGGGAAAAAGAAAAGAGAGAAAGAGGGCATAGGACAAATATAATGGGCTAGGGAGGGAGGAAAGATTGAGAGACAGCAAATACTCTTTACCTACTTTACTTTTGTTCAGGGTACACTTAGATATTACCTGGGGATAGCTCCATAAAGCCTTCTTCCTCAGTCCCTTTCATTCTCACGATTCTCTGCAAAGGGCAGCTAGATGCTACAGTGGATAGAGCATGGACCCTGTAGGCAGAAGGACTTGAGTTCAAATCTGGTCTCAGGCACTTAACACTCATGAACTGTGTGATCTTGGGCAATCAACCCCAAATGCCTTGTCAAAAAACAACAACAACAAAACAGTCCAAGTTTACAAATAACTGCACTTGTATAATTTATATCAAAATGCTTGCCCTCTCAAAGAATGGGGAAACTCAAATATTTTATTTGGAACTTAATTTGGAACTCAAATATTTTAAAATTCTTTTAAAATGTTTTACATGTAAATGAGAAAAAATAAAAGAAAATCATTCTTTTTAAAAAAAACTCTATGAGATGAAAAGATGCTCCAAGTCATTATTAATCAGAGAAATGCAAATTAAGACAACTCTGAAATACCACTACACACCTCTCAGGTTGGCTAGAATGGCAGGAAAAGATAATACTGATTGTTGGAAGAAATGTGGGAAAACAGGGACACTGATATATTGTTGGTAGAATTGTGACTACATCCAGCCATTATGGAGAATGATTTGGAACTATGCTCAAAAAGTTATCAAACTCTGCATACCCTTTGATCCAGCAGTGTTACTATTGGGCTTATATCCCAAAGAGATCTTAAAGAAGGGAAAGGGACCCAAATGTGCAAAAATGTTTGTTGCAGCCCTTTTTTGTAGTGGCAAGAAAATGGAAATTGAATGCATGCCCCTCAATTGGAGAATGACTGAATAAGTCATAGTATATGAATGTTATGGAATATTATTGTTCTGTAAGAAATGACCAGCAGGATGATTTCACAAAGGCCTGGAGAGACTTATATGAACTAATGCTGACTGAAATGAGCAGGACCAGGAGATCATTATATACTTCAACAACAACATATATGATGATCAATTCTGGTGGACATGGCCATCTTCAACAATGAGATGAACCAAATCAGCTCCAATAGAGCAGTAATGAACTAAACCAGTTATGCCCAGCGAAAGAACTATGGGAGATGATTATGAACCACTACATAGAATTCCCAATACCCCTATTTTTGTCCGTCTGCGACTTTTATTTCCTTCACAGGCTAATTGTACACTATTTCAAAATCCGATTCTTCTTGTACAGCAAAATAACTGTTTGGACACGTATACATATATTGTATTTAATTTATGCTTTAACATATGTAACATGTATTGGTCAACCTGCCATCTAGGGGAGAGGAGTGGGAGGGAAGGAGGGGAAAAATTGGAACAAAAGGCTTGGCAATTGTCAGTGCTGTAAAATTACCCATGCATATAACTTGTAAATAAAGGGTAGCTATAATAATAATATTTAAAAAAAAAAAAAAAAAAGCTCTATGAGAGTTTAGACTTGAAGTCTTTAGGTAAGACTCTTATGTTCAATTCTCCTAGACCAAGAATAAGAGTTTTGCCCTAGGTGGACAATTTAGAGAGTGCCAAGAGAATGAGTAGGAAGATAATCTAATCCCCTAACTAACTACTCTGTGTCCCCAGAAACTGCCTTGAACCCAGGATATGTTTCCTTCATTTTATCTCTCTCTTGAATCTGTCTAGGAGTTTAGAAGGCATAATCAACATGTCCTCTTTTCCCTCCCCTTTCTTCAGTTCCATCAGATCTTCTCGTTCCCTCCCAAAGGAAGTTATGGCCTTATCCTAGGGAAGAAGTCTCAGAGCACATGACATACATCCTCTCAAGCTTCCTCCCAAACCATTCCCTCCTGTGTGTTCCCTGTCCACAATGTACTCCAACTCCCAACTGTCATAATCCAGCTATAAGGTCCCCTGCAACTTTTTCCCAGGCACAAAGTTGCTTAACATAACTGCTTATTATTAAGGGTAAGTTTAAAAAAAAAAAAAAAAGATACTGAGCAAGGAATAGGGGCTTTATTACTACTCACTGTCAATGCTAAGTACAAACAGGAGGAAGGATCATGGGGAAAAAACTAACTTTGTCTTGAAGGTACAATGACTCAACATATATCCAAATCATAGTACATCTCTCATCCATGTTTCTTAGAGGGAATTAAAATTCATTCTTTGTCTACACATATTAACATGATATTTATTCTCTCATTCAACCTTTTCCCCAATTCACAATCTATTCATCAGAGGTACATGAAGACATAAATTATTATACCCATTTTACAGATTCAAAACCATATCCTCACTAACTTAAATTTGTTTAAAGTCACACAGGCAGTAAATGGTAGTGTTAGAAAACAGATTGTTGTAGGCAGTGTAATACATTTCTTAATTAAGAGGGCAAAGAGGGAGCAAGATGAAGGCTTAAATGGGTTATTGATATTTTGCAAAGTCATGAAAAGTATGGAGCACTTTGTCACCAACTATACAAAAATTCTCTGATTTCCCTTGTCAGTAACAATTTTCCTGAACAACTTTACCTCACATTGTGTGTGTTCTATATCTCTCTAATGTATTTATAACATGATATTTTATATCATAGTTAATTATCTGAATCATTATCTTCTCTTGTAATAGATTGTAAACTCCATGGGTACAGAGAGAGTATCTTATCTAAATTCTGCATCTCCTCCACTGTCTACATGAATATATGAATGAAATTATACCAACAAGGATTTGTTCTCTAAATTCTAGAAACTTCATAACAATAATGGTAGGATTCTTGAATCTTCAAACAAGTAAATTTAGGATAAATAATCCTACACTTCCATAGCACTTTTCAGTTTTTAAAGCAATCTTTTGAGAAAGTAAGAAATACAAGGCTTTATTCCTATTTTGTAGATTAGAAACTGAATCTTGAAAAGAATTAAATGTTGTGTCAAAATAATCACATGGAAATTATTCTCTTGGAGTTTATAATCTTGGACATAAAGTAACTGCATCCTCATCATTCAAAGCCTCAGTCATCTTTGAGGGATAGAGGCTGAGAGTCAGGAAGATCAATTTAAATCTGCCTTAGATACTTTTAAACTGTGTACCCCTGGGCAAATCATTTAACCTCTGTTAACTCAGTTTCCTCAATAGTAAAGTGGAGATAGGAACACTTCCTGAGGTGTTCTGAAAATCAAAGGAGGTACTATTTACAGAAGTGTTTAGCAAAGTGTTTAATACAAGTTAGATTCTATTTAATGTATATTCCTCCCTCACCCTTCCCTTCTATATCTGCATTTTTAAAAAGATCTCAGATAACAAATGGCTCAAAAGCATCCATTCTGGCCAACTGGGAAATATGGTGCAATGTTCCATAAATATGGGAAAGTCAAGAAAAGGATCTAGTTTTAAGCAGAAGATTTGTTGGTGGAATGGGATTTCTAGGTAGAGATAATTTAAGGGTAGCTGGAAATCAGTAAATCAACATTTATCAAGCACTATCTAAGTCTCTGGTGCTCTGGAAATAGAGTTCAGGAGAAAGACACGTGCTAGAGACAGATATTTAAATCTTACCTGCCTAAAGGTGATAATTGTATTGTCATGAGACTGAATGGGGAATGAAGGGAAGAGAAGGCTGAGAATAGAATGAATGAAGAGACTATTTGTTTATTAATTATATTATATTATTATATGTATATTATATATGTATATAATTATATGTATATTAATTAAATGATATTTTTGTTTTTATATTTTTTATTACTCGAAAGCAAATACTTATGCTATTGATCTCTTGTAGTATTACATATGACTATTACCTATACCAGATATGTCTAAGGATCTAGGAAAGGGGGGCAAGGTCTGTGTTGTATACAAGATATGTGTTGTACACATCTTGGCAAGACATTACTTCACCAAAAAAAAAAAAAAAAAAAACAACTGAGAATCATAGAAAACTCCTAAAGTGGGCTCTGGAAAAATTTCTGTATTCATTTATCAATGTATGTCTTTAAGAATGTAAATCCTTAGGATTTAAGAAAGAAGATAAAGGATAGGATAGAGGAGAGAAGGGAAAGTCTGAAAATCACAGAACTGAATAGATCTTATTCAATTATATATGTTTGGCAATGATACCAAATTGTCTTTCCATTTCTTTCTCCAACCCATTTTATAGATGAGGAAACTGAAGCAAACAGGATTAAGTGATTTGCCCAAGGTCACACAGCTAATAAGTGCTTGAGGCCAGAACTGAATTCAGGAAGATGAGTCTTTCTGACTTTAGGTCCAACTCTCTACCTGGCTGTCCAGTCAAAATGATAACCTGCCTTAGTGGATAGATAAAAATTATTTATAATTAGTATTCATTGTTTAGACATGTGTGCTTTCAAGATACATAAAGATGCTTGGAAAGAACTTAAATGTATAATAAACCCACACTTCATGCAAAGCATATATAGTAACTCCTGACTGAAGCATTGGCAAAAGGGTACTTTGTTGAGTAACATTTGGTTCATTTATTATGTGTAATAGCCTCAAGTAAGGGGTTTGGTATTATAGGTCTCTTTAGACATTTGGTGAAGGCATCTTTTCAGAATTATCTTTTTAAATATATTTTTAAAAATAATATATTATGATGAGAGAAACCAATTATGTGGAAATAAAATTATCAAAACATTAAAATTCATGGGTCCCACATTAAGAAACCCTGTAGATGTTTAACTCTATAAAATGGGAATAATACCTAGCTCTCAGGTTTATAGATTTTTAAAAAATTGATTTAAAACTTAAAAAATGGGGAAAATGAAGTAGAAAAATGAAAAAAAAATACTCTCATGTGCATGACAGAACATGAGAGGATTTAAAATATGTAACAAAAGATTTCCATTTCTAGAAAGTGTATATAATAATAGAATACATTGTACTCAAAACAATCCATCTTTTCTTTGCTTCCTTGTAGGTTTTCTTTTGTTCTCTGTCGTGAATTTTTTACTTTATTCTTTTTTCCCCTTTCTTCCCCAAGCAGACTACTGTTAAGTATACTTATATTTATGTTTACATTTAGGTAAGGTAAATACACACACACACACACACAAGTAAGCCCCTTAAGTTTGAATTCCCTCAGTTTAAATCAACATGTATTTATTACACATCTACTATGTTCAGGGCTCTGAACTGGTTCCTGAGAATAATAAGACAAAGAGAAATAATCCCTTTCCCCTGGGCTTGTAAACTCCCCTGGAATTCACATTCTACTGTAGGATATAATCTTTCCCCAGATGGATGAGGGATTATGAAGTAGTTTGTGGAGGAAGAGAGGCCCAACAAAGCAGGGAGAAGGATAGTATCTGGATTATAAAGAACCCTTCCAGTTCTGAATGCTCTGAATTACTGTAAGAAATACAATCTTGACAATGAACATCAGATAATGAGGAAATTTTATTAAAGAAGAATCTTATGGAATTATCTTAACATTTCTGGCTAGAATCTGTTCCTCTTGGGGAAGAAGTGGGGCTGAGCACAGAAGTGGGAGAAGCTTTATACCAGATAGTTTGGCAGCCCCTCCCTTCAGAGAACAGATTGGTCCATTTCTTTCTGAGTTACAATCTTTCTGATGTGCCCACTACATGTTTCCCCCTAAATATGTGCAAGCATATACAAAAAAATATAAATATGTATAAACCTCTCCCTCATTATACATCCCATGTTCAAAAATGGTGGGAAACTCCTCTTAGAGGCTGTGTTAATATTCAAGTTAGCCTATTAAGCAATAGTGATTTGATCAAGTCAAGTCATTGACCCAACATGTTTGGATTTTATGGCTATTATCTTAAGTTTATGGTTTTCTCAATACCACAAGATTCTTTCTGATTGGCTGAATCCACCTATGCCTTCCTAGCTCCCCATTCCTTTTTTGCTCAAGGCTTCTATTGGTCACTTAATTGTTCTATGGAATCTTAATCTTCCTTAACCTCTCCTATTCTGAAAACTTCTTTGTCACTGGTACCTGCTGTCCCACACATAATACCACGAAGCTTGCAACACTGTGGAGACCCAACTTTTCAATATTTCTCATACTACTAAGGATCCCTTCTAGTTCTCTGAAGTTAGAAAACTGAGCAAAATTGAATAGGTTTTTTACAATTCAAGCAGAATGATCAAAGATCATTAATGATCATTACTATCATCATGTAACTAAAATAGTGCCAGTGGATAGTGCCAGGCCTGGAATCAGAAAGACTCAATTTTGAGTTCAAATTTGGCCTCAGAAATAGCAAATCACTCCAATATTTTTGCAAAGAAAACCTGAAATGGAGTTGGACACATCTCAGAGAAACCCTATAGCAAAAAGGGAAGGGAGGAGCAGAGAAATATTCCTATCACTGGAAATCAAAGAGTTAAAGATCTTGAGTCATTTAATCTAACTCTGTCAAGTAAGGAAACAGGATTAGCATGATTTGGTGTTATTTATTCCTAATGAATCAGGATCATGAATTCAGAACTGAAAGGAACCTTAGCAATGTTCTAGTCTAAATCTCTATTTTCACTAATGAAGAAACTGGGGCTTAAGATCACAAAAATTTTAATAAATGGCAGATCTGGAATTTGAATTCAGGTCCTTTGACTTCAAAACCAGCATTCTTTCCACTATATCAACTTCTTCCTTGTTAATATAAATTTTGCCTGGAGAAGTTTGACAGGTAGCCAAGTCCTACATGGAATTCTAATAATCACTGACTTTAAGAGAGCAGGCAGTCCTTGTTCCCTGAGCATTAAACAGAAACTAGAAGCATTAAAAAGAATGATTTTCATCACCCTGAATTTTCTGGGAACTCTATTTCCTTCTCAGGTTTTCTGTTGTTCCTTCCCAGGTTGAAAGTTAATGGTAGCTGATCATGTTTATAAGTCCCCCTTATTCAAGGTGATGATATACAGAATTTCAGGACAGAGTTCTCAAGTTGACTTTATGACTTTATAAGCTTCTCATACCTTTGGTCTTCTGTGAAGGATCCACTCCAACACCAATCATCTTTCTTAACTTTAGAATTTCCTTTCTATTGACTTTCAACAATACAATGTAAAAAAATAATAATAATAAAGCACAAAACATGCATACTTACTATACATAGAGCACTTTATGTTAGCAACTAGGAGAGGTGCCCCGTTTAAATCAGGCGTGGTTTCTATTCTAGGTGAATTGAAGGAGCATTTATTAAATTGCTTGCTATGGGTCAGGTATTATATTAGGCTTTGGAAATGCAAAGACAAAAAATGGATAAGTTTCTGCTCTCGTGGAACTTATGCGGGGAGAACTCATAAAAATTATTATATAAGTGCATCAACCATGTACATAAAGTTCTGAAGGATAGGTAGGATTTCCATGGTAGTCCATGGTATCCATGTAATCAAGATGGATTAGAAGTTCCACCATCTTAAATTGTGGGTCATGATCCCATATAGGGTCATATGATTTACTTCACCCTAGAATCCCTGAGATGTGAGACTCTAGTTGACTACAGTAATTTTTCCTATATCTCAGATCTGATCTACTGAAGAAACTCTAATGACAACCTGTTACCTCCAGGATTAAATAAAAGCTATTCTGTGTGACATTTAAAGCTTAGTTATTGGAAAATTATAATTTATTATCAGTAAATATTTGATTTGGATGACTATTTTATATACCTATATACCCGGGGTCACATAAAAATTTCTCTGGCAAAAAGGGGTCATTAGTAGGAAAAATTGTAAGTCTTAGACTAGATGATCTCTAAATACTATGAACTTTATGCATACTGTGCCAACTGAATCACAATGCTTTTTATTTCCACATTATCTGTCATTCCCTAAAAGAGGATAATAACTCATTTATATATAGATATATGTGTATACATATATATAAATACATATATATACATATGTATATGTATATATATGTGTATATATATCACTTGAAAGTTTAAAAAGTATTTTTCTCTTAACTTTGGGATAAGTTGTAGTGTTCTTGTTGATTTTCTGTAGGTCTTTGGGGCAGTCTTCTTTTCAATTGAGTAATCACCACAAGAATAGCCAGGTGTAAAGTCCCAATCCTTTATTATGTCTTTCACAATCTAGTTTCCTTGCCTGGAGCTGAGCAGCCTTCTGGAAAGCTTTTCAGACAGGCCTTGGTCTCAGTGGGGAAAGAGCAAGAGGTCAGGCCTGCCACCATGGTGGTGGGAGATAAAGTAAATGAATCTGGCTCTGAGTCTGATCCCAGCTTATATGCTCTACACTGAGTATAAACCAATCATTATATCACTAGGAAACCATTTTTTTGTTATAAGATTAAATCAATCAATAGAGAACTATTAATCACCATGCTAAACTAGATAATCATTGTCTCATCAATTCCACTGAGTAAGCATCTTGTAAGAATCCTTGTTTCAAGTACAGAATTCTGGCCCATAACATCTCCCACTTTCTTTTGTTTTAGAACATAAGGTGGTCACACTCTCCCTGACTTCTCAAGGAGGTGAGAACCCCAAAAAGCAGGTGATCATGCCTTCTCTGACTCCTCAAAACAGGGGTGAAAACACCAAAAAAGGAGGTGATAACATCCTCCCTGACATCTCAGGAAAGGAGATGAAAAACCAAAGGAAAATGGGGAATCAAACCAGATTAGCAGGTTTCTGAAGGGTCTCACTTGAAACAAGTATACATAAATCCATCCAGTCTTATCATGTATCAGAGAATCCAATGATATCTGATGGTTTTGAAGTTCTGCAACAGTCTTATCAACAATTTTTCATCTCAGGGAATCCAATGATTCCTTCAGGTTTTGAAGTTCTGTAACAGCCTCATTATGAACCATATTCTTTTAGTGTCAGATGTTTCTTAGGTCTTCTTCTTTGTTTTGAGATTTTTTTCTTTTTCTGTCTCTCTCTGATGGACAAGGTGAATACAGCTTGTTGGTACCCATCCGATTCCTTCTCCATCTGTAGAGATACAAGCAAACCCTTTCCCCCAAGCAGTTCACCTATCTAGTCCCTTCCATTCACAACTTCCTGGATTTCTCCACATCACTTGGCAATTACATTGAAGATACTCTCACTGAATACATCCCTTCTGTCAGATTAAAAAGCCTGTATTCTCTCCAATTGTAATCCCTTTCTCCCATCTGACTGCTTTTCAGCTGATTGATCATATCAGAGTCCTGAACTTCTAAAGACTCTCTGGGTGTAACCTCCACTACTAACATGCCCCACCTGTTTTTTGTTTGAGGTCTTGGAGCTGGTCCCTACCTCTCATTTCCTTGGGTCAATCTACATTCTGAGGTTCAGTGGAAACCCTTATTGCATTTTGGACATGGGGTTTTGGGTCTTATTCTCTCACCCTGTCTTCTCACTCTATCTCTATGCCAACATTGAGCTTTCTGATGCTTTACTTTACCACACTGAAAGCATTGACGAGTCTCTCTGGAAGTACCTTGCCAAGAGGGACCCTGTCTTCCCAACTTCTGCATCATAGCCTGGGTATAAAAGGCATTTGTGCCCACTGTGGCACAGAGTCTTATGATCTCCTGTAAAGGAGCATCCTTGTGTAGTCCCAGAATAATTCTTCCACAAACCTCATTAGTATTTTCCTTAGCCAGTTGTCTTATAATTCCTGTAGCTGCATTTTTTCCAATTGTTCATATGACAGCTGTTTGCAAACATCCCACAAAATCAGCAAAGGGTTCATTTATACCTTGCTCTATTTTTGTGAAGGGTTTCCCTCTATTTTGTTTTCCTGAGAGGGAACATCATGCTTTAATAGCAACAGCAGCAATTTTCTCATATGCTATCAAAGGGTAATTAAACTGTATTGAAGTGTCTGCATACTGACCTTTACCTGCTAGTTGATCAAAGGTGATTTGTATATTAACTCCAGTTTGCCTATTTCACTGGGCTTGTATCCTACAAAGTTCACTGCACCCTGAAAGTCACAACAGGTTTTATCCAGGCTCTAAACATGTCTATAGATCTCCAATCATTAGGGGTTAAAATTTCATAAGCCAAATTCTCTAATATCATCTTAACATAAGAACATATAGCTTCATAGAGATTGTAGCCCCTTTTCAAATCCTTGATTTTTTCTAGATCAAAAGGAGTGTATCTTCTCCTTTACTGACTTAAAGAGTCAAACTCTTCAGTAACAGGGTATGCATTTTTTGGTAAATCAAATATATCCTATCCTTCTTTTTTAGCTTTAACTAGTGCCTTCGTAATCTTGTCATAGGCTGCTTCATAGGTGATGCTGATTGTGTCACTGCCCCTCCTTCTCCCTCCACCCATTAAGGGTTAATTGAGGGAAGTAGTTCAGGGGATGGGGAATGCCCTAATGGCTCCTGCTGTGAAGCAACACTCTCCTTAATTTCATCAGAATTGTACTTAACTTCTTTCTTGTGCAATTCTTCATACTTTTCACCTAGTTTGTTTAATTCTTCATCCTTTTCACCTAGTTTGTCAGTATCCTCCCCCTACTGCACTTTCTTCTTTTTCCTTATTCTATAACTTATGTAATTTCCTAAAGCCAATTGTATTAAGTTATAGGTATAAAGTGTTTCTTTAGGAATTGAATCAGTGCCATTATCATTGTAGTATTCATATAGTTGCTCTCCTAATTTCCACTTGTCTGGATCTAATTCTTTTTCCTTAGAGAACCAAGGAGATGTGTATTTTAATATTTTAAAGAATTCAATGATCTGCATCCAAGTTACAACCAAACTTTGGTTTTTTATGACTAAACTTTCAACATATTTTCCTTGAGCTGGAAAAGGCTCCTTTCTAAACATTTATCCCATTTTAGCTGAAACATAACTTTAGCCCTTAACAAAGTTTCCTTCTTGTCTGTTTTTGTATTCACCCTTATTTCTGAGTCACAGATGTAGATCCTTAGTCCCTGTTCAGGTGCCAAAATATAGTGTTCTTGTTAGTTTTCTGTAGGTCTTTGGGGCAGCCTTCTTTTCATTTGAGTAATCACCACAAGCATACCCAGGTGTTAAAGTCCCAGTCCTTTATTATCTCTTTCACAATCTAGTTTCCTTGCCTGGAGCTGAGCAGCTTTCTGGAGAGCCTTTCAGACAGGCCTTGGTCTCAGTGGGGGAAGTGCAAGAGGACAGGCCAGCCACCATGGTGGTGGGAGATGAAGTGAATGAATCTGTCTCTGAGTCTGAGTCCCAGTTTATATGCTCTACACTGAGTATAAACCAATCATTATATCACTAGAAAACCATTATCTGTGGTAAGATTAAATCAATCATACTGAACTAGGGAACTATTAATCACCATGCTAAACTAGATAATCATTGTCTCATCAATTCCACTGAGTTAGCACCTTGTAAGAATCCTTGTTTCAAGTTCAGAGTTATGGCCCATAACAATAAGTAGTAATAAATGACATGTTATGGTTAGAAGTATGTGGTAGTGAATGCTTTAATGAAATAGTTTTCTTTTTTAAACATTTTCTTTCTCTTTTTAAAATAAAATGAATCTTTTGGGAGTTTTCTTGACAAAGATACTGGAGTGATTGCCATATACATTCATTACAGATGAGGAAACTGAAGCAAACTTGCCCAGTCTCATAATTAATAAGTGTCTGAGGTTGATTTTGACTTCAGGAAGATGAGTCTTCCTGACTACATGCCCAGAATTTTATCCACTGTACCACTTAGGTGTCCCCTTAAAATAAATAATATTATATAAAATTGAAAGGAGAGTAGTGTTGTATAGTGGTGAAAAGATTAGTTTTAGAGTCAGGAAGTGTCATTGGCTCACAGCTCTGCCTGTCTCTTTTATTGTAGGTGGGATATTTTTAATCCCCACATTACTTAGTCAAATTACTTAGGACTACATATCTCATCCTCATCAAAGATGGAGGAGACAGAATGAGAAAGATCCCAACATCCTCAGTGCCTGAGGTATGAGGAGAGATTTTAAATTCTCATCATATTAATTCTTTAGTGCAATTACATTATGATTACACACACACATATACACACATTTCACTTTTGTTCATATGAAAGTTTTATCTCACAGTTTTCTAATCAGAATTTCTGGGTATTAGTTGAATAGCCAAAAATTACTATTGTTTTTAAGTAGTAGACATTTTAATTAAATTGGACTTAAAGTCCCATCCATAACTTTTGATTTCCTGAAGTTTCAAATAAAATTAAGAAATGTCAAATAAATGCATTTTCAATCAAAACAATAATGGGTATGAAAGCTGTTTAGAGATTTTGGATCTATACTTTTTCTCATTATTTTAATCCACTTTCTTCAACGTATTCACACCACAGATAGCCATAAGCCCACCATCTAGTCCAAGTTTCTCATTTTACAGATGAGGAAACTGAGGCACAGAGAGATCATTTAAGACAAATAAATTATAATCAAGTTCTTCTTCTTATACAATTCTTTCTGGCTGTTGTTTATAGAAATATTTACGTTTATCAATTTTATAGTTCATAATTTTTTTTAAAAGAAAATACTCCTTTTTAGGACTCCCCATTAAAACCTTGGCATCCTTTAGCCCTTGACTAACTTTTAACGCCAACCCTGATACAGTCAATTTCCCATATCATTGTTTCTTCATCCACACATAGATTTGTTTTTAATCTTTTTGTTAGCAACTCTATATGACACCATGCTTTGTCTATGGAGTTTTCCAAACAAAGGCACTGGAATGGTTTGCCACATCCTTCTCCAGTGTGTCTATTATTTTATAGACCAGGAATGGAGGCAAATAGGAGTTAAGTGAGAGTTAAGTCCAGGATCACATATGTAGTAAGTATCTGAGGCTGGATTTGAACTCAGATGTTCCTGACTCCAAATCTGATACTCTATCCATTGAACCACCTATTTGCCCCTTTTGTTAGTTTAGTTACTGATTAATATATATAGCCTAAGAATACTAAGATACTTCTATATATCTCTTCTTTTCCAGGAAGTCATCCCCACTCTCCCCCACACACACACACTGACCAAAAAAAAAAAAAAAAAAAAAAAGTGGGGGAGGAGATGTAGTTCACATGCTCATCTTATCTCTTCTGGGACAAATTTGACTGGCTATGGGATTTATTTGGGAGTGTTCAGGGCAGCAATTCCTAGTTCTCAATTATGTGTTTGGGGTTAGCACCAAATTATGAGATTGAAGTTCAAGCATTGAATGTTAGTCATGTGAAGAATTCACAATCGCCATTCTCTTTGGCAAAGGATAGGTTTATTTAGGAGAAAAGGTTCCAGAGAAAATGAAGAAATACAATAGACCAATTTACCAGGAATGGTAAATATGAAATAGAGTGGGAGAGTACATAGTCAGCAAGAAAAGGGGTTTTTAACAATTAATAATAGAAAAGACAAATTCCCTAAAAGATAAGCTAATTCACAATTAATCAGGAAAAAAGGGTATATTCTACAAGGTGGGAATATGTCCCCAATTGACAAGCAAACTCTGTAAGGGAGTTTAGCATCCTACAAGAATTAATTAGCTATAGAAAGGAAAAAGACGCCATGAGGCATGGTGGGGAAATGAGAGGAAAGATATCACGTGGCCTGGAAGAGAGGGAAGGGAAAAGACACTATGAGCAGAGTGGTCTGTAGCCCCACAAGAGATTCAGCAAACATGGCATAAACTGTGGACAGATTTATAGGGGAAATTTAGCCTCAGGGGACGGATTTCAGGATGGATACAGCAAGGTGAGGGATCCACTGTTTCTTAGGACCTCATCATTTTCATTTTAAAAATTCATATTAATTCCACATAATGTTTCCCAGGTTCTGTTTACTTCACTTTGTGTCAGTTCACATGTATTCCAGTACTTTCTACATCCATTTACCACAATTTGCTCAGTCATTTTCCTCATCAATGGGCACAACCATTGTTTCCTTTTTTTTTTTTTTTTTTCTATTTCAGTAAATGCTGCTAATATTTGGGTGTATCTGGGATTATTCCATCTTTGATCTCCCTGGAATATACAATTCACTTTTTAAAAAAATAATTTTATTTCTGTTCTGAATAGATGTGCTAAACTATTGAGTAGAACATAAATACAGGTGGGCAAATGAGGAAGCTATGTCACCTCCAAAAACAAAGCAAAATTCAGAAGTGTGCACATACTTGGTTGGCTTAAAAGTGTAAATCCTTGATTAAATTCGAGTTTTCCTCCTAGCCTAAAACAACAGGTGGAGTAGTTGTGACCTCAGCAAAAGGGGTGTGGTGTTTTTTTTTTCCCCAGGTATTTGAAACTTCGGACCAGATACACTTTGAAAGAATTAAGAATCTGAAATAAGTGTGAAGAACCAGCAGCTTTGAGGTGCTTCCTCTGGGATGAATACAATGGAGCTGAGAGAAACTAAATTCAAGCTCAGTGGGGAGGATGGTTATTCCAACAATGCTTTTGAGGTAGGTGGACCTTTTGTTTTGACTCCGGTGATTGCTGCTACAGCTTTAACTACAACCAAACTGCTTTTAGTATGGGAGATAAACTTTGCACACACCTTTTGGGTTTTTGGCCTGGTGCTTAAAAAAACAATTAAGATTAGTGGGGAGATGGGGGTGAAGCAGAGCTTATTAAAGGCATCCTTTAAAGCTTAATGCCTTTAAAGTTAGTTTTCTTTCATCCTGAATTTTATATTGTGTGGAGGAACCTGAAAGGTCCCTTTAGCTATTGCCTACTCAGATCTCAAACAGTCAGTCAATAAGCATTCTTTGAGCACCTACTAGAATTCGACCCAGAAAGTGAATGCCTACCCTAAGGTCACTCTATTCTGGAAAAATTGAAGGAAGAGCTAAATTTTTGATCAAAAAGACTTGAGTTCAAATCCTACCTGCATTGTGGAATAGCTTGTGACCATGATAATAACTTCACTTGTTTCAATTTTTTTGTTTGTTTCAATTTTTTCATCTCTTACTGTAGAATAAAAATTTCTCGAAGGAACAGATTGTATTGTTCTGTTCTGGTATTCCAGCACCAAACTTTGAATGTGATAATTAAAGGGAAGTGTTCTTTACCTCCCAGAACTGCCATGAGCTTCAAATGAGATAATTTATATAAAATTCTTTACAAACCTCTCCCCCTCCCACCCCACCTACACATTTGTGATTTCACTGATGCAAAAAAAACCTTCCTTGAGTAGTTTGGTACCTGCCCTACAACTCCTAATCTTAGCTACCTGGGGACAATGAGGTAAATTAAAGGACTTCCCCAGAGCCACTATTCATGGAGTCAATTTGGGTCAAGGGAGGGACTAATCTGTGATTAACTCCAAGGCTGTTGCTTTATTCTCCATTGACTGTACCATTTGCAAGTTACAAGGGTCTGATGCATATCAACATTTATCTTTTATCTTTTTAAAAAATATATATTTTTTATCCAATTCAGAGTATGGTTGAATTATGGGGTGTGGGATCACAGATGTGTGGGAAAACCAGAGGCCATATAGCTTATTCCCTTTATTTTTACAGATGAGGAAACCAAGGTCCAGAAAGTATTTAATAGGTAGCAAGTGGAAGACTAAAAATTTGAACCCAGATCTTGGTGATAAGCATTCTATTTAGTCTCTGAAACCCTGACTGTGCTAGTAGTGAAATCTGCCTTAAGGAAATTCTGCTTTCCCTTCACAAAAAAAAAAAAAGTAAACAAACCAGCAAAAAAGGAACCACAGATGCATCTTAACCCATGTTCTGGTCTATGATCTAACCTGACCTGGAAGGTCAAGGTATGAAAAACCTTCCAGATTTGCTCAGTTTAAGCAAAGCTTTCCAGTTCCATGGGTTCCTAACTAGTGGAGAATGTCTGCACAAACCGACACTGGGCTGCTTGGAACTCAAAGGTTCCTGAGACTTTCCAAACCCCCTCTGGGGATTAGAGAGTTAAAAGTGTCCTATGAGCTGGCTAACCCCTAGCCAAAGGGAATGTTCAGATTAGCTTCAGAAGTTTGCTTCCTTTACTGACTTAATGCTTCACACTGATTGAGCAGTCTTGGGAACTGGGCTCAGCAAGCTTTCTGGCCCTTCTAGTAATGCTCCTCCCCACCCCCATTCCCCAAGAAACAAATCCAAGGCATAATTGGGAGCAGAGAAAGAATAAAGGTAGAGGAAACTAACTCTAAAACCTCCAAGTCCAAATCTTCTATTTAGCTTTTAAATTACTTCACTACCCCTCCTTTCCTTACACTTTACTCCCTTTCTTACTGTTTCTTGAATAATAACAATAATTGGGTTTATATAATACTTTTTAGGATTTATAAGTCATTAAACATAAGTTCTGACTTGACCTCACCACAGCCTTGTAAAGTAAGTGCTATTATAATCCCCATTTTACAGATGAGGAAACTGAAGCATGCAAAGCTTTAAGTGACTTTGTTCAGGATATCACAGCTAGTAAATGTCTGAAATGAGATTTGAACTCAAGACCTCTTGACTTTTGAGCTTCCTCAACATAGCTTTCCCATCTTCTGACTGCCTTTACATTGCTGTCCCCCAAGTCTGGAATGCTCTCCTTTCTAACCTCTGGGTCCTGTCTTCTTTTGAGAAAAAGTTGTTCAATACCTTCTCCAAAAGTCATTTCCCAATTCCTGCCATTCCCCACTTCCACCACTGCTAATGTCTTATAAAATAATACCCAATTTACCCTGTATATATCTTTATGTACATAATTGTTTGCATGCATTCTTCCTTAGAATATCAGCTCTTTAAGATGTTAGGAACTGTGATTCTGCCTTTCTTTGCATTCTTAATGCCTAATTATATTCCTGGCACATAGTAAGTATTTTATATTTGTTGACTGACGAAATGAATGAATGAAAAGAAAAGGGAAGAGGGCAAAAGAAGCAGAGTGAAGAAACAGGTGTCTATAGCTGAAAATTTTTCCTCAAAGTTCTATCTGTATGCATTTATAAATATTGGCTTTTATTACTCTGCTTTGGCAATGAAAGTAAGTTTGGCTCTCCTTCCTGGATTTCTGGGACAAAGCACAATTGATCCAGAACTGTGGCTAGCTCCTCCCCCATTTATAGCTTAGTTGTCCTGAGTCCCATTTCCTGAGACTCCCTGACTGCTCTTATTTCAAAACAAAACAAAACAAAAAACTGAGTAGACAGGGACCAAAAATGGCTTACTATGTTTTTTTAAAATATGGTGTTTGCTGATTAGCCAGTAATTCCTAACAAGAAAAAGTTTTAATCCAAAAGACTCTGAAAATTATACCATACAGTAGTTTAGTTTATCTGTATTATTGATAAAGGGTAGTCCTCAACAACTCATTATCCCTCTTTCCACAACAATTTTCTCAAACCTTTTCCTCCCTCCTCAAATCTCCCATGGATCCCTCTTTCCCTAGTTTTAGCTACATAAAGGGGGGAAAAAAATGAGGCCATTCACCTCTCCTCTTCCTCATCTCCTATTGATGATGTCCCAAATAATTGGGTGCAATTGGAATGAAATATTAATAGAACTGCTCCCTGGGGCAGGAAGGGAAGGTCACTAATAGGAATCAGTTTAGCCTCATATTCCAATCCTCTGTAGAGGTCATGGATAGCCCAGCCTTGCTGTGCCAGGTCAGAAATCCAAATTATTCAAGCCCTGAAGTGAAATTTCCACTACAAATCTATCCAGTGCTGAATCCTTGTTGGGATTATAACCCCTCACTGCACTGTCTCATAGTGTCTTTCCATTCATTCCTCAATGCCTCATAGTGTCTCTCATCACCTCACCATTGTCCTCTCACTCCCCTCACTATGTCTCATGGTGTCTTTCTCTTTCCCATAGCTCACTAACTCTTTTAGGGGGCTAACTATGGATTTGGCCTGTAAACTAAGGGCATACTCCTACCTCATGGTATATTCTCTTTCTCCTAGTTAGTTGTGAGTTCCATTGGGGAACTTGTCTTTTCCATCATTAATTATTAAAATCCCTTTCCTTACTATATGCTCTCCCAATTCTATTTCATATTTACCATTCCTGATGTCTATTGTACCTCTCTATTTTGTCTGTAACCTCTTCTCTTAAATAAATTTACTTTTTACCAAAGAGAACGGCCCTTGCGAATTCTTCACATGACCAAACCCCAGCATTTGGTGCCGGAACCTCAATCTAACCGGCAATCACTCTTGTAAAGCACATCATTCCATGCCCATAGCCACATCACTACTGCTCAGGTACTTTCCCCGCTCTCCTTTTCATTCCTGTTTCATATGATGAGGTACCCTTACTCCTTCCCCAAACTACCTTCTCTGCTTATTTAGGCAATGCCATTGTCATGTCTCCTCCAACCGACTGCCTTCTCTGCCATCCCCATTCTTCTACTTAATTTCAATCTTTCTTTCTCTGCTATTCATTTCATATTGCCTGCAAATAGGCCCATATGTCCCCTAGTCTGAAAATGTCACTTGGTCCCTTTTTGATCCCTGGTAATAGTTCTTGTCCTGTCTCCTTTATTTTGTAGCTAAATTCCTCAAAAGGCTTGTCCAGTGATTCCACCTTCTCTCCTCTCATGTCATACTTGACCTTTTACAGTCTATTTCTCTCTCTCTCTCTCTCTCTCTCTCTCTCTCTCTCTCTCTCTCTCTCTCTCTCTCTCTCTCTCTCTCTCTCTCTCTCTCTCTCTCTCTCTCTCTCTCTCTCTCTCTCTCTCTCTCTCTCTCTCTCTCTCTCTCTCTCTCTCTCTCTCTCTCTCTCTCTCTCTCTCTCTCTCTCTCTCTCTCTCTCTCTCTCTCTCTCTCTCTCTCTCTCTCTCCTTCTTCCCCTCCCTTCCTTACTCTTTCTTTAGGGTTTCAGGACACTACTCTCTCTGGGGTCTCTTCCTATCTATCTGACCATTCCTTCATCTCCTTTAATAAGTCCTTCTCCCGATCATGCTAACTAACCATTCAGTCCAGTTTCTGTCCAGGGCCCTCTTCTCTTCTCTTCTCCTTCTGTACTACTTCACTTGAAGATCTCATTCACTCCTATGGATCTGATGACCACCTTTATGCTGATGACTCTAAAATCTACTTATCCTGTCCCAAAATCTCTGCTGACCTTCAATTTCATATCTTCACCTATCTTTCAGACACCTCCAACTAGATATTCAGTCATCATTTTAAATTCAATATGTTCAAAATAGAACTTATCTTTCCCCTTAAGCCCTACCCCACTCCTCCTACCTTCCTTATTACTATAAAAGGCAATACTATCCTTCCAATACTATATTTTACCTTAGCCACTATAACCAATCTGTTGGCTAAGACCTGAAGATTTTACCTTTGCAATATCTCTTTCTCTTTTTTACACCACTGTAATTCTGGTGCAGGCCCTCATTGCCTCAAGTCTAGACTATGCTAATAGCTTTCAGGTGGATCTGTCTGCCTCAAGTCTTTTCCCATTCCAATCCAGCTTCCATTCAGTTGCTAAAGTAACTTTTATAAAGAGTAGGTATTATGTTGCACCTCTTCTTATTCAAACTCTAGTGGTTTCCAGTTGCCTTCAGGATCAAATACAAAATGCTCTCTGACTTTCATAGCTTTCCAGTCTTTTTACATCTAATTCATTGATACCTACTCTTTGATTCTATGATACTGCTCTCCCAGTTGTTCATTGAGGATATTAGGACAACAATTGTGGGAACTGAGTGAACCATACTGACTGCATCTTGTTAGTGAATTCTGGAGCTAGTTCAGTTTTCTTTCTATTCAATTATGGGACTAGTCCAACTTCTGTCCTGTGAGAAAACTATTCATTTGTTAAAATTGGGAGAAAACTTTATTGTATTGTTTAAACTTAACTTTGTTTGCATGGCTGGGGAACTAGACCACCTCAACTTGCTGCTTAGAGACCCTTAACCCAGGTTATGCTGACCAGAAACTCAGTCAAATCCAAATGGATATAAGGAATTTCCTCAGTTTTATACCTTATACATCCCATATGTCTTATATGAAAACTGACCCCATACTGATCAATCATTTATTGTTTCCATGTTCTTTTGATTGTTTACAGGCAATTTGGAGAGTGGGACACCTTCCTTTATGATTTCATAAATATAAATATATTTCATATATTTACTCTCCTCTTGCCAACTTGGAAACTCCCAAATTTTTCCTCCAATTAGAAACCAGATTATTGAATATTGAATTGTTTTCATTTATTGATATTATTTGATTAATTGTTTTTAATGTATAAAAGTCTGTGTCTCTCTGTATTTGGGATCCAGATCTACACTAAGGAGTTTGTTGGGCAATTGCCATGCATTGCTTAATAATCAATATGCTCAGATCAGACTTTTGTTTTCCTCAGCCTTTTAATCTTTCATCTGCCATATCCACAAACCACAAGACACTCATCTCTCAACTCTTGGCATGATCTCTGAGTGCCTCCCACACCTGGGGTACTCTTCCTTCTCTGTTCTGACTACTGACCTTTCCCTAACTTCCTCCAAGTCCTAACTAAAACTCTGTCCTTTACAGGAAGCCATCCCCAATTCTTGTTAATTCTAGTCCCTTCCGTGTCTTTAATTACTTCCCACCAATCCTCTATATAGCTTGCTTAGTCTAGATTTGTTTTCTATTATCCCCCTCTGTTTCTCAAAGTGGATTCCCCAAAGGGATTAAATCCCTTATAAGAAACATGAACAAGAAAATTTGTAATTTATTTCATAATTTATTTATCAAGCAATTCCTAGACTTCCCTATTTCTATGAAAAAAGCACCATAGCAAAATAAAGGGGGAAAAATTAACTTTCACAAAGCCAAGTCTGTAAAATCCAGGCAAGTAAATAGCTATCAGTCACAAGGGCTCTTAGTCTTTAATATCTACCAAACACAATTTTCTTTCAACAGAAGAATCATTTAATGTTTAAGTCCCTGATTCCTCTACGCACATACATATATACACACAGAGCAAATATCTGTCAAGATTAATCTCTTTTAGGAAGGGATCTGCTTGAACCAGGAAAAGATTGTACACAGTAACAAGATTAGGTTATGATCAACTGCGATGGACTTTGCTCTCTTGAACAATGAAGTGAATCAACAGTGATTCAGGCATTTTCAATAAACTTGTGATGGAAAGTGCCATCTGCATCCAGAGAGAGAGAAATATGGAGACTGAATGTGGATCAAATCATAGTATTTTCACCTTTTTGTTGTTGTTAGTTGCTTGTTTGCTTGATTTTTTTTTCTTGTGTTTTTCTATTTTGATTTGATTTTTCTTGCACAGCATGACGAATATGGAAATATGTTTATAAAAACTGCACATGTTTAACCTATACTGGATTGCTTACTGTCTTGTGGCAAGGGAGATAAATTTGAAATACAAGGTTTTGCAAAGGTGAATATTGAAAACTATCTTTGCATATATTTGGAAAAATAAAATACTATTTAAAAAAGAGATATGCTTAATCAGGTTATTAAGTATTTATATGCATAAAATTAGAGAATTAGGGTAATGCAAAACAGAACCATGTTCTCTTGGAGCTTAGAATCTTTCCAGTAATAAGATGATATGAATGTATGTATGATCACCATTGGCATGAAAAGGTGATGTAATTGCAGATTTAGAGCTAAAAGGGAATCTTAGAGGCTATTTCGGGCCAACTTTTATTTTGTCGATGAGAGGAATGAGGGTAAGAAATAAAATTAATTACTGAAGATATTTCAGAGGCACTTACTCTAATAATAATGGAAATTGATATGATACTTTCAAGATTACAGGCCATCTTACATTATCTCATTTGTATGCTGAAGTAAGTATTATTGTTGTTTAGTCATTTCTGATTTGAAATCAGGTCCTTCTGACTCCAGGGGCAGTGCTCTATCCACTGAATCACCTAGCTACCTCTAGCACAAAACTCTTTTTCAGTCATTTTTCAGTCCCCTCTACTTTTTCCTGACTTCATTTGGGGATTTCTTTGCAAAAAATACTAGAATGGTTTACCATTTCCTTCTCTCCTACATTTTATAAATGAGGAAACTTAGGCAAACCCTTAAAAAGATCAAGTGACTTTTTCCACAGTCACACTCCTAGTAAATATCTGAAGTCATATTTGAACTCAGTCTTCTTGACTTTAAGCCTGGCACTCTATGCATTATGGCACCACCTAACTGCCCTTCTTTATACTTTAGAAACTAATTCCCTAAGATAAATATTATCATACTCATTTTTACAGGCAAAAAAAAGAACTCAAAGACTTGCCCATAGTCTCACTGCTAATAAGTGTCAAAGTAAGAGTTTCTTCAATCACAGGAAGGATTATTAGGTGAGGGGCAGAGGGGTCATAGAGAAGGGAGAGATGAAAACCAACTTTTCATTTTCATGTAATATTCTTAAGGGCTTGTTTCCAATTAGTAGCATAAAGAATTTGTATTAGAATGATAATAAAATATGCTTGATCACTGGAGCCCAGGAGATCCAGTGCCTAGATTGACTGACCAGTTAGGTGTATGCCCTAGAATAAACATTTACCTTACTATCACATCTTGTCCCTTCGTTGAAATAATTTAAATTACACACACACACACACATACACACACACACAAGTGTATGTGTACATATATGCATTTGTGTATATATAAACATACACATACAAACACGTCCCTTCTCTCTTCCTATGAGTACAACATAAAAACAAATGAAGGCAATCTGGTACTATGAAAGAGTCCTGAATTTTAAGTCAAAATACTCCAGTTCAGATCTGGTTCATCTACTTGCTGTTTACAATTTATTGGTAAAACCTGGAGCTTAGAGTTGTCCATGGGCATTGTCCATGGGCAATCCTGGATGTCCTTTCTGGGTCATTTTCTTCACCTGCACTAGATATACTTTTCTGTTCTGAATCTCTGATTATAGGATCAGAATGCCTTCTTTGAATGCTGTGAATCAGATCAATTAGATCAATGAAAAAATAGTCACACAATAAGGCACTGGAAGACCATTCTACTAAGGATTTTGAAGTGTCCCATAAGGATTTTAAAGAAAAAGATGGATTACTTTTCTCCCTTTCATAAGACCTTATTTTTTTAAGCATTTTATTATTTTTTTAGTAAAGCTTTTTATTTTCAAAATTTATGCATAGATAATTTTCAACATTCACCTTTGCAAAACATTGTGTTCAAAATTTTCCCTCCATTCTCCCCACCCCCTCCCCTAGATGGCAAGTAATCCAATATGTGTTAAACAATTCTATACATATTCCCATAATTATCATGCTGCAGAAGAAAAATCAGATCAAAAAAGAAAAATGAGAAAGAAAACAAAAAGCAAGAAACAACAACAAAAAAGTGAAAATACCATATTGTGATACATCCTCAGTTCCCACTGTTTTCTTTTTGGATATATATATATACGGCTCTTTTCATCACAAGACCATTAGAGTTTGGCTAAATCATCTCATTGTTGAAAAGAGCTACATCCATCAGAATTGATCATTGTATAGTCTTGTTTTTGCTGTGTGTAATGATTTGGTGCTGCTCATTTCACTCAGCATCAGTTCGTGTAAATCTCTCCAGGCTTCTCTGAAATCATCCTGCTGGTCGTTTCTTACAGAACAATAATATTCCATAACACTCACATACCATAACTTATTCAGCCATTCTCCAATGCTCATCCACTCAGTTTCCAGTTTCTTGCCACTACAAGAAGGGCTGCCACAAACATTTTTGCACACATGGGTTCCTTTCCCTCCTTTAAGATCTCTTTAGAATATAAGCCCAGTAGATCAAAGATTATACACAGTTTGATAGTCCTTTGGACATAGTTCCAAATTGTTCTCCAGAATGGTTGGATCAGTTTACAACTCCACCAACAATGCATTAGGGTCTGTTTTCCCACATCCCCTCCAATGTTCATCATTGTTTTTTCCAGGCATCTCAGCCAATTTAAGAAGTATGAAGTGGTACCTTAGAGTTGTCTTAATTTGCATTTCTCTGATCAATAATGATTTACAGCATTTTTCATATGACTGGTTTTAATTTCTTCATCTGAAAATTGTTAAGACCTTATTTCTCCCTTTAAAATAGGGCACAAGGAGAGATGGGTTTAATGTATAGGATACTAGTCAAATATCAGGAAACCTGGGGGTTGGCTCTCTCCACCTTCCTCCAACATTTCTTAAATGTGTGATGCTAGGCAAGTTACTTAAACTCTCTAAGCCCCAATTTCCTGATCTGAAAAATGGGGATAATAATTCATACTTCATAGACTTGTAAGGTTTAACTATGCTAACACTTATAATATTCTTTAAAAATCTCTGAGATAGTAACATATATCAGCTCTCAATTTTAGAGCTCTATTTTCATAAGATACTCTAAATATCTTTAATAATCACTAATGTCACAAATACAAAATATTACTCTTAAGATAGGCTTGATGATGATGATGGACAAAAACAGTACATCCAGAGAAGGAACACTGGGAATTGAAAGTAAACCGTTTGCCCTACTGTCTTTTTATCCAGGTTACTTATACCTTCGGAATCCAATTCTTACCATGCAACAAGAAAATTGGATTTACACACATATATTGTATCTAGGTTATACTGTAACACATTTAATATGTATGGGATTGCCTGTCATCTAGGGGAAGGAATAGAGGTAGGGAGGGGAAAATTTGGAAAAATGAATACAGGGGATAATGTTGTAAAAAAAAAATTACTCATGCATTTGTACTGTCAAAAAATTATAATTATAAAATTAATTTTAAAAAAGATAGGCTTGATGCCATCTACATCAAGAGAGAGACTTATGGAACTTGCATCAATTAAATTGGATCAATGCACACTCTTTTCACCTTTTTCCCCTTTGTCCTGGTTTTCCCCTTTTGTTCTGATTTTCTTCTCCCAAAATGATTCATATGAAAATATGTAAAAAAAAATGAATGAACATGTATAACCTAAAAAAAAATTTAAGCAATATTTTAAAAGGATAGATTTGAGTCTTCAAGGTTCCCAGATCCAAAAAGAAAAGAAAAGAAGCTTTATCTGTATAAAATCCAAGGACTAGAAAGCATCTTGAGAGGTCATTTGATCTATCCACTTGCTATTTGACAGTACTTTTGTCCATTTTATTGGTAAAATCTGGGACTTAGGGAAAGGTGAGGACAAGTCAATTAGGCAGCTAGGAATAGAATTCAGTCCTCCTAGTTATAGCAAGGTCCTTTCCTATTTGAAGGCTTCCTGGTATTAAGAATTTATAGCTATGGAAAAGCACAAATTCAGAACTGAATGTACTCTGCACCAAGGCACACTCAAGGACAACCCAACCAGTTTAAAGTAGAATAGGGAGAGGAAATTGTATATTCATAGAGAACCTTTTCCAATATTAAATTGATTACTTACATAAATCATGCTACCATTCTTTAAAAAAAAAATAGGTTATACACATACATTCATTTTTTACTTATTTCTATATGAATCATGTTGGGAGAGGAAAATCAGAACAAAAGGGAAAATACATGAGAAAAAAAAAAACAGAAGAAAAGTGTTGAAAAAAGTATGCTTTAATTTGTATTCAGTCTCCATAGTTTTCTATCTGGATGTGGATAATATTTTCCATCCAAAATTTATTGAATTTGAATTGCTTTGGATCACGGAACTGCTGAGAAGAGCAAAGTCTATCATAGTTGATCATCACACAATTTTGCTGTTGCTGTGCATAATGTTTTCCTGGTTCTTCTTGCTTCACTCATATGCTATCATTCTTTACAAATTCATTTACTTCATCAAATGAGTGGGTCCATTATTAATATAAAACTGATCAGGATGCACTACTTCTTTACGCTTTACAAGTTGGTCTCTGTTGAAGTCCAACTCCAGTAGTGAAATAAGGGTGTATATGTAGGAATCAGGCGGAGAGAGCTCATTATGAACTCTTCAAATTTTATTGATCAAAGAGACAAATATATATACCTCAGTGCTTATAGACTTGATACAAAATACACTCTTTGATATTTCTGTATCTTTTCTAACAAGTACAATCTATTGAGATGCAAATGATTAAGTGGGGATCTTGGCTACTCTATCAGAGATGTAAATAGTTGAGATACACTTTAGAATAAAATGATCATACCAATGTATCAAGTACCTTTCTCCTAAATGCCTTTAGTCTCCATATGGGATGCTTTTTCTGTCCTAAATTCAAAGGCATGTCTTTATCCATAACTAAGTTTAAATTTTGCTTTAGTCACCAGGTTTCTTATCAATATAATAATAAGTATGTCTCTATTATTGTATATAGAAAAAGGGAAGTTGGTGAGCCAAACTACTGTAAAAATTCAAGACTTGGAATGGATTCTTACCTCCTGGCCCTCTACAAGTCTCCTACCAGGAACTGTCCTTAGGTTAGGAACCAGACAGTAATTTTAGATCCAAACTCACTAACTTTTAGGCTAGTGTCATCCAATAGGATTTTGAAGTTCAACCAGACTTTTGCCAATTAGCTTACTACATTTGTCTTGTAAGGGAAATGAAGGACAGAATGGAAGGAATGGTGGAGATATGAAAACTATGACTTACAATTCAGAATAATTCAGAAGACAGAATACTATCTTCAGTGGAGACTAGTGTTATTCTACCCCAGAACATTATATAACTAGGGGTGAGTGGGAAGAAAGGTGATTCAAATAAGTCAATCAATCAACCTGCCTACTTTTTGCCAGGTTCTGTGCTGGAAAGTCAAAGAATAGGAATAGCACCTCTAGAGGTAGAAGATGCTTTCCAGATTATCTAATCCTTTTTACAGAAGATAAAATTGAGACCCAGAGAGAATAAGTAATTCTTGCCTAAGAAGAGACTATTAAGTAGCAGAATCCAGACTTGAACCCAGTTCTTACTACAAATTCAGAATTTTTTAGGCTTCAGTAAGAAGCTAAATTGAGAGTGAGAATTGATTTTCTAATAGTAAGTGCTCTGGGAGAAACCCACAAAATGAGGAAGTGATATTGAAGGCAATCTATAGTACTGCTACAAAAAAACCACAAGTGTAAAATCTTTTTGGGAGGGGGGAATTTTCATTTCCTATTCAGAAAATTAGTTTGATCACAACTTTTGAATCAGATACTTATAGGTTTCTCCTTACTCATGAAATTCAAAATCTTACCTCTAAGTATACTGGAAAAGTTGGATGTCAAGCTGCTGACTCCCGGGGCAAATGTTAGAATGTTCTAACTTGAAGTATTTGGAAACTGAGCCAGACATTCTTAGCAATAGCTTTATTCCACTAACATGTTAGCACAATGTAATCCTGTGAGTCCCTATCGTCCTATATCTGCCTTGGAAAAATCAACAGTAAGAGCTGAGCTTTCATCTGGTTTCATTAAGAATCTCCAAATAAGTTCGTTTTTATGCTGATCCAATATCTATTTTGCCAAAGATTTTTCTTTAAAATGTCATCAATTTCGTCTACGTGAAGCAGATAGAGCCAAGTCTGGAACCATGAAAACCTGACTTTAATTATTCATTATTATCATATTGTGTATTAATTAAGATATTAAAGAATTAGCTACAAGAATAATAAAGAATTAATTATGATAATAGCAGCATACCTGAGCCTTCACTTTATCCTTACCCAACTCGTTTGTTGACTTTTGACATCACACACTATATTTTCTGTGCATCTCATTTCCTTTATTATACTTCCTGAGAAAAAGGATTACATTATTTTCTACTTTATATCTTTTATAATACCTAGTTCCATGGAGAAACAAAACATTGCAACTGGATAAGAGTAAGGGATAGGACAAGAATTATTTTATATTTGTCCTTGCAGTCTCCAGCAGTATGCCTGGTACTAAATAAATATTTATTGATTGTTTGATTTGGAACTAAACTTCAAAAAGAAGATTATTGCTGGATATGTAGATTTGGCAATCCTTACTCATAAAATAACTAACTTAAAAATAAGAGTAACAAATTTATCAATCATAGGTGAAATCCAGTTGCCAATTTAATTTCAAACTATTTCCAGAACAAATACTAAGGAGTAACATACCTACATATGACAGTAGTTACAACGACACTTTATTCAATTAAATCCTGAGTTTTTCTTCTTTTTATCTCTGTGTGGGGATTCCAATCTTCAAGGAAAAACTACTGAGGTAGAGCTCTGAGCCAAAGGCACTTTATTAAAGGATTTATGGCCCTCTCTAAAGAAGTGGATCTCAAATCTTCCTCACATCTGAGTTTCCCTGGTCCTCTGGACTTTTATTTTTATAGAATTTGATACCCAAATGTATAAAAGAGGCATGGTAAAATAAAGAATCTCATTGGTTGATAGACTGTGCTCTTAAGGGCCATAAAGTAAGATGGGCAAGAAAAGAGTTGTCTCTGGTGACCAGGACGGTTACCTGTTCATGCTGGAGAAAGTGGTCTGAAGGAACAAAAATAAGCTGGAAGGCTTTCCAAGAGTCCCCATTACTCTGATAGGTTTGGACATGGGATTTGAGTAAAACAGCATGAAGGCATTTTTGTCCACATTCTTGTGTTTGTACAAGTGAGCTTTATAACTGGTAAATAAGTAGTGATCATCACATTAAAGTTGAGACCTAATATAAAGCTTAATATGAGATCCTAGCTCATCTAATTATCCCTGCATGATTTATGTAAAATATCAAACTAATTAATATTTATTGGAATAGAGAGGATCATTTCTCAGCCTATGAATATTTCTTTTACCTGTTATCGCTTTTCCTGTCTAGAATTTTACTCCTTTCTCTTCTCTTCATTTTCCCCCTCCATGAACCATCTAAGATATAGGATTATAGGTTCTAGAACTAAAAGGGACCAGGAACATCTGATTCAACCTTCTCCTCCTTTTATAAATGAGTTAATGTAGTCCCAGAGAGGTAAATTGATTGGCCAAGGTCAAATAGGAAGTAGCAGAATTAAGATTTGAATCCAGGACTCCTATAACTCTTCAATTAAGTCACTTACTGGATACTCCCAGATCTGCTAGCATCAAAATATTCACAACTACTCTTAGGACCTCGCCCAATTCCAAATCCATCTAAATTACATTCCTTGAGCTAAAGAACCAACTGAACATCAAAATCTACAACCTACATGTCAGAGTCCTAGGATTAATCTGAACAGCTCAAAGGAGGAAATGAGAGTGAGAAACAATTTAGTTTCAGTTGACAATATGAATTGAATGGATTTAAAAGGATTATACTTTCAGGTATTTTAAATGTAAGAAGTTTAGCTAGGGGGAGGGGATGAGAGAAGGGAAGCCTCCCAAATGGTTAAATGTTTAATTTTAAGACCCTTACTGGGAAAGGAATTTGGGGGTCATTTCCACATTTTTTCCTGCCATTCACTCTTGGCCTCTTTTACATTTGGCTAGTGGTATATTAAAAGTCAAATACTACTTCCTTAGCAACATTGGATCACTTAAAAATTAATATGTTCTAGACAATCAATGAGCATGAACATTTCCATACACAAAATCCAGAAAATGAGGATTGTACATGGAATTGTTAACCCACTAGATGCATTATGATCCTTTTAATATATAAATCAAATTTATCATGGTAGTTACAATGAGGTACTGCCTGTCTGTGTCTCTCTTTGAACTCCCTGTGACTTCATCTGTGTATTTGTCAGTGTTTCACTGATTTTTCTCTTCCATTTTTTTCTTGTCTTACTACCACTATTCCCCTTTCCACATAAGTTTTCACAACAAAAGCATAGTCAAAAAAAATTTGTGTCTGAAAATGTATAGAGTACTTAATAAAGACTAACCCAATACACAACATTTCTAGTTCAATAGATATGCAAATATATCCAAAATAATTTCCATGAATTGAGAATCTAATTTTTAAAGAATAATCTTAAATACTCAGACACACATGCAACTAGACTATGACTCATTTCTCCTTCAAGTCATATTGCTTTACTAACCTAAGGTTACATCAATCAAATCAAACTACTCTTTGTTTGAAGACCTCTAGTGAGAAAGAAAACACTATATCCTGAGGTATCCCATTGGCTCTAATGGTCAGGAAGTTTTTCTTTTTATTAATTTGCTTGTTTGTAATTTCCATCCCCAGTTCCAAGGCTGGATTACCATAGTGAGGTATATTGTAGAGGAAATTCTTTGATGGGTTCTAAGATATCTAGAAAATTCTAAATTCTGTAATTTCACAACTGTGGTAAATTAAGTATTTGTTGACTCCTATTTGTCTCAATTGTTAATAAAAAATGGTAGTTTCAAAATTATGGTCAGTTTCTAAATGAGACAAGCTTCTAGGTAGCATCTCCAGTCAAATTCAGAGAGACAAAGTTTTGAGCATGATCAATTTATTAGTACTAGCAATAAATTGGGTCAATCCCTCTTCAAATGAGCTGAAGAACTTGAGTGAGGGCTGGCAGGATCCTTTATAACAGTTGCAAGATAACAGAGCAATATAGATGTGTCTCCTTCAGATTGGTTACTGATGACATGGACAAGATTGAAATTGCATCTGATCATCCCCTTTTGAAATCCTTCTTACCCACAGCCTGGACATATAATTCAAGTCATAAAACACAAGTTCTGAGTGATAGAATTAGGGGTTGCTGCATTAGTTTAAATTGAAGATATTTGACCTTTTAAGTTAATCAATTTACTCTGGAAAGTGGGGAAAAGATAATTACAAGACAAAAGCTTGACTTTTAGACAAGTTTATCTGGGATGTAATGGTAGATGAAATTTATAAGGGGAAGGAACCTTGAAAAGGAATATTAAATCTAGCTTGATTTTGTTGTTCTGTTCTCTTAAGTCTTCTCCAATTCTTTCTTTGGCAGAGATGTTTCAATGATTTACTATTTCCTTTTCCAGCTCATTTTACAAATAAGGAAACTGAGGAAAGCAGAATTAAGTAATTTGCTCAGAGTCACAAAGCTAGCTAGTGCCAGACTCAGAAATTTTAACTCATAAAGGTAAGTCTTCTTGACTTTAGGTCTGGCTCTTTATCTTAACTCTGTGCCATCTAGCTGCCCTCCTTCCTAGTAATTCATTTCCAATTTCTATTTCATCAGTGCAATATATCATAGGGTTCAGGGGTCTCATGCAGTCATCTGGCTTCTGAAAAATCTCCTCTTGGCCATTATGGAGTCTGAACAATTCTAAAGGGAGGGATTTCTCTGAAAAGATCTGTTTCTCTGGTTCAGGCTACTCTTAAAGATTCTTTGAAATTCTACAATCTTTTGTAAAATAGACCACAATACAGTACATCCTCTTAAACTGATAACCAGTTTAAGTATCAAGAAACCATAATTCACCCAAAATTTCAGAGAATTTAAATTTTTGCATCTCCTTGCTTTTTCTATCTTTATCAAAGTCTGTACCTGATAGAGACACTGGAATCTTTAAAAGAATCTATGAAGATAAGACTTGTAAAATGAGCCCTTTTATTTAAATATTTCATAGTTAAAGTAAAAATGTAAGCCAAGGTTAAAAGTGTTTTTTTTAAAAATTGGCATTAACTCCATTAAACATTTTTTAAAGACTGGTGCTCATTTATTTCATTCTTTATTTCAGATTTAAGCCTTGTAAAGGGAAACATTTTCATTTTATTGCTTACAACTGTCAGGTGATCTGTTACAAATTATGTTGATATTTTAGAAACTGAAAGAAGTCTTCTGAGACTAAGTTAGCTTTAAGATATAGTTTATATATATATACATATATATATATTATTCATTAACAAATAGTTTCAGAATTTTCATTAGTCAAATAATCTTAGAAAAAACTTACTCTCGTATAGACAGGTGCAAGCTTGTTAATTCCCCTTTTCTACTTTTAAAAAGAGCAGAAGAGATGGTCCTAGTTTCTTTCTTTTTTGTTGTCGTTGGTTATAAAGTGAAATTTCAGAGATATTTTATTGAACATTTCTCTTATTATTAGTTATTTGGAAGAATTTCACATAGTTGCTAATGGGGTTCCATTTCACTGAAAACCATTTTCTTTGACCACATAGCTTTTGATTTCACATTCTTTCATTAGTTGTCCAATTAACTTATATATTGGACCATTAGGAAAGCTGTTTGATGCAAAGATTTTTCCCAGTTAGTTCATTATCTTTTTTAGCTATATTAATTTTGTTTATGAAAAATCTTTTCTTTTCTTCTAAAATTTATTTTATTTGAAAAAATAGAGTAAGGAAAAAAAGAAAAACAAAAGAAATGCAAAACAAATTATAGCAAAACAAAAGAGAACATTGTCATGTGCAGAACATTGGGAAGGATTCAAAATATATAACAACAAATAACCAAATCAATAAAGTATATATATATATATATATATACGCATATATATATATATATATATAGTAATAGAAAAAATATATTCAGGTATGTCCACTTTTTCTTTACTTCCTTATAAATTGTTCTTTGGTCCTCTGCTGTGCACCTGATTTTCTTTATTCTTTTTTCCCTCTTTCATCTCCCCCATTACCCACAAGCAAGTGACAGTTAAAAAAAGATAAGTTTATATATACATGTAGATATATACATACATACATGCACATATTCACACACATATATACACCCCACATACATACATACACGTCTTTCCTATCCCTGCTGACTCATTAAATTCTGCTCCCTAACTTGCCTTACTATTTATTACTTAACTTCTCCCACCCAAGGATCCCTTCCTTGTCTTTCTTCCCTCACTCTTTGCTTCCCCATCTTCCCACCCTTCCCCTTATTTTTTCAATAGATTTTGTAGATATATGTGTATATGTGAATGTATGTTCTTCATGGCATATGTGTGGTATGTCCTATTGAACCATTCCTAGTATGAGTAGATTTTCAGAATTATAAACTTTCCTCACCCTCTAATGCCTCTTTGTCATTTCTACCTCTGTGCCTCATTTGTATTATGTGATTACTATTTTTACCTTAATTCTGCAAATCTTTCTTTTGAGCTATCCTATTATTGATGTAAATCTTAAACATATGATATACATATATAAAAACAAATAATTTATTCATGGTTAAACAGTTTGACCATGTTCAGTTCTTTTAAATTGATCTTCTATATTGGCTTTTATATGTTAAATTTTCTGTTAAGTTCAGGTTTGGCTGATAGAAAGTCTTGAAAATCTGCAAGTTTTTTGAAGGTCCACTTTTTCTCATTTAAAATTATAGAAAATTTTGCTGGATATGATATTTTTGGCCACAGGGTTAGCTCTTTTGATTGTTGATTGATATGATTCCAGGACCTGTGGTATTTTTTTGTAGCCACTAATCGGTCTTATACAATTTTAATTGTAGCTCCAGCATATTTGGAATTTTTTTCTTGTTTATTGCAAAATTTTCTCTTTGATCTGGGGATTTCAAAATTTGGCAATAAAATTCCTGTGTGTTTTCCACAAAGTATCTCTTTGAGGTGGTGATAAGTGCATTTTTTCTATTTCTATTTTTCCTCATGTTCTATCACTCCAGGACAATTTTCTTGGATTATTTCCTGAATTATTGTGTCAAGGTTCTCTTTTTGGTAAGAGCTTTCTGGCAATCCAATTATTCTTATATTTTCTCATCTTGATCTGTTCTCCAGATCTGTTTTTCTCATAAGAAGCATAAGATGTTTCACATTTTGTTCTATTTTCTCATTATTATCCATTTAGTTATTTCTTGATTTTTCATAACTTCACTTGCTTCTTCTTGCCCAATTATAATTTTCAAAGAGCTATTCTCATCTTTGATTCTCTGTGCCTCCTTTTCTAATTAGTTAACTATTTTTTCATAATTTTGTTTTTCTTGGATGATTTTTAGTTTTAGTTTTTCCTCAATGTCTCCCATTTGATTTTTAAATTCTTTTTTTGAGTTCTTCTATAAATTCTCTCTAGGCAGGAAGCCATTTCATATTATTCTTTAGGGTAGAAGCTTTTTTACTACAGTGTCCTCCTCTGAAGATGAACCCCTCCTTCTCTGTTCTAATAATATGTTTCAATAGTGGGGTTCTTCTTTGCCAATTCATTTTTTAATAAGAGATATTAATGTAAGTACTTCTAATCATAGGGTGGGGTAATGATGCCTTCCCTTCAGCTCTCCTCTCTGACAAGGAACCCCAAAACAAGAGCTCCTCCCTCAGCCAGCAGCATCCCTGCTGTGCTGTTCTTGCACTCACCAGGTGCTGTTTCCTTCTCACCCAGGGCCACTTTACAGCAGCACAGCCATTCTCTCAGTCTTCCCAGACTCAGACCCCAACTCCACAAACAGCCCAGGAGGTGAAAGTCTCAGTGGTTCCTGCTGAAGCTCCAGCCACACCTAGCTAACTCAAAGAGTTCTCATTTGGTGTTTCTATGGAGCTAACATGGAGATGTTTGTATTTCAGGCAGGTGAATTCCCAGTCTGGGCTCTTTCTTCAGATATGCTTGGGTTAAATCAGGAGTACTCCTATTCTTCTCCAAGTCTTCTTGATTTTTCACCAGCCTATGTTTGCCCTGAGGAGCAAATTTGTTCTATTTGTGGGAGAAATTAGGAAAGGTTGAAATCTACTCTGCCATCTTCTAGAAATCTCCAGGACTCTAGTTTCTTAGGAAACCAACTCCTTATCTAGGAATTTTACAAAATTCAGCAATTTCTGGCAAAGGGCTGTCCAGATTTTATGACCTTCAAGCAGATTGTCCCAAGAAAATTGGCAAGTTTGCCATTAAGATAATGTTTCTTCTCCTTTTACTCACATTGTGTTCTTCCCTTTTAAATTATATCCAATTAAAATACTTCATAGGCTTTATCATTATAATAATAGTCTCCAACAACTTAATAATTTCACAGAATCTAAATCAAAAGATGTAAAATGTTTTCAATAATATAATTACATCATTTTCTTCACAAAATTTCTTATACAGTGATTTCCCAGAATTTATATTACCAGAAAATTTACAAAAGGAATAACATACACAATATCCTAAATTTAAAGAACAATTTGCATTTCCAAATTATCTTAAATAGAAAATCATTTTGTCACTTTTAGCATTTTACATTACTCACATTTAAAACACAATATAGACTTACCCAGTTTGTGGAAATAATAGTTAATATTTATATGATGCTTTCAATATGCTGTCTTCTGTTAATCATTTCTTGTAACAACCCTAGGAGGGGAGGGTGCTAGTTTTATCCAGTTCATATATTAATAAATTGAGGTAAAAAGAGATGAGGTTATTTGCTTAAAATTTACAGCCAGAAAATCCATATTTTCTTCAATCTATGCTCTTTCAAAATTTTGCTTAATGTTGAACTCCATTGGTTTTGTTTTAGGACAAACTTTTATCACATCAAATATGGATTTACAATTACAAAATCAAAATGTCAAATTTTCACAGGGCCCTTGCACTCCCATTATTTCACATTATAGGGACCACTACTCTGTTGGTCTATTTCCAAAAATTATATGTGGCCATCTTGTATTCTCATTCCCCTATTTAGTATACATGATGATTTTACATTCTCACATAATAACTAAAATATACTCCTCCAATGGTCCATCAAAGACAGCATTTTAGTACCTTCAAATATTTCCATGTTATTACTATAGTCCATATCATAAAGAATAATCATGTTTCTCATAACTTTATCTCAAGAGATCAGAAACTTCCTTAAAATATCTCTTTACAAACCTGGTTTATTTTCAAAATGATCTCTCTCCCTCTTTCTCCCTTCCTCCCCCCTCCCTCCCCCTCTCTCTCTCTCTCCTTCTCTCTCCTTTAGGACTTCAGACAGGTAAATTTTTAGTTGTAAAGATCTGTTTTTGCTGAAAATATTTCTGTCTTATATAATTTCAGTTAGCATTGTAACTACATTTAATTTTTAATCCCTTAATTAATTAAAAAAATCAAATGAAGGTGGCCTAGCTGTACCTGATCTAAAACTATATTATAAAGCAGCAGTCACCAAAACCATTTGGTATTGGCTAAGAAATAGACACATTGATCAGTGGAATAAGTAAGATTCGCAGGACAAGATAGTGAATAAAAATAGCAATCTAGTGTTTGACAAACCCAAAGATCCCAACTTTTGGGATAAGAATTCATTATTTGACAAAAACTTCTGGGAAAACTAGAAATTAGTATGGCAGAAATTAGGCATGGACCCCACTTAACACCATATACCAAGATAAGATCAAAATGGTCATGATTTAGGCATAAAGAATGAGATCATAAATAGACTAGAGGAATATAGGATAATTTACCTCTCAGACTTGTGGAGGAGGAAGGAATTTATGACCAAAGGAGAACTAGAGATCATTATTGATTACAAAATAGAAAATTTTGATTACATCAAATTAAAAAGCTTTTGTACAAACAAAACTAATGCAAACAAGATTAGAAGAGAAGTAACAAATTGGGAAAATATTTTTATAGTTAAAGAATCTGATAAAGGCCTCATTTCCAAAATATATAGAGAACTGACTCTAATTTATAAGAAATCAAACCAATATTCAAAGGATATGAACAGACAATTTTCAGATGATGAAATTGAAACTATTTCAACTCATATGAAAGAGTGTTTCAGATCACTATTGATCAGAGAAATGCAAAATAAGACAACTCTGAGATACCACTACACACCTGTCAGATTGGCTAAGATGACAGGAACAAATAATGATGAATGTTGGAGGGGATGTGGGAAAACTGGGACACTGATGGGAAAGAATCCAACCATTCTGGAGAGCAATTTGGAACTATGCCCAAAAAGTTATCAAAATGTGCATATCCTTTGATCCAGCAGTGCTACTACTGGGCTTATATCCCAAAGAAATACTAAAGAAGGGAAAGGGACCTGTATGTGCCAAAATGTTTGTGGCAGCCCTTTTTGTAGTGGCTAGAAACTGGAAAATGAATGGATGTCCATTGATTGGAGAGTGGTTGGGTAAATTATGGTATATGAATGTTATGGAATATTATTGCTCTGTAAGAAATTACCAGCAGGAGACTTACATGAACTGATCCTGAGTGAAATGAGCAGAGCCAGGAGATACACTTCAACAACAATACTGTATGAAGATCTATTCTGATTGAAGTGGATATCTTCAACATAGAGAAGATCTAATTCAGTTCCAGTTGATCAATAATGGTTAGAAACAGCTACACCCAGAGAAGGAATGCTGGGAATTGAGTGTAAACTGTTTGCACTATTGTCTTTCTACCCAGGTTACTTTTACCTTTGGAATCCAATACTTAGAGTGCAACAAGAAATTTGGTTTTACACACATATATTGTATCTAGGATATACTGTAACATATTTAACATGTATGAGATTGCCTCTCATCTAGGGGAGGGAGTAGAGGGAGACAGGGAAAATTTTGGAAAAGAAGTGAATATAAGTGATAATGTTGTTTTAAAAAAAAATTACCCATGCATATGTACTGTCAAAAAATTATAATTATAAAATTAATTATAAAAATATATGCAAGGATAATTTTTCAACATTGACTGTTGCATAGTATTGTGTTTCAGATTTTCCCCTCTTTCCCCTCACCCCCTTCTCTAGATGGCAAGCAATCCAATATATGTCATACAGGTTTAAATATATGTTAAATTTAATATATGTAAACATATTTATATAATTCTCTTGCTGAACAAGAAAAATCACATCAAAAAGTAAAGTAAATGTGTAAGAAAACAAACCACAACAACAAACAAACAACAACAAAAAGTGAAAATGCTATGTTGTGATCCACACTCAGTTTCTATAGTCCTCTCTCTGGGTGTTGATGGCTCTCTTCATCACAACATCATTGGAATTGTCCTGAATCATCTCAATATTGGAAAGAGTCATGTCCATCAGAGTTGATCATTGTATAATCTTATTATTGCCATGTATAATGATCTCCTGGTTCTGCTTATTTCACTTAGCATCAATTCATGTAAGTCTCTCCAGGTCTCTCTGAAATCATCCTGTTTGTTGTTTCCTACAGAACAATAATATTCCACAACATTCATATACCATAACTTATTCAACCATTCTTCAATTGATGAGAATCCACTCAATTTCCAATTTCTTGCTACTACAAAAAAGGGCCACTACAAACATTTTTGCACATGTGAGTCTCTTTCCCTCCTTTAAAATCTCTTTGGGATATTTGCTGGGTCAAAGGGTATAAACAGTTTGATAACTTTTTTAGCATAGTTTCAAATTACTCTCGGGAATGGCTGGATCCATTCACAGTCCCACCAAAAATATATTAGTATCCCAGTTTTCCCACATCCCCTCCAATATTCATTCTTGTCTTTTCCTGTCATCTTAGCCAACATGAGAGGTGTGTAGTAGTATTTCAGAATTATCTTAATTTGCATTTCTCTGATCAATAGTGATTTAGAGCTCCTTTTCATATGACTAGAAATAGTTTCAATTTCTTCATCTGAAAATTGTCTGTTCATATCCTTTGACCATTTATCAACTGAAGAATGGCTTGAATTCTTATATGAATCAATTCTCTATATATTTTATAAATTAGGCCTTTATCAGAACCCTTAAATGCACAAATGTTTTACCAATTTTTTGCTTTCCTTCTAATCGTGTCTGCATTAGTTTTGTTTGTACAAAACCTTTTTAACTTATTATAATCAAAATTATCTATTTGGTATTCAATTTATGAGTTTCAGTTCTTCTTTGGACACAAATTCCTTCCTTCTCTGCAGATTTGAGAGGTAAACTATCCATGTTCTTCTAATTTGCTTGTAATATCACTCTTTATGTCTAAATCATGAACCCATTTCAAACTTATCTTGGTATATAGTGTTGGGTCAATGCTTAACTTCTGCCATTATTAGTTTCCAATTTTCCCAGCATTTTTGTCAAATAGTGAATTCTTATCCCAAAAGCTGAAGTCTTTGTGTTTGTGAAACACTAGATTGCTATAGTTATTGACTATTTTATCTTATGATAGTTACTGAAACATTACTAAACTTACTAAAAACATTTCAGAATTTATTTTTAAAAATTCAAACTATAATTTGGAAATTCAGAGTAGATCACTCACATTTTCATCTCTGATTAGTTCATGATGCCATACATTTCTATGGAATGGAGAAAAGATCCCCCATCATCCCATTTGTGTTTCTCTTGTCTGTCTGCTTAACTTGACCAGAGTCAGGGGGAGATTTTTCCCTCCAGTTGTATGGTAAATTTGAACTCAGTTCTTCCTGACTTTAGACCAAGCCTTTTTTATTCACTATACCACTTGCCTAGCTGTCTTTTCAAACCCTTAAGCTAGAGATGGCCCAAAGGTATTTCAGGCTTGGACAATCTGAAGGGTCAGATTCATTCTCTCTGGATGCTTCTTCCCCCCTTCCTTCCTCTCCCACAACCAAATTATAGGTTCCACTATAGCTGCTACATTCCAACATAAAATGTAGGTAGCCTCTGGGACCCTCAGAAGTCACCTCTTGTTGAGTAAAAAATTTACTGATCAGGAAATCAGTTAACTCTAAGACTAGGTTAACTGAAGATTGGAATTATTATGGATAGATCACATAGATAATTAAGAATCAAAGCTTCCTGTATTTTGTTATACCCTTATTGTCTTCATCTTCATCACAGATTCAGAGTGCAATGGGTTTCTCTGACTTTCATACATACAGTGTTAAAGTCTAAAATGATCTAGATCTTATCTAAGACACATGGATCAGACAAAGTCTGCAATAAGGCAGCCTCATAGGTCATAACAATGGGAAACAAGAAGCAGATTGAAATAACCATTTGTTAATAATGACCATTCATAAATAAAGAGGAATACTTGGGGTGAAAAGAAAACAAACCGAAATTGGGAAAGAAGTAGTTGCCTTGAAGTGTCTTAGAGATATTTATTCAACTAAGTCACAATTAATGAAATTATGTGTGATTCCACATTTATATTTCTGTAGCTTCAGGGTACTGAAACATCAATAAAGAGGAACAAAAGAGAATGAAAAATAATCAAACACATCTTGGGTGACTTAACTCAGATCACTCGATCTCTTCCAAGAATTGATTGAGTTATCCATGTTCAAAGAAATCCTGCACATCAAAGGCAAAGAAATAAATTATATTCCCTTTTACCTCCTACCTCTCTGTATGTGGGTTGATAGCCTGCTATGTCATTGAATGAAAAAGCATCTATTAGCTTTTATGATGTACAAAGTACTACCTTAGTGGATAGTTCCCAGCCTTACCCTCAGAGAGGATGAAGTGCTTTCCTTAGCTCTTCTTCCTTTTACCCCTTAAATGTCAGCTCTTATCTTTTATCAAACCTGTCCCTCACTTTTTGTCCATATGGGCCACTATTCTCCCCATCATCCAGTCTCAAAATATTGGACTCATTTTTTAAAATTACTATTTCCTCAAGCTTATCTTTAAGTCCATTGTCATCAAATCCATTTCATTCCTTCTAATCCCTTTGAAAGGAATCCTCTCTTAAGTAAAAATAAATAAATACTTTTAAAAATAAGAATAAAACCAACAACAACAAAAAAAGCCCTCAAAGTTAAACAAAAATAATTGCCATGACTTCTGACAATGTATGCAACATTTTATTTCCAGAGTACTTCACCTCTCTGCTAAAAGGAAGTTTTTAATATTCTTTGTAATCTGAAGCCAAATCTAATTATTATAATTTCTCAGACCTCAGTTATTTTTGCTTATATTGTTGTAAATTTACATAATGTATATTGTTCTGTATTATGTTTGCTCTGCTTAATTTATCTTTTTCTATGAAAATTCCTTTCCAAATTTTTCTAATTTCTTTTTTTCAAAAAGGAAACAAATTTTGTCTCTCTTTTTATTTAAAACTTAAATATAAAATATTTATATATGTATATATATACATACAAATACACAATACATATACAAAGATATCTATAATCATATACATATATATACATATGCATTCATATACATCTATGTAAGACTGTACTGTTTGCATGTCCTTTTTTTCTCTAAAGATATATAAATCTTCCAACATAAGTCTAAGACTTCCCATATTTTTCTAAATCTACCAACTCATTTCCTACACCACAGCAATATTTCAATCTTTATTATCTAGTTATGTTAAATAATGTAAAGCAATATTGATAAAGCTGACATTGTATAGCTTCCCTATTTTTCTTTTTTGTTTAAGTCTATTTTAACTTTAACTTTGTTTGAGAACATGATTACAATACCTGCTTTTTTAACCTAATAAACTTATTATGTTTGTGTGTATCTCTTATTTCCTATTCCTCCTAACTCCCTGACCTGCTACCTTATCCTCCTATTACTTAACCCACCCATCTATCTCCCAAGAATCCGACCTTTATTCTTTCCCCTAACCCTTTCTCTTTGTCCTCCTCAAGCAAAGATCAGCTGAGATGTAAATAATTAAGCCCTGATCTTGGTCATTTAGACGGAGATGTAAATAATTGAGATAAACATCAGAGTAAACTTATCATATCAATGTCCTCAAACACCTTTCTCCCAATTGCCTTTCGTTTCCATTGTGAGCTGCTTTTCCCGTCCTAAAATCTGAGATAAGCCTTGGATCCACAGTATAGTTGTTTTACATTTTGCTTCAGTTGCTAGATGTCTAATAGTATATTAACAAATATTTCTCTGTTATTTCAATCAGAAAAGGGAGTTTTGGTGAGCCAAGTTACTATAAGATTCAAGACTTGGAATAGAGTCTTACCTCCTAGTCCTCTACAATTTTTCTCTTTTTAAATTAAAAATGAAGATTATGGATTTCAGTTCTTATAGTTGAGAATGATTGCAGAACATACTTGACCACACCAGGGGCTAAGCTAATCAGTAGCAAAATAAAACATGTGAAAGGAACAAAATGCAAAAGCATAGAGGTCAGATTATTTACAGGATTTATCTTTTTTAACCACTCAAATATTTGATTAGCTACTCTATCAGGATCAATTCCAGGGACACTGCTTCTTTTCATGTTTTTTGCTAAAAAGTTAGCTGTAATTGAGATTCCAAATTGTTTACATGATTCCGTAACCATATTAATGATTGTTCCACTAAGTTAAATTCTTGTTTTAACTCATAATCTATATTAATTTGTTCTAAAAAGCTTATGATATATTTTTGCTAATTTATTTGTGAATTGAGCAGTCTGAACAGATTTTGTAAGAGCTGTAGCTGAAGCAGCAAGTGTTGTAATAGTTGATATATCTGCTAGAATTTCAACAGTAAGTAATCTCACAAATCTCTTCTACAGCAACTCTTTTGTAATTTTCCTTGATGTTTTCTCAAACATCACCTTCTGACCTGTACCAATTGTGATTAATCTTATTAGATACTGATGAGATTTGGAAAGGAGATAGCTTAAGATCAAAAATACCAACAGGAAATTCCTTTTTTGGGAGAGACTGAAGGAGATAACAATAGAGAATTTTTGTCTTATTTACAATAATAAGAAAATTCCTGTCTTATTTACAACAACAGAGAATTCTTGTATTATTGACAAATATCTCCGGAACCTCTTGATAACATCTCTGTGCAAACATTGTTTTGATGTCTCTAGTCATCATGTATGTATATAAGGCAGGCTGAAAAATGAAATCTTTGCATTTGGTGTATACCAGCCAAATGCCGGTCAACTGACGTCCTCCTTTTCAGGCATTTTGGGTCTTCCTGAAGGCCAAATGCCTGTCTATCCCTTTACTATCAATAAAGACTTTGTTTCCATATAGCATTAAGTAGCAAATTCCTTTGCTGCTGAACCCCTCCCTGGGTTACTTTGGGGAAGGAAGGAGAGAGAGAAAATGAACTGACCCATCTCTGTTTAGAACCTCCGTTTACTCCTCATCAATATTATCACATAGGATGAATGTTCCATAATAACAACCATAGTATTGAATTTGAAAACACTTGAGTAAAAGTAAGACATTGGAATAACACATAATTGTAACATTTTACAATATATCCTTCTAAAACATTCATGATTTGGATTCTAGTTTCATTCCTTAAAACGGTATCTGCATTTAGAAAAAGCTGTTTTTTAAATATGCTGTTCAGTATATCTCTGAGGGGCTTGAAAACATCATGGAATCCCATATCTGAGATGTGAAAATTTGTGCTATCCTAAGTCCAAAATATATTGTAACAGGGGACCCATCCAGAAACTGGATAATTTGGGGGATAATCGGTTCTAATTCCCCCCTTTAAACAAATGGGGCTCAAAGTTCCCTGGGAGCAGGAGGGGATGATCTCATCTTCTGAAACTGCTTCCTGCTGAGAATAGGTGTAGGTTTAAGTCACTTGCAGGGTCCCATCTTTTTATGGAGGGGGTGGCAAGCTGCAGCTGACTGAAGTGTTCAAAGGTTGATTTAGTTCCTTGAAGCTGGTCAGTACAGCTGTAACTGACCAAAATCTAGAATACAAAAAAATTCCAGCAAATAGAGGTTAGGATGATCTGAGATAGAAAGACAAGTTCACTAGGACTTCTATAATATATAAAGAGACCAATGTATATTGGCAGCAATTTTCAGGTAATGAAATATATTTGTATCACAGGGCATACAGTATATACCAATTTTAAAGATGTTTCAGTTTTAGTTTCAAATGAACAATAAAATAACCGTTCTTATGGGCAATCATGTTAGTTCTTACATTATTCTGGAAACCTATAATTTATTTCACGAAATATATATATATATATAATAAATAGATGACTAGGCCAAATACTCATTCCCAAATTATTTAGGATATAATATCTACATATTTTCAGATTGAAAACAACAAGATATTATATATTTGAATTTGTGATGACCATTTGCTCTTATCAGAGGAATTTGTCATAAAAGAAAAATATGCAAGTATGACAATATCATCAAAACTGATTCTTCAGGCCTCAGCCAGAGAGCACACACATAACAAAATAAAACTTCCTTAGTTTAGATTGATATCCAGTTGTAATAGTTTCAAATTTCTTTTTTCAAAAAGAAAACAAATTTTGTCTGTCTTTTTATTTAAAACTTAAATATAAAATATTTATATATATGTATGTATACATACAAATACACAATACATATATAGAGATATCTATAATCATATACATATATATATATATATATATATATATACATATGCATTCATATACATCTATGTAAGAAACAGAATTGGGAAACTGAATCAAAAGGATCTCACTTTGAGCAATGCAACCGCCTCTCAGTCTCCTTGTATCATCATCATCATCCTCTCACATGAAGAGATCCATTCTACAGGTCCTCACTCTTACCCTAACACAGACTCCTATCTGTTCATGGCCACATTTCCCTAAGTAGCTTATGAAAATTCTCTCAAGTGGTAGATTACTGACTTAAAGATCAGGCAATCAAATTCAAAATCTCAAAAGTTGTAGTCCCAAGAGGTTTCATCTCTAATATCAAATTCTATTAATTGCAACTGAGACCTAGATAAATTATCTTATTTCCAAGTTTACCAAAAAGTTTACCAAACTCAGAACACATAAAAGATTGTTTAACTTGTTTTGTATGTTAAATTCATCTGGTGCAAAAAGATTGATCATTAGATGAACTTATAGAATTTTTCTATATACTTTTCTTGTTATATATATTGCTATGTCCCTTTACTTATCCTAAAAGTTTAAGAAAACTGATAAGCCTAAAATTAAAAGGTTGGACAGTAGCCCCAGGGAAGGAGCTGAGCTGTTTGTTGCCCAATCCCTACTCTTTATCATGTTTTGATGGCCTATGCTATATACAGTAATTATCAGATTTAGGTTTAATATGATGGCAATAGCTCCAAATAACTTAGTTAACAATTTTTAATTTTTACCTGAGAAAAACCAAATAATTTTTGTTGTAATTTTTCTATTAATTTTCTAGTGGCCATGAAACATACCTAATTCCTTAATTTATGTTTACAAAATAATATGAAACAGGATAAGCAAGGCTAAATAAACTTTCATAGTTGATAAAACTATTTTGTTTCCAACTACTGAGCTGACTTCTCAGATGATTTTCATTGCCTTAAATAATTTTGCTTTTTTGTTCAGAGAGAAGACAAGACAATGTGTATGTATGTGGATAGATAGATACACACCTATATATACACACATATATAAAACATATATATATTTTTTGTTGTTGTTGTTGTTGTTGAGGTAAAACAGATTTTTGAGATTTATTTGACTTTAATTCATGAAATTTCCTAAATATCTGTTGTGATATGGAAACCACCTGCCAGTGGCTGCTGGAGATCTAACTCAGACCTGTAGAATGGATCTCTTCATGTGAGAGGATGATGATGATGATACAAGGAGACTGAGAGGCAGTTGCATTGTCTGACCTCTCTCCTCTTCCCTCTGCTTCCAATTTATCTCATTCCCAGTCCACAAGCAACCTGTGTCAGCAAAGGCTGCCCTGCAATGCTTTCAGATCTTCACAGCTGTGGAGGCTTTCAGAGAATTGACCTGTCTCTTCCTTAACACTTCCCAGTTTTTTGTCTTATGGATATTTTCCACCCACAGCATGGTCAGTAAGTTTATGCATTTGTTCTTATCTGAGTCCCCACACTGAGAAATGCAAGCAGCCCTATCACTTCTTAAATTTATCAGCTCTATTCTTGTCCAATTCTTCATGCTTTTCAACTACTTTGTCAGTACCATCCCCCTCCTGCTCTTTCTCCTCACACTTCCTTGTCTGACTCTTCTTAAAACTTTTCCTTTTTTGAGAACTTGTGGGATTCTTTAAAGCCAATTGTATAATATTGTACATAAGGAATGTTTCCTTAGGAATTGAATTAGGACCCCACTATTTTCCATATCTCTGCTTCTAACTTTTCTTCCTTAGAGAGCCAAGGAGATGTGCACTCTAATATATTTAAGAGCCCAGTGATCTGCTTCCAAGTTACCAACAAATCTTGCTTCTTTATTAACCTAACTGTGCATGCTACACACTCCCTTCAGGGTGGGGAAGACTCTTTCCTTAGTATTTGCCCCATTCAGTTGAAAAATAAAAGTGAATAATTTAGCCCTTTCCAAAGTTTCCTGCTTGTCTATTTTTATACTCACCCTATTTCTGGGTCACAGGGACTTCTCCACTGAGCTTATGATCTCATTAGTCAAGCTGCTTTGTGCCCTGCTTTGCAAAGTCCTGCGTTGCTGGGGCCTCACATTTGGATAAGCCAGATTTAGCAGTTCTCTAGGGTTACCTGTGGCTCCCCCTTTCTTTTGTTTTTGGAGGAGGATCTTAATGTTTCTGTTTCTCCTCTCTACTATTGACTGTCCTTGAGGATTAAAGGCTATGCCAATGGTGTGTAAAATCTTATACGGTGCACAAAAGTGTGCAAAATGTTTAGAAGTATATGCAGGTCCATTATCTGTTTTTATTGCTTGTGGAATACCCATAATTACAAATGCTTGTATAAGGAATTCAGTGACTACTTGGGCTGTCTCTTTTACTGCTGGTATTGCAAAAGTGAATCCTGAAAAAGTGTCTACTACAACATGGATAAACGACAGATGACCAAAAGATTTATAATGGGTCACATCCATTTGCCAAATGTCATTGGGTCTGAAACCACTAGGGTTCTTCCCTGGAGGAATGTAGGAGCATGGAAAGGAAGGCAAGCTGAACAGGCTTTTACTATGCTCTTAGCTTCCTCTCTTGTTATTCCAAATTGTAAACGTAAAGCTCGAGCAGCCTGATGATATTTAAAATGAGATTCTTGGGCTTCCTGAAATAAAGAAGTATTGACCAACATGGTTAGAAGGCTATCTGCCTTTGAATTACCATCAAAAATAGGACTTGGAAATCCACTATGAGAGTGGACGTGCAAGATATAAATCTTACCTGGATGCTTTCTCACTTGCTCTTGAAATTCCTTAAAGACCTAATATATATTAGAGGCTACAAATTTTATTTGGGCTGTGGCGATTCTTTGTACCACACCTGCTGAATAGGCTGAATCAGATATTATATTTATATCTCCTGGATAAAAAGTAAGAGCTAGAATAATTGCATACAATTCATTCTGCTGGGTGACTGAAAAGGAGTTCTTTATAGTTGTCATAAGAGTATATAGCACAAATGTTATATTTGAATGTATCTGTAAAGATAGTTGGTCCTTTAAGAGGAACATTAGGAACCTTTTTTCAAAAACCCATTGCCAATTATGTAATAGTCTGGTTATCTTTAATGGAGACCCATATGTAAAATTTGGAGCCGTGGCCAGTAAAATTTGCCACTCTGGGATGGTTTCACAGCATACATTAATTTGTGCATTGGTATAAAAGATGTATATCTTGTCAGGTCTTATCCCAGATAATTGTACTGATCGCTTAATGGACTTTAATAAAATTCTAGCCACAAGCACTAGGTAAGGAGTAAGGCTTTGTTCTGGTTGTGCTGGGAGGTTTACCCACTCTATCACACTGTCTCCTTGATGGAGGACTGCTGTGGGTGGCTCTTGTGTAGCAAAAACTGATATTTCCAAGGGTTTTTGAGTGACTCTTTCAACCATATTGGATAAAGCCAGTTCAATTTCTCTCAAAGCCTCTTGAGCTTCTTTTGTAAGCTGGCGTGGTGAATTTAAAGCACTGTCTCCCCTTAAAATGTCATATAATGATTGCAATTGATAGTTAGTCAAGCCTAACACCGGATGCATCCATTGGATATCTCCTATCAATTTCTGAAAGTCACTTAAGGTGTACAATTTCTCTGTTCTTAAAGAAAGTTTTTGTACTGTAAGCACCTTAGGGTATACTTCACATCCTAAATATTGAAAAGGAGCACGTCTTTGAATTTTTTCTGGACTATATGCAATTAGTAGTTCCTTAGTGTTTCTATGGACTTTTTGTAGACATGCTTCTAACATTTGTTCCTCAGGTGCACATCCCAAGATATCATCATGTAATGTAATAGCATTACTTTTGGAAATGCTTTTCTTACTGGAGTAAGATCAGCAGCAACATACATTTGACAAATAGTAGTGCTATTTTTCATTCCCTGTGGCAAAACAGTCTATTTATATCTTTTATAAGGCTCAGCTAAGTTAACGCTGGGCATGGAAAAGACAAATCTGTTCATATCCTCCTTATCCAGAGGGATAGAATAGAAACAATCCTTAATGTCTATAACCCATTTTCTAAGCAATTGAGTAGGGGCTAGAAGCTCAGGCTGAAGAGTTCCCATAGTTTCCTTCTTTTCATTTACTTTTCTTAAATCAGTCAACATTCTCCAAATATCAATCAAATATTCCAGACAAACTGAATTTCCATTTCAATATTTTCTAATTTAACACAAATCATTTTTCCTTGGTGAGCCAGGAAAGGGTTAAGATGTAATTTTTTGTGTCTGGGCCCTGAGAAGTCTGATTCCAGATAACTCAAAAGCAGGCTGATTTTTTTTTTTTTTTTTTTTTTTTTTTTTTTTTTTTTTACAGTTTTTAAATATCTGTGAACTGCTTTTCTGCTTTCCTAAATTTAGTGCATTCTTTAATGGGATTTGATTTGTAATGCTAGAGAAACTGAGGAAAGATAGAGATTAAGGAGTATTTAATAACTTATTTAAAAGGGAGAGATTTACTGGAACCAAATGGATCCATGGTTTGGTCCCAGGGCTGAATGAGACTATTGTCTCCAAGAATCCAGCAAACAATGTGAGTTCTCAATGACATATATACACGTGGCTCAGACACAGGAGGTAGACTGAGGCAAGGGGGGGGGCCTCAGGGAGCTGAGAGTGGGAACAGGACTCTGACAGGGTGAGGTGAGCCTCCTTAGAGGGGGATGACATAATGGGGGGAGGCCCCCCAAAGATGGGGCATCTTGATAAAACAGTACCTGATATTCTGATAGCTTGGGAGGGGAAGAGGCATTATGATATTCTAAAACATAAGATCTTTTATCCTTATCAAATATTCTGATTAAAAGGGAGAGGAGGTTTGGAGGACATTATAAACTGAGGCAGAACACTTAGGGAAACTGAGGCAGGACTGGGTCAGGATAATTAGGGAAACTGAACCAGGACAATAAAAGAGAACTGTGGCATAACATATTAAAGCTCCTTTACAATTACTTTTATCATCATATCTCAAATAACAAATTATACTTCATTATGTATATTTCTTTCTCTCCCTCTTTGTCAGGTCAGAGAAGGAAAAGGAAAGAGAAAGATATTCTACACACTATCTTCCTAGGCCTAATGAGGCCTAGTTGAATTTGCTTAGTATAATTTTACATACAACCAAAAAAATTATCTCAACCTTAGCATTGTATATTGGTCACATCTGAAAACCCAGAGTTATCAAAATAGGAAGCGATTTTTATCCAATGAAGCAGGCAGTATTTATATATCATTTGTTTTTTTGTTAAGTAACGATCAATATTAGTTATCTTTACGAATCAGAAAACTGGGCAGACATAAATTAATTTTCCATAAATTACATAGCTAATTTCTATAATTGAAATAAAGAATGGTGCCATTGAATGTTTTACATACTCCACGCTGCCGGGCTGGGTGTTGCCAGGGGCACCCAGATTCTTCTCAAGCAATTGCTGGACAGAACCTCATGAAAGTTGGGATGGCTGGAGACAGGATTCTGGGAATAGTGAATCATGGAGCCTGACCCCCACCTCATCTGCATTCCTCCAAGCTAGGTTGGGTCGGAGTTTTATGCAAGGCTTTAAGTCTACTTCTATTGAAACTTTTCCTACAATACTTTAGCAATTGTGATTCCAGTGATAATAATCTCATGTGCAGCCCTATGAGAGTTGACTCTTACTCCCACCTGGAGTGGGTAATTACTTCAGACAAAATAGAATTCAAAAAAAGATTAGTCAAATTTACTATTTTCCTAATTGTTGTTTTTTACTAATTTCTAAATTCCATAATCAATTTTCTCAAAATTTGTGACACTTTGCTAAAGTGTTTTGCTCACAAAATTTTTGAGAATCTATAAGATGTTATTCTATTTTCTAACCCCTTTTTTCTATGCATTTTTTTCAACCTTTGGCTAGAGGTTTTAAATTCACAGAAAAAAAAAGACCCTTTTTTTAGGAAAATTTTTCAGCATACAAACTACACTATAAAGGTTTTTTTCCTGGCTGGTGGCCTATGACTCTTTCCAGGCAACAGAATCTAGCCCACACAACAAGTATGACATGGACATTCTGCACAGAAACAGACATAGACACAGAGAAAAATGACATGGAAGAAAATCATCCCAACTTTGTATAACACCATAAACTTGAAAAATAAAAAACATCTTAACCAGTTATTATCTGTTAGGATTACTAAGTGAGAACTGAGGTTTTCTGGACAATTACAAGGTGAGAACTCAGGTTGACTTGATAGAGGGGGAAAGCTCATTGGCTGGGGTGGTTCTTCCCAGAAGCCCTTGCATTATCCCACGCCCATTCTCTGGGAGGATAAAAAGAGACAGCAATGGGCGCAGAGAGCAGATCGGCCTGGAGAAGGATAAGAGCTGGAGGAGATTCAGAGCCAGGATTCAAGAGGAAGACTCTCTGCATTACATCAGGCCTGACGGGGCTCTCTGCAGGAAGGGAAGTCACTTCTTTGGACAAGAGTTAACAGCAACTGCCTGGAGACAACGGTTCATTACAGGAAGAAGAATCTGAGTGGGAGATTTGAGTAGAAGACACAGCAGATCTCTTCCCAGAGAGCGATCCAGCAGCTTCTGGAGACGACAGCTCGTTACAATTGGCGTCCACACGTGGGGCAAGGACTTTTGCTTATCCTGACAAGAGGAGCTAGACCAGACCTTTGCAATCTGGCGCCCGAACAGGGACAGACACAGTCCTGATTCCAGTGGAAAAGCTTCCGATCTAGATCTCAGTCTCTCTGACCCAGAACCGTGAGTAAGGAGGAAACTTTGTTAAAGATTAAGTGAGCGTGCTAATAGATAAATAAGGAACTTAACTTGTTAAGGGATAAACCAGGAATCTCTTATAGCTGAAATGGGGCAGATGTTAGCTATATTCAATCCCTGGACCTCAGCCGACTCAACCCCAGCCCCAGAAGCAACCTCAGCTCCATTCAGGAGTGGTACTATAGAGAGTATAATCAAGATAATTGAGGAGCAGAGTTTACTTGTAACCTGGGTACAGATTGCTAAACTCTTGGCTGCATTAAGACGCACATCCCCTTGGTTCTTAGAGGAAGAAAAGATAGATGTAGATAAATGGAAGCTAGTGGGATATGAAATGAAAGAATTTCAAGCAAAAAATGGGCCTCGTTCAATTTCTGCAGAAGTATTTTATATCTACAACATAGTTCAATTAGCCTTAAACTATCAAGCAAGTTGTAGGAGAAGGAAAAGTTCTAAAAATGAACAGAGGAGGAAGTGTGAGGAAAAAAGGAAAGATCAAGATCTTTCCCTAGAGCAAGAGGATTTAAATGAGGAATTATGGTATGATTCTCTTGAAGAAGCTTCAACCCTGCCTAGAGAACAGATTATTGACAGGCCCACATCAACCCCACCTTCAGAGATGGAGGAAGAAAGAGGGGAAGAGGCAGAAACACAAACAGAATTGCCTGTGAAGAAGCCTAAGCCTATGACAAGATTAGAAAAAGCATTGGTTAAAGCTAAGAGAGAAGGACAGGATATAAGTGATTTTATACATGCATATCCTGTGATTGAAAATATTGATTCTGTAGGTCATAAAATGAGAAGATATGCACCTTTAGATTTGAATAAAATTAAGGATTTTAAAAAAGGTTGTACCCTTTATGGGACTACATCAGCTTATGTCAAAATGTTACTAGATGGTTTGTCTTATGAAGTCCTAACCCCGAATGATTGGAAATCCATAGCAAGGATATGCCTGGAACCTGGAGAAAATTTATTATGGCTTGCGGAATTTCATGAATTATGTAAAATTCAAGTCAGATGCAATTTGGAAATAGGAGTTAACACACAATTCACTTTTGAGCACTTGGCTGGTGAAGGTCGATATGGAGAGAATTCGGAACAGATTAATTACACCATGACAATATATGAACAAATTGCTAAGGCTGCAATAAAAGCTTGGGGTGTCCTTCCTGGACAGAAAGATCGTGGAGAGGCTTTCACTAAAATACAGCAAGGTCCCAATGAACCTTTTGCAGATTTTGTGGGACGTTTGCAAACTGCTGTCAAAAGAACTATTGGAGAAAATTCAGCTACAGAAATAATGACCAGACATCTGGCTAAGGAAAATGCCAATGAGATTTGCAAAAGAATTATATGGGGATTAGACAAAGATGCTCCTTTAGAGGAGATCATAAGACGCTGTGCTACAGTGGGAACAAATGCTTTTTACACCGGGACAATGATGAATGTGGAAAGACAGGGTCCCTCCTGGCAAGGGCCTTCTAGAGAAACTCGGCGATGTTTTCAATGTGGAAAAATTGGGCATCTAAGAGCTCAGTGTAGATATGGAGATACAGTGAGAAGACAGGGTGAGAGAAGACCTAAAACTCCATGTCCAAAATGTCACAAGGGCCTCCACTGGGCCTCCGAATGTAGATTGACACAGGGAAATGACAGGTGGGGCCCAGCTTCAGCCCCCCAAGTGGGGCATGATGGCAGCCGAGGTTACATCCAGAGAATTTTAAGACACGATCAATCAGCCAAAAGGCAATCAGATGGAAGAAAGGGATTGAAATTAGGAAAAATAGAGTTGTGTGCAGTAGAGACTACCGAGATACTCCCTGGAGAAGTGAAATCTGTTCCTGTTGAGCCTATGGATCCTTTGCCTCCAGGCACAGTAGGCTTGACCATTTCACCTTCTGAGAGTGCCTACAAAACAGTGTCCATCCATACACTGATGTGGGAGACTGGAGAACGTGTATCTAATATCCCAGTCACTAACACAGGCAGACAACGTGTGATTTATCAACCAGGAGAAGTAGTAGCATCAGGCTTATTGTTACGGACCCCTAATAAGCAACCTAGTGATAGTCGCCTAGATTTTGACTCCAATGAACAAAATCCAGGAATATATTGGACAGCAGCTGTGACAGCTGACCGACCTATGCTTACTATTTATATAAACGGAATACCATTTGAAGGATTGGTAGACACGGGTGCAGATCGTACAGTTATTAGAGGTGCCAATTGGCCCGGTCACTGGCCAAAGATTAAAGCAGACACCTATATGTCTGGGGTGGGAGGATCAATAGCAGCAGAAGTTAGTGCTAGGCCTTTGAGATGGGTATTTGAAGGAGAAACAGGAGCTTTTACTCCTTTTGTGGTTGAAAAAATCCCCATCAATCTGTGGGGAAGAGACATTTTACAGCAGATAGGATTACAAATAAGCACTTCGGCTTTTTAGGCAGGGCTGCTGTTGAAGGCCTACCTGCACTTTCACCAGTTCCTATTCAGTGGAAGACTGATTCACCAGTGTGGGTAGAACAGTGGCCCTTAAGAAGTGATAAAATTCAGGCCTTATTAGACATAGTGCAAGAACAACTTGACCAAGGACACTTGCGGCCTTCTCTAAGTCCTTGGAATTCCCCAGTATTTGTGGTGAAAAAGAAATCTGGAAAATGGAGGATGATAACTGATCTAAGAAGAGTAAATGAACAGATGGAAACTATGGGAACTCTTCAGCCTGGACTTCCATCTCCTACTCAGTTGCCAAGAGAATGGCCTCTATGGGTTATAGACATTAAGGATTGTTTCTATTCTATTCCTCTAGATAAGGAGGATATGAAAAGATTTGCTTTTTCAGTGCCTAGTGTTAATTTGGCTGAGCCTTATAAAAGATATGAATGGACAGTTTTGCCACAGGGAATGAAAAACAGCCCTACTATGTGCCAAATGTATGTTGCAGCTGCTCTTGCTCCAGTAAGAAAAGCCTTTCCAAAAGTAATATTGTTACATTATATGGATGATATTTTGGGATGTGCACCTGAGGAACAAATGTTAGAGGCATGTCTACAAAGGACCATGGAAACATTAAAGTACTACAAACTGCATATAGCTACAGAAAAAATTCAAAGACATGCTCCTTTTCAATATTTAGGATATGAAGTATATCCTAAGGTGCTTACAGTACAAAAACTCTCCTTAAGAACAGAGAAGCTAAACACCTTAAATGACTTCCAGAAATTGATAGGAGATATCCAATGGATTGCACACCATCTAGACCCATGTCTACATGTACACACAAATATTTGCTTAGGCTCCAGGTGTGCTGGAAGAAAAGAGTCCTGCTAGATGACTTTGTCATTTCCCAAAGTGGTCTTGCTTGCATTTTGAGAGTCAATCCATGTCACAGTCCACGAGGGGTTCTTCCTCCTCTTTTCCTAGAGGTTCTTGGACTTTCCCCCCCATTGCACACAAGAGTTGCAGGTTACTCTGGATCTTCTCCCCGTGGTGCTGAGCAGCCACCGCAATGGGCCAAAGTGGGGGATCCTCACCATCCTCTGACTCAGGCCAGGTCCCACGCAGCGGGGTCTCGCCATCATCCCAGAACAGCTCCTCTTCGCTGTCTATTTCACACTTGCCTTCTCCTTCGGGGTACAGGGCCATATCTGCCTGAGCATCCAGCTGGTAGAAATCTTGGCATTCAGGACAGCAGGAGGCGGGAAGGGGTTCATTGCTGAGGCAAGACGAACAAATACAGTGCCCACATCCAGGGGGGATTGGCTTAGTGTCTGGACCCAAGCAAATGATGCAGATAGGATCGTCTGACTCTTCAAAGACACGAACCTCGAAGCCTTCCAATTCACCAGCCATGACTCTTCCTTTTTTCTTCTGGGACCTCTCCTGCAGCCTCACTCTTCTGCTTGCAGCATACAGAAATTAATTTTCTAATTTTTGACAAAGATGCGCTGGCTCCAGCAGACAGGTTTTATAACCCACCAGAAGGGCAGTGTCCAGTGAGAGCATCTCCACTGTCCTTAGATAATCGCCAGGTGATGTGGAGAGATCCAGAAAGTGGTGAATGGAAGGGACCAGATAGGTTAACTGCCTGGGGGAGAGGGTTTGCTTGTATTTCTTCAGCAGGAGAAGGAATCAGATGGGTGCCAACAAGTCATATTCGCCTTGTCCATCAGAGAGAGACAGAAAAAGAGAAAGACCTCAAAATAAAGGAAAAGATCTAAGAAACATCTGACACTGAAAGAGCATGGATAATAAGAAGACTGTTAAAGAACTTTAAAATCAGCAGGAATCATTGGACTTCCTCACACAAGATGAGACTAATGGACAATGGACTTATGGACATTTATAAATTTTCAATTTATGATTATGTTATATACTTCTAGCATGTGTTACGTTACTATGTTACTATGTGCTTATGTAATTTATGTAATTATCTGTAATACTTCCCATATTGATGGATTTATGTTTCAAGGTCATGACTGTCCTATGTTCTAAATCAAAAGAAAGGGGGAGATGTTAGGATTACTAAGTGAGAACTGAGGTTTTCTGGACAATTACAAGGTGAGAACTCAGGTTGACTTGATAGAGGGGGAAAGCTCATTGGCTGGGGTGGTTCTTCCCAGAAGCCCTTGCATTATCCCACGCCCATTCTCTGGGAGGATAAAAAGAGACAGCAATGGGCGCAGAGAGCAGATCGGCCTGGAGAAGGATAAGAGCTGGAGGAGATTCAGAGCCAGGATTCAAGAGGAAGACTCTCTGCATTACATCAGGCCTGACGGGGCTCTCTGCAGGAAGGGAAGTCACTTCTTTGGACAAGAGTTAACAGCAACTGCCTGGAGACAACGGTTCATTACAGGAAGAAGAATCTGAGTGGGAGATTTGAGTAGAAGACACAGCAGATCTCTTCCCAGAGAGCGATCCAGCAGCTTCTGGAGACGACAGCTCGTTACAATTATCCCTTGCACAAACATCAACCATTCTTTTGCATGGACACGCTTGCACACACATACACACACACACACACACACACACACACACACACACACACACACACACACATTACTGTTAAAGAAATCTCCTTTTAACTCTAGGAGATGATTATGAACCACTACATAGAATTTCCAATCCCTCTAATTTTGTCCGCCTGTATTTTGGATTTCTTTCACACATTAAATGTACACTATTTCAAAGTCCGATTCTTTTTGTACAGCAAAACAATTGTTTGGTCATGTATACATATATTGTATTTAATTTATACTCTAACATATTTAACATGTATTGGTCGACCTGCGGGGGGGGGGGGGGGAGGGGGGGAGGGGGGAGGGGAGGGAGTGAGAAGGAGGGGATAAATTGAAACAAAGGGTTTGGCAGTTGTCAATATTGTAAAATTACCCATGCATATATCTGGTAAATAAAAACTAGTTAAAAAAAAAAAGAAAGGAAAAAAAAAATCCTCACTTTTTATTATTTAAATTTGCCTTTACTTAAATATGCACGCTTCTAAAAAGGGCACCTTTACACAGAAGCTCTGTCCACTCATGAAGTTTCACTCATGAAGTTTCATCCCTGTTTTTCTGCCCACCACTGTTGGAGTCCAGCTCCAGTAGTGAATTAAGGGCGTGAAATGCAGGGGCCAGGTGGAGAGAATTCAATAAGAATTCTTCAAAGTTTATTGATCAGAGAGAGAGAGAGAGAGAGAGAGAGAGAGAGAGAGACCTCCAATGTTTATAGACTTGATACAAAGTATTGGTGTCCCAATAACTTTTTAATTACAAGCAAGGATCTGTTGAGATGTAAATGATCTTGGTTATTTAGAAAGAGATGTAAATAATTGAGATAAACATCAGAGTAAGTTTATCATATAGATGTCCTCAAATACCTTTCTCCCAAATGCCATTAGTTTCCATTATGAGCTGCTTTTCCTGTCCTAAAATCAAAGGAAAGCCTTTGATCCATTGTATAGTAGTTTTACATTTTGCTTCAGTTGCTAGATTTCTAATCATACATTAACAAGTATTTCTGTTATTTCAATCAGAAAAGAGAGTTTTGGTGAGCCAAGTTATTTTAAGATTCAAGACCTGGAATGGATTTTTACCTCCTGGCCCTCTACAATATAATTAACTGCTCTTCTTAACTTTTCCTACACAATTTTGCTTTTTAGAATCATATCACATTCCACTCTACCCAATTTTTCTTTCCAACTACTCATTACTAAGGATAATCTTAGAATGCGGTTTGTATTTCCACATATAAAGAGTAGACAATCTGTCCTTATTGAGTCTATTGTAACTAGTTTTTAATGTTTATCTTAAATTTCTCTTGAATTTTATATGTCTTATATATACTTTCTTACGTTCAAGTCTTTTTGCAACAAAATCCTGAGAGTATGACAATTCATTGAATGTCCCATTTTTGTTGTTGTTAATTATTGTTGTTCAGGATTATGCTTAATTTTGTTGTATATGATAATTTTGCCTGAAACACTAGTTCTTTTGCTCTTTGATATATACTGTTTCAAGACCTACAGTTCCAAGACTTGAGGTTTTGTATGATTTTAATTGTGGCTCCACTATATTTGAATTGTGGTTTTTTTCTTGCTTGTAATATTTTCTCTTTGAATTGGGGAATTTCTGAATTTGGCTTTGAAGGTCCTGTAAGTTTTCCTCATAGGATCTCTTTCAGGAGATGATGAGTGGATTTTTTCTATTTCTATTTTGCACTCTTGTTCTAGGACTTCAGGACAATTTTCTTCAATTATTTCTTGTATTGTTGTATCAAGATTTATATTTTTATTGTAACTTTCATGTAGTCTGATTATTCTTATGTTTTCTCTTATTGACCTGTTCCCAAGATCAGTTGTTTTTATTTTTTAGTAAGATGTCATGCATTTCCTTCCAATTTTTTTTTATTTTTTATATTTTGTCTTATTTCTTGATCTCTATTTGTGTTTAACACCATTGGTCTTGGGTTAGAAATTTGATGGCTCCCTCTTGCCCAATTCTAATTTTCAAGCAGTCACTTCCTTAAGATTCTGGGTATCTTTTTTCATTTGCTTGACTTTCATGGTTTTATTTTTCTTGGATTGTTCTTTTTTTTTAAATTTCCTCAATCTCTTTCATTTGAAGATTGAAATTTTTTTTTTTTGTTCTCAAGTCAAAGTAATCTTTTTTTTTTTTTTTTTTTTTTTTTTTTTTTTTTTAATAATTATAACATTTTTTGACAGTACATATGCATGGGTAATTTTTTACAACATTATCCCTTGCACTTACTTCTATTCAGATTTTTTCCCTTCCTCTCCCAACCCCCTCCCCCAGATGGCAAGCAGTCTTATATATGTTAAATATATTACAGTATAATTTAGATACAATATATGTGTGTAGAACCGAATTTTTTGTTGCACAGGAAGAATTGGATTCAGAAGGTAAAAATAACAGTTTACATTCATTTCCCAGTGTTCCTTTTCTGGATGTAGCTGGTTCTGTCCATCATTAATCAATTGGAATTGGATTAGTTCTTCTCTATGTTGAAGAAATCCACTTCCATCAGCATACATCCTCGTACAGTATCATTGTTGAAGTGTATAATGATCTTCTGGTTCTGCTCGTTTCACTCAGCATCAGTTGATGTAAGTCTCTCCAAGCCTCTCTGTATTTCTCCTGTTGGTCATTTCTTATAGAACAATAATATTCCATAACATTCATATACCATAGTTTACCCAACCATTCTCCAATTGATGGACATCCATTCATCTTCCAGCTTCTAGCCACTATGAAAAGGGCTGCCACAAACATTTTGGCACATACAGGACCCTTTCCCTTCTCTAGTAGTTCCTTGGGGTATAAGCCCAGTAGTAGTATGGCTGGGTCAAAGGGTATGCACATTTTGATAACTTTTTGGGCATAATTCCAGATTGCTCTCCAGAATGGTTGGATTCTTTCACAACTCCACCAACAATGCATCAGTGTCCCAGTTTTCCACAGCCCCTCCAACATTCATCGTTATTTGTTCCTGTCATCTTAGCCAATCTGACAGGTGTGTAATGATACCTCAGAGTTGTCTTAATTTGCATTTCTCTGATCAATAGTGATTTGGAACACTCTTTCATATGAGTGGAAATAGTTTTAATTTCATCATCTGAAAATTGTCTGTTCATATCCTTTGACCATTTATCAATTGGAGAATGGCTTGATTTCTTATAAATTAAAGTCAATTCTCTGTATATTTTGGAGATGAGGCCTTTATCAGAACCTTTAACTGTAAAAATGTTTTCCCAATTTGTTACTTCCCTTCTAATCTTGTTTGCATTAGTTTTGTTTGTGCAGAAACTTTTTAATTTGGTGTAATCAAAATGTTCTATTTTGTGATCAATAATGGTCTCTAGTTCTCCCTTGGACACAAACTTCTTCCTCCTCCACAAGTCTGAGAGGTAAACCATCCCATGTTCCTCCAATTTATTTATGATTTCGTTCTTTATGCCTAAATCTTGGACCCATTTTGATCTAATCTTAGTATGTGGTGTTAAATGTGGGTCCATGCCTAGTTTCTGCCATACTAATTTCCAGTTTTCCCAGCAGTTTTTGTCAAATAATGAATTCTTATCCCAAAATTTGGGATCTTTGGGTTTGTGAAACACTAGATTGCTATAGTTATTGACTATTTTGTCCTGTGAACCTAACCTATGCCACTGATCAACTAGTCTATTTCTTAGCCAATACCAAATGGTTTTGGTGACTGTTGCTTTATAATATAGCTTTAAATCAGGTACACTTAGACCACCTTCCTCTGACTTTTTTTTCATTAGTTCCATTGCAATTCTCGACCTTTTATTCTTCCATATGAATTTTGTTGTTATTTTTTCTAGGTCATTAAAATAGTTTCTTGGGAGTCTGATTGGTATAGCACTAAATAAATAGATTAGTTTGGGGAGTATTGTCATCTTTATTATATTCGCTCGGCCTATCCAAGAACATTGAATGTCTTTCCAATTATTTAAATCTGACTTTATTTTTGTGGCAAGTGTTTTGTAATTTTGCTCATATAATTCCTGACTCTCCTTTGGTAGATATATTCCCAAATATTTGATACTATCGACTGTTATTTTGAATGGAATTTCTCTTTGTATCTCTTGCTGTTGGATTGTGTTGGTAATGTATAAAAATGCTGAGGATTTATGTGGATTTATTTTGTATCCTGCGACTTTGCTAAAATTCTGAATTATTTCTAGTAGCTTTTTAGCAGAGTCTTTGGGGTTCTCTAAGTATACCATCATGTCATCTGCGAAAAGTGACAATTTGATTTCTTCATTTCCTACTCTAATTCCTTGGATCTCTTTCTCGGCTCTTATTGCCAAGGCTAGAGTTTCTAGTACTATATTGAATAGTAATGGTGATAGTGGGCAACCTTGTTTCACTCCTGATCTTACAGGGAAAGGTTCTAGTTTATCACCATTACATATGATGTTTACTGAAGGTTTTAAATATATGCTCCTTATTATTTTAAGGAATAGTCCATTTATTCCTATACTCTCAAGCGTTTTTAGTAGGAATGGATGTTGGATTTTATCAAATGCCTTTTCTGCATCTATTTAGATGATCATATGGTTTTTATTAATTTGATTATTAATATGGTCAATTATACTAATAGTTTTCCTAATATTAAACCAGCCCTGCATTCCTGGTATAAATCCCACTTGGTCATAGTGTATTATCCTGGGGATGATTTTCTGAAGTCTATTTGCTAATATCTTATTTAAGATTTTAGCATCAATATTTATTAAGGAAATTGGTCTATAGTTTTCTTTCTCAGTTTTCGATCTACCTGGTTTAGGTATCAGTACCATGTCTGTGTCATAGAAGGAATTTGGTAGGACTCCTTCAATCCCTATTTTTTCAAATAGTTTACATAGCATTGGAGTTAGTTGTTCTTTAAATGTTTGGTAGAATTCACCTGTAAATCCATCTGGTCCTGGGGACTTTTTCTTAGGAAGTTGGTTAATAGCTTGGTCTATTTCTTTTTCTGAGATGGGACTATTTAGACTACTTACTTCTTCCTCTGTTAATCTGGGCAAGCTATATTTTTGAAGGTATTCTTCCATTTCATTTAAGTTATCGAATTTATCGGAATAAAGTTGAGCAAAGTAGCTCCTAACTATTGTTCTAATTTCCTCTTCATTAGTGGTGAGTTCACCTTTTTCATTTTCAAGACTATCAATTTGCTTTTTCTAATCAGGTTTACTAAGGGTTTGTCTATTTTGTTGGTTTTTTCATAAAACCAACTCTTAGTTTTATTAATTAATTCAATAGTTTTTTTACTTTCAATTTTATTAATCTCACCTTTTATTTTTTGAATTTCAAGTTTTATGTTTGTCTGGGGGTTTTTAATTTGTTCCTTTTCTAGCAATTTTAGTTGTAAACCCAATTCGTTGGCCCTCTCTTTCTCTATTTTATGCAGGTAGGCCTGTAGAGATATAAAACTTCCCCTAATTACTGCTTTGGCTGTATCCCACACATTTTGGTATGATGTCTCATTATTGTCATTTTCTTGGGTGAAGTTATTAATTATGTCTATGATTTGCTGTTTTACCCAATCATTCTTTAGTATAAGATTATTTAGTTTCCAATTATTTTTTGGTCTATTTTCCCCTGGCTTTTTATTAAATGTTATTTTGATTGCATTATGGTCTGAAAAGGATGCATTTACTATTTCTGCCTTACTGCATTTGATTTTGAGGTTTTTATGCCCTAGTATATGATCAATTTTTGTATAGGTTCCATGAACTGCTGAGAAGAAAGTATATTCCTTTCTGTCTCCATTTAGCTTTCGCCAAAGATCTATCATATCAAACTTTTCTAGTATTCTATTTACCTCTTTGACTTCTTTCTTATTTATTTTGTGGTTTGATTTATCTAATTCTGATAGTGCAAGGTTGAGATCTCCCGCTATTATAGTTTTGCTATCTATTTCCTCTTGCAACTCTCTTAATTTCTCTTTTAAGAATTTAGATGCTGCACCACTTGGTGCATACATGTTTAATATTGATACTGCTTCACTGTTGATGCTTCCCTTTAGCAGGATATAATGCCCTTCCTTATCTCTTTTAATTAGATCAATTTTTGTTTTTGCTTGATCTGAGATGAGGATGGCTACTCCTGCTTTTTTGGTTTTGCCTGAAGCATAATAGATTCTGCTCCACCCTTTTACTTTTAGTTTGAATGTCTCATCCTGTTTCAGGTGTGTTTCCTGTAAACAACATATAGTAGGATTCTGACTTTTAATCCAGTCTGCTAACTGCTTCCTCTTTATGAGGCAGTTTGCCCCATTCACATTTATGGTTAGAAGGACTAATTCTATATTGCTTGCCATCCTATTAACCCCTGCTTATGCTTTTCCCCTTTCCTTCCCTTTTACCCTCCTATCCAGTATTAAACTGGTAAACACCACTTGCTTTTCACAGCCCTCCCTTTTTAGGATCCCTCCCCCACCTTAAAGATCCTCCCCTTATTTTACCCCTTTTCCTCGAAATTACTGTATTCCCTTCCCCTTAGCTTACTACTTCCCTTTCACTTTTCAATGAAGTGGAAGAAGTTTCACCATAAATCGAATATGTCTATTGATACACGCTATGTTCATCTCCCTCCTTTCTTTCTCTCAGATATAATAGGTTACCTTTGCCTCTTCATGAGATGTAGTACCACCACTTTATACTTTTTTATGATATAATCTCCTTTCCACCTCTAGTTTCTAAGACAAATTGTACATATGTTCTTTACATATTTTTTTGACAGAAGTATAGTTCTCAAGATTTCTTTTTACCTTTTTTAGAAGTCTCTTGAGTTCTGTATTTGAAGATCAAACCTCTTATGTAGGTCTGGTTTTTTCATCAAAAATAGATGGAATTCATTTATTTCGTTAAATGTCCATCTTCTTCCCTGGAAAACGATGCTCATTCTTGCTGGGTAAGTTATTCTTGGCTGCATACCAAGTTCCTTAGCCTTTCGGAATATCATGTTCCAGGCCCTGCGTTCTTTTAATGTGGATGCTGCTAGATCCTGTGTTATCCTTATTGTGGATCCTCCATATCTGAATTGTTTTTTTCTAGCAGCTTCCAATATCTTTTCCTTTGTCTGATGGTTCTTGAACTTGGCCACTATATTTCTTGGCGTTTTGATTTTAGGGTCCCTTTCAGTAGGTGATCGATGAATTTTCTCAATGTCTATTTTACCCTCTGTTTCCAAAACGTCTGGGCAGTTCTCTTTGATAATTTCCTCGAAAATGGTGTCCAAGCTCTTTTTTTCCTCCCATTTTTCAGGGAGTCCGATTATTCTCAAATTGTCTCTCCTGGATCTGTTTTCCAGGTCTGTTGTCTTTCTGGTAAGGTATTTGACAGTCTTTTCAATTGTTTCATTTCTCTGGTTTTGCTTGACTCCCTCTTGGTTTCTCCTTGAGTCATTCATTTCTACTTGTTCCAGTCTAATTTTCAATGATGTATTTTCTTCACTCACTTTTTTTATATCTCTTTGTAATTGTCCAATTGAGTTTTTATCTTCTATGGAATTTTTTTCCATTTTATCCATTTTATTTTTTAGAGAGCTGATTTCTTTTTCCAGCTCTCTAATCCTGTTTTCCTTGGAGTTGTTTACCTTTTCCAGCTCACTAATCCTGTTTTCCTTGGAGTTGTTTACCTTTTCCAGCTCACTAATCTTGTTTCTCAATGATTTGATTTCTTTATCCATTCTGTCTTTGAATGCATGGGATAACTTCTCCAGGCTCTCTTGCCAACCTTCCCTTTCCTTTTCCCATTTCTCTTCCAGCTCTCTTGTGAGAGCCTTTTTGATTTCCTCTATGAGGTTCTTTTGTATTGAGGAGCAGCTTATATCCCTCCCAGGGGATACATCTGGGGACATTCTGTTCCTAGTCTCCTCAGCATTTGAAGTCTGCTCCCTCTCCACACAGAAGCTGTCAATGGTTAGAGCCCTTTTGAATTTTTTGTTCATTTTGTCAGAGTAGGAATCAAAGAAAACAAACTGACAAGAGAAACAATTGGTCTGTTTTGCGGGGGATAGGGCTGGATATTATTAATGGGCTTCCTCTACAGACTGGGGGTAGGGCAGCAGAGAGCCACTAACAGAACAGCAATGACTGTACTGAGTCTGCGCTCTGAGGCTCTGAGAACGCACTGAGTCAGTCCAGGTGGGGGTTGGGGGTGGCCGGGCTCTGAGAGAAGCTGGCTTTCTGGGGTTTTAATCTTCACCTCCGGTGTTTACACCCTCTCTGCTGCTCCTGGCTTGCTGCCAAGACGGAGCATCCACACTGGGGCAAAAGCCCTTTCACAGAAACGGCAGATATCACACCCCTCCCCCTCCGGTCTGAGCTGTGTGAGCTGCCTGTCTTGCTCTGGCTGCCTGCCCTCAGTCTGCACCCCGTCTGATTGACCCTCCCCCAAGCAAACACAGACCTTTTCTGGCGACTTTCAAGGATGTCTTCTCTTGGTGATAATTTGTGGATTTCTTTCTGGGTCAAGCATTAAGTCAGAGGCTTGTCATGAAGTAAGTTCTGAGAGAAAACGAGGAGCTCAAGCAGCTGTCTGCCTCCACGCCGCCATCTTGGCCGGAAGTCCGAAAATTTTTTTTAAAGTTCTCCCACAAATTCTTTTTGATGCTATCATTTGATGATGTTTTTTGAGGTAAGAGAAGATTGTTGTTTTGGTTTCTTTTCCTTTAGAATCCTTCTCTGAAGATGAACCCCATTTTTTCCCCATAGAAACTTTCAACAATTGGATTCTTTCTACTTGCCTGCTCATTTTTTATTTTATAAGAGTGTGTTATTGTAATTACCTCTAGCTAGGTTGTGGATGATAGTGCCTCTGATCTCAGATTCTCCTTCAGTTCTCTCCTCTGATCTGGAACACCAAACCAAGAAGTGCCCATGGCCAGCAGCATCTCTACTCAACTGCTTCTATATGTTCTGGTTCCTTTTTACTAGGAGTCACAGGGGTCACAGCTGGCTTCTTTCATTAGCAGAGATTCCCTCAATCTTCCCCACTCAGACCCTAAATAAATAAATTCTCATGGCTGTGTGAATCTATCTTCCAAGCCAGATAGCCCCAGGACTCATGCTTATATTTACATTCCATCCTAGAAGATCTGAGGAAGACCACAATTCTGCCCACCATTCTTTATTTTTACTGCTCTACAATTCTACATTTACCCTGAGATACTATTTTGTCTTGTTTGTGGAGGAAATCTAGAGACCTTTGATTTTTCTGATCTACTCTTTCATCTTCCCAGAATCCTAATCTCTTCATAATTTCTTAAACTATGTTATTTATTTCATTTGCCATAGTCTGTCTTCATATTCCAGAATTTATTCAGCCATTATGTAATCTGTGGGAATCCCATTTTTGGTTTCTACCACAAAAATTCTTCTATAAATGCAAATTAAAACAACTCTGAGATACTATTATAGACCTCGCAGATTGACAAAGGTGACAGGAAAAGACAAAGACAAATGTTAGAGGGGATGTGGGAAAACTGGGACATTAATACAATGTTGATGGAGTTGTGTACTGATCCAACAATTCTGGGGAGCAATTTAGAACTATGCCCAAAGAGCTATCAAAATGTGCATACCCTTTGACCCAGAAGTGTTTTTTTTAAAATAACTTTTTATTGACAGTAATATGCATGGGTAATTTCTTACAACCTTATCCCTTGCACTCATTTCTGTTCCGACTTTTCCCTTCCCTCCCTCTACCCCCTTCCCTAGATGGCAGGCAGTCTTATACTTGTTAAATGTGTTATAGTATATCCTAGATAGAATATATGTGTTTAGGACTGAACAATTCTCTTGTTGCACTGGAAGAATTGGATTCAGAAGGTAAAAATAATCTGAGAAGAAAAACAAAAGTGCAAACAGTTTACACTCATTTCTCAGTATTCTTTCTCTGGGTGTAGCTAATTCTGCCCATCATTGATCAATTGGAACTGAATTAGACCTGCTCTTTGTCAAAGATATCCACTGCCATCAGAATACATCCTGATTGTTGAAGTGAATTGTGATCTCCTGGTTCTGCTCATTTCATTTGGCATCAGTTCATGTAAGTCTTTCCAAGCCTCTCTGTATTCATCCTGCTGGTCATTTCTTTAAGAACAATAATATTCTATAACATTCATATATCATAATTTACCCAACCACTCTCCAATCAATGGACATCCATTCATTTTCCAATTTCTGGCCACTACGAAAAGAGCTGACACAAACATTTTGGCACATACAGGTCCCTTTCCCTTCTTTAATATTTCTTTGGGATATAAGCCCCGTAGTAACATTGCTGGATCAAAGGGTATGCACAGTTTGATAACTTTTTGGGCATAATTCCAGATTGCTCTCCAGAATGGTTGGATTCTTTCACAACTCCACCAACAATGCATGTCCCAGTTTTTCCCACATCCCCTCCAACATTCATCATTATTTGTTCCTGTCATCTTAGCCAATCTGACAGGTGTGTAGTGGTATCTCAGAATTATCTTATTTTGCATTTCTCTGATCAATAGTGATTTGGAACACTCTTTCATATGAGTTGAAATAGTTTCAATTTCATCATCTGAAAATTGTCTGTTCATATCCTTTGACCATTTATCAATTGGAGAATGGTTTGATTTCTTATAAATTAGAGTCAATTCTCTATATATTTTGGAGATGAGGCCTTTATCAGAATCTTTAACTATAAAATGTTTTCCCAGTTTGTTACTTCTCTTCTAATCTTGTTTGCATTAGTTTTGTTTATACAAAGGCTTTTTAATTTGGTATAATCAAAATTTTCTATTTTGTGATCAATAATGATCTCTAGTTCATCTTTGGGCACAAATTCCTTCCTCCTCCATGAGTCTTAGAGGTAAACTATCCTATGTTCCTCTAATTTATTTATAATCTCATTCTTTATGCCTAAATCATGGACCCATTTTGATCTTATCTTGGTGTACGGTGTTAAGTGTGGGTCCATGCCTAATTTTCTGCCATACTAATTTCTAGTTTTCCCAGCAGTTTTTGTCAAATAATGAATTCTTATCCCAAAATTTGGGATCTTTGGGTTTGTGAAACACTAGATTGCTATAGTTATTGACTATTTTGTCCTGTGAACCTAACCTATTCCACTGATCAACTAGTCTATTTCTTAGCCAATATCAAATGGTTTTGGTGACCACTGCTTTATAATATAGTTTTAGATCAGGTACAGCTAGGCCGTCTTCATTTGATTTTTTTTTTTCATTAATTCCTTTGAAATTTGCGACCTTTTGTTCTTCCATATGAATTTTGTTGTTATTTTTTTCTAGGTCATTAAAATAAGTTTCTTGGGAGTCTGATTGGTATAGCACTAAATAAATAGATTAGTTTAGGGAGTATTATCGTCTTTATTATATTCACTCGACCTGTCCAAGAACATTTAATATTTTTCCAATTATTTACATCTGACTTTATTTGTGTGGAAAGTGTTTTGTAATTTTGCTCATATAATTCCTGACTTTCCTTTGGTAGATAGATTCCCAAATATTTTATGTTATTGACAGTTATTTTGAATGGAATTTCTCTTTGTATGGATTTTGTTGGTGATGTATAAAAATTCTGAGGATTTATGTGGATTTATTTTGTATCCTACAACTTTGCTAAAGTTGTGAATCATTTCTAATAGCTTTTTAATAGAATCTCTGGGGTTCTCTAAGTGTACCATCATATCATCTGCAAAGAGCCCAGCAGTGTTTTTATTAGGTTTATATCCCAAAGAGGATATATTACAGGAGGGAAAAGGACCCACATGTGCAAAAATGTTTGTGGCAGTCATAGTGGCAAGAAACTGGACACTGAATGGATGCCCATGAGTTGGAGAATGGCTGAATAAGTTATGGTATATGAATGTTATGGAATATTATTTTTCTATAAGAAATGATCAGGAGGATGATTTCAGAGAGGCCTGGAGAGACTTACGTCTACTGATGCTAAGTGAAATGAGCAGAACCAGGAGATCATTATACATGGCAACATTAATATTATATGATGGTCAATTCTGATGAATGTGACTCTTCCCAACAATGATATGATTCAGGCCAGTTCCAATGATCTTGTGATGAAGAGAGCCATCTACACTGAGAGAGGATCATGGGAACTGAGTGTGGATCACAACATAACATTCTCACTCTTTTTGTTGTTATTAGCTTGCATTTTATTTTCTTACTCATTTGCTTTCCTTTTTTGATCTGATTTCTCTTATGCAGCAAGAGAATTGTATAAGTATGTTTATACATATTGGATTTAAAATATATTTTAACATGTATAAGATATATTGGATTGCTTGCCATCTAGGGGAGCGGGTGGGGGGAAGAAGGAGAAAATCTGAAACATAAGGCTATGCAAGGGTCAATGTTGTCAAATTAACCGTGTATATGTTTTGAAAGTAAAAAGTTTTATTTAAAAAATGCTTCTATGGATATTTTAGTATACATTCTACGTCCTTGGGATAGAATCCTAGATCAGTAATGTCAAAAACAGATACAATGTCAAGACTTATGAAACCTCAAATTAATGCTATGTTACATTGTATTATTTATTTTGTTAAACATTTCCCAATTGAATTGTAATCTGGGTCCAGACCACTGGGGAATAATATTAAGGTCCTATGCTTGACACCTCTTGGTTGAGAACTTTCTGGCAAAGTATAGCTACTACTAATTGAGCTCTAAAGATACTTCTAATTTGAAGCTGGCAAGGGATGGGAAACTGAGTGGATGTTCATCAATTGGGGAATGGCTAAATAAATTGATATATGAATGTAATAGAATATTATTGTTCTATAAGAAATGATGAGTAGGATGATTTCAGAAAAGCCTGAAAAGAACTTACATGAACATGAAGTGAAATGAGCAGAACCAAGAGAACATTGTACATAGTAACAAGATTATGTGATGATCAATTGTGATGGCATTAGCTCTTTTCAGTAAGGAGGTGATTCAAGGCAATTCCATAGACTTGCAATGAAAAGTGCCATCCACATCCAAAGAGCAAACTATAGAGTCTGAATGTTTGTTTACTTGTTTTTTTTTCTTTATTTTCTTTCCCTTTTGATCTGATTTTTTTTTGCACAGCAGCATGACAAATAGGGATATATGTTTATAATAACTGCACATTGTTTACTGTCTTGGGAAAGAGAGAAGGGAGATGGGGGTAAAATTTGGAACATAAAGTTTTGCAAAAGTGAATGTTGAAAACTATCTTTGCATACATTTTGAAAAATGAAATACTATTAAAATATAGATAGCATGTAAAAAAATATATAGTCCGAAGGAGCCTTAAAAAAAAAAAAAAAAAAAAAGATTCTTCTAAAAGATAACACCTTTGAAGGTGCTTTGAAGAAAGCTAGGGATATTAAGAAATGAGGAGACCATACTTTCCAGATTAATGGGAGAGCTTTGCAAAGGCAAGAGATAAATCCTGCTCCCAAATTTTCCAAACTATATGGTTCATAAAGTCAGAGATCATGACTTTCTCCAGTGTCCAGTATCTTCCTCTGCATACATTAAGCATATGTTAAATACTTGCCAAATATATGCTATAGATAAATGTGCCCTTTCAATAAATAGAAAGCCTTCCAAATAGCCTCAAAAGTGTCATTTCTTTTTTTTTTTTTTTTTTTTTTTTTTTTTTATTATTATTATTATATATATATATATTTTATAATATTATCCCTTGTATTCATTTTTCCAATTTACCGCCCCTCCCTCTATTCCCTCCCCCCGACGACAGGCAATACCATACATTTTACATGTGTTACAATATAGTCTAGGTACAATACATGTGTGCGAATATCATTTTCTTGTTGCACAATAAACATTAGAATCCGAAGGTACATGCAACCTGGGCAGACAGATATTAGTGCTAACAATTTTCATTCCCCTCCCAGTGTTTCTTCTCTGGGTGCAGCTACCTCTGTCCATCATTGATCAACTGGAAGTGAGTTGGATCTTCTTTATGTTGAAGATTTCCACTTCCATCAGAATACATCCTCATACAGTATTGTTGTTGAAGTGTACAGTGATCTTCTGGTTCTGCTCATTTCACTCAGCATCAGTTGATTTAAGTCTCTCCAGGCCTCTCTGTATTCCTCCTGCTGGTCATTTCTTACCGAGCAATAATATTCCATAACCTTCATATACCACAATTTACCCAACCATTCTCCAACTGATGGACATCCATTCATCCTCCAGTTTCTAGCTACAACAAAAAGAGCTGCCACAAACATTTTGGCACATATATGTCTCTTTCTGCTCTTTAGTATTTCTTTGGGATATAATCCCAGTAGTAGCGCTGCTGGGTCAAAGGGTATGCACAGTTTGATAACTTTTTGGGCATAATTCCAGATTGCTCTCCAGAATGGCTGGATTCTTTCACAACTCCACCAGCAATGTATTAGTGTCCCAGTTTCCCCACATCCCCTCCAACATTTGTCATTATTTGTTCCTGTCATCTTAGCCAATCTGACAGGTGTGTAGTGGTATCTCAGAGTGGTCTTAATTTGCATTTCTCTGATCAGTAGTGATTTGGAACACTCTTTCATGTGAGTGGATAAAAGTGTCATTTCTTTCTAGAAAAGCTTCTAAAAAGCAGGAAAAACCTAGTAAGAACTGTTCATTCAGTTCCCAAGAAATCACCTGGAATGATTCCAGAAAGGAATTCTATTTTCCTAGACCTCTTTTCAGCACCTACTTTCCTACTCAGAGCACAGAACATGTTCTGGAAGTATTACTCCTTTTGCTTTACCCCCGAGGGCCTTGCTATTACCATTCACCTGATCACCTGCCCCACCATTTCAAGGGGCCCCTAGCTTGCTTAATTGACATTTCACCCCCCTTCCTGGTGGCCAACTTTTCCATTGGATTTCTTGTCCCTGCACGTTCACACTGAAGTCACATTCTACTCCCAACATGACCAAGTCAGTTCTGCCTTTGCTCCAAAAAAGGAGTGTTCTTCTCTCCTATGATCCCCTTACTATCCCTGGCACTCTTCCTGAAGAAAATGTTAATGATACATAAGCACAGGGATATTAGTCTCTCACAACCCCTTTCCCCCCTTCCCAGCCTCTCATTTTTCTAATTTTTAAACAATTTTACCAACTTTCTTTTTAGCTATTCTCCCATATTACAGAGAATTAAAGTACATATTTAATTTGCAGTCTAACTGTATTCTTTGTAGAATTTCTCTATTTCCCCTGCAATGGATATTCACATAAAACTGCAATTACTCTCATAGGTCCTTTCAACAAATGCTTAACATGAGTATTGCAATCGAACATAGACAAATATTCCATGAAAAAATTCATTGTTATCTTTGGAATAACTGAACTTATTTAAATGCCTTTTCAAAGAAAGCCTGTAAATCCTTTTTCTGGTTCCCTGGATTTGTTTAATAATATTAGCTAACATGCACTCTAAGGTAATCAAAGTCCTTTACAAATATTGCCTTATCTGATCCTCACAAATGGCTTTGGTTGATTCTGGAGAGAAATTTGGAACTATGTCCAAAGGGCTATCAAACTATACATACCTTTGATCCAGTCTCTGCTGACTATCCCAAAAAGATCACAAAAAAGAGAAAAGGACCCACATGTGCAAAATTGTTATGGCAGTGGTGAGAAATTGGAAACTGAGTAGATGCCCATCAGTTGGAGAATGACTGAATAAATGATGTTATATGAATGTTTTGGAATATTATTGTTTTATAAAAAATGATCATCAGGATAATTTTATAAGGTCTTTTGTCAACAATGAGGTGATTCAAACCAATTTCAATAGACTTGTGATGGAGAGAGTCATTTGCATCTAGAGAGAGGACTATGGGGACTGAATGTGGATCACAACATAGTATTTTCACCTTTTTGTTGTTTGCTTGCTTTTTCTCCTTTCTCATTTTTCCCCCTTTTTGAGCTTATTTTTCTTATGCAGTATGAAAATTATGGAAATATGTTTAGAAGAAATGCACATGTTCTACCTATATTGGATTACTTGCTGTCTAGGGGAAGAGGGGAAATTTGGAACACAAGATTTTGCAAGGGAGAATGTTGAAAATGATCTTTACATGTATTTTGAAAATAAAAAGCTTTTTTAAAAAAACCCAATAAATATCTTTGATTGGTATCATCCTCATTTTACAGATAAGGTCAGCAGATTATGTGTCCAGGATCATATAATGTCTGAGGCAAGATTTCTGACTTCAAGTCTATACTTATCTACCTTAGAATAGGAATGTCACAGTTGATATGATCACTAGTCACTGAATACAGATCTCATGTTTATAATATCAGTTATTATTATTGTTTACTACAAAAAAAGTTATGGCATTCTGCTATTATCACTGCTGAAGCTGAATAGGCCATATAAAAGCAAGAATAATTTTTATTTGCTCATGGATTATTGTGGCAAGTGACCAGCCAACTGACTGATTATTCTTCCTAAGATGCATGTACCTATCTGTTCTCTCTATTCATAATTCTCCAATGGCTTCTCATTACCCATATGATAAATGCTACAATCTTGTTCCTAAACATATTAAGATTTCTAACTTGACTTTACTTTTTCCTCATTAGTCAGAATACCTTTCTGGGAAAGGTGGAAATACATGAACAGATGATAATATATTTTAGGTGGAAAAACCAAAGAATACCAATTAACAGAAGAACATCCTAATTTTCTACTACTCTCCTCCAAGATGAACAGAGGTGTCAAACAATTCTTCTAAGTGAGACATAAACCAAATTAAAATATAATTGAGAAATATTTACAAAATAAAAATATAGTAGAACATAGATAATATTGACATATGGTTTTCTGAATCAATAGGCAGTCTCAGGGATACTTAAGTATGGTTAAATAACTCCATTTCTGACACAGCTGAGCAAGACTATCGTCAGGAGAAGACAGTTGATGAAAGGACCTAAAAAAACATGCTCTGTGAGACTCAGTTGAAGGAGCTACCCTAAATTCTCTTCCTTTGGATGTCCAATTTTTATCTCAGCTTCTTGTTACAGGACTGCCTTATATCCTTCAGATCATTTATAATGGCATTGGTCATTAGAAAAATATTACACCATTCCTTACACTCAAGTAATTGTTAACATATCTTATAAACATGTATGCTAATCATGTCTCTTTTTTCTCTTTGGATCATTTTCAGTTCTGATTCTTAATATATTATTGTTTTTACTGATTTATATCCATTCGACATCACTGGGACAGAATTATTTTTTTAAATGGAGGAGAAAGCAGTTTATTTAAAGCACTTTTTAAACTAATTCAACCCTTTTCCTTCTGTGCAATTCTGGGCCCAGTTTAATTTTCTCTATCTGTCCAAATAAAGGTACTAATGAACTAACATAGCACCCTCGCCATCCAACTGCATTTCCAACTGGGCAATTTGCCAGCACAGCACATTATTAACAAACGTTTTTTGATTTAATTGCTAGATATCTGGGCTCTTTTAAACTTCTTGTTGTGGCACTTCAACATAATATTCTATTAGTGATAATCAATGTCAGTGTCTTTACTTTTATCCTGTTTTCCGTTTTCAAAACAGGTTTAAATTGGGGCAATTGTAGCTGTTCATAGTACCCTTTTCTTCTTTTTATCCTTTCTTCTACTTCTAGTGTGGACTGTGGCCTTTGTTCTAGGAGCTGAAAGTTTGATCACAAACAGTTATGAAAATAAGGAATTATTTCCAAGTGTTCCAATGCTATTTATTTGCATATAGGAACCTGTATGAAATTGTCCACTGGGGTCCCCATTGGAACTAACCTCTCCTCTCCTCTCCTCTACTTTCCCTCTCCCTCTCCTCCCCCTCTCCCTTTCCTCTACCTCTCCCTCTTCTCTCCTTTCTTTTTACTCTTTCCTTTCCTCTGTCCATATAGAGCATCATACTTTTATCTACAGATGCTCTGCACAAAGGAAGATAAATTTTGATCCCTGAAACCTTACAAGATATCTTGGGGTTTATTGGGTAGACTTCTTTATTAAGGGCCATGCCTTAAACCCAGTAGCAAGATATAGATAAAAAAAAACTGGATCTGGCCCAGGATGAATAGGAGATCTTAACCATTTTTAAGTTAAAGTTTTTAACAGGTCTCAGTGTCTGAGGCAACTCTCATTCAGTGATTAAAGCTAGCTAGAGTTAAAACAAAATAAAGCCTCTTTTATTTAGTAAAAAAATAAAATAAAAAATAAAAAACAATCTGGGAAAGGAAGAACTTCAGGGTTTCTGACCAAAAACAGAAACATTTGCTATTTACACCCACTCTGACCCTATCAAAGCTCTAACTATGACCAAGTGGCGCTTGTCTAGGTAATAGAGGCCATTCTTTTCCTCATTTCTTACCTAACCCTTAATTACTGATTGGGAGCCTTAGTCAAATTGAGACCTGAAAAAGACCTTAATTTAAAAAGACCAAGGTTTCCCACTGCATCCAAGGCCATCTCCAGTCATCTTGTTCTATATCTTGCCAATGGACCCAGATGGCTCAGGAGGAGAAAGTGAGCCAGGTGACCTTGCACAGCCCTCCCTCACTCAATTCCAATTCATTTGCATATAATGGCATCCCCTCCCGGATGTCAACAATAACAGTTCTTATTTGAGATAACAACAATTTGCATATAGAAACTTCCTTACAGATTGGCTTTTTAAAAATATATAATAAATTCATCACGCTATTTTCAAAACTTTCCTGCTTATGAATGTTTCCTTTCCATCTTCCTTCTATTCTATTTGTGCATTTAGAGAATCCCCTTACTTGCACAAGATTTACCTTTTAATGTTCTAAGGTGCTTATTCTCCTAGTTCTTTCTTCCATATCCTCTGTTTTTTCCTCTTTTTCTTTTCTTCCTTTATCTTTTTCTTTTCTTTCTCTTTCTTATTCTCTCCCTCCCTTTCTCAATACCGTCGAGGCATTCATCTATTCTTTATTTTTAAAAAATCTATTTTTTTTCCTTTGTCTTTGCAACTGTCTGGAAGGTTTTTTTAGGTTGGATTTGGAATTACAACACTTCTTTATGGTAGTCATTATCCTTTTCTGTTTACTCATCTCCAGTCATTTTTTAAATTGAAGCTCTAAGCCAGGGTCAGGATTCATCCCTGCAGTACTTTTGAGTGGGAGGATTAGCCCTCCTACATCTCGACCTGAGTCACCTTGGCCCTATTAAGTTTTCCATCTCCTAGGATGTATCTCTACCAAAAGATCTTTGAGACGCAGAGCACTGGATCTTTAGAATCCTTTATGGTATTGTCAGGGCAGAGTGCAGAACTTGGAACCCTTGGCACTATAATGTTCTGGTTTGGACACAACCGTATCTGGACTGGTTGCTATTGTTCTCAGATTCTTCTAAGATCCATATTGTAGATCTGCAAATATCCTAGGATTTTCCTGTACAATCCTTCTGATCTTATTGTCTCCAGATAGGGCTTTTCAAGCTATATAGGTCTTTCCCTGACTGACTTCTCTGGTGCTAGTTTTACTTGCATCTCAATTCTGTCTCTTTTTGTATAGTTTTGATATAAAGTCACCTATAGAATTTTCTCTTTGGATTTCTTGATCATGATTCAGACAGACATTATTTTTATGTTGTCATTGTTTTTTATGTTTATTGTTTTATGTTCATTTGTTTTTTGCTGGAATGAGTATATAAGAACTGAGCTGCCTGCTTTTGTTCAAGTAATCTTTTGGGGTAGCAGTTTCCAACTCTTTAAACTCCTAGTTTATAGGGATGAGATTTCTGAATGGTCTTTTATTTCTTAATCTTAAATCGTATTTCTCAGCACATTTTCCCACACAGCTGTCCATGTTAATATTTAAGTATTACATTTTCTGTGGAGGATTTTGTCCAGTCCTTCATGGAATTTTTATACTGCTCAATCTTCTGCAGGAGAAATTCATACATTTTTATATGGTTAATTTTGTCAATGTAAGACAAGAAGACCTTACTTTTAAAATTTTGCCTCTTAATCTCTGTTAGGGAGGGCAGACATGACTATAATTGTGAGTAAATATTGCCATCTCAGAAGAATAAAACTAAAGAGACCCAGACCAATTTTAGGTCAATATGGTAGGTATAAGAAGGCCATAAACGGATTTGACAAAAAGATTTAGAATGAGAGATCTAAAATTGATATTGACCTCAAGCTATCTGGTTCAACACTCTCTTTTTGCATTTGATAAAAGCTGAGATCTGTTGTTGGAATTAATTCCTTAAGGTCTCATAGGCAGTAAGTGCCAGAGATTGTATATGAACCCAAGGCCTTAGAGTCTCCACAAAAATATGGACAGTGGAAGAAGAATTGATAGAAAGAATGAGAAATTGAATGGTACACAAGAATCCTGAAGCTAAATCAAGAGGAAAAAAAAAAAAAAAGCTATTATAGATTTACAGCAAGAAAGAGTCATTGAGGTCAAGTAGTACAACTTTCCCTACCCCAACCCCAATGGACAAATTCAGATGTGAGTTTCATGGAACTAGAAGCAGGGACAAGAGTACACAAGTCAACAAATCATGAATCATAGCTCTAGAAAGAATAAAATGTGTTGAAAGTCCAATTAATTAACTATAAATTGAGAAGTTTTGCTGGAAACTTGAAAGGGTTGAGAGCTCTAAAATGTATTCTTACCCAATAGATTTGATAATTTTTTCCCCTTTATTTTCCTTTTTGCTTTCATCCCTAAAGTTCCTCTTACTTACTGAGCGTCATTTAAAATCTGATCAATCAGTCAGCAAATAGTTATGATTTGCTGTAGGGAGAATCTTTGTTAAAAAAGACATAAAAGAGTTTAGGATAAAATGCTTGACCTCAAGAGACTGGGGCTGATAAGGAAACTAAGGCATTATTTTAATGGGAATTTTGTTGATATATTTTATTTCTTTTAATTAAGGATATTGGGTAAATCCTGACTTTTATTAGCTTCAATTTCTCTTTTTTTTCCCCTGAGGCTGGGGTTAAGTGACTTGCCCAGGGTCACACAGCTAGGAAGTGTTAAGTGTCTGAGACTAGATTTGGACTCGGGTCCTCCTGAATTCAAGGCTGGTGCTCTATCCAATGCACCACCTAGCTGCCCCCTGCTTCAATTTCTCTATCTATAAAAAAAAAAAAAAAAGGGATTGCACTAGCTGGCCTGGGATCCCTTCTTGCTCTAGATTTATAATCTTATTATAGCCTATAACCTGCTATAGAGCAGCAATAAATCAGTTGGCTCATTGGCAGTGGTGGAGTTGATCGAGGCTCTCCTATCACAACCACCCACCCTCAAAATTGTTGTCATTGACCTTGGTTGTTTTGTTGTTGTTTAGTTCTTTTCCAATCATGTCTAACTCTTTGTGACCCCATTTGGGTTTTCTTAGAGATTTGAGGGGAGGGTTGCCTTTTCCTTCTCCAGCTCATTTTACAATTAAAAGAGTGAGTACACTGAGGAAAATAGGATTAAGTGACTTGTCCAGGGTCATACAGCTAGTATGTGTTTGAGGCTGCATTTAAACTCAGTTTTTTTCCTAATTCCAGGCCAATACTCTATCCACTGTGCCACTTTTTAAAATTTCTAGCACATAACATGATGTTTTGCATTTGTGGACCAATAATAATAGCAACTAGGCTCAATGCACAGTGAGTTGGTCTTTGGGTCAGGAAGACCTGGATTCACAAGATCTTGGATAAATCAGATGGCATCTCTTAATCTCAGTATTCTCATCTATAAAATGAGGGTTGTTATAATATCTAACTCATGTGAGACATAAATATACATATATATGTACATAGACACATATATGCTAGCCATTATTATTATCTTATATTTAAGAACATAATTATAAAAACAATAATAATTTATCTCAATAGTTTTATTTAAGCATATTATTGTTGTTATTATCATACCATTTCTCCCAAGAAACTCTACAAATGGTGGAAATTGCTAATATCTGATAGTGAAAAAAAGTCTCTACAATGGTAATTCTCTATCCCAAAAAAAGTGTAGTTGTAGATAAAAAAAATGGCAATAGCTGAAGGCCATACTATACTATATAGTATGGTGCATAGACTGCTGTCCTGAGAGTCAAGGAGACTGGGATCCAAGTCCTGCCTCTGGCAAAGACTGACTATATGATCTTGGACAAGCCCTTCAACCTCCAAACAATTTTCAGAATATAAATTTCAAGCCAGATTCCAATCAGCTTTGATAAAGGTAGTCTCCTCCTTGGGAACTCTGGGATTCTAGCATTCTACTCATCCATTTATCATCTTTCTTTATTTCTCATCATTCTATCTATTTTCACTTCAGTCATCCCCTCCTCTCCTCCTCAGTGTGATGAGAGTTAGGTAAGGGGTACCTAGATGAAATTAGGGTTAATTGAGGTCTAGTGGCAGGTTCTGGGTACAGGGAATCAAATAGAGCTCTCCTGCAACCCTTTTGGATTCTGCAAGGATACAGAGATAAATGAGGTCTAGTAGTGGCGCAAGAGTCCCTTGTAAAGGAATTTACAGACCCAAAACCCTAGATTAATAAAAGAGGTTTATTTGGGGTTTGAAAGTAAGGGTTAAGGGCCAGGCTGCCTCCGGGTGAATAGGAACCCTTAACATGGCCAGCGTAAGGATGCCATGTTTGAGGTTCCTGCAAAGAGTAGGCTCCAGTGTTCCCCTTTTTAATATGGGGGGTTTTGGTAATCTTGAAGGTGAGTGGAGTCCCAGATTGGCTTCTGGCTTGAGCTTCAGCCTGGGTTAGAATTTGAATAGAATTCGATGGGTTTTTAGATAAGGAAGAAGCTGTTTGTGGGGGTTGGGGAAACCTGAGCAGATTAGAATGGGGGCTGGGACAGCCCAAGTTAGCTCAGATCTGATGGGGGCTGGGCCCGGATATCTCCCATTGGGATTCATGGGAGCTGGGAATTAGAAAGGAATCTTTGACCCATATCAAGTGCATGAGCTCTACCCTTGGGTTGCTGGGCTCCCTTTCCCAGGTGAAATTTCATTTTATCTTGCTGGTATGTCAGTAAGGACTACTTCCCTTTAGCTATCTTTTATGTGTCCTGTTAAAATATAAGCCTTTAATTTGGAACTAGGCCTACCTATAAAACTGTGCATACCCTTTGAAACAGCAATATCTCTAAGTCTGTATACCTACGTTTGTATCCCAAAGAGATCATCAAAAAAGGAAAAGGACTCACATGTACAAAAACATTTATAGCAGCCCTTTTTGTAGTGGCAAGGAATGAGAAATTGGGTGGATGCCCATCACTTGGAGAATGGCTGATTAAATTATGGTACATGAATGTAAAGAAATATTATTGTTCTATAAGAAATGATGAACAGGATGATTTCAGAAAAACCTGGAAAGACTTACATAAATTAATGCTGAGTGGAGCAAGCAGAAGTAAGAGAACACTGTACACAGAAACAGCAAGATTATGTGATAATCAACTGTGATAGACTTGGCTCTTTTCAACAATGAGCCAATTCCAATAGACTTGGGATGGAAAGTGCCATCCGCATTCAGAGAAATAGAGAACTTTGGAGACTGAATGTGGATCAAAGCATAATATTTTCCCCTTTTTTATTGTCTGTTTTTGTCTTCTTTTTTCTCCTGGATTTCCCCCTTTTGGTCTGATTTTCTTTGCACAGCATGATGAATATAGAAATCTGTTTAAAAGAATTGCACATGTTTAACTTAAAACAACATCAACAACAACTCTTTTAGAGCATGAACTGTCTTTCTTGCTTGCATTTTTATTCCAAATAATTAGCTCAGTGTCTGGCACATAGTAAGTATTTGTAAGTAATTTATCCATCTTTAGCTTTTTATAATAGTGACTATATAGCAACTTAACTTTTGATAAACTTCATTTTATAGACATAATTTATAAATATCATCTCATTTGCTCCCCTTGAATTGAATTGACATGCATCATTTTCAGTTGGGGGCAGCTGGCAAGAATGCTCGAATTTGGTTACATACTGTGGGACAAGCTTAGTAATCATCCAAATTAGAGAAGCCCCTTATACATGCACAATTTGAGTAATTAAGTTAACTGTTCTATGCTTGGCAGCAATTGCAATTAGACCCAGTCCTAGTGGATTAGTTATATGAATGTGCCCATTAGTGCTAAGTACTAAGTGAAAAAGAAGAAAACAAAGAATTTAAGTAGCTGAAGCCCTAATAATACAACTGAGCTCCAAAGAATGTGTGTTGGGGGTGGCCAAGCAGGTACATCTATTTTCCTAAAGGGCTATTTTCAGCCCTTAACCCATACTCACAATAGGCAGTAACCCCAGTGGGAGTCTACAAGTAGGAAGAGGGTGTGGGAAGGAGTATCCCCAGAGGAGAAAATTAGGCACAAAGAGCAGAAGCTATAGAGAGATTGAATTTATCTCAATTTAAGGAAGAATTTAATGTGAAAAAAATTATCAAGTCATATATCTGCCAACCTTATTAATATTGTTTTAGATACATGTTTACATATGGGTAAATGTATGTGTTTTATATATATGTATATTTGAGTATATATGAATCTTGGTATATGTATGTATGTAAGAAGATATATATATATACGGTCAGTTGCATGAGTGAGTGTGAATATATATATATATATGTATATATATATATACACACACACATATAAATGTGTGTATGTCTTTGCATATATATATATATGTGTGTGTGTGTGTATGTCTTTGTATATATATGTGTGTGTGTGTGTGTGTGTGTCTTTGTATATACACACACAAACAACCCTAACCCCTCATGCACAGCATGATGAATATAGAAATCTGTTTAAAAGTATTGCACATGTTTAACCTACAACAACATCAGGCTACTTAACTGTAGCCTGCTTGAGGGAGGTATGGGGGATAAAAGGGAAAAAAAGAATAAAGTAAAAAGTACACAACAGAGAACAAAAGAATATCCTACAAGGAAGCAAAGGAAAGATGGATACTCATGAATGTATTGTCTTCTATTATCATATATACTTTCTTGAAATGGAAAGTTATCATTATATATTTTAAAACTTCCCTGATGTTCTGTTGGGCATTTGGCAATGTTTGAGGTGGGAGAGGTGTTAAATTTTCCTTTTCAGTTTTTTTCTATTGTTTTTCCTTATTTTCTATTCAGTTCAATAAAAAAAAAGTAAAATAGTGACAAATTCTCAAGAAATGATAGTTATTCATTAAGCGATTATTATATTCCAATAATATATTCCAAATGCTACAAAAACAAACAAAAATGGAAAGTCACTATTCTGGAGACCTTATTTTTTTTTAAATTTAATTTTATTTTATCACTGAATACACAGAAAGTAAATATGAAACACAGAATTAGCATAAGGAGGGTACTAGCCACTGAGAGGTAGATGATACAAGGTAATATTACATTTAAAGGGAGAGGCTTTGGATTCAAACACATTGCTCTGCCCTTTGCTGACTATGAACCCGCTCAAGTGATCTCATCTTTGGGCTTCAGCTTCTTTATCTGTTAAATGAAGGAGAATTTCTAAGATCCTTTTTATCTCTAAACCTGAAAGGCAATTCACTAAAAATTCAATTCACTTAAAATGAATAACATAACTTGTTAGCTTCATTTTTCTCATCTATAAAGATCCCTCTGGTCCCAAATGTAACATGCCCTCCTGGCAGTTATTATTACCAGTCTGTCCTAGGCCCACCAGAGTACCTTTGACCACTGTGCTTAGCAGTGTGAACTCTACCCGGCTCGCCTCCTCTGAGGCCTTCAAAGGTCTCTGGCCACAATCTCTTGAATCTATAGCTTAATAACCAGTAGCACGCTCAAGAACAGCCACGTGTAATCTTAAAAGCCTTTATTATACCTACTCACATAATGCCCTGACTGATGCCCTGACTTGTTGGTTCCCGAGTGAACACCTGGTCAGGAGACCCACGTGTTCACTACCAAACTCCTTACCTCTTTTGGCTACCCATCTTGGCTTGGCCACCCAGGCTAGGGAGCCAGGGTCAAGGGAGCCAGGGTCAAGAGCGCCAGGTTAAAGAGAGCGACTGCTGCCTGCAGTGGGCTTATAAAGGTCATACACACAGCCAATCAGCGAGAGAGTCACCCATTACGAAGCTATCTCAATATGGCCAGGATCCCACCCAAGGGCAGTCCTAATATCCACAGAAATTACTTCTGGGCCTCAATCTCCCGATGCGCTATGGCGCCGCCCATTTAAAGGGCCCTTACACCCAAATCCTAAAGAGAAATCAGAAGAGGCATCTTATAGGAGGTAGCATTTTAGTAGACCCTTGAGGAAAAGCTAGAGATCCTACAAGTTGAGGAAAATTATATGCTAGACAAAATTCAGTTTGGTTCAGACTCTTTGTGACCCCATGCAACATAACACACCAGGTCCAGCTATCTTCTACTAGCTCTGTCCAAGTTCATGTTTATTGTTTCCATGACAGTGTTTATCTGTCACATCCTCTGCTGCCCCCCTTTTTTTTGCCTTCAATCTTTCCCAACATCAGGATCTGTTCTAATGAGTCTCATCTTGTCATTATGTATTTAAGCTTCAACTTCAATGTTTGCTAGAACAATTAACTTGAAGGGCAGCAAGGTGGAGGAGTAGATAGAATCAGGAGGACCTGAGTTCAAATCCAGCCTCAGATACTTATAGCTGTGTGACTATGGGCAAGTCACTTAACTCTGATTGCTTCAAAAAAAAATTAATACATCTTAAAGGAGGGAGAGAGGAGGTATAAAACTAGAATGCCACTGGCTTTAAATGGGGGGCAAGGGAGAAGGAGTTTTCATATAATAAGTAGACTTTCCTTAATAAGGCACAGTGGATTAATTCAGTATATTAGACCACATTCAGCAAGGTGTTTGGGTTTTTTTTTTAAATGCCCCCCTTTTTTTCTTTATCTAAAGTAATAAATATGATAATATCTTTAGATTAAGCATGAAAGTAGTTTCTGAGCCTGCCACCAGGTGGCAGAAGCAGTCAATTATCCTGAGGATTCAAAAGAAATTCACTGTATTTCAGGCTTATTCAATATCCTTATTGCATCATAAAACAAATTGTACACTTTCATCATCATAAATTACTAATCATCTGGTAAAACTTCATTTAGTGGTGTTAACCATAAATTGAGGAAGGAGGTCCTAGAAATTCCATTTTATTGAATTTGAGAAATTTCTTTATGGCACAGAGAAATGTTCACTCAGTCAGTACTTCATGTGTGCCTGAAATGGCACTTATACCCAGGGGCTCTTTATTTCAAGGCTGTCCCTCTAGCCTCTGACCCATACTATGCTCCTATTTGATCTTTGCTGTCTTTTTCCTTTCTCCAAATCTAGAGACCCCATCCCAATTGCTTTTATCAGTTTTCTTTAGACTCATGAATTTTTGTGGGTCAAAAGAAATTGGTGGTTCTACTAAGTCCCATTAGTACTCTAGTTCATTAGACAATTGCTCTTTCTCTTTCTTTCCTTTTTTAACTCTGATTTTCCTTTTTACATCTCTAAGGAAGAAGACATCAAGGATCAGAGCGAATCAAGAAAATATTCACTGAGATATCGTAATGAACACAACGGGGATAGTAAAAATACTCAGCAGGTACGGTTTGATTTTTGTGTTGACTTTTGTGGGTTCCCAGGGACTAAAGTAATGGAGCACTTAGTGATCTGCAGTAGTTTTATTATTTCCTTCTCCAGGAAACTGAGGCAAACAGGGTCAAGTGACTTGCCCAGAGTCACACAATTAGTAAATGTCTGAAGCCAGATTTGAATTCAGGAAGAAGAATCTTCCTAACTCCAGTTCTGTCACTCCATCTACTGAGCTACTTAACTTCCCATATCATACTAGGCTATATTATACATTCGATTCTTCTGTACTACAGAATATAAGCATACCAAAATGGAACCCTGAAGAAGAGATTTTAGTTCCTTAACTTTATTTCCTTGGGCCTAAGTTTCCTTATGTGAAGCAAGTGTGCTAGATTATATGTCCCATTAATTTAAATTAATCAAAAATATTTTCTCTGCCCCATCCATTATGGACCTGCCATATACAAAACATTGTGTTACGCTCAAGGGTATAAAGGCAAAATGAAAAATTATTTCAACCCATAAGAAGCTTATATCCTATTCTGGGAATGGAGGAGGGGAAGATACAATAAATAATAACAACAGCAAACAACAATAATAGCTCTTATTTAGCTCCCACAAAGAACTTTACAAATACTATCTCATTAGAGTTTCACAATAATTATTATTATCCTCATTTTATAGATGAAAAAATTGAGACAGAAAGAGGTTATGTGATTTGTTAAAAAATGTTTTCAGACTAGATTTGAACACAGTTCTTCTTGACCCTATACACTATACAATGTGTTGTCTAGCATATAAAAGAAAGGACTAATAATGGGGGGGATCAGAAAGGTGGAACATGAGTTGGAAGCTAGTGGTAGAGTTAAAAAAGGAGTGCCTTCTGACCATAGGAGACAGTTTGTGCAGGGACACAATGAGAGGAACTTGGGGAACCACAAATTCAAAGCAAGTTTGACTGAAATATAGAGTGCACAACTTGGGGCCATGTGCAAAAGTCATAGAAAAGTAGCTCCAAAATGAGCTTGATTCAAAATAGAGAGTTTGAGTAAGAATAGAGTTGGTAGAGCAGGAGGATGAGGATGCTTTCTTATTTAAGGCAGGTGAGAGAACACAGACTGACATTATAGTAAGAATTATTTTTGTAGTCCAACAGTATAGGAAACTTTCAGACAATTGTCTGAGCCTCTAAGACAGAGTTAAATGACTTGTCCAGGATCACACAGCTTATCAAGGGGCAGAGGAAGTGACCAGTCCTTACATCTAAGGTCAACTTTTTATGCCACTATTCCACAATGCCTTTCAAAAATTCTATCTTCATGCTGGAATTTGGAACTATGCTCAAAAAGTTATCAAACTGTGCATACCCTTCGACCCAGCAGTGTTGCTACTGGGCTTATATCCCAAAGAGATCTTAAAGAAGGGAAAGGGACCCACATGTGCAAAAATGTTTGCAGCAGCCCTTTTTGTAGTGGCCAGAAACTGGAAACTGAGTGGATGTCCCTTAATTGGAGAATGACTGAGTAAATTATGCTATGGAATATTATTGTTCTATAAGAAATGATCAGCAGAAAGATTTCAGCAAGGCCTTGAGAGACTTACATGAACTGATGCTAAGTGAAATATGGAGAACCAAGAGAACATTGTACAAGGTAATAGTAAGATTATACAATGATCAATTCTGAAGGATGTGACTGCTTCCAACAATGAGATGATTTAGACCAGTTCCAATGATCTTGTGATGAAGAGAGTTATCTACACCCAGAGAGAGAACTGAGGGGACTGAGTGTGGAGCATAACATAGCATTTTCACTCTTTTTTGTTGTTATTTGCTTGCATTTTGGGGTTTTTTTCTCATTTTTCCCCTTTTTGACCTGATTTTTCTTGTGCAGCAAGATAATTGTATAACATATATTGAATTTAACATATATTTTAACATATCTAACATATATTGGATTACTTGCCATCTAGGTAAGGGAGTGGCCGGAAGGAAGGGAAAATCTAAAACAAGGTTTTGCAGGGGTCAACAATGAAAAACTATCCATGCATATATTTTTAAAATAAAATGCTTTAATAAAAAAGAAGAAGAAAGAAGAAGAAGAAGAAGAAGAAGAAGAAGAAGAAGAAGAAGAAGAAGAAGAAGAAGAAGAAGAAGAAGAAGAAGGAAGAAAAAGAAGAAGAAGAAGAAGAAGAAGAAGAAGAAGAAGAAGAAGAAGAAGAAGAAGAAGAAGAAGAAGGAGAAGAAGGAGAAGAAGGAGAAGAAGGAGAAGAAGGAGAAGAAGGAGAAGGAGAAGAAGGAGAAGAAGGAGAAGAAGGAGAAGAAGGAGAAGGAGAAGAAGGAGAAGAAGGAGAAGAAGAAGAAGAAGAAGAAGAAGAAGAAGAAGAAGAAGAAGAAGAAGAAGAAGAAGAAGAAGAAGAAGAAGAAGAAGAAGAAGAAGAAGAAGAAGAAGAAGAAGAAGAAGAAGAAGAAGAAGAAGAAGAAAGAAGAAGAAGAAGAAGAAGAAGGAGAAGAAGGAGAAGAAGGAGAAGAAGGAGAAGAAGGAGAAGAAGGAGAAGGAGAAGAAGGAGAAGAAGGAGAAGAAGGAGAAGAAGGAGAAGGAGAAGAAGGAGAAGAAGGAGAAGAAGAAGAAGAAGAAGAAGAAGAAGAAGAAGAAGAAGAAGAAGAAGAAGAAGAAGAAGAAGAAGAAGAAGAAGAAGAAGAAGAAGAAGAAGAAGAAGAAGAAGGAGAAGAAGGAGAAGAAGGAGAAGAAGGAGAAGAAGGAGAAGAAGGAGAAGAAGGAGAAGAAGGAGAAGAAGAAGAAGAAGAAGAAGAAGAAGAAGAAGAAGAAGAAGAAGAAGAAGAAGAAGAAGAAGAAGAAGAAGAAGAAGAAGAAGAAGAAGAAAGAAGAAGAAGGAAGAAGAAGAAGGAAGAAGAAGAAGCTGGGAACTCTCACATTGGCCATGTCCAGAAATGTATGGGATTTTTTTGTTTTTTGCTGAGGCAATTGGGGTTAAGTGATTTGCCCAGGATCACACAGCTAAGAAATGTTAAGTGTCAGAGGTCAGATTTGAATTCAGGTCCTCCTGATTTCAGGGCTGGTGCTCTATCCACTGTACCACTCTGTTGTCCCTAGGTTCTTTTCTAGATTGAGAGCTTTCTTAGTTCAGTTCAGTGCCTGAAACACAGCAGACTTAATAAATGTTTATTTGTGGAAGTTCACCTTTTTCTTCTAGGAAATAATTATCCTTATTTTTCTCATATATTTTATTTTCAGGGAGAAGAACATGTCGCTATTGAGCAAGATCTCCCCAAACAGAAAGAAAGCATAGAAGAAAATGAACTGACACACAGGAAAGGGTATGACTCTTAGATAAATCTCAGATCTAATGTAACTTCCTCCCTTTGCCATTCCCCCAGTCATACTCACTGACAGATTTCCCCATGCAACTAAACAGGGTTCACAAAAAAAGCAGATGAGTCATTCAACACTAAAAGCAATAAGCCCTTTTATATGGCATGTTTGAGGGAAGGATCGACAGGCAAGGAGGTATAACCTAACTAGATATAGCCAATGAAAGGGAGTAACTAGGGGTGAGCTAGTAAATATTTGTTTGTTTGTTTGTTTTTAAAAACAGATCATATAAATATTAGAGGGTCTATGAGAAAACTGGGACACAATTACATTGTTGGTGGAATTGTGAACTGATCCAATCATTCTGAAGTACTGTTTGGAACTATGCTCAAAGGGCTATCAAACTATGCATATTCTTTGATCCAGCTGGGTCTTTACTGGGTCTGTATCCCAAAGAGATCATAGAAAAAAGGAAAGGATCCACATATACAAAAATTTTTGTAGCAGCCCTTTTTATGACAAGAAACTGGAAACTGAATGGATGCCCATCAATTAGAGAATGGCTGAATAAGTTATGGTGTATGAATGTTATGGAATATCATTGTTTTATAAGACATGACCAACAGGATGATTTCAGAGAGGCCTGGAGAGACTTACATGAACTGATGCTGAGTGAAATGAGCAGAACCAGGAGACTGTTGTATACTTCAACAATAATACCATATGATGATCAACTCTGATGGACGTGACTTTCTTTAGCAGTGAGATAATTCAAACCAGTTCCAATGATCTTGTGAGGAAGAGAGCCATCTACCCCCAGAAAGATGACTGTGAGAACTGAGAGTGCATCACAACATAGTATTTTCACCTTTTTGTTGTTTTTTTCTTTCTCATTTTTTCCTTTTTTAATCTAATTTTTTCTTGTGCAGCATGATAAATGTGGAAATATATTTAGAAGAACTGAACATATTTAACTTATATTTGATTACTTGCTATCTAGGGCATGGTGGGGGGAAGGGAGAGAAAAATTTGTCACACAAGGTTTTACAAGGGTGAATGTTAAAAACTATCTTTGTGTATATTTTTTTAATTAAAGCTTTTTATTTTCAAAACATATGCATGGATAATTTTTCAACATTGACCCCTGCAAAACCTTGTGTGCCAAAATTTCCCTCCTTCCCTCTACTTCCTCCCCTAGATGGTAAATAATCCAGTATATGTTAGACATGTTAAACTATATGTTAAATCCAATTTGTATTTATACAATTATTTTGCTGCACAAGAAAAAAAATCAGATCAAAAGGAAAAAAATGTGCTGAGGGAAATGAGCAGAACCGGAGATCATTATACACTTCAACAACAATACTGTATGAGAGAGTATTCTGATGGAAATGGATATCTTCAACAAAGAGAAGATCTAATTCAGTTCCAATTGATGGACAGACTCAGTTACACCCAGAGAAGGAACACTGGGAAATGAGTGTAAACTGTTTGCACTTATGTTTTTCTTTCCAGGTTATTTTTACCTTCTGAATCCAATTCTTTCTATGCAACAAGAAATTCGGTTCTACACACATATATTGTATCTAGGATATAATATAACACATTTAACATGTATGAGACTGCCTGCCATCTAGAGGAGGGGGTGGAGGGAAGGAGGGGAAAATTTGGAATAGATTGAGTGCAAGGGATAATGTTGCAAAAAATTACCTATACATATGTATTGTCAAAAAAAAAGTTATAATTATTAATTTAAAATTTTTTTAAAATGAGAAAGAAAATAAAATGCAAGCAAATAAGAAAAGGAGTAAAAAATGGTATGTTGTGGTCCACCCACAGTCCTCTCTCTGGGTGTAGATGGCTCTCTTCCTCACAAGATCATTGGGAACTGGCCTGAATCATCTCATTGTTGAAGAGAGTCACGCCCATCAGAATTGATCATCATATAAATCTTGCTATTGTTGTGTACAATGATCTCCTGGTTCTGCTCACTTCACTCAGCTTCAGTTCATCTAAGTCTCTTCAGACTTTTCTGAAATTATCCTGCTGGTCGTTTCTTACAGAACAATAATATTCCATAACATTCATATACCATAATTTATTCAGCCATTCTCCAACTGATGGGCATCCACTCAGTTTCCAGTTTCTTGCCACTACAAAAAGGGCTTCCACAAACATTTTTCTTTGCATGTATTTTTGAAAATAAAAAGTTATTATCGAAAACAAGCCCAATACAGGTTTAAACATATGAAATTCATCATACATATTTCCACAATTATCCTGCTGCACAAGAAAAATTAAATCAAAAAGGAAAAATAATGAAAAAGAAAACAAAATACAAGCAAAGAAAACAAAAAGTGAAAATGCTATATTGTGATCTACATTCAGTTCCCACAGTCCTCTCTCTGGGTACAGATGGCCCTTTCCATCACAGGACCATTGGAACTGGCCCATCAGTTTCTAATGTCTAGACAATAAAATCACACCTGATTTATAACATTTGTTGGTTTCTGAGTTGTAATTATTCACACTGAAATTTTAATAATTTATTTTTCATAAGTTCATAGTCTCAAAATACCTCTGGGCTCACTAATTTTGTTCCACTAACTTTTCCACATCAGGGCCAGGATGGACATAAGGCAGAGCTGGAAAGGTCAGGATACAATCCAATAAGTGACCAGTAAACCTCTGGCATGATAGTATTTAAGCCATGTTAGGGGCCATGATTGGATACTGCAAAATTTCTCTGGATTTGATGTATGGTTGCCCCAGTCTCTCAGTAGGCTTCCTGGATGCATATTTCAGGATAGTTCCAGAGTCAGGGTAACACAAGTGCTTGATGGGTCTCAGGCAGGGACATATCAACTATCTGGTAAGGGATCTGAAATTGTTCATTTATAAGAAAAATCACTGAGGCAGAGTTCCAAACCAATAGCACTTTATTAAAGGATCTATAGCACTTTCTGATGAAGTGGACCTTAGATCTTCTTCAGATAAGCAATATAAAAGTCATTTCTGGTGACCAAGTAGTCATTAGATGGTCACTTGCTCACACTGGAGAATGTGGTACAGATGTATAAAAATAAATTGGAAGACTTTTCAAAAAATCAAACATCCCACACATGCTGAGTTTGGGCATAAAATTTGAATAAAACAAGATGGAGATGTCTTTGTCAGCATTCTTGTGGTTGCACAAATGAGCTTCATAAATGGTGAATGTTATATTAAAGTCTGAGGTCCACTATAAAGATCTCCTTTAAGAACATATCTAATTATCTATGATTTATGAAAATAGCAAACTAATTTATTGCTAATTGGAATAGGTTTGGGGGTCCAAATTAATCATGTCTCACACTAGAAAACTAGAAGTATTTAAATAATACTTTGGGATTTGAATCCTGATTCTGGACTTCAATCTGTAAACTTAAGGAGGGCATCAAGATATGCTTTCCTTCAAAGAGCTTGTTAGAGATTCAAAATTTCTAGTACTTGCAATATATTAAATAAGTTCCAAAATCAATTAGGCATCTGGGGAATTCCAATGTAACTTGTTTCTTTGAGTCTCAGACATGACTGCCATACATGAGATGGCTTTGCAGTAGGAATGCTTTGAGTTTCTTTGCTCTTTCACAACTCCATGTCTCTAAAAGTAACAAAATAAAAATCAGAATCTACGAGGACAAATGACTCTGTCAAAGCTATCCCCTGATGCAGTCAAAACATATCAACATGTTCTATTTCAGTATTGACTTGTCCACCAAAATCCTTAGATATTTTTCCATGAGAACTTTTGTTTTGCCATACCTCCAGACCTCTGGAGTTTTGACTTTTGAAATCCAAACACAGAAGTTTTTATTTATTTCTATTACAGTTTATCTTACTTTACTCAACTTGTAATTCTAGCCTTTGGAACTATCCAAATGTGTTAACTTATTCCACCCAGATTCTTATCATTCACAAATTTGACAAGCATGCCCTCATTCAAGTTATTGATTTAAAAATATTGAACAATACAAGGTCATGAACAGACAGATGATCCCTGAGGCACTGCCTTTGAAACTTTTCTCTAAGTTTACATTGATCTATTAATGATTGTTTTTTCAGATTTGGATTCAGTCTAAATCAATTGGATTATGCATTCATATAAACCATATCTGTATATCTTATCCAAAAGAAAAACTGGAGAGATTTTGTCAAATGATCTGCAGAAACATAAATATAGATCTAATGCATCTAAATGTACTAAATTTGGACCATTTAGACTAAATTGATCTAAATTTGGTATTTCTCCAGTCTACCAGTTGAGTTTAAAGTTTTGTTGTTGTTTGGGAACTGTTATTAGAAGATAGAGGGAACTGAATGGACTTGTGATCTTACTATTACATGAAATCCCTAGTGATAAAACTTCTTCTCTCAATGCAGATCAGTACCTGCTCTGTACCTTGTTGCCTTCCAGCATTACCCAAACTGTACAGAAAAGTCTTCCCCAGAGTCACAGCCAGAGTGAAACCTGAAGTCAGGATTCCATGAGTCCAAGGCTGGCTCTCAGTCCACTATATGACTGCCTATCTTCCAATCTAATAACTTTGTCCAAAAAAAAAAATTGAAATTTGTATGGCTTATTTCTCTTAATGATCATGCTGCCTTTTTTATAATTACTGTTTTCCTTTATTCTTAAGTTCTAGAATTTTACACACTCACTCTCTTTCCTTTTCGAAACAAGTTAATACTTCTCAAATTATTACATCTCTTCCATTATCCAGGAGCTTTCATAGATTTTTAACCTAAGCTCAATAATCATTTTCCAGTTCTTTCATTAAACCAATTTAAAGTTCATAAAATTAAATATTGCTCTGCAAATTCATTTGCTCTAGGGTTTTTACTTCTTTTAAAAAATTCAGCATCTCATCAACCTTTAAATTTTCTCATCTAAAAAAAGTTTTTTTTAAATGTATTTTATTTTTCTAACTAAATTTAAAGATAGTTTTCAACATTCATTTTTATAGGATTTTGTGTTCCAAATTTTTTCTTTCTCCCATGTTTGTATGCAATCTTGTTTTTCTGGTTCTACTCACTTCACTCAGTATCAGTTCATGTAAGTCTTTCCAGGCTTTAAAAAAAAATTTTTAAAAACTATATTATTGAATAGTTTTTCAGTCATGTTTAACTCTTCATAATCCCATTTGGGTTTTTCTTGGTAAAGATACTGGAATGGTTTGCTATTTTCTCCTATGGCTTATTTTAAAGATGAGGAAACTGAGGCAAACATGGTTGAATAAATTGCCCAGAGCCACACTACTAATAAGTATCTGAGGCCAGATTTTAACTCAGAAGATGAGTTTTCCTGACTCCAAATGAGGCTCTCTATCCATTGCTCTATCTAGTTGCTTCATAAAAATAATAACTAGTATTTTATATGGTGCTTTAAGATTTGCAAAGCATTTTACCCTTATCATCTCAATTAATTTGATTTAATCCTAAGAACAGCTCTGCTGTATAGCTGCTCTTATTATTCCCAATTATTAGATGTGTATGTGTGTGAGAGACAGAGACAGGGACACAGAGAGACAGGGAGGGAGAGACAAAGACAAAGAATGAATGTATGAGAGGCTGAGAGAAGATAAGTTATTTGCCCCATTCACATAACTTGTGTTTAAAGCAGAATTCAAATTCAGAACTTCCTGACTCCAAAACTGGTATTCAATACACAGAAATAATCTAGCTTTCTAGAAAGAGGAAGGGGCTGGATTACATGACACATTTTAAGCTTCAAATCCTAGATCTTTTTTGCCCCTTTGGCTTGGAGCATCAAGTGACTCTTTTATAATTATTTTCAAATCCTTGCTTCTGTCTTCTATGCATCACCTTTATGTGGTGTTTTAAGCATGATGCTAAAGAATATAGGCAACATAATGGAAGATCTTGGAGAGAAAAGTAGAGGCTACACATAAGCTGTACAGTGTAGCCTGGAATTTATGGGTTAAAATATATATATATATATATATATATATATTTATTTATAGACAATGATTAAATTCCCTTGGGAATTAATTGGTCCCAATGGACTCTGTTTCCCACACAACCTCTAGGGATGCATTTGCCTATAATATAATTGAAATTAAAATAGAAAATTTAAGGCATTTTTTAATAGATGTCAATAAAGTCAGTTTCTCACAGTGTATCTTTTCTCCAGACTAGAAAGCCAGACTTTCTGAATGGAATCCCTTGGCAGTTTTCTTGCATATTTGCCACCAGGAGGAGATTCCTCTGAGAGAACAGGATTAAACTCACTGTATTAGAAGAACATCTCCACTCTGGGACAACAAAAATTCTATTTCTGGAACACATCCTGAACAAAACTATTTCCCAACTTATATTTCACTATGACAGTGCCTTTTCTCAGAAGTCTTGTGGAAAGGTACAAATTGAATTCAACTCAACAAGCATTTCTTTTTATATATTTTTAATTTTTCAATATTCTTTTTTTTTTCCTGAGGCAAGTGACTTGCCCAGGGTCACACAGCCAGGAAGTGTTAAGTGTCTGAGACCATTTTGAACTCAAGTCCTCCTGATTTCAGGGCTGGTGTTCTCACTGCATCACCTAACTGCCCTAAATATTCATTTTTTATAAGATTTTGAGTTTCATATTTTTTCCCTCCTTTCCATTCCCTTTCCTGCAGACAGTCAGCAATCTGTGTAATCATGTTAAACATATTTTCACATTAGTTATCAACAAGCATTTTTTAAGTGATTTCTATGTCATAGGGTCTACAAAGAATAGTGATAAAATGACCTGAGTTGCCCTCAAAATGGCTTTTAGATTTAAATATCATGGGATCATAAAAGGACCCTAAAAATAATTTCATTTAATCTCCTTAATTATGTATGAAGAAACTGAAGCTTCAGAAAGGTTAAGTGATTTGCTCAAAGTCTCATAGAGCCTATATGACCAAGAAAGCAGTTGAATTGATAAATGTTGACTCCAAAATCAACACTCCTGCCACTTGATCATATAATGTAACATCTGAAACTTTCTAGCAATCCCTGCTCACCAATATCCCAGATAGGCCTTGGACCTAATCCATGCAAGCCAGATAGAGGTAGAACACCAATATAAGGAAGGATTTGATGTTCTGAGTAAAAATTTGGTTTCCTCTTTAAAAAAAATAAATCTAAGATCCCTTTAATAAAACAAAATGAAATAACTCAGACATATATCATTGAAAATTATGCACAGTTTTGAGGTCCTGCACTAAATGGAGTACATGCAGAATATGTGAAACCACTGAGACTCTTATTTGGGTCTTAAAATTCAGTATTGTCTTGTAAGTCCAACCCAATCCATCCAATAGAAAAATATAGATTAAAAGCAGCAACAGGAACAAATTCTTTCCCATGTTAAAACTAGGTTTCAAAACTGATCATTCAGTATTGTTGTAGCTGATTTAAAGTCATGTCTGACTCTTCTTAACTCCATTTCTTGGCACAGATACTGGAATGGTCTACCATTTCCTTCTCCAGATCATTTTACAAATGAGAAAACTGAAGCAAACAGAATTAAATGATTTGCCCAGGATCACTGGCAGATTTAAATTTAGACCTTCCTGATTCCAGTCCCAGGATTCTATCTATGATTGAGAATTCCATTATATGTCTACAAGTCCCTTTCATGAATTAGCTCCTTGCAAAAAAGATTGTTTCATTCTTTTTCCTTGTATTCCCAGTGCCTGTACCAGTGCCAAACACAGAGGTGGCATGTAAATACTTGATTGATTGAGTTATGCCCTTTATTAATTCTATATGGCCTACAATAGCCTAAAGTTGTCTGATTTTATGAGAGTGAGAGCCTCCTTAAAAAATGCTTTGGTGTATAACATCATCTTAAAATTCAAAGTTACTGAAAACAAATTTTTATTTTTTGAGACTTTGAAAGAGAAAATTTCTTGACAGCCCTTGAGATAACTGGAGAATACCCTGGGGCATTACAAAACCAAAGTTGAGAAGCATAGCACAGAAGCCAAAATGTTCTCATCGTGTATCAACTTTCAAGGACATTTACCCAGAGAAACCTAAGCTTCCTTTCCAATTTCATATTACCTTAAGATTCCTTGAAATACTATAAGACTCTAAAGGCTGAGAAAGCCCCCTGAGTGGCAGAGAGGTACTCAAGTTTCAGCTAATGTTTATGGGAAAACACCAACTAGATGCCTGGAATCATTTCTGATAGATAACCAAACATTGGTAACATATTTCCAACTAGATTATGTATGAGTTGCACAAGGGACAAACAACAGAGACAAATTTGAAAGTTTTCCTTTATTCCTTAGCATGTAAAAAATATTAGCCTGAAAATAAATTCATCTTATAAAATGTCACAACTGTTCCCACCCTCCAATTATTAACTTATTGCTCAGGTGATTCTAATACTAATAGTTTAAGGTTTTCAAAGTGCTTTACAAGTATTAATTTCATTAAATCTTCACAGCAATCCTAGAAGAGAAACAACATCCAACTTTTCATAATCCCATCTAAGATTTTCTTGGCAAAGATACTGAAGTGGTTTGCCATTATTTCCTTCTATAACTCATTTTACAAATGAGGAAACTGAGGCAAACATGATTAAGTTACTTGTGCAATCACACAAATAGTTCATCGTATTTGAACTCATCCTAATTTTTGGTCCAGGACTCTATTCACTTGGGGAAAATAAGGGTGAGAATTAGAGACACAGAACTACAGATATGTGAACTTCCTTTGTCAATAATAAGGCAACTTCAATCAATCATAGGTTCATAAAGAACTGGAAGGATCATTTAGCCCTCATTCCCTCATCCTACAAATGAGGAAACTGAAGCCCAAGGTTAAATGACATTGCTAAGTTTATACAGACAGCATTAGAAATGCACATTTGAACATGGGTACTCTGACCCTGGAATTAGTGATCAAAATTTCCACCACATTATGATGTCTCTCTATCCAAAGTCACACAGTTATTATAATAGACTTAAATACGAACCTAGTTTTTTCTTACTTAAAAGTCTAGCTCTAAATGATCTACCAAACTGACTACAAGGTATGCTTACCTGGACAAAAGATCAACATTCTAGTATACTACAAAATAATCATTAATAACCTTTCTTAGGAAAAAGATTGTGAACCAGAGATTCAGTCACAACTATTTTTCCTTAAGCCTCTAAACTACATTATGTAAGATTTTTAAAAATACTGCCTATCATCATAGAATCTGTAAGTTTTGTCATACCTTTTATTCAATATGAAAAGAAGTAGGTTTTAGATTTTATAATACCTACGGACTTAAAATAGATTAATTTTTTTTTTTCATGAAGAAACTTTATTTGGAATCTACCAGTTTTTAATATTATAAAGTTGTCCAATGTCTTATCTGAACATAAGTAAATCGGTGTGACCCATGATTTTATTTGTCAACTTAGTTTTATTCTCTGTGTAGACACCCTATATATCATTTTCATTAATTATTATTTCATGAAATAATGAATTATTTCATTTATTAATATTTTCTCTGTACATTTGTATATCTGTAAAGCTCTCCTTTTCATTTCCAACTCCTGGCTTCTCCCAAATCCCTACTAAAATCCCACTATTGTAATACAGGAGAAACTGAGGCAAGACAGAGATTAGGTTTTTAATATTTTAATAGTGGAGAATTTGGACTAGCCATAGCCAAACAGCTGGATGGGACCCTTGTATTAAAGCATCCAGCCACCAGCAAGTAATTCCAGAGACTTTTTTAGAGCTCCAGCTATCAGGGAAACAAAGGCAAGGGAGGAAATTCCAGGAAGGACCATAACTTAGTCCAGACAGATTGAGCATCAAGATAAGGAAGTTGAGCAGTTAAGGAAGCAGATAAAGAAGTCTGAGACAGGAGATGCTCAAGCATTTGAGATAAGCCATCTGGAGTTTTATAATTCTTTGGAATGTGAGAGTGGCCAGAGCTTTGAGGTCCCAATTCTTTCAGTCCCAATGGGGCAAGCTTAGCCACTAGGAAAATTGAGGCAGAACAATTCAGGAAAATTGAGGCAGGGAAACTGAGGATTTACAATTCAGAAAAACTGAGGCATTACACTATATACAAGAATCCTTAATTAATACTTCTTAGTTCCACTGCCTTCCTTCTGCTGGTCATTTCCAATTTATTCTTTATTTACTGTGTGTGTGTGTGTGTGTGTGTGTGTGTGTGTGTGTGTGTGGTTTTTTTCATGATGTCTCTGCATTAGATTATGAGCTCCTTGAAGGCAGGGATTGTCTGTCTTGTCTTTCTTTGTATCCTCAAAACTTAGCATAGTATTGAATGATTGTTTCTTGCTTTGATTTCATTGCAAAGTGTTACAAATGGTAATTAAAAAATAAACTAAATGGTATTCGTTTAGTAAGAATGAGACAGGCTTCTTTCTGGGTCAACTGAAAATTTTGTAGCTTCATTGATTAGAAATGATACAGTGTTTCTGATTATTGCAGATTTCAATTACATCATCTTTCCCTGAATATTTGAAAGAAAAAGGTTTTGTTCTGAAATCTGGTTGCTTGGGTTTGGGTTGGTAAGAATTATTCTCTCAATTTGAATTCCAAATTTTTCAGATGCATTATTGCTCTCAGTAGATTAAAAAGTCCCTTCCTTTCCCATCCCACCTTAACCTTCACCAAGTTTGTCACCAATATTACTTTGAAAGACTTCAAATAGGATAATTGTTATGTGGCAAAAAATTCACCATATTCCTCCCTCTATTCTAAAACTACCTCAATTCTTGCTTTTATTTGACTGACATTCATTTCTTTTCGTATAGATATAGGCATAGATATCTCTATTTTATTGGTGTCTTTTGTTTTTAATATCACCTTATCTTTCCACTTCTCCCCACCCCAAATCTCCCCCCTTCCCCACAGAAAGCCATCCCATAGAAAACAAAAGAAAAATGAAAAGGAAAAAAACCTGATACATTGAACTGATACATCCCACCACTTAAAAAAGAAAGTGAATGTGGGAGAGATTTGTTTCTTTGTAGCTAAATTCTTTGTCTCTTTTTGTGTTTTCACAGGTACTTCACAAAGAAGTATGAGGTGACTTGTGACTTCTTTAGGAAGCATAAAACTGTGATCCAATACATCTTCTATGGCATGTTTTTAGCAGGTACTTCAGTTGGGAGGGAAACAAGCACTTTTTTAGGTTTTAGTTGAAGAGTTGAGAAATGAAATGTTGAGGAAAACTCAATTGTACAAGAGCATCAAAAATATGTTCAAGATGCTCTTTGCCACATAATCAAAGCATAGGGAAAGTGAATACAAGATGTTCCCCTTTAATATATATATATATATATATATATATATATATATATATATATATATATATATATATACTTATACTTATTATATATCCCTATATTTATGAAGCTATATAATATAACATAAAAAATGATTGAGAGGGATGTTATTGAAATTTTCTTAAGTCAATTGCTGACTGACATGGGTACTGAGTTGTAATGATAGCTTTGGTGATAGGAAATCTTCCAATTACTCTAAAGCAAAGCAATAACCCCTATTAAACAAGTTATTAATTAAATACCTACTATGTGCCAGGAGATTTTGACACTAGGGATACAAAGGCAAAATAAAACTATCCCTATCCTTTAGGAGATGTGTATATATAAAGAAAAGATTCAAGAAAATATAAGGTAAATTCAAAAAAAATAAATTTATTGGGAGAGGGTATTAACTAGACAGCTACATGGCTCAATGGTTAGAACACTGGGCCTAGAGTCAGTTAAAACTATAATTTCAGATGCTTTAGTTTTGTGATACTAAACAAGTCACAATCTCTCAGCTTCCCCAAGAAAAAGAAAACAAGGCTCTCCAAGATATAAAGGCGGGGAAAAAATACGTTTTTGGCATGGAGGATGGACAGTGCAAATGTTAGTAATTCTAACATGCTGGGCAGCTAGATGGTAAAATGGATAAATCAGTGGGCTTAGAAAAAGACTCATCTTCATGATTTCAAATCCAGGAAAGGCAAACCTCCAGTCACAAAGAGTGAAGGCTGAAATGACTAAACAACATGCGCCAGTGAGGAGGCTAAGCAATGTGGGTACAAAAAGGGAAAAGTAAAATAATACAAAGAAGCTATTTTATATTCTTGATGTCAGATAAGTTCATATGTACCTAAACCAGCTCACACAAATAAGAAGCCCTCCTATTTTCAAGTACTTTCAGAGTAGAAGATTTGCTTTTCCAATATTAAGTAATACGTAGGAGGTCCAGTTTTATTCTACCCATGACTTTTTCAGTCACTCTGGACATTACCTATCCTCCCTTCAACTTTGTTTCTTCCATCCATGATATTATGCCAGGCTGCACCTTCTAAGCCTATAATGCATTTAGAATGAGCAATCAAGCAGAAAGGTCATAATGAAGAATTGTCATTTGTGGCATTAATTGCTTTGTAAAAGAAATAGAAAAGTGTACCTTCTCCTCTTTGTTAGCTTTTAGGAGTTTACATGGTAAAAATAAATTATAGCATCTCATTTGCATGAATGTTTAAGTCCCCCACAGACTCATAAAAATATATCAATCAGATTAATATATTGCAAATATATATGTATAATTATGAAAACTCTGTTAACAGTGTATTAAATTAGCTAAAATCAGATGCACTAAGAATAATATAAGTTTCTCCTCTTTCCAACCAAAATGTCAAAGTCTCACTTTTAACTGGTAACTTCTTATACATCCCTATTCTTTACTCCCAACCCCTTGTCCCACTTAAAAGAAAAAAAAAAAGTTGATTACCTTTTTTTTTTTTTTTTTTTGGTTGATTTATATAGAGAAATATTTTTATCTAATGAACTTTGGGAGAAAGAGGGACATGGATTAGAGTGAGAAAAGTCTGGATAATGGGGATGCTTCCAGGGAGAATATAGAGTCCAATAAGATCAAGCAGAGTGGGATAGAAATGTAGCTCTTAAGAATTAAAATGGGGGCAGCTAGTTGGTACAGTGGTTAGGGCACCAACTCTGAAGTCAGGATTGATTAAAAGACTCTTCCCACCCCCAACAAAACAAGCCAAAAAAAACCTACCACTTTAATTCTTCTTTTTAATCAGATGAAGAAATCTTTTTTTTTTTATGACAAGGTAAAAATATAATTGAAATCGGGTTAATGGACATCACTACATTTCTTCTCCCCACATAGGTTGTAAAATAGAAAAGTTAGAATTTGTCTTTTTGTTGATGTTGTTAATTTGAGAACTTCGTTCGTTTTGCTTTTTCCAGCCCATTTTGTGAACCTTGCTGGGTATGAAAAGGGTTCATTAATTCTGCTCTTTATTCATTTTAGATTTGGCATGATAGTTTATGTATATATTTATAATGAACAGATAATATATATATGTATATATATATGATGAATAATGTGTTCATTCCTTTTTTTGACAGGCTATTTGACTCTAGTGATTGCAGCTTGTGTGATGAACTTTTATAGAGCCCTCCCACTTTTTGTCCTCACTGTTGCTGCCATATTCTTTGTTATTTGGGACCGCTTGATAGCCAGATATGAAGGTCAGATTGCAGAGTTCTTGTCTCCTGGTATCAGATTCCTAAATAAACATTGGTTCTGGTTGAAATGGTAAGTATAGAATGTCTTCCTATTGTTTATGGGCGGGATTTTAATGTGAAGTCATGTATGCAGCTAATGTCTGAGTCAGGATTAATACTCAGGTTTTTCCAAGTCCATATTGTTAGGGGAGATTATGCTAGGAGGTCCCTCCAGTAATGGAATCACAGATCCAGATGCTGAAAGAGTATCCCAAGGGAAATTGTGGAAGTCATATTTACATCAAATGTGGAATTTATGATTGGCAAGCTATCTGTCCTATCTTCCAAACAGACCTACTGGACAGCTGATTTCTTGATCTCTTGAGCTTTTCTAGCTCCGTGTGTGTGTGTGTGTGTGTGTGTGTGTGTGTGTGATTGTATAATTGTAATGTCATAATATAATGTAATAATAGTATAATTTATGATATATGTGTGTTACCCCTTCCATATAGGAAAGTCAGGAATTAGGCATCTCTTTTCCTAATTCCTCAGGATAAGAAAGGACATAATGGACTCCAGGAAGCTATCTCAGATTTCACAACTCTCTCAGTGATTGCTCTGTAAACACATCCATAGAGCTAGTGTTATTGTCTGTCCCAACTTGTCATTCCTCAGGGCAAAAGTTTGGCTGTCATTTGAAAATACCTCAAATCATCTCAACAACCCTTTTTCCTTTCTCTTAGGCTGATGTGGATCTCACTGATTACATGTATCATTTGCTGGCTAATTTTTGACACAGCCAAACAGGGAATCCAGTCTCTGGTGTCCTTTGCTGGGCTTGTGTTTTATGTTCTTCTGATGCTAATATTTTCTAAGCACCCAACCAGGGTAAGTACTAAGGAAATCTTAAATTCATTTTATCTCTTATCTGCATTTAAGTACATTTTAAGACATTATATGTAAAGAATGCATTGGGTACTTTTTAAAAAACAGAAATTATTTATTTTCTTCCTTACACCATTGTCATTTCTTAATGCCTCTCTCTCCTTCCATTTTTCTTTCCTTCAACAGAACCTCCCTTTTAACAAAGGAGAATGGCTAAATGAAGGAAATCACAGACATAGTTTCTCTAGAGGTGCCTGATCTTATAGTTGTAGCCAATTAGAAATCCTGCTTCAATTCTTTTCCCTAATTTGTCAATCTCCTCCCAAAATGGAACCCATCACTTTTGAATAAAAAGTCCCAAATCAACATATATTCCAAAAACATAGATTTTGATTTTTTAAATCCATAATTGCCTGCATTTGACTATTGGAATTTTTACTTTTTTCTATTGATCTAAAAACTTATCTATAATATTCTTTAAATTGACAACAAATAACATTTTCAATATATATTTGGATGAGAGAAGATTGCTTTAATAGGAAAAAGAATTAATTATCAGATCATATATTGTCACACAATCATAAATACTAGGAATTTTCAACCATATGAAACAAAAGCTTTGCAGTGACCCAAATTCTTCCTTGCAGCCCTTGACCATCACAAATATTGTCTGAACTGCCAATCAGTGCTTAGCGCTTCTCTTTTAGTTCTATATTTTGGAACTAATCGAGTCTTTGTATAGTGAAATAGAAATAAATCATCAAAGCTGAATCTCAGTTACATTATTCTCAAACAGCTTAGTAAGCTGCAAAAAAAGAGTGCTATACTTGGAGGGTTCAAGTTCCAATACTACTTTTTACTGCTTATGTGCAAGTCACTAAACTTTTCTGAGCCTCGGTTTTCTCTGAAAAATGAAAAGGTTGGATAAAAACAGCTTTTATGAAGTTGGCAAATGGAAGAAAACCCTGTTGTTTTTTTCTGTATCATATCAGATTGATGCCAGAATAAAGCCCTTATGATGAAGCTAACTAACATATGAGATATGATAAAACCATGCTGCAGCTCCCTTAATTAAAGATTTTCCTGCTTTTTTTACTTATTGGCACTTGGATTGTCTTTTATGACTCACTTAATGCTTCTGGACCAGTCATTTCTAGTGATATGTCTTTGATGCATTCCTCTTTTGATGTAATTTTTCTTTATTGACACATTGCTGCTTACTTCACACATACCATAAATCTTTTCATTGCCCTTTGGATCACCTGATCCTATTAAGATCATGATGTTCCTTGATTCACAAACATAAGAAGGCATAAGAGGGAAAATATTGATATTAAAAAGATGAGTTTAGGCAGAAGAGAGCAGTTTGGGAGCCCTGTCCTGTAAATACTGTGCAGCCCCCAAAATGCAATCTAATTTTTCTTCAGTTTAGCTTATTGTCCATCTGCAACATGTATTCAAGATATGAGCATTAATGGACTAACTTACTAATGTTCTTCTATAATCATCTGGGCATTAGACATTTTTCTTTGTCTTTGATTCCTCTTTTACTTTATTTTTGCTGGGTGGCAAATCTTTTGGGGGAATAATGAGGAGGTTTATTGGTATTATGAAAACCAATACAGTCAGTATAATTATCCATAAATAGTTAAATCTGGGCAATCTCAGCCATCTAGACAATGTATTTCTTTTTACTATGATCTTGACAAACAACAAACAAGATTATCATTTTCATATGTGAAGCAGAACAAAGATTGTACATGCATCTTCAAAAAACATAGTTCATAACAATGAAAAACACCTTTGGAGGAGCATATATTTCCCTATTTTATGTTTGTCTTGAGATTAATCAACAGAAGACTGCTAAATTTATCTCTAATATGTTTTCATTGAATCTTGCATGTTCTCAGCAAAACCTTTAAGGTAGCATTTTATTATACAGGTCAATAAGTCTATAATATAGGTAGAGTGAGGATGGAAGTAATCAACAAATAACTGGACTATAAAACATTTTCTACATGTTTTCTTCTTCAAATCTTGCTACCACCTCAACTACTTTTAAGAATACAGGGTCACTTACCAAGATAAGGTCAAAATGGATTCATTATTTAGACATAAAGGATGATAGTATAAGCAAATTAGGAAAGCAAGGGATAGTCTACCTGCCAGATCTTTGAAAGAAGGGAGAAATTTATGGCCAAAGAAGACTCAGAAATGCAAAATAGATAATTTTGATTAAATTAAGAAGGGTTTGCAAAACAAGTCCAATGTAGTCAGATAAAAGCAAAGCAGCCAGTGTTTCTGACAAAGGCCTCATTTCTAAAATATATAGAAAACTGAAACAAATTATGAGAATACAAGTCACTTCCTGATTGATAGTCAAAGGATATAAACAATTTTCAAATGTAGAAATCAGAGTCATTTACCATGTCATGTGAAAAAATGCTCTACATCACTATATTGATTAGAGAAATGCAAACAAGGCAACTCTGAGGTACCACTTTATACCTATCAGACTGGCTAAAATGACAAGAAAATACAATGAAAAATGATAAAGAGGATGTAGGAAAACTAAGACACTAATGCATTGTTGGTGGAATTGTGAATTGATTCAACCATTCTGGAGAATAATTTGGAACTATGTCCAAAGGGCTATGAAACTGTGCATACCCTTTGATCCAGGAGTGTCTCTACTGGGCCTGTATCCCAAAAAGATCATAAAGGAGGGAAAGGAACTCACATGGGCAAAAATGTTTGTGACAGCCCTTTTTGTGTGGCAAGGAATTGGAAATTAAATGGATGCCCATCAATTGGAAAATGGCTTAATAAGTTAGTGCTTGAGTCCCTTATTGCATTTCTATCCTAATAAAAGCAACTGTACTGGTTCTTTTATGCACAGGTGTTCTGGAGACCTGTCTTCTGGGGACTTGGATTACAGTTTGTTCTTGGTCTTCTCATTCTAAGAACTACAGCTGGATTTAAGGCATTCAATTGGCTGGGAAAACAAGTGCAGGTAAGGTCAGAGTCAATGCAGGTCATGTTTAACTATCATGTCTGAGGCCTTTCCCACTAATTCCACAAACATCTTTTTCAGTAATTTTAATTTTTAAAGTAAAATTTGATATCTTTACTCTAGATTTTCTTGGAATATACGGACACAGGAGCCAAGTTTGTCTTTGGTGACAAGTACACAGACCATTTCTTTGCTTTTAAGGTAGGCACTATACTCATCTAAGTCTTTCTTCAGCTTCCTACTGACTATAGAAATACCTTTTGCCTTAAGTAGTTCATGTGTTTTCATGATTTTTCAATGATAGGATTATATGTATATATTTAAAACCTATTTGGAGTGACCATCCAAATAAATTATTTTCATCTAATTGGATTTGTTTTATATTTTGTCTACACAGAGACACTGATGGTAGGATGACTCCATCTCTCTTTTAAATTTAGAAAATACTAAGTCCTTCACAAATAGCTATCCCATTAAAAAGATTTTAAGCAATGTCATAATTTAATGATTGAGATAAAAAGTCTCTATAAATTTGCATTCTTACAATTCACCATTTCTTAACCAAAAGGGTATGTGGTTTAACTTCAGTCCTATGGAACTAATATTAACCCCTGTATTTGACTGGATTATGTTGTTTTTCTTTACACTATTGTGCATATTGTTTATACTATTCTTGAATTGTATTGTTATGTCATTGTGAGTATTGTTCTTATTGTTCTACTTTCCTGGCTCTGCCTCATGTCATTCAAATTACTCCTTTGCATATATCATATTCACTCTTACTCATGGTATAATAATGTGCAATTACCTCTATTAAAAAAAAGAATTTATTTAGTCCTTCATAATTCATAGGAGACATTATTTGTTCCCATGTTTTTTTTTTATTTTTTCTAGCTATGATTATTTTGATACAGATTACTTGATACAGATTCATTAGTGTCCTACTTTTCCCACATCCCCCCATAATTTTTCATTATCTTTTCCTGTCATCTTAGCCAATCTGATAAGTGTAAAGTGGTATCTCAGAGTTGCCTTGATTGCATTTCTTTCAGTGATCTCTTTGGAGATCTAAATCAAATACTGAAACAAAAGGGCATGAAGAGTTCAGAAACCTATTATACATATTTCCAAATTATTTTCCAAAATGTTTGTACCAATACCAAGCTTTACCAGCTATGAATGAGCATGTCTCTCTTCATTTTTCTTCAGCTCTGGCAATTGGGTGTGTGTGTACAATTTAATGCTCAGTATTATATTTACCTTACTATCTTAAATATTTTACATGGTTATTGGTGGATTGTTTTTCAATCTTATTTTAAAAATTGTATTTGTAATTTCATCAGTTGAAATCACTGTCGGGAAGGAACTCAATGCAAACTGGCACCTTCTCTACATTTATTAGAAAGTGCCAAGGGCACTGAGAGATTTAGCGACTTGTCCAGTTATGCAAGTTTATACCATCAGGCTGGAATGTTTTTCAAAGAATTGTTTTTCAAATATTTTTCTTCTTAAAACCCAGGAAGACATTTGGACAAGTGTATCTCTTTCACCTCACTTTTTCTTTCTCCTGTGAGGCCTTTCCTGGAGGGGATCTTTACCATATATTGAACATATATGATGTAGCAGATTCTTATTCATAGAATGAAAGGGACAGTTAGTCTACCCTACCCTCTCATACAGGGAAAACACCCTTAAGTTAGCCTAATTCTTGGAGAGAAAGCAGACTGAAAGTTCCTTGTTCTAATACTTATATCAAAAAAATAGGTCAGTCATATGGAGTTTAAAATTGTCTAATTTACAATAATAGATCCTGAAATAATAGAAGACTTAACTAACAAATTAGAAGAAAGGATAAAGGATGACAAGATACTGTACATAATTACAACAGCTCCTAAAGAGGGAAAGAAACCTACAATTATAGAAACTGAGGGAGAATCTGAGCCAGGGGCACTTTATTCAAGAGTCCTTCTGATGAAGTGAACCTCAGATCTTCGTCACTATCTGAGATGTTCCTTCTTCATGGCTTTATTTTTACAATGTTTAATATACATTTGATTGCTGAACAATCTAGAGGGGCTACACAAAATATAGAATTGCATTGGTTGCTAGACCCTGATTCCAGGACCAAAAATGATGCATAAGCAAAAATAAAGTATGTCAGCCTGGTTGGGAGAAGCATCATAATCTGCTCATGTTGGATAAGAGAGAGATACAAAACTTAGTTGGAGGATTTTTCATGTAATTCTTGGCTTGGGTACCATAAGGAGGCAAAACAATTTTTATAGGATTGTAGATTTTTTAGTGGGAAAGGAGTTTTGAAGTCATTCAGTGCAACTCCCCTCATTTCACAGATAAGGGAAGAACAATCCAGAGAGGTGATATGATTTGTCCCAGATGACACTGATAATAAATAGCAAAGCCAGATCCTTTGACCTCAATTTTACTAATCTTTCCATGATCCCACACTGCCTCACCAAGAATTGTTTCTCATACTTTGTCAGAACCTACTAATGGGCTCCTAAAAACTAAGCAAAAGGAGACTGAAGTAAGAGTAGAAGGCTCTTTGTGTGATTAAGCAAGTGAACTTACAATTTGCAATTCACAGCTCTGGAGCCTAATATACAGAATTTATTTAGAGTCACTGCCCCTGATTAATGCTGATTGAAACAGAGTAGGGATCTAAATAAATCCTTTCTCCCAGTCACTCAGACTAAAAAAGCTCTGTCTGTAACAGTGTTCTAGATGCCACTGAGACCTTATGAACATGTATAGTAAAAGAAAAAAAATCTAGATTTGATGGATTCAGGTTCAAATTCTACTCATCCACCTGCCTGGGTGACTTTTGGACAAGTTATTTCACTCACTGGGCCTCAGTTTCTCCATTTGAAAAATTATGCAGCTGGACAAAATGACCCCTAATTCCTACCAGCTGTAAATCTATGATCCTATGAGCCCTTCATCTCCTAGTGCTTCTATCTGTTCCCCTCCTCCAGGGTTGTTGTGAGCATAAAATGTGATATTTGTATTCTATGTAAATGACAGTTATCACTGTGACCTCCTGTCCTAACCTGGTAAAGATACTTCAGTTCTGACATTTTGACAGTAATGAAAAACAACTTTTAAAAAATCTGTCCTGTCTTATATTTAAAGTCAGGCTGTATGTGGGAAAACCAGAAGTACTGATCCTGCTGGGTTAAAATGGTATTAACATGATTTATAGTAATTAGATTAACAACTTTTTTTTTTCCTAGTTCAGAGGCCCATATGATTATTTAAAAAGTCCAAAATGAGACATGAATTTTAAGTAACTAGACTTGTCTAATTAAATTACTGCATCACTGGCATCCTCATAGGACCTGCAGGTCAGCAAGAACCACATTCTTATCAGTTCAACAAACTAGCAAAATGCTGAGTAAATCCAAAGATGCTAATGGAGAGTTTAATCAACTTGAAACTCAATTAAAATCTCTTGTGTATTTCAAAATCTCACTGCTTTTAACAGTAAAAAAAAAAAAAAAAATCTAATACTCAGAGGAGATGATTGGTCTGGCTTTTATGTTGACAAGCCAGCTAAGTAATTTTCATATAATAGGAATTGCCAAGGAACATGAGGCACATAAGGTTAGCAAACCTCTTTATGTTGGATGTGGGCACCATTTTTGTAGGATTGTAGATTTTTTAGCTGGAAAGGAGTTTCAGTCATTCAGTGCAACTCCCCATCACCTGTTACAGATGAGGAAAGAACAATCCAGAGAGGTGATATGATTTGTCCAAGATGACACTGATAGTTAATAGCGAAGCCAGATCTTTTGACCTCAATTCTACTTATCTTTCCATGACCCTACACTGCCTCACCAAGAATTGTTTCTCAAACTTTGTCAGAACCTACTAATGGGCTCCTAAGTAAACTAAGACTGAAGTAAAGTGACTAATATGAAAATATATTTACAATGATTTTATAACCTATATCAGATTGTTTCTTGTCTTAGAGAAGTGGAAAGAGGGAGGGAGAAAAAATGTAAAACTAAAAAAGCTTACAAAAATGAAAGGTTGAAAACTACATGTAATTGGAAAAATAAAATACTATTGAAACTATATAAAAAAGACTGTAGTCTGCTTCTAGGTGGTATTGAGCAAGTTATTTAATTCTGTTTGCCTTAGTTTTCTCACCTGTAAAATGAGATGGAGAAAGAAATGGCAAACTGCACCAATATCTTTGCTAAGAAAACCCCAAAGGGGGTCACAATGAGTCAAAAGTAGCTGAAAGCAACTAAAACAACAATACATGACATCAATGTCATGTGTGATCATGTAATATCTATTTCCACATAAGCCATGATATAAAAGAAGAAAAAAAGTAAGAAAATAAAATAAGTGGAAAAAAGTATGTTTCACACTGAACAATTGCTAGATGCTCAGCCAGGGTTATGACATATGTGATCTTTAATTTCATCATCTAAAGGTCATGTTTGTGCCAGCAACCTCTTAAGGTTATTAGAAGGAAAGTGTGCTTTACAATTTGTAGTGTTATGTAAATGAGAATCATTGATTACATAAGGACCTTGAACTAGATGCTACCTACCTAAGCGTCCCTCTAGATCCCAACAACCATGGATTATTGAGAATAATCAATCCCCTGAAAGGGTTGTACATATCCAAATCTGCCCTATTTGAATTTGCCCTATGTAAAATACTTTAAATGGTTCCAGATTATTCAATGCAAATTTAAATTATGCCATTACTTCAGCAGACTGGTTATTTGTACTGACTAGAACTTAGATTTTAAGTAGTTTGTAATTAATCACATACAAGCATTTGGCTGTCTCTATTTTAGTATGCTGACAATCAAGGTGGGGTATTATTATTTCCATTTTAAAGATGAGGAAACGAGATCAGAGTGAGGGAAAATTAATATTCAAATATTTAAAATAATTTAAATACATAATAAATATAATCATGCATATAATATAAATAAATAATGAAAAAAATTTTAAGAAAGAAAGAACAGAGAAGTTAAGTGACTTGCCCATCCTAGGCAGCACCCAGGTCTTCCCAATTCTAAATCTAGCATTCTACTCTGATACCACACTTATATACTCCTATATACTCTAGAGAGTCTCACATTTCTATAAGTCACTACAAAGAAAAGAATTATCGATTCTTAGAACACCATTCATTTGAGACTCTCAAATTTCACAGCCTGGGAGTCTGCAATTCCCCTTGCCAGGGAATATCCAAAGGGAAGACAGAATCAGCAAAGTCTGCAAAGCAAACTCGGGAGAGGGACATATTTAAACAGATGGTGCTCTTCTCTCACCTTGAACTAAGATCTTAAAGATGAATTTCAGGTTGGAGAAATTATTATGGATCATAAGAAGTATCCATAATTGAACTAGGGAACAAGGCTGGCATAGAATCTCACTTGCAGCTGATTCCATGCAGAGATTAAGGACACAAGAGTGGTTCAAGCTCATTCAGAGTAGAATGTAATACTGGAGAAGGAAGAAGGAATAGCTGTGATTTGATACTGAGATTGCACCAAGCCACTCCTCTCTTCAAGATAAGCTAATCTTGAGATACCATCAAGAAGTTCTGGCTATGCCATTTAAATAGCTCTGTGACCATTTAACCTGACTGAGACTCAGCTTCCTTTTTTTTTTTTTTTTTTTTTTTTTTTTATAAATGCGGATAAAAACACCTGTGGCACTTAACCCACAAAGTTGTTCTTAAGGTCCAAAGATGGAGAAAGTGCTTTGCAAATCTTAAAAACAGCTTATGAATTTCAACTATTACATATTACACCAATAAAAATAATACTAAGAGCTTCTATTTACTCAACTCTTTTGCTTCATAAAATAATTTCCTTATAACCCTATGATGTAATTAGTGCAAGTATTATTTTTTTCTCACAAAAAAGAGGTCACACAGTTTTTAAGTAATAGATCACGGACCAATCCTGAGAACATAGGATCATCGGTTTTGGAGCTAGAAAGGAGACCATCTGTTTTAACTCTAATATAGATAATTCATATTAAGAAACTAAGACCTAGGGAAGTAGTCACATAAATAATAAGTCCAGATCTCTTGGCTGATACTCCTGCTGTCTCCCAACTCCTGTTCTCTCTGTTCTTGCCACACATTAGACTGGCTGTCTCCCTGACGTGAGAAAAATCTCTGGGTAACATACAAAAATTATAAATAATAAAACTGCATTCAATACTCAACATTTTTCATTGTTACAAGAAAATGTTCACTCACACCACAGTTTTTATTTTTTTTAAGATCTCTAAATACATACTATTAAAGGAATTTAATCTCCTGAGTATAGGAACTGAGGCATATCCCTACTGCCCCATTTTATAGATGGGTAAACTGAGGGAAAGAGGGCCAACTACCAAAGCAAGTCAGTGGAAGAGATAGGACTTGGACCAAGATTTCACAGATTTCATGTTCTATTCACTCAAATATATTATATCAGGATTCTCACCTGGAACTCTTCAATAGAAAAAGAAAAGGAGGTTGGGGTATAGGAACAGTGTGCCCTGCTCCTTGAAGTCTATCTTCCATCTTCAGTCGCCTTAAAATTTGAGAAACTTTGTTTTTCATTTTACCTTACCAGAATAAAAACTCAAAGTTAATTTTCAAAAGGTGGAGGGAAGGTTCTGGAGAATGTAAAAAGATAGCTTTCTACTCATGGCCATGATACCATTTTCTCAGTGTTCATACTCTCAGGCTACCAAACATCAATGCTAAAACATTTTTCTTTGTCCCAGCAGCTTTCTCCCTCTGTCCTGCAGCAGAATTATGTCTAAAACAATAGCAAGGAGAAAAGGCCAGGCTAAGTTTTTAGCCTAACCAGAAAAGATTGATGGATTTGTTGTGTATTGGTTTTTTTCCCTAGGAGAAGCAAACTGGCCACAGGCCAGATGGACTCAGATTGGGATGGTTCTTTTTAAGTCAGAATACTCAGACCTATCAATTCAGTGACTAGTTTTTATCAAAAATCACCTCCTTTCCCCCCAGACTCTTCACTTCACAAACCTTCCCTCCATTGGGAGAGTGTGAATATTTACCAATGATTCAAAAGTGGAACTTTGGGGTTTTCACATTTCCTTTATTAACATTTATTAGGATAATCACGTCATTTCAAAAACCAATTTCTTTTATAGGTTTAGAGTTAGACACTAAATGAATCTCCTTGCCTTCTTTTCATTTGTTTATATGTTTTTATGTAAATCATAATGTCCTCACACTAAATGTCAGATGTACTTGGCCAAAAACCTGAAAGTGCTTGGGCTAGAAATTAAAATCAGAATAGAACATTAGGATAGTTAATTATCTCTTTCCTAGCATGTAAAGGATGCTTCCCACAAGGATGGTCTGCACACATATGGTTGGAAGCGGTGAAAGGCTTTTATTTAATTTGCTGCTCATATCTGAGTTATATCCCAATCAAAATGTAAAGATAAACACTCAACTCATCCATGATTTTAGGAATACTCAGCTTGCCTATTAAAATCAGAGTTATAAAAGTCATGAAAGAGTATAATTCTGAATAATGGAATGTGGAGTGTTCCTATACATGTTTTCTTGGATTTGATCATTTTGATGCAGGTCTAGTGGTAGAGAATTGATGTGAGAATCTCCTCTGGTCTCAGCACGGTCCAACATCAAAGAATTCACGAACCTGAAATCTTAGTGGCAGTTTTATTTTTCACTTAGAAGCTCTCTCTCAGCTGACAAATCTCTTAATGAGGAGATTTGCAAAGAAAGTGTTAATAGAAACCTATTTTATGAACAGATCTTGGGGGCTGGGGACAGTTTGAGCTGATTATCACACCAAGATCTCCCAGTTGAATGAAATAACTTTGAAGGCTTTTTTCCAGAATTTGAAATTTCCTGAATGGGGACCCCCCCAAAAAAAGATCACTGGGCAGAGATTTGCCTTAGAAAAGACCTGTCTGGAAAGTATGACCCCTCCCAGACTCTCTGCAATCTGAGACCCCAAATCTCCCTTCTTTTACAGATCAAAGGGGACACAGTTTCAGAGTTACCCCCCTAATTTTCCCCCCAAGCAGTTACCCCCCAAATTCATTTGGGGTAAAGGGGTGATTGTTCTGTAATTGCTTTGAGCTGACAAGAGTCATTGAGATATCCATAAATTCACAGGGAGGGTGGCTTTCAAGCCAGGATGGGAGGTGTGAGATCTGAAAACAGCAGCAGGGCATCTAAGGGGTGTTGTGTGTCCCAATCAGTCTTCCCATGTTCTCCAGGCTGGAGGAGCAGTTGAAAATTTACAGTTTGAAGCCTAAAGGAAACAGATCTCAGGAGCAGATTAAAAGTGAGGTGTCTTTTGATTGAGATTTGGGAATCTGGGTTCCATTTGTGGGCTGCCTTAAGGATGCTGATGGCCCACCCAACAATACTGAATGCTCCCACTGCCCACAGAGCTCTCTAGCTGAAAGGCTGAGAAGGAGTTAACTACTGGCAAGGGCCATAGAATGCTAAAAAGTTAATTGCTGGCAGGGGCATAGGATGCCAATCAAGAAAAGTAGGAGAGAAAATGCCGGCAGCAAAAAGTTCTCAAGTTTGGAGTGAGAAAAAGTTAGGTGGGAGAGTGAAAGTGAGGGAAAGAAGGACTCAGGCAGTTTCACCTTTCTTTCTCCCTCTTACTAAAATACCTGAGAAGTAAAAGCTGGACTATTTGTCTCTCTGCAAGGAGCTTAGGCAGGCTTAGCAGGTGCCTTGATGCTGTCAGAGTCTTCTCAGTCCTGCAAGGAAAAGTGTTAACAAAACGGAAAGCAGTTTCATTGGCCAGCTGGTTGATTGTGGCAGTAAGGTTGGAGAAAATGTTCTCATGTTGTAAGTATTCCACCCAGGGGACTGGCACTGCTGTGCCTTTCTTTAAGCACCAAAGAATATTTCCCCAAAATCCTGATTTTGCCTCCTTGAAGGGATAGGGGCTGTGTTTGAGGTGCTGCATTATATACAGTGAAAGGAGCACTTAAATAGCCTAGAGGGCAAGTCAGAAAGTGCTTGAAAGGTGGAGAGGACAGGTGGGGGAGGGTCCCAATCAGAGGCATTTCTCCCCAGGTGTGTGGCCTGATAAGACCAGAATCAGTCTCCACTGACTTGCCTTTGGCATTAATAGGTGGTCTGAGGGCATTTGAAACCAGTCAGAAGAAGAAAGGCTATACCCCCTTTCTTCTGCAAGGGTTTTCTTCTGTGCACTCTAGGAAGGGGTATAAGAATCAGGGAGCTGGGGGATTAAAGGTGCCATGGTCAAGGACAAACGACAGCAGCTTTAGCAGGTGAATCTGCAAGCCTGCTTCCCTTGGCCTGGTGTCCTTCACAAAATATGACTGAAACCTCCCTGGGTTCGTGGACAGCTTGCAACAGCTGTAGAATTTCTCCTGCGTGTTTAATGGGAGAATTCTTTGTTGTCAACAGACCCTTCTTTCTCCATATAGCTCCATGAGCATGCAAAATATGGAAAGCATATTTGGAGCCCATATAGAAGTTCATTCTCATTCCCTTCTCCAGTTCCAAAACTCTGGTCAGGACAATGAGTTCCTTTCTGGGCAGGAGTTCTAGGGGGCAGTGGCTTATCTTCCAGGGTGCCATTGAGAATCACTGCAGAATGACCCACCTTTCTTTCCTATTTTCAAGTAAGCTCAACCCATCTGTAAACCACTCCCCATCTGGGTTCTCAAGGGTGGTGTCCTTTAAGTCAGGTCGGCTTCTTCACAATCATGGATAACTTCTCCCGGCTGTGAGGAGTCAGGAACAGGGTGGCAGGATGAAGAGTGGCACACTTGGAGATCAGGTGGGGGTGTCCAGCAGGAGGGCCTGGTATCTATTAGCCTCCCACCAGCAAGCCCCTGATGTCCTTTGGCTTCTAAAATGCTCAGGACCAGTGAGGAGTTTAAACCTCTAATGGCTGTCCCAAGGTCAGTTCTGAGGCCATGGCAGCCACTGCTCCGAGGCAGGAGGGCCATCCCAGGGAAGTGGAGTCCGGCTCCTTGGAGAAATAAGCAATGAGTCTAAGAAATAAGCAAGGCCCTGGCTGTCAGGACTGCAGATCAAGATAAGATTGCCGGCGAGCTTCTCAAGGTCTCCTAACTCTCTAACTAAAGGTTCATGTGTAAGACATTTCTCTGGAGGCCTGAGAAGAGAGCATTGGGTCCCCAATCATCATTAAATCACACCCCAATAAAGGAGCAGGATAGGAGGGAATAATAACAAACAAGCATTTAAATGACAGGTCACCAAGCTGGTGAGGCTAGAGGAGAAGTCTCAAAACAGGTCTTAAGTTCCCCTGCAATCCCCACTCTATGGTGGTAAGGGTAAGAGAAACCAGAGTGCCAGAGCAAGAGTGAAGGAGAAGCCCCTCCCATAGCAAAAAGAAATTCATTGACTGAACCAGCTACACCCAGCGAAAGAACTCTGGAAGATGACTATGAACCACTACATAGATTTTCCAATCCCTCTAATTTTGTCCACCTGCATTTTGGATTTCCTTCACAGGCTAATTGTACACTGTTTCAAAATTCGATTCTTTTTGTACAACAAAACAACTGTTTGGATATGTATACATATATTGTATTTAATTTATCCTTTAACATATTTAACATGTATTGGTCAACCTGCCATCTGGGGGGGGGGGGGGGAAGGAGGGGAAAAATTAGAACAAAAGGTTTGGCAATTGTCAATGTTGTAAAATTACCCATGCATATATCTGGTAAATAAAAACTATTTTAAAAAATAGAAATTAAAAAACCTTACAAATTGATAAATAAAATAAATATCTAATATTAAGAAGAAAGAAAGAAAGAAATTCAATGGTCTTTTTTTTATTTTCAAAAACATTCACAGACCCTCTGAAATGGAGGATGCATGGTCCCAACTGAAGATTCTCTGTTCTAAAGCATCTTTAAGGAGCTGTTATTCTCCAATGAGGAGGAAAATTAACTCTCAATCATATTTGGTTTTGTTTTTGCACTAGGTCTTGCCAATAGTGGTCTTCTTCAGCACAGTGATATCCATGCTCTACTATCTTGAATTAATGCAGTGGCTCATTAAAAAGGTAAATGCAGGTTCTGTCAAGTGTCATCATGGCCACTGCTATCAAACTGTATCTTTCAGGGGAAACACTTGAGCTGTACAAATACAAGTATTTGTATTTCTACAGTACCACAGTACTGGGATGCACAGTGATAGGAGATTTGGAAAATATTTAGAAACTGAAACATAGAATGTGGCTTTAACAACCAACAGTGTCAAATTTTTCTATGAAATAAAAAAGAAGTATTACTGCTAAACTGCCTCTAATTGTCTAGGGTTATCATCTGGGAAAACAGAAAGCTGAGAATTATTTCCCGTATGTGTTATCGTTGGTTAGTGTTTTCTTGTAGCGCCCATATATGCAAAAATGTTTGTAGTAGCTCTTTTTGTGGTGGCAAAGAACTGGAAAAAGAGTAGATGCCCATCAACTGAGAAATGGCTAAATAAGTTATGGTATATGAAGGTAATGGAATATTATTGTTCTTTAAAAAAAATGAACAGGCTGATTTTAAAAAGGCCTTTAAAGATTAACATGAACTGATGCTGAGTAAAACAAATAGAACCAAGAAAACATTGCATATAGCAACAGCAAAACTGTGAGATAATCAACTTGATAAATAAACTTGGTTCTTCTCAGCAGTTCACTGATCCAAAGCAATCCCAATAAACTAGATGGAAAGCAACACATGTTATGTTCACTTTTTTGTTTGTTTTCTTTTTTATCCGGGGTTGGTTTTTTTGTTTTTTGGGGGGTTTTTGTCTTTTAGTTTTTCCCTTTTGTTCTGATTTTGCTCTCCCAACATGATTCATGAGGAAATGTGGGTTGGTTTGTTTGTTGTTGTTGTTTTTTAATGAATGTACATGTATAACCAAAAAAAAAAAAAAAGTTGATTTGTAGCAAGTTCTGGCCCAAGTCAACTAAGGTATCAAGAAGACCACAACAATGAGAGGTATTTGTTTCCTTAAGGAAAGGCCTTTGTATACATGGATTAATAAAAATCCCATTTCTACTTATTATAGGAAGTTCCCTCAGATCACCTTTCTTAGATGACCCATTTCCAGGTCTTTTGATCATTATTACATTTTTAATTTGTAACAGTTTTCTGGGTTAAAGTCATTTAAAGACTTAGGCTGTCCATGAAATAAAAACTGCAAGTACAGAGATCCTTTTCTTCTGTATCAAACATGGAGAAATGAACAATTTTCAGGACAATTATATCCTTAAGTAGTTTAAGCATTTTCATCTACAATCTCCTTTGTTGAATTTTTTTTTTAATCTGCAGACACTGTTTTTACCTTTTTTTAGATTGGATGGTTAATGCAGGCTACCTTGGGATCATCTCCTATTGAATCTGTAGTTGCTGCTGGCAACATATTTGTGGGACAGGTAAGTTTTACCTCTAAAAATGGGCTCATCAAATTAGATACATTTCTGGAAGGTTTAGCTTTTCAGGGATGACAAAAAACACTTTAAAATGTGTACACATCCATTTTTATGTATGTTTGTTTAAACTTTCAGAAGAGTATCAGAAAATCAGTGAATTTGACATCTAGAGAGTCTAGTTTCCTAACAATGAGCCATGTCCCTTTCAGAGTTTAAAGATATTTAACTGAGAGTAGGATTTGGAGTTAATGCATATTGGAATCTTCCTATGTTGTCTTGTTATCATTAATTAAAACATCTTTAGGAAAATAGAATTTTAGAGTTCACTTAGTCCTTGCTAGGTTTTTTTCTGCAAATGAATGATGTTTGTAGTCTTTATTGTCTTTTGTCTGGAGTTATTGCCAGATAAAATGAATTATCCAGAGTCACACAGCATTTAACACTGATTTCTCCTAATTCCCATGTCAGCTTTCTATGCACTCTGCCATGTTGCTCTTTGTACACAGTGTCTATTTAGTATTTCAGCCAAGAAGACCTATGTGTGAGGCTTATGTGAACGCATAAACAAGCCACTTAACCTTTATGAGGTTCAGTTTGCTCATCTCTAAAACGAGTGGGTGTAATTGGATGTTCTCTAATGTCCCTTCCCAGTTTCATTCTGGGATTCTGTAGCCAAAATCTAAACGTTTGCTGTGGACTTTGGAAATTGAATTTGCAGAAAAATCTGAGTCACCCAAAACCAAATTTGACCCTAAAACCTGAGCTAATAACTACTCCAGGCAGGTTAATTGGGTTTTTTTGTTTGTTTCTTTCTTTCTTTGTTTTTGGCAAGTCTTTTTAACCAATTGGAAAAGAGGACTTAACAGTACAACCCCATACTTACTTCCCTAGGATCTGAAATTATTATGATTCTAGTAATAAAATCTCTTAGGATTAATTAGGAACCTATTTTGCGTTTGCTTATCATTTCCTGCAGAGTAAAAGGATTTGAAAGGCTGGTACTCCTAAGCTTCTCTTTAGTCTACAAGATGTGGTTCAACACACTCAACCTGACAGAACAATTAGTAATAATGAAGTGAAAATTGTAAAATTGCACACGTTTCCATGGTTTTCAATTGGATAATTAATATGCAAGAACTGTAGTCTATATTACTAAAGGGCTCCCAAGCTATAAGCTCTCTTCCCTACTGGTTTTTGTGCCTCCTTTCCTACTGGGCATAGATTTAAGTTCATTTTTTTTTCTTTTATCAAATATTTATTTATAATTTAAATTTTTAAAATTTTAAAAATTCTTTCTTTAATTTATTTTTACAAACCTGTTCCCCCTTCCACCTTTTCTCACCTCATCTTAGGGTAGATGTGGGTTTGGCTAGATTTGAAGATATCTGGCTTAGGAAGCCATTTCTGGGCATCTAACATTTGTTTCTATATATTTATTTTCCTTTTCCTGTATTTCTCAGCTATCGAAGGAACTGTCAATATGGGGAGCAGGGATACTAAAGGCGAGGCCTTCATAGAATTTTATCTATCTATCATCTATGTATTTATTTATTTGTATTCTGAACTTAAATACCAAATAAAAGGGACATTTCTGTATAGTAAAATGAATGAGCATACTAAACTATAGATCTCTATTATGTATAGCTTGCTTTTTAAATATATAATAAATTTAACCTTTGGCTTTCAAAGCTATCTTGTTGGGCTCCTCTTTCTGGTCTTCCTTCTGTTCTCACTTTTGCATTTTTAAAAGATGCCTCAATGACTCCCTTTTCAAATTTTTTCTCTTTGATATTATAGTTTTAGATCTCAAATTCTGACTTGGGAGAAGGAAGGAAGGGAACCCCAGATCCCTCAGAGTTCAATATAGACCAGGATTAAAGAAATCAAGAAGATTGAATCAGGGTTAGACAACCTACTGCAACTAGTAGGCTGGACTGATTCCAGGATATGAGGCTATTCGGTAGTTTCTAGATCAAACCAAGGAAGTACAAAATAGGACAAGCTCTCCCATGCTAGCAAATGGTTCAGCCCTGCTCCTGGAATGCCCCTCCAAAATATGCAACTCATTTGTAGTTATGCTCTCTACTCTGACTTTGGTATAAATGGATTCTTGACTCCTACCTTCAGATTCTGCTTCTAATAGTTCCTAGCTGGGCCACAATGGCCATTAAGTTAACCATTAACAATTAACAGGTATTTGGTTAATCTCTCTGATGCTTGGTTTTTTGTTTGTAAAACAGGGATAATAAAATACCTAGTACCTGGTTCACATGGCTCAAGTGAAATCATTTATGTAAAGTGCATTGCCCACTTGGAAACACAAAAAATTCTTATTATAATTTATATAGTTATTACAATCTGTATCTATAACATATAATTATAATTTTTCTAACATAGAACAGTCATGTTTTTGTGAATTCTGACCAGGGATTCAAAGTAAAGCAAAAAGAATGATATTAGTAACTGTTATTTAAATAGTATCTTCAAGTTTGCAAGATTCTTTACATATCTTATTTTGACTCATAACATTCCTGTGAGTTATGTACAAATATTTAAAAATTAATTTTATTTTTATTGTGAGCATCAATACCACACATGAACATTTCTGATACAAAGAATAGAAAAAGAAAACTGTATATTAGCATGATAGTTCCTTGAGGGTGAGGCTTTTTTTTTAAACTTTGTATTTGAGGTTATTAATTTCATTTTATTGATTTTTTAATATTATTATTTTGAAAATAGGGAGAGGTTCCCCCTGCATCACTGGACCCTTAATGTCTCTTTTAACAAGGAATTTTAAAAAGGAAAAACCCCAACAAAACTAATGAACACATTATATGAATGTTCTCTACTCCAGGACACACACTTCTGCCAAAAAAAAAAAAGGGGGGGGGGTCAAATTTGGTCATTATACAAGCATTATTTAGAGAAGAAATTCAAACACAACAGAGAAGATACAAATATCTGTACAAAATTTAAAGCAGGAACTCTTATTCTAGGGTCTATAGATCTCTAAGGGATCCATGGATCTATTTCAGGAATTCTATAAATAAAAAAATGAAAATTTGCATCTTAAATTTTTCCTATCTTCTAACTTAAATTCTGTATTTCCTTTAATAATTTCAAAACATTATTCCGAGAAGGGGTCCATATGATTTCCCAGGTTTCTAAAAGGGTCTATACCACACAAGAAAAGTAATACACCCTCATTTAAAGAATGATTTTTGCTTGCAGACTGAATCTCCACTCTTGGTCCGACCTTATTTAGCACATCTCACTAAGTCTGAGCTCCATGCAGTCATGACTGCAGGATTTTCAACCATTGCTGGAAGTGTCTTGGGTGCATATATTTCTTTTGGGGTAAGTGAAAAGATTTTAGAATTTCATTATGAAAAATTCAATCTGTTTCGCTTGCCTTCCATTTCCTTTTCTTGACTCTCCAATAATAAACAAAGATGTGGGAGCAGTGGCCTGGCTTGTGTTTGCCCTTATTAGTGACTATAATAATATAGAAAAGGTCTACTTTCTCACCTTTATATCTCTGTCTCATCAGCTATTTCTGGAAAAGAATATGAGTTTCTATGAGAAACTGGAACTAAAATGACTGTGTGGATAAATGTGATTTCATCAGTGTTGGCATTATTTATTACCAGGGAGAATTGCAAATCTTCAATGCATTCAAATCTTTTAAATAAATATAAATAGAAAATTCATATCAATATAAACAAATTAAATTAATGTTCTTTTTTATTATCTTTTTTTTTCTCAATAGCAATTTACCCAAAATTCTGTAAAGATAGTTTTCAACATTCGTTTTTTTAAAACTTCGATGTTCCAAATTTTTCTTCCTTTCCTCCCCTTCCCCAAGACAGCAAGCAATCTGATATAAATCAAATGTGTGCTATCCTTTTAAACATACTTTCATATTTGTCTTGTTGTTTAAGAAAAATCATACCAAAAGGGGGGGAAACTACAAAAAAGAAAAAAAAACAACAAGGTAAAAATGCAATGCTTTGATCCCCATTCATTCTCCATAGCTCTCTCTCTGGGTGTGACTGGCATTTTCCATCCCAAGTCTATTGGAATTGCCTTGAATCACTGCATTAAATTTATATTCTTGAATACCTAGAGTCTAGTAAAAATGTACTGATTGAGGTACATTGTGAGAAAAACAATTAAGTATATGCTCCCACATACATGTGAGTATTTGTGTGTGTGTGTGTGTGTGTGTGTGTGTGTGTGTGTGTGTGTGTGCATGTTAGCTTTCATTAGAATAAATAAATGTAAGCTCCTTGAGGGCAGGGAGAGTTTCTTTTTTTTCTTTTATATCTTTAGTGCTTAGCACTAAGGCACACATAGTAGGCCCTTAATAAATGAACGCTGATTGATAGCTTTTTGGATGATGGATTGAAAGGTTCTGTCACAAATGATTTGGATAAATGTGTTGAAAGGAAATACAGATTCATTTGGGGAATGGAGGTACTAGGAGTATTTGTGGATTAGACAAGCCTGACATGTTTCCAGAATGGCACAGACCCTAGCTATGAGGGAAGAGAAAGAAATCTACAGGAATGGGCAAGCCTGATTTATATAAATGATTGGGGAGAAGTCAGTAATTGTCCTTCAGTTAATAATCATGGAGCTTACATTCTAACAGAATTACATATATATATATACAATATATGTGTTTGTGTGTATATATATGTATATATGTGTATATATATATTTAATATGATACATAAAAATGAATCTAAAACAAATGATGGTTGGGGTGAAGAGAGGGACGTCACTAATAGGTAGGAAGATCAGGAACAGCTTCATGGAGAAGGTGACTATATTGAAGGAAACCAGGTGTTCTAAAAGATGGAGTTAAGGATGGAGTATGTCCAGGGCTGGGAACAGAGGAAGCAAGGAGGACAGATGGGAAATTGTGTATAACAGCCAAAAAGCCACTATGGCTGTGGACTTTTATAGAATGTGTACAAAGGACTAATGTATAAAAAGCCCTGGAAAGATAGGAAGGAGAAGATAGTGAAGCACTTAAAATGCCAGTAAAGAAGTTTACTGATCCTGAGATCATGTAGTGTTTCCTGAGGAGGGAGACAATATGGTCTGAGGTTTTAATGTGAAGCACTGTTCAATCATGTTTAATTCTTCCTAATCTCAGTGGACCATAGCATGCCAATCCTGTCCATGTGCTTCTCTTGGCAAAGAAACTGGATTGTCAAAAGAGTCAATGACAAAATAGTGAAGAACTCCTGGGCTAGATGAATGTTATCCCCCTTCCTGTCTGAGATTTTGTGATTCTCACTTAAACTTCTCAAGAAAAACATAGGCAGCTAATTGCATTGGATCTGGAGTCCAGAAAACCCAAGTTCAAATTTGTTCTCAGACAGTTGCTAGCTGTGTGACTCTTAATCAGCCCCAGGTTCCTCAACAGCCCAATGTAAAGATAGCAGCACCTATTATGAGGATAAAATAAGATATTATTTATAAGGCACTTGGTAATTCTTCAAGTCCTGTAAAATGTTTATTATTATTATTATTATTATATAAACTTTTTATTGAAAAAAATCTGATCTCTGATGAGCTTTCTAAATATCTTATTGCCTTGACTAATGCTTATAATAGAGTGCCTCAATGAATGAAGAAAATTAGCTAATTTTCTTTCATTTAAAATTGCAGGTTTCACCATCACATTTGTTAACGGCTTCAGTGATGTCTGCCCCTGCCTCTCTGGCTGTTGCTAAATTATTTTGGCCTGAGACAGAAATTCCTAAAATAACTCTCAAGAATGCTATGAAAATGGAGAAAGGGTAAGTAGGGGTTATTCGTCCATCTCTCACAAAGATTTATAAGACCTGTATAACCTGTCTGCCTCAGTAGAGCAGTTCCCTGTTTTGCTTCCCTGGGAAAAGAATAAAAAGAAAATTCCAAGTATGGTAAAATCTCAATTAACCAGAACATTCAGGGAATGATATATTCTGGTTCATTTAATTTTCCAGTTATCACTTAGGTTTAACCAGAAATCCTTTTTTTTTTTTTATTTCGACCTTCTTTGCTGAAAATCTTTCTAAACGTAATAATCTAATTTCCTGCTTTGGAAAATATAGTACAGTGAGTATAATTGAATCTCTTTGATTAAGGAGCTTGCAGTGCCTCAGGGTGGTGATCATTCTGAAGATCTGTTCTCCTTGAGATGTAGCATTGTAGGCAATTGGCCTATATGAGAGCTGGTCTGAGGATGTACCTGGAGAGGAAGGAAAAAAAAAAAAAAGAAAGAAAGAAATCATCTTTTTCTCTGTTCTTGATCAATCAGCAATAACAATACAAAAACTATATCTCAGTTGATTGAGACTTCTATTTGAGTAGTCATTAATAGTTTTTGAGTTAATTTTTATTCCAAATGTTACAAGCAAATGTGCAGAGAATCAGATACATAAGCCACTTTAAAATTATCTGTGGCACTTCTGCTTTTGCTTTGTTTATTATTTTTAACATCACATTCATTAAACATATCTGACACATAATAAATATATCACAATAATAATAGATAACATATAAATATACTACATATGTGTATTCAAACATTATATATAAACCTTAAAATGTTTAGGTTTGCAAGCCCTTTACATATATGGATCCTTAAATAAGAATACATTAATTGAATCAGAGTATGAAACCTTCCTCAAAGGACTGAAGAAATCCAAAAGAATATGAGCCTTAATTTAAATACACCAACTTGACATTTTATGAGAATACATCTGAACAAATATATGAAGTATATATACTTGCAATATAAAATGAAGATAAAATCATAGCTCTGGAGTTAGAAAGAACCATCTAGCTTAATTACTCTCCAACACCACCCCTTCGTTATCAGAAGTGAGATTTGAATCTAGATCCTTTGACCCAACTGAGAATCAAACTGACCTTTTTGCTGAGGAGTGATGAGGCTTTGTTCCATAATGGATATATATATATATATATATATATATATATATATATATATATATATATATCCATATAAGGATAACAAAATCTGTTTCTACAAGCAAATACTAATCAAAATAATAACAATAGTAATAATCAAACAATGAGCCTTCTATCAGCACTGAGTTCTTTCTCAATTCTCCTCCCCAAAAAAACATATTCCTGGAAAACACTTAAGCCAAATCAGGTAGTTTTGGGTTTTTTTAACTTAAGGTACAACATGAACTAAGCTGGCATATGTCTCCCTGAACTTAATAATTATCTATCTTAACCTTAACAACATGGGGTTCTAAAATGCACAAAATTATATAACAAAATAGAAGAGTTCTAAAATGTACAAAATTACATAACAAAATAGAAAGGAGGTTGAAATGCTGAGCAAAATATTTTCAAGGTAAGTATTTACAATTTGCCTTTACAAATAAATGCAATAGGCAGGCCTCAACTGGTAATGAAGCCTGTTGATTCAACAAAAGAACAGTTTCCAAACTGTACTTCTAATTCACATTCCTGAGATATGACTGCTTGAAATATGACTCAGTTCTATGAGGCAAATATTTAACTACCTACTTTGTGCTCACAAAAAGAATCAGTGTTTTCTTAATTTGAACTTTTTTTTCTTTTTTTAAATTTATTTTTATAGCTTTTTATTTACAAGATATATGCATGGGTAATTTTTCAGCACTGACCCTTGCAAAAACCTTTTGTTCCAACTCTTCCCGTCCTTCCCCCCATCCCTTCCCCAAGATGGCAGGTTGACCAATACATGTCAAATATGTTAAAGTATAAGTTAAATACAATATGCATATATCTGTCCAAAGAGTTATTTTGCTGCACAAAAAGAATCAGACTTGGAAACAGTGTACAATTAGCCTGTGAAGGAAATTTAAAATGCAGGTGGACAAGTAGAGGGATTGGGAATTCTATGTAGTGGTTCATAGTCATCTCCCAGAGTTCTTTTGCTGGGTGTAGATGGTTCAGTTCATTACTGCTTTATAGGAACTGATTTGGTTCATCTCATTGTTGAAGAGAGACACGTCCATCAGAAATGATCATCATATACTATTGTTGTTGAAGTATATAATGATCTCTTGGTCCTGCTTATTTCACTCAGCATCAGTTCATGTAAGTCTCTCCAGACCTTTCTGAATTCATCCTGCTGGTCATTTCTTACAGAACAGTAATATTCCATAACATTCATATACCACAATTTATTCAGCCATTCTCCAATTGATGGGCGTCCACTCAGTTTCCAGTTTCTGGCCACTACAAAGAGGGCTGCCACAGACATTTTTGCACATTTTCCCTCCTTTAAGATCTCTTTGGGATATAAGCCCAGTAGTAGCACTGCTGGATCAAAGGGTATGCACAATTTGATAACTTTTTGAGCATAGTTCCAAATTGCTCTCCAGAATGGTTGGATTTTTAATTTGAATTTTTTAAAAAATGTATTCTTTTAGCAATATCTCCAAGACAGCATATGGAAAAATAGATATACTACTGCATCATTGGAAGAGCTATGAACTAGTCCAATCATTCTGGAGAACAATTTAGAACTATGTATCCATCACCCAGCAAAGCAACTCTCAAAGAGCACAACCGAAAAGGAAAAAGACTAATATGTACAATAACATTTATAGTAGCTCTTTTTGATGTGGCAAAGAATTGGAAACTGAAGATATGCCCGCCCATCAATTAAGGAATGACTAAACTATGTAATTGTGATAGATTATTATTGTACTTTAAGAAATGACTAAGATAATGGTTTCAGAAAAACCTGGAAGACTTATATGAGCTGATGCAAAGTCATTGGAAAATGTATTTAAAACTAGAAAGATGTCAGAAATCCTTTAGCAGAAAGATTCACACAGGATCTAGAAGAACTTGTTTTTAATAATAATTAATAACTGCTGTTCATTGTAACTCATTTTTATTTTAAGCCTTTAAAAACATTTTTTTGAGAAAGGATCTCTAGACTTTGCCAGACTGTTTAAGGGGTCCAGCACAGAAATAAGGTTAAAAAACCTTGTCTGGCCAAGCCCAAATTAAAACACTGAGAGTAAGAAGATTAAGTGGTTTTCCCAAAATCATACAAATAATAAATAGCCAACTTGGAAATCAAACTTAGCTTTGGTGCTCTTTTCATTGTATCACAATGCTTTCCTTTAATAGTCTATGATTTGTATTGCAATGGGTATCATATTTTTTGCATTTATATTGATGGGGCAGAAGGTAGAGGAAGAGAGAGAATTTGGAACAGAAAATAAAATTTATTTTTAAAAAATAAGTCTATGATTCTAGATTTAGAAGAAATGAAAAGTCAGCTGAGAGATTTTGAAACAAATCTTCAACCTGTGTGGCCTCTGCTCCATTGCTTCTCCCTCTCCAGTAGTCCAATAAGTAAACTCAGTATTAAAAAAATTGTTAAGCCCTTGTGATATGAAGCTCTGAGAATACAAAGACAAATATGAAATAGTCTCGTTCCTTGATGAGTTTACATTTTACTAAAGTGGGGAAGGAATAGAAGATTTATATAGAAATGTATGTAAAAATGTTTGTGGCAGCCCTTTTTGTAATGGCTAGAAATTAGAAACTGAGTGGATGTCCATCAGTTGGGGAATGGTTGAATAAGTTATGGTCTATGAATGCTATGAAATACTATTGTTCTGTAAGAAATAGTCAGCAGGGTGATTTCAGAAAGGCCTAGAGAGATCTACATGAACTGATGCTGAGTGAAATGAGCAGGACCAGGAGATTAATATGCACGGCAACATCAATATTATACTATGATCAGTTCTGATGGATGTGGCTCTCTTCAACAATGAGATGATTCAGGCCAATTCCAATGGTTTTGTGGTGAAGAGATTCATTTGTACCCAGAGAGAGGATTGTGGGAACGGAGACAAGTTCACAACATAGCATTCTCACTCTTTTCATTGTTGTTTGCTTACTTTTTATTTTCTCATTTTTTTCCTTTTTGATCTGATTTTTCTTGTGCAGCAAGATAATTATACAAATATATATATACAAGAATTGCGCATGTTTCATATATATCAGATTACTTGCCATCTAGAGGAAGGAAGGGGGGAAATTTGGAACACAAGGTTTTGCAAGGATGAATGTTGAAGATTATCCGTGCATATATTTTGAAAATAAAAAGCTTTAATTAAAAAATGTATGTAAAGAATTTGAAAAAAGACAAAGCACTAGAAACCGAGTGAGAATGGGCATTGGGGGGAGGGGTTGAACAGAGAATTCTTCACAGAAGAGGTAACACATGAGCTAGACTTTGAAGAAGGGGAAGTCTCCACAGAGGGTTGAATGTGAGAAGGCATGCTGGTTGTGCAAATGCTTGGAAGAGGTAACTATGAAGAGAACTTGATTAGAGTGGAAGGAAGAAGAAAATCAATAGAGTGAGAACAGCTGTTCCTTCATCTGCATAATGAGGGAGTGGATCTTGAGGATTCCTTCATACTTTAGAACTATGAAGCTCCAGGAGGCTGAATAAGAATCCTGAGAAAAGGCTGTTGTTTGTTTTTCTTTTTCATTTTTTTTTCCTAGTTCATGCATCCTTTCTGCAGTCTGGTAAAGTTTATGGACCCTTTCTCAGAATGATGCTTTTAAATACATAAAATACAATACACAGAATTACAAAGAAATCAATTATATTAAAATAGAGTTCTCAAAATATTTTTAGAAACCTGTTCATAGACCCTAGGTTAAGAACTCCTAAATTGGAAGCCAAGCAAATGTCAAGAAATATTAGGAAAAGCATACAAGAGGGTTGTTAGTAAAATCAAATGTTACAAAGACGTTTAGGAATGAAAAATGACCAGTGAATTTAGAAATTCACTAGTTAACTTTCAAAGAGTAGGGTTTTAGTGGAATGATGAGGCAGAAATTAATCTGGAAAGGTCAGTGTAAGCTTTGATTAAATGGTTACCAGGGTCTAGGAACTATGCTAAGATGCCCTTGTGGAGCTCACAATCTAATGAGGAAGAGAACACTCAAAAGCTAGTCTTCCTTGAAGAGAAAGACATAGTGGACATTCTTTAAAGAAATCTTTTTTTTTCTTTTTTTAGTGAGAGGAAGAAGAGACCAGAGTAGGGAGAGACAGAAGGTTTTTCAAGAGGTAGGAAGGGATTGAAATAATGGTTTTAAAATAGTTTGGTGAAGATATAGACAAGGTTTGAGATTTAGAGGAAAGGAAATAAGGTCTCAAAGAAGTAGAGTTTGCCGGAGGCAGTGTTCTGAGACTTCTCCATAGAGACAGCAATTCTTTCTGTCAAGGCAGGCATTCTCATCAAAACTCTGCTTTGGCTACCTCCATCACTCACTGTGTAGTCCTCAGTTGACCCAGAAATGACTCTTTAATGTTGCATTCTCTTTTCTTGTTATAGGGACTCAAGAAATCTCCTGGAAGCTGCAAGCAATGGAGCCTCCGCTTCTATCTCCCTGGTGGCGAACATAGCTGTGAACATGATCGCCTTCCTAGCTCTGCTGGCCTTTGTAAATTCAGCCCTTTCCTGGCTAGGAAACATGTTTGATTACCCTCAGCTGAATTTTGAGGTACACTTTTTTCCAGACCTTTTACTCCAGTGTTATTGTTTCTGAGTGTGTTAAATAACTATTTGAAATTTTAGGTTTTGTGATAAAGACCAATATTCTGCTACTATATAGCATAAAGCTTCCAGCATCCCATCTTTTCTTATATGCATATTCAGTTTAATCTGGAAAATAAAGAAAGTAAAGAAAAATAACTTCACCTTCATAAGAGAAAGGGGGAGACAGAGAAAGGGAAGGAAGAGGGAGAGAGGAAGAGGAGGAGGAGGAAGAAGGGAAGGAGCGAGCAGCAGCAATTGAAGGGAATCAATTGAAGGGAAATAATCAGACAGAAAGTAAGGATTAAGTGCTATGGAAGTAAGAGTACATTCCTGGCTTTGTGCAAAGGCACAGAGAAAGAAGATAGAATGTTGGGTAGAGAAAAGCTAGAAGTCCAGTTGAATTATAGAAAAGAGTAATATGAATTAAGATTGGAAAAGTACTATAGATGAGTCATATAGAGGAAGACCTTAAATTTAATTCTATATATTAAGTCCTTTCTAATACATCTCCATCTTTTTATTCCTCTCCTGTACACCACCACTTGAACAGTCCCTAGACCTCCCCACCCAACCTTCCATGAAAGCACCTTCATATTTCAACCTACCTTCTTGTGACAAGCAGGTGCTTGGATTAAATCATGTCTTAGAATAAGACTTACATATAAGGCTTAGGCTGAGGAACTAATAAATAATTGAAATTTTTGGATCCATGATTGCTTAGAATCATTATGTATCCTCTGGTCTTGTTTTTGTAGGTGATCTGCTCCTATGTCTTCATGCCTTTTTCTTTCATGATGGGAGTTAACTGGCAAGACAGCTTTCTAGTTGGCCAACTGATAGGATATAAGACTTTCTTCAATGAATTCGTAGCTTTCCAACAGCTTTCAAAGATGATCACATTGCGTAAACTAGCTGGACCCAAATTTGTAAATGGTGTGCAACAATACCTATCTGTGAGTACCTTGGGATCTCAACTCATTGGATGAATATTAATATGCCAGTTTTACTTGTGTTTAATGTTGTTTTTTTTAAGTTGTCAGAACAGAACTACTTCCGAGCAGTGTAGGAAGAGACCCAAAACCACATTTGTCTGAGAATTTAGTAATGAGCTTGTCATTTAGTAATAAGCTACGTCATATTGAGATGATATAGGAAGAACTCTGAATCTGCAGATTGAACATTTATGAATAGTCATTGAATAAATTCAACTTTTCATCACTTCCTCCCTGTGAAAACTTAGACAAGCCACTTAAATTTTCTGAAGCCTCAGTTTCCTCATCTGCAAAAAGAATTGTGTTGGATGAGCTAGAGTATCACCATATCTTCACCATTCTGACGAAGGTACTTTTTGCCAGCTCCACAGATATGATGACTCGGTCAAGGTTATACAGCTAATGAGCTGGAGAGTAGAATTAAAAATCTAGTGCTTTACTACCCACCCTTTATAATGTCACAGGGTATAAGAGTCCCATCCCATGTAGTTCAGCTCCATCATTTTAAAGATGAGGAAAATGAGATCCAGAGATGAGGTGATTTGGCTAAGTTGAGACAAATAAGAAGTGTCAGAACTTCTTGAGCTAAGGCTAGCTGGCAGGTACCATGACAATAAATGATCTCTAAAGAATATGAGATTTAGAACTAGACAGAATTTTAGAAGTCTTCTAGTCTAGTTTCCTCCATTTTACAGTTGAGGATACTGTGGCCCAGAGTGGTTAAATGATTTGTTTGTATGGGAAATGAGTGAGGACCACAACATGGCATTTCCACTCCTTCTGTTTTCCTTCTCAGGTTATTTTTACCTTATTTCTAAGTCTGATTTTTCTTGTGCAGCAAAATAACTGTATGTATATGTATACATATATTACATTTAACATTTACTTTAACATATTTAACATGTATTGGTCTACCCGCCGTAGAGGGGAGAGGGTGGGGGGAAGGAGGGGAAAAGTTGGAACAGAAGGTTTTGCAAGGGTCAATGTTGAAAAATTACCCATGTATATGTCTTGTAAACAAAAAGCTATAATAAAAAAATAAAATAATATCAATAGAAAGACAAAAAAAAAATGATTTGTTTGAGGTCATATAGGTGGCAGTTAATGGGGTTGGAACTTGAATCCATTTCATCTCATTCCAAATCCAGTGTTATCCTGTTGTACTTTTAGACAATAAACAATGAAAGCTCAGAATCAAGATCCAAAAAATTATCAGGGGAGAGGAAACAAGCCAAGTGGTTACCTCCTACTTGAACTTTCTGAAATGGTAGCTGCTCACGACTAGTGTTGTGGTTTCACTTTGATTTGTGGCAGTCCGAAATGTATATTTATCTATTTACTTATGGAACTTTCTTTTTTCCATAGCTCTTAAATTTACAATATTAGAATTGGTATTTTCCTGCCATAACCAGAAAGTTATTGTAAACAACATAAAACTAGTGACATTAACTCAAAATCAAAAGTAATACTACAATCCCATATAGACTGCTTATAGACTTCTGTTGCCAGCTGGAAAATTCACTGGTCCTCAACATGGATTAATAAAATCAGGTTGTTTAATCAGATAATCCATTACCTAAACATAGAATTTTTCCCAATCCAACCAATTCAGAGTCAGTTACTCTTGACTAATTTGCGAAAACTAGCATAAATAAATAAATACACATTGGTCAATAAATGACGTTTAAATCTCTAAGCTGGTTAACAAATTCCCCACCTTTCCATGTAACATTCCTACAATGCTTTTAGATATGTTCAAATAAAATTTTTCCAGATGCCCCAAAGTCTAGGCAGCTAAATAGCACAGTAGATCCAAGCACAGGACTAAGTGTGAAGAAGACCTGAGTTTAATTCATTCTTTGACACTTACTAGTGGAGCTAGTCACTTAATAAGCCATTTATTTATTATTTTTCTTGGTTCCTCATTTGCAAAATGAGAATGATAGCACTTGCCATTTGGAGTTGTTGAAGTTATATAAGTACTTTGTGAACCTTAAAGCTCTTTACCAGAGCTAGCTATTATTATGAAAGCAATATAGTAGAATAACAAACCTTAATTCTCTTCTCAACCATCTCATGCACAAGAGAAAAAGAGGGCACCAGCGTGGTTTTTCCATTGTTATTCTACTTCCTACAAATAACTCTGAAGCATAAAATTGGCACTTTTTTTTATCTCCTACATTTCCTGATGTTAAATCAGGGCTTGATCTCCATGATAATCATAAATCTTTCCTGATGACTAATAGCAAATTCTACTAATCACATCTTAGGGCTAGATACCTTCTTTTAAAAGTTTACCAGGACTTATACAAATAGGAGATTTTGTTTAACATGTTTTTGTTTTCTTTTTCTCAAGTTTAAACTCAGCCTGGTGCAAAAGAGCAATCATTAAACAAGCTTATAGATTCTCAGTAAACTCATTCCTTGCACACCTCATACCAGGAGGTGAACTGATAAGGCTTTCACCTAATCCCGTTTGTTCTATTAAGTAATTACCAATTTTAGGTTTAATATGATGACAGTAACTCCAAATAACTCACTTAACAATTTTAGAATTTTCCTGATAGCCAAATTTCCTCTTAGTTTTCTAACAAAGATGAAAATATCCAATTCCTTAGATTACATTTACAAAGCACTATAAAACAGGATTAACAAGGCTAAATAAACGTTCCACTTTCTTTTAGCCGACAGGGCCCTCAGAAGTCTGACTGGAGAAAAGATGTCATTTTAATATAATTTAATTAGCTAACTCTATTTCTATAGCACCCAGCTTGTCCAGAGTGAAAGTCCACAGGAAAAAGTTAGGCTTTTCCCCTTTTTAAGGTGGGTGTCAAGGATGTTAAGAAACCTTCCCAGAATTCAACAACAGCATAGAAGCTTTTTTGTTGCTGTTGTTACTGGCTGAATTTTAAATCTTTCCAGGTAACAAAATCTAGCTTACAAAACAAACATGACACAGACATTCTGCACAGAGACGCAGACACAGACAAAAATGGCATGAAAGAATAGTCCCATCTTTGCCAAAAGCCATAAAATTTCTTTATCAAAATCCATCCTATGGTGTCTAATCTCCTCTGGCATCCCAGAGAAGGGGGACCTTAGAGTGCTTCTTTTCTAACAATCTGTCAATGATTCTAAAGTCTTCTAGGCTAGAAGTATAATATTTTTTCCTTTAAACTTTAGGGAAGATATGATGTGATATCTGTGATCTGAGATCCTCTGACCTTAGAGTGCTATTATTCTAACAATCTGTCAATGATTCTAAAGTCTTCTGGCTTAGAATAGTCCTACAAACATTGCTTTCTCTTAGTTATATAATCTGCTGGTCAGTGATAACCAAGCTGGCAGGAGGGAATTTCTTTACTGTGTTTGACCTAGAAGCTATACTCCCATCAAGAGGGCCTACCAAAGGCAGCTCAGTAAAGTCCACCTGAAAAGTTCTGATTCCCAGGGGATTTTCTCCTGCTAGTGCCTGGTGCAGGGCAGACTTATTTGTCCTTTGACAAATAAGGCAACCGTCCACTAGGTAGCATGCAAGGATATACAGGTCAGAAGATAAGAACTGGGTTCAGAACAGGTTTTGGAGGTCCCAGTGACTGCCTCCTACTTACCTTATTCTGCATTTTCAGTCAGATTTACCATTTTTACCATTACAGTTCTCCTGGGCTCTTAACTCTCAGGCTAATCATTTCTCCTCTTCAGACAAAGGTGGAGCAGCTAGACTTAGGGGAAATTAGAGGATCAAGACCAACAGAGGGTCAGCCCTCGCAGGTTCCTCATTCCCTGCCCTTCTTGCTTCCTCACCTGCAAGACCATCTCCTCTAACCTCAAAACAATGACCAGATTGATGCCCATTCACAAGTACAATAGCTGTGCTCTCGGGCAGTAAGAAGTTTTTCAAAACTTGTAGTAACAATATAGTGTGGGCTAGTTCCATACCCTTACTGTTGACCCTACCCTTTTCTTCCCAAATTTTTCCAAACATGCACCATTCCCCAGGCTTACTTAGAATCAGTATGAACATTCCCTTCCTTTTCCAATAACTTCAGGGCTTGATTGAGCATAAAGTTTACTCCCCTCACTAATTAGGTATCTCAAATATCCTTTTGAGACTCTGAGTCTCCCTAGGTAGTTTAGTCTTTTTTAACTTATTGCAAGATCTGGGTACCTAGGAGAGCTCTAAGTTTCCCCAAAATAGTTTCTAGTATTTGCCCAAGCAGATTAGGGTATTCTATATACTATATCCTATCACAATATACTAATGTTTTCTTCCAGTAACCAAGTCCTCCCATTTAAAAGGAGAGATATCCCTGCTTTCATGATCTAGCAGACAAGCCTAGAGAGCATCTTTTAAAATATACAACATTAAACTCAAAAGTTTGGGGTTCCAGACCAGTGTCACAAGGTATCTCAAAAGAATTTGCAGGCTTAAATCCATCTCCTAGTCAAGAGGCAAAGTTTATTGAAAGTAATAACACCATAACAAAAGTGGGCTGGAATTCTAAGGGAATTTCATCAGTGAAACAGAAGCAAGGAGATCCATTTATACAGCTCTCTATCATAGATATACTCATTCTGTGGCTCATAGGTAGAAAGAAGTGGTCTCCTGAAGGAGTGGTTCTTGGTTGACCAGATTATTCCTGACTAGATTCAGTCAGCAATGAATTGAGGAGTGGTCTCCAGAATCAGGCAGACTGGGTGTAGGAGTTTCCTGAGGTCAGAAGCTATCTAAGGAGTGGTCCGAATCAGACAGATTGGGCAGGGGGAGTTTCCAAAGCCAGAAGATTTAGGACTACTGACTTATTGCTAGAACAGAAATCCCCCAAGTCAGAGGACCCCAAAACCACTACTATATTTCTCTAGAAGCTATACCATTTCAAAACTCCTTAGTGGTTTCAAAAATCTTTCCCACTATTGTATATGGATCTGGATGAGAAGGGAGAACTATTTTATTAATTTTCCTCAAATCCTACACCAACTTATAGGATCCAACTCCCTTCTTAACTGGTATTAAAGGGATATATACAGGATTCTAGTAATCCATCCATTATTAATCCTTGGATTATTGGTTGTAATCCTTTTTTTCCCTACAAAGGAATGAGATATTATCTGACCTAACCACCATATTTGGGCTCTTCAGTCTAATTTTTATAAGGGTTATATTTACTTGGCCTCTGTTATGGGGTCAAGCCCAAACTTTAGAATTAATTCTATTTTCTTCTTCCTTTCTCAATTCTTCTAATTAGTATAATTTGAGTCCCCAGTGGTATCAATTGGATAGACAATTTGGTTACACTCATCTCTGGGACTAGTAGGAATTTCCCCAAAGTCAGTACCCCAGCATATTCTAATTCCAAAATCTCAGTAAGAGGTTCAATAAAAGTCTTTCCTCTTATACCTGGAATTAAGAGAGTTTTTTTGGACAATCTGGACCGGGAGCAATTGAGTTACAGAGGATCTAATAGCCCTAGTATCTATCAAGAAAACCAATTCCTCTTTGTAAATTTATCACTCTCTGGGTGGGTTCTTTCAAAGAGCCTCTGACACTCCTCCTTTTCTACTAGCAGTAGCTCTTTTGTTCCCTCTTCCCCTGTGGGTAGTCCTTCTTCATATTCCCTTTTAGTTCACAACTGAAACAAGTTAGTTGTGAGGAGTGGAGTTTTCTTGATCCTTACGCTCCCTCTGAAGAGGGCCAGGAGGAGAGGAAATAGTTAATGGTTTTAAATCAATTGAGATCCCTTCTTCTTCTGCTCCTCCCTGGGATGGAATCAAGGAAGAGAGTTCTGGAGCCAAAGCCTTAGAAGCTGGGGGGCACAGGGAGAAGGCAGTGTGAGAAGGGGTTCCAAGGATAGAATTTCTCTGGCTCCTCTCCCTCCTCCTTCAGAACAGATTGTCCCACGGGCAGCAACCACTCCTCAGAATTAGCAGGCTTCTTTGAATTTACCTATTGATTCAATTTTTGGCACACCTAGACCTTGGAAGATCTATATCTTGGCCAGAAGAATCTTCTCTGAGTAGGGCACCTGCCCAAACAAAACAGTATTTAACCATTTTATTTTTGTCCTTCCCTGTACATTTTGATGTGTTCTCCAGTTAAGACTAATATCCAGAAGGCTGCCTTCCACTATACTATTCAGGTTCTTAGAGCCAGCTACTTTAGATTGTTCCTTTCCAATGATTCACAGTATCTTGTCTTTTCTGATGGAGGACTCACCTGGTCTTATCCAAGGAAAATAGGGAATCTTTATGGACTTGGACCACCTAGGTTTTCCTCCAATTATCTGGATGTCTCACAAGTTATTTGGCAGAGGAGAGTTAGTCTCTCCCCTCCTACTCAGTTCTTGGCAGCCAAAGGGAAATGAGAGCTTTCTAAATGCCTAGATTCTCCCAATCCCAATCCCAGTCATCCAGATACCAAACCAGTTTTTGGCAGGATCTCTCCTCTTCTCACCAGTTTTTGGCTTTACCTGGGTTACATAATTGATTTGCTAACTTTCCTCAACTGGTTTACTTCCTGGGCCAAATTAATCCTCTACCTTTGCTAGTGCACTTCTGTTTTGCTTTCTCTGACTGTCTCTCTTCCGGGATTTACCTGATCAGAATGAGAGTACCTGAGCTGAATTCAAGGACCTGCCTAAGAATTCTGTACAAGAGACACCTCTCATGAACAAGAAATATCCTAGACAAACCCCCAAACTGTGTGGGACAGTATCATCCACAAAAACAATCATATAGATTTTCAGAGTAAGACAAAGCAAAAAAGGATTTATTAAGATTTTGCAATAAAGGAAGAAAGGGCATCTTTCATCTGACAAGATGTTTATCAGTAAAGAAGTGCAAAGCATAATTTCTAAATACAAGATTAAATAGCCTAAATAAAGAAGTCCCCACACTCCAGGCTGGCCTTTTCTCCCATTGTTTGGGGGAGTCCAGGCTTACATTCTAATCATGAAGATCTAACTCAGAAATAAAAGAATACAAGTCAATAATAATAAACTTAATTTAAGTTTCCCTAAAGAACTGATATACAAGCTATCATCATTTTTAAAAAGAAGTACTTAAATGCTATTTAAGGAGTAGTGGGAAATTGGAGGAGACAATCACCTGCAACTTTTAGCTCTAGCTCCATAGATTCTCCCACATATGTATTCTCCCACAGGTTCCCATGCTCTCAGTGGAAAAACAAAAATTTCCCAGCACAGAAAATAGTCTTTTGGTTGAACCTCACTAGAATATTTCACTGTCTCCAAGGTTGTTTAATACGCCTCTCCAAAAACTGCCAATATTATCTAGTGGGCTACTGGTACTAGTTAATTAAATATTTCCAGAATCTGAGAGTTGCTAAATTGCCAATTCAAGAGCATGACCAATTTTATAACATTCTATATCATTAATTGCATTCTGGGTTCAGGTGCACTGAACATTCCATGCTTACTCTGCATTCTTTGTGGTAATCATGCCCAAGGGCACTACAGAAGATGTATCTCCTATGTACAAGCCACCATTTTCTAATAATAAGAGTACAGAGAAATCTAATATCAGTAGGCCAGTTTAGCCCTGATAATTTTTATCTCCACAACTGACTTTATAAAACAAGTGACTTTCAGAACATACAATGTTTCCTATTAACATTAATTTATATGCAAAACTATTTAATCACTTGTTTGTTATCAATTATACCTGTAAAAAAATATGCAAAAGCATGGTAAATGAGGGGGAAAGCTTGTAATGTTATTCTTCCTTCCTTCTGGAAGAAAATCTGTGTTTTTATGGAACAATCTTGAAAAGAAATCTTATGCACATTTCAATCCACATAATAATGCACAAATTATAAAATTCATATGCCCTATTTCCTTTTGACTTTAATTTTTGAGGTGATTTAGAAACTCAAAATGACTGACATTTATAGTTATTCCTTCCATATTGTGGGGCTTAGAGGTGAAGTACTGCAAGCTGGAAAATCTGCATTAAAATTTTTGGCCCTCTCTTGATACCAGAGAAGTATGAATTTTTTCTTTTTTTTATTTACTTTCTGTAAAATTTTAGTTAAATATTTGCTCATGGGCTCTGGGTCATCTGCTGGCCTTTGCTTGTCTACAGCTTGGCAAAACTCCCCCAAAAATCTCATTTAATTTCTGAGGCCACCATCAATATCTTAAACTGCTTTGGGAAAAGCAGTTGTTAAAGGAATAACAATATATTTTTTTTAATTATCCTATTTGAACTTTGTCATCCAAATGCAAGTCATTAATTTCCCCTAGCAGATATTTTAGTTATGATGGACCCTAAAAGATACTGAGTCTCCTCTTTTGCTGACTGTCCAGTAGCAGCAGCAGTCTTCAGATAGAGTGAAAGAGAAGAAATAGTCAGAGACTTGATTCCCATATTGCCAGTGTAATGTTAAAGAGGGAAAAAATGCATTCATTCCAAACCCAAATAACCCCTGTTATATTTAGGTTAATTCACGTACATGGGCTTAAACTCCCAAAGTCAGTGTTATTAAAATGAAGCCTTCATCTCTCTATATTCTCACACTTTCTCAACAGAGATATATAGACATTTGTTAAGGAAACAATCCCATATGATAATTTCATTTTTAAATAATGTCAATTGAATACATTCTCAAGAATAGTATTAAATCTCTCAGCTAATTATAATTAATTTGGCACACTGGTACAAATGTATTTAGGCTTGATTTTCCCAACTTCTATCAGACTCTGTTCCCCTGTAAACTCAAAAAATCATTAGGAAACTTTCCTTCTTCCTCTCAGCTTTTATAGAGTATATCATTAAATCAGAAAATAATTCTGGGTAAAGATTAATTAGAGAAGGTAATAGCTGACAGCCAGGGAAAGCTGAAAACCAGAGACAAGACTGGGAAAATCATTTCTGTTTGAATTATTCTAAGAAAAAGAACAACTAAAGAGAGCCAAGTGAAGTAGGAAACCAAGGAGAGCAAATTGCCCTGTAGTGACTCCCACTGGCATTCTCATGCATTTTGGGCAGATCCAGTTTTTTTCTGCCATGATGAGCCGCTGCTTATCACTGGAATTCGTGTACCATTCTTTTTCTAGAACACCTTCCAAGAGGATGGAAGTTTGCCTATGGTGTTGATGGTGGAGGACTTTTTTTGCATAGAGTATAAAAAGTAGTGATTAAGTTCTCATGTTCTTTCACTGGGGCCATGGCTAACCCAATCCACAAAGTACTAGGGATGTCCTTATTGGATTCTACAATGTAGAATCCCTTTTTCATGAATTCTTCCCTCTTACTGAATGTCTGTAGAGCACTAAGGTCAGGTGGGTTCTGGTTAACAAAGTAGGGATCACTGGAATTAGATTCAGAATGAGGTTAATAATTTCCAATAAGAGCCCCGAGGCTCACCCAGTAGATCAGATCTTCTTGCAAGATCCTGATTTGACCCTTGATCTGCAAGCCCTCTGGCAATATTTACCTAATCACTTGGAAAATATAAATTTTAATAGCCTCCAATTCTCCACAGACCACTGTGTATATGAAATCCCAGGCAAAATAAGTTTAGCTGGAATTAATGGCTAATGTTAATATTGTATGAAACCCTGACAAAGGTAACAATGAAAGTCAGTCATTCCGATGATATGATAGAGAAGACCAAATTCAATAAATATTTATTAGCTAAATTTAAAAAGTACATGGAGCAAGCAAAACATAATCCTAGAGATGTAAGAAGGCTTTAGATTTTGGGGAGCCTTGAAAATTGGGTATATGAATGTGAATTCAGTAGGAAATAGGGAGTCACTAATGATTTTGGGGTGAGAGGCATAATATTATGTATAAAGAAGATGACTTTAGCAATGAAATGGAGTGATGGTTTGAAGCAGGAAGTCGTAATTATAGAAGCACAAATATCTAAGTTTATTTGAGTGTAGTTGCCATGTTCTATTCAGCCACTGTACTGTGTAGCATTATTTCAGAAAACTGCTATGATGATCCAATGATGGTGTATTTGGAGGGAATAGCAAGTTGTACATGGTAGATTTGCAGTTTCATGTGCAATTGGATTTTTTATTATACTATTATATGGAAATGCCTGTTTTGTGGTATGAATTGAAAATAAATTTTTTTTTAAATTTCCTACCACATAGCAGGTAGATCCTTAGCAAATGTTTGTTTCTTCTCTTTGTGTAGGACAGGTAGCCAAAAGGTAAAAATTTATCTGAAAAGATAGTAAAAAGTACAGTTCAGAAGTGCGAGATATATTGAGGGCCTCAGATGAAATAGGAGGGGAAGAAATGTAACAGCAAGCTCTAATAGAGGAACAAGCCAGTGGTCTTTACTGCTGTTAATGATATTACTTTCAGAAAGGCTGGAAACAATGGACTCTCCCTCCTCAAAAGATCATTAAAAATAAATGAATATAGGATACTAACCTAGTTGAAACTCACTTAATAAATGAAGACAATTTTATCTGAGGCATGAGGGAGAAAGCTATTTAATGAGCATTTGCAAGGACATGAAGCTTTCCATTTCCATTTCTAATACAAGTATGGGAACCCATAAAAATGGTTGATAGGTATTTATACCAATTCTAAAGACACAAGGAAATAAGCATTACTGGAAAAAGAACAGAATTAAGTTCCTTCTTCCTGGGTCCGGTGAGGTAAATGTGACACAAGGCCTTGCAGACTCCTCAGTTTTAAACCAAACACACCAAGAAAAAACAAAAAAAAAAAAACAAAAAAAAAAAAAACAAAAAAAAAACCCTACATATAGTTTTTCTATTACCAACTAGAATAAAAGAATAATTCCATTGTGTTCATCAAGCATTTATTAAGCACCAGCTGTGTGTTAGGTACTGTGCCAGATAATAGAGAAAGAAAGGAAAAAAATGAAACTGTCCCTTACTCCAAGAAACTTATATTCTACTGGGGAAATTAAATAAGATATATTGCCTATTATTCTTAGGCACATAGAGAACAGGGCTGAAGGAGTGAGCAGAAGGTCCATGTACCCACGTGAACATTTCCCTCCTATTTCTGTTTTAATCTGGCCATAGGAATTTACTTTTTTTAAGGTATATATAGCCTACTTCTTGGCATCCCTTGAAGGTTAGAATCAGAATCATGCCCTTCTGTATTCCAAGTTCTCTGACAGTTCTAAGGGTGATTATGGGCTCATACTTTTTTTTAAAGAAACAGGTTGATTGTGAAAGAAGGAGGCCTAGTCCTATAAAAAGCTACTTCCTCAGTTCCCTCCTATAATTCACTGATAACCTCTTGCTATTCTTGCTGAAGTTAATACAAGATGTCACCCCCTCAAAGAGATGTTCATTAAAAAGTGCCATATTTCCAAGGCAAATAGGCAGGTGGACTCTGAACACATGGATGGGAAGGAAAAGAGGAAATGGGCAAAAAAAGGCAGTGGACTGCCAAAGTGTATTACATGTGCCAGGATTCTAACTTGGAAGGGCATAAAAATAATTATGGAATGTGGGGAACTCAGTGATCGGTTGTGGATACTCCAATTATTAGTTGTTGTTTTGTTTCTTGCTGCTATTTGGAGGCAAAGAAGAATGGAGTGTGACCCTGCTGAATTTGATAGAAAATTCCCATCTATAGGACATTAGGATTTCGAGCTAGAAAGAATCTAAGATCACTTAGTCTATCTTTCTCATTTTATGGATGAAATTAAATGACCTGCCCAAGATCATAGAGCTAATAAGTAGTCACTAAATTGGCTTTCGAACCCAGGTCTTTTGACTCCAAAAAAAAAGCATAGTGAGTTAACGAAATTGCAGCTGAGGTCAGGAGAAAGAGCAGATAGATGCAAAATAATTTCCTAACCCTATGAGAACAGGGAACAAACCACATTCTGGAAGTATAGAATGATATTTCATGATAGCTTGAATTATTTTTCATTAGTCATTCTTTTTTATGCTGTCTGTAATAGGCCCCTCTCCCATATATGTAAAGAGCAAATGTCACCAGGCTTCATATTCCAAGTATTTTTTAAGACTTCAAAATATTAACAGTCAAGGCTTGTATGACCTAGTTATAGCCAGTCCTCATATCTGTGGGGAAAAGGCTTTGTGTATCTTTCGGTTTCATTTAGAAGAAGATAGTGAGTAGGAAGATGCAGATTTCACTGGAAAGGGGCTTTATCTAAGCAAGCTGGGAGGATCTTACTTTTCTAGAGCATCCTGACTTCCCAGCCAAGTGGCTGTCTCATGGGTCCTATCATGTTGGTGGTATTTTCTTTCTATAATGACTGCAAAATTGACTTTCTTGGTGAACAAAACCAAATAGGAGGCAAAGTCATATACTTGGAACTAGGTGAAGGCATAAGAAAAATCTGAGTGGCAATCCAGCTTTAGATACCTCGCTATATAGCCCTGAACAAGTCATTTGATCTCTGAGCCTCAATTTACTCATTTATAAGAGGGAGATAATAATGAATGATGTAAAATAAAACAAGTAGAACCAGGATAACATTGTACACATTAACAGGAGTATTAAAAAGATGATCAATTTTTAAAAAAAAACATAAAAACTTGGCTACTCTGATCCAAGAAAATTCCATAGATTCCATGATGAAAACTGCTATCTACCTTCAGAGAGAGCATTATCAACTCTGAGTGTAGATTGATGTGTGTTTTGTAAACTTTTTTTTCTTGCCTTTTTTTGGGGGGGGTATCTTTATTTTTTGTTTTTGTGAGCGTTTGAGTTCCCAGTTTTCTCTCCCTTATTCCTTTGTCTCCTTCCTCCCCAAGACAGCAAGCAATCTGATGTAGGTTACACATGTACAATTATTTTAAACATATTTCCATATCTGTTATATTGTGACCAAAAAAGGGAAAATCCATGAGAAAGAAAAGGCAAACCCAAAAATAGTATGTTTCAATCCACATCCATAGTTCTCCCTCTGGATGAGATGGCATTTTCCATCTCAAGTCTATTGCAATTATCTTAGATTACCACATTGATGAGAAGAACTAAGTCTATCCTAATTGATCATCACATAATCTTGCTGTTACTATATACGATGTTTTCCTGGTTCTGCTCACTTTACTCAGCATGAGTGTGTATCTTTGGGATACAGGCCCAGGAGAGACGTTGCTGGATCAGACAGTGTGCATAATTGTATAGCCCTTTGAACATAGTTCCAAATTGTTCTCCAGAATGACTACCTGACTTCTTAAAGCTGTAAACTTGAAAGGCCAGAGATGACTCCGGGAAACTTTTTGTTAGAAAGTGGTCCCTACAACATCAGACTTTTCTGAACTCAGCCTGCTCATCGTTACCTATAGAACATTAATGTTCCATTACACTCACATGCCATAACTTATTTAGCCATTCCCCAAAAGATGGACATCCACTCAATTTCCAATTCCCTGCTGCTGATCATTTATTGTAGCACAAGAGTTCTCTATCACAGTCATGTGCCACAGTTTTTCTCCTCTCAGTGTCCAATTCTTTGCCACCACAAAAAAGAGCTGCATTTTTGTACAGATAGCTCCTTTGGTCTCCTTGGGGTACAGAGCTAGGTCAAAGGGCAAATGGTTTTATAGCTTTGGGGGCATGGTTCCAAGTTGCTCTCCAGAATTTGGGCCAGTGGGAATGGTTAGAAAAGTCCACAAACCTACCAAAAATGTATTAAGGCACCCTCTGTCTCCTTGACTGTGTTTGGGGGCCATTTGGGGGACAATGGAGAGGTGTTCCCAACAGAGACATCGTCATCTCACCAGCCCTACTCATATTGTTGCTGCCTTTTTTCAAACATTTGGTGACATTCTGTCCTGTGCATTTGGCCATGAGATTTAACTCTTCATGCAATACAGCTGTTCCAGGCTCTCTCTTTGTTCTCCTTCTCTGGCTGCAACATATCCCGATGACCACTAGGGGGACCCCGCTATAATAATCCACAGCCAGCTGTCCTACATGTTTACTTAAGACTAGTGATATACTTCCTTGCAAATGCAGAGAATAGGCTTAATTAAGTAAAATGTTTTCCATTCCCAGCAGCCAATCACTAAAAGTAAATAGTCCTGCAAAATTCAAAAGAACTACAACCTTAGCAACCCTCGGTAGCTTTGTGAAAAGGTCATTATGGGTGCAATTTAAGAATAAAAGTGCTGATTAAAAATCAGAGTAAAACAACTGATTTTATCGAGGTTTCCAGAAGCTCACTTCTACTTCTCTCCTTCCCTAATCCATCCTCGGACATTTAGAAGAAGAATGTCCACTGGAGTTAGGATCTTTGTGTTCTGATTATCCTATTTGCCAAATCCCTCTGGAGAAATCATTGAGAACCCATAACTATGTTGACCCAACAACAAGAACAGGGATAACAATAAATCCTATGTAACTCCCTATGGATGCTGTGAGGGTGAGACGTTTGGATAACTCCCAGAGTTTCTTAGACAAATGGTAAAACATGGTTCACTTTGACTTAAATGCCAGGTCTGCTTCTGAATGGAAGAAATGATTCTCCATATGAGGCTGATTATTTTCTCTTGGGCTCCATCACGCCATTCCTTCCTGGCAGGACTGGCCCTCGGGAAGAAAAGAACAGCTATTCTCACTTGCTAAGCTAATTTCATCTTATCCCCCACACCCTCATTCTGGTAGCAATCCTGAGGGCCTCTAGAAACCATACCACTCTTCCAATCCAAGTGCTACGGCTTGTTGCCTCTGCTCTTTGCTAGATAACTGACTTATTAATCTAAACAACATACCTACTCTGTGCTAAGCATTGTCATAGATGCTAGGGATACAGGTGCGACTATAAGGGGATCCTTACCCTCAAGGAAATTACAACCTACTAATAGACTAATTCATTATATCTTAATGGTACTAATAATTGTTTTAAGACTCCTATGGATAGCTATATTAAGATGCATTTTTGTGTATATTTTCTCCAGCTAAAACCTTGTAGTTTATGGATTCATGGAGGATTAAAACTTGAAGGAGTATCTTATAGTAGAAGAAATATTTGGAGGCAGGGAGATCTACCTGACTACCTGACTTTTGTTGTTTTGGGGTTTTTTTCTGAATTTTTAAAAATAGCATTTTATTTTTCCCAAATATATGTAGATAATTTTTAACATTCATCTGTGCAAAAACCTTGTGTTCCAAATTTTTCTCTCTCTCCTTCCTTCCCCCTTCCCAAAGCAGCAAATAGTCTAGTATAGATTAAACATGTGCAATCTTCTAAACATATTTCCACTTGTCATGCTGCACAAGAAAAACCCAATCAAAAGGGAAAAAAAGAAAAAACAAGCAAACAAACAACAAAAGGTGAAAATACTATGCTTTAATCCACATTCAGTCTAAATGCAGATGGCACTTTTCATCCCAAGTGTATTGGAATTGCCTTGAATCACCTCATTTTTGAAAAGAGCCAAGTCTATCATAGTTGATTATCACTAAATTTTCTTGTTACTGAGGACAAGTTTCTCCTGGTTTGGCTCACTTCGCTCAGCATCAGTTCGTGTAAGTCATTCCAGGCTTTTCTGAAATCAGCCTGCTCATCATTTCTTATAAAAGAATAATATTCCATAACATTCATATGCTATAACTTATTCAGCCCTTCCCCAACTGATGGGCTCCACAAACGTTTTTACACATGTGGGTCATTTTTCCTCTTTTATGTTCTCTTTGGGATATAGGCCCAGTAGAAACACTGCTGGATCAAAGGGTATGCACAGTTTTAGCCCTTTGGGCATAGTTCCAACTGTCTCTCCAGAATGACTTCTTAAAGCTGTAAACTTGAAATGCCAGAGATGACTCTCCCAGAAACTTTTCATTAGAAAGAGGTCACAAAAAAAGTAAAAGCTACAACATCAGACAAATGAACCCATGCTATGGCTAAGCAGTTTACAGGATGATTGGATTTGGTAACTAGAAGGTATCTCGAATGAGTGGTCTAAAAATCTTTTTTTGACTATTACTTCTATCAGTAATGTTTCTGATAAATAAGCTGTTGAATAAAGAGCCAGGAGAGGAGTATATATTGTAATCAGGGTTAGATTATAATCAGTCCTGAAAGCTCAGGAAATTTGGAAATTTGTGAAGATGCATAAGGGTGGTGGATTTGGGAACAATTGAGATGAACAAGTGAAAGATAGACTTGGTTATTATGAAGGCAAAGCTTATGAATGGCTATCATGGGGGAAATGAGATGAAATCCATATTCTCAATCTCTGATTGGCTAATCACAGTTCTTGGACTGAGCTATAGTCTCCTTGGAGTGCCATTGTGACCCACATTTGTAGACCATTGACCTAAAGATTATTTAGGTCATGATCTTTTCTTATATATGAGGTAACTAGATTAGAGACTACAGGGGTTACAAGGCTTGTATAAAGTCACCAAAGATATTCAGAACAAGAATTTGAGCCTCAGTTTTCTGATCCTAAAGCTAGTGTTACTTCCACACTTTTTTTTAAAATAAGAATTATTCTTTCAAGAACACACAAAAGGTCATGACTCCTTTTTTATTTTGATATTGTGTTTTGATATTTATTTTGATAGTGAAGTGAGTTTTTCATTCTACATGTACATTTATAGAAAAAAGCAATAGTAGATCACCATAGACTTTCTTACTTTCCTCTTGTAAACCTGCATGATGATATGGCTATGGCTGAATCTATGTGTTTTCCTTTCTTTCAGCTCTCAAAGAGAAGGTCCCTTTTTCTCCCTCTCTCCCCTTTCTCCTCTCTCTGTCTCTCCTCATGCTCCCCACCCCCTGTCTGTCCCTCTTTCTCCCTCTCTTTTTTTTTTCTTTCCCTATCCCTCCCTTGGTCTGTCTGTCTGTCTCTCTCTCCATTTTACCCTTGTGTTTGTTCCTCTTTCTCCCCCTCTTTCTTTCTCAACCTGCCTCCCTCTGTTTCTTTCTTTTCCTCTATCCCCTCCTTCTCCCTCTCATCTCCACCCCCGCAGTGAAATCGCCTGCTTTTGAAGCCAATTGGACAAAATGTAAAGAGTGAGAGAACATAGTCTTTAGTGCTGAACAGGAGGGGGAGGGAGATGGGAGACATAAGAAACAAAAGCGTTTCCAGGAAAAGTAGACCAAATGAATACTTGAAATAATTTTTTTATTCCTGCCTTCCATATGCGTGCTGTTTGAAAATATCAACAAAGTGGTTCTCAGAAACAGAAAAGGGGGAAGGGAGCTTATAATAAATGGAAAACAACCATCCCCATTCCATCAACTTGAATGCTGGGTTAAAAATCTAGTTAATGAGTTAAGAGGGGGGAGGGGTGGAAGGGACATATGGTTCCCTACTTGTTTTACTGATTCTTTGACCTAGACCTGAATGTTCCAGGATCCTGCAAGACAAAGGGACAAGGATCAATCATATTCTTTCTCTGCAGTGTGATACAATAGAAGAGACATTGACTTTGGAGTTATGGCCATAGCTTCAAATGTCCACCCTCTAATGCTTATTTCTTTTGTGACCATTTAGCATCTCTGGACCTTAATTTCTTCACCTTTAAGAGATGAAGGGGATTGTCCTTGATGGCCCCTTCCTGCTCAAAGTCTCTAATCCCTACAATTTCTCCTTTTTATTCTTAATGATTATCTCATGCATCCCATTATCTTTAGAGTAGAGTAGACCTTTGTAATCTGTTATAAAAGAGACTCTCTAAAAAGGAGAAAATAAGGAAGACGAGTGCTCCATTTGTTAATTTTATTTCAAAACAATAGGTAAAGAGGCAATGAGAATGTTGCAGCTCATCTAAACTCCTTCATTCAGGGAGTATCATTTCCTAAACTCTGAACTTCTTATGAAGAATTCTAAGCAGAGATTAGAGAAGACACATACCTGTTGATTTGTCCAAAGTCATACAGAAAAGCAGTGAAATTCTGCCAGGCCAGAGTGAAGCAAAGGTCTGATCACACTCCCCCAGATAAGGGTGTAAAATGATTGATTATTGGGCAGAAAGCAACAGCTTCCATCTCTACTTTCATTTTTGCCATTTCTTTCCATCTGCCAAGCTTGGCAGCTTTGTCTCTGACTAAAGAGGAGGTGGGAATCATCAAGGAAAATTGCTAACCCTTATGCTGCTTTTGTTTTCTCCAAAAAATAAGGAATTACAGGGCCTTGGCTAGTAAGTGGAAGATCCAAAACAGCTAGAATATTTCTATAGATTTCCCTCTGCAAAGAGCACCTTTAATCCTAGACATCTGAGAAAGAGATATAAGGTACAAGTACCAAGATCAATAAGAAATGAGAGGTCACAGTGATTAGAGGACTGAGTTTGAAATCAAGAAAGATTCATCTTCCTGAATTCAAATCTGGCCTCAGATACTTACTAGCTGTATGATCGTTAGCAAGGTACTTTACCCTGTTTGTCTCAGTTTCCTCATCTGTAAAATGAGCTGGAGAAGGAAAATGGCAAAAAGTTATATAATTTGCTCTTATCACACTACTAAAAAGTGACAGAACTATAATTCAAATCCAGCTCCTCCGATGCCAAAAACAGTGTCCTTTCTGGTGTGCAATGTTGCTTTACTAGTCAGGCCCCAGAACTTCTAGGTGTGAATGTTTCCCAGCCATGACCATGGCATTTGCTCATCTATGTCCTGTTTACTTTATAGGTTCGCTCTGAAACCATTGCCACCTATGCCCTTTGTGGTTTTGCCAATTTTGGTTCTCTGGGAGTAGTGATTGGAAGTCTCAGTAAGTAATAATGCTCTCTCTTTGAAACTCTGTGTGATTACATTCTCTCTAATACCAGGAAAAAAGATCAGCACTGCATAGAGGAATAATACAGCAAAGAATGTATATGCCCCCCAAAAAAACCCCAAATATATCATATATATGTGTGTGTATAGTTTTTAATATTTAGCTATATGTCTATATCTCTATATCTGAACCATCATCTGTCTAATCTAATCTGTCTGCCTATCTAACCTATTATTTATCTAATCTTTCTGTCTGTATCTGATGAATCATCTATCTGTCTGAATGTCTATCTAGTTATCATCTATCTCTTTCTATCAATCTATTTAATCTATCAATCATCTATCTGTATCCATCATCTATCTAATCTGTCCAGCTAACATCTATTTCTATCTATCAATCATCTATGTCTGTGTCTATCTAATCTGTCAGTCAATATCTATCAGTCTGTATCACCTATTTATCATCTATTTATCTCTCTTTAATCTGAATCAGCCACTACAGAATTTCTGTGCTGATATTCAAGCCAATTTCCTACCAAGTAGGTAACACCCCCCACCCATCCATCCTGCCATATATACCTCTATTTCTCATAAATCATAGGAAATCTGTTGTATTTAACTCTGGCTGCTTTTGAGAGTAAAAGCCTTAGCCCTTCCTAGTGGGTCAAACTCAGAGCCATAACTAGCAATTCTGGATCCCAGGAAAAACACAACAAAATGTGCCTACAGTCAAACAACATACAAGGTACCCTCAAATAAACATTTTTAAACAAATTCGGCTAGATTTCCAGGTTGGGATAAAGATCCTACAAGTGGGGGGGGGGGGGCAGGGTCAAGACTAGAAGCTCATTTCATGGGAAGAGCCATGCGTATCTGATAGTTTTCTCTTAAAAGTAAATTACTATTGCTAATTAGGTGCTACTCTCCCTGGGAAGAATAAGTGACTTCTAAATTTCAGAGCCCTAAAAGAAAGCTCTAGTGGCTCCCTGCTAGTTACAAACCCCATCTCCCCCCTAAAAACTGAACCCTGGGCTCCTCTGTTCAGCAGTTGCTGCATTGAACAGCTCCTTGTGTTCAGAGCTCCTTCTGAAGAGGGAGGCTTTATCTGAACCCACTAACAGCTCCATCCTTCTTCCCCTTTGCCCAGCATCTATGGCTCCCTCCAGGAAGCGGGACATCGCCGGAGGGGCTTTACGGGCTCTGATTGCTGGTACCGTGGCCAGCTTCATGACAGCCTGTATTGCTGGTAGGTACTCTGCCCTGCCTATCTTTTCATGCCCACAAGATGGTAGTGTTTCAGTTCATGCTTCCTACCTAAGCCTAAAGATGGATTTATTTAAATTTTTTAAAAAGAGAGAGTAGGGGGGAGTTGAGAAATGGTCCCATTATTGTACTGAGAGTGGGTAGAAATTGAAAAGCTGAATGGGGCGGGGATAAGGAGGTGGGGAGTAGGAGGAAGAAAGGAGAAGCTTGCAAACATAAAGATTTTAGTTCTTTAATTAAATGAATGTCATTTTAATGTCTAATTTCTAGGTATACTCTCCCACTCTCCCATGGAGATAGATTGTTTTAGTCTTTTAGAAAAAGCCTTCAACTCAACTTCACCTAGCAACACAACTGAGCTAGTTACCTGTTGCCAAAACCTATTTACCAGGTATTGTACCCTTGATTACAACTTCTTTATATTCCATTATTAAGAGGCTTGTGGTAGAAGCTGACCTGGGGATATCTTGTTATGGCAATTTTGAGAGGAAATTCAAGGAGGTAGTACACAAAGAAAGGAAAAGTTTTGCAAATATGGCCTATTGAAAACCTGAGGCTCAGCATTTGTATAGTCTTGTTAACCTCAGCCTTTCATTTGGCTTCCTTTAGGTAATGAACAGACCTCCCCATCCCCACATCTTTCCCATCCTGTGACCCTTTCTGAGATCAAGATGTTCCCTAGTTACTGAGGTCAAGATCTGATGTTCTTTTCAACCTATAATATATCAGTTAAAATCACTGAACTGTAATAATATCCTGTCCCAACCATAAAATGTCCCTTTTCTTTTCCCAGGCCAACCTGTCTGTGAGGCATTAGTGGGTAGAGCACTGGCCTTAAGACTCAGAAAACCAGTCAAAATTCCACCTCAGACACCGGCAACCCTGTGCTGGTTAACTTTTCTATGCCTTAGTTCCCTCCTCTCATCTGTAAAAAGGAAAGGGTTAGTCAGACTTAATGGATGTTCATATGTCCTGCATATTTAAATCTGCTCCTTAGATCCTTCATCCAATAGTGATATAGAGATAAAAGCCCTCCCTTTGGGAAAGGCTTGATTCCAAAGGCCTAACATTTTTTTTTCCCTGAGGCTGGGGTTAAGTGACTTGCCCAGGGTCACACAGCTAGGAAGTGTTAAGTGTCTGAGACCAGATTTGAACTCGGGTCCTCCTAAATTCAAGGCTGGTGTTCTATCCACTGCGCCACCTAGCTGCCCCCCTAACATTCTTTAGAAATAAGTTATTCCTTCCACATTGCAACTTTCCTCATAAGGTTTCAACATATTGCAGATCAGCATAGTATTTTCACTTTTTGTTTGTTTTCTTGTGCTTTCCTGCACAATATGATAAATGTGGAAACATGTTTAAAAGGATTGTATATCTATAATCTATATTAGATTGCTTGCTGTCTTGGAGGGAGAAGGAAAAGAAGAGAGAATGAAAAATTTAGAACACAAAATCTTACAAAAATGAATTTTTAAAACTATTTTAACATGTATTTGGAAAAATTAAACACTATTGGGGGAAAAAAGAAATTAAGTGGAAATGTTGGGGAGTGTTTACCAAAGTCTCTGATGACACATATATAGCTAATGACAGGTTTATAGTATAATTTATTTATATATTATTGTATTATATCAACATATTTTATCTTTTAATACCATAATAACTCAGATTTTTTTCTCTGGTACAAAAGAAGGGCCAAAAAATTTTATGTGAATTTTCCAGATCTCAGGGAGGACGGGCCACATCCCTAATCCTTACAATTTAGAAGGGATAACTGTATAAACAAAGTCACTTATCCATGGTTATATGGTTGCCCCTTTCTGGGCCAATTTCTGGGACAATTCTAATAGGTCTAACCATGATCCTAATTTTTTTTTTTGGGGGGGGGAGGAAGATACTGTCTTTGTGCTTTATTGGAATATTAGAAAAACCATTTAATTCTTTTTCTCTCTTTGGCCTGGGGTTTCCTTTATCTACCAGCACAATCGCCAACAACGCCAGTGATATTTTACCAGGAAGCTTATCTAACTTGAATGGCTGCTGTCTGATGCTGAATCCAACTACATTTAACTGTGATTGGGTCACTACGTCATTCTAAGCTTGGCTTCTTCCCCAGATGGTCTTTGGCACAGGCTTCAATCATTTTGAAAGGAACAATGAAAGGAAAATGAATCTATATTATCACACTTTTTATTGGGGGAAGAAGAAGTTGTGGGAGAATATATAGATTAGTTTTTCCATCATAGAATCAGCATGGACTAGAAGAGAAAGAGAAGAAGAGTATAATCCATCAAAAACGATTCATCTCCTCTGTCCCCCATCCTTCTCGGACAAGGACACCAGGCTGTTCTGATATCCTGATGGGATCTTCTCTTTATTCTCTTCATTCTCATTTGGATTTGGTATTCCAGAACATTTCACCAAAACACAGGGATTAGTGAATTACTAAATTCAACAACAAAAAGAGCTCTGCTCACCTGCCACTCCTTTGGCAACATGAACTGGAAGTCCAAAGAGAGCCACTAGAACAAGTCTCAGTTAAAGACCATCCTGAATTCATTGATTTGAAACACAATATTTTCATCAGACTTTCAGAAATCCCCAATGGAGCTGTCCGTGTAAAAGCCTGACAACTGCTCAGCTATTTCAGAGAGAAGCAGTGTCGTCTCCTCCCCAAGAAAATGGGAAAAGATACCTAGACAGAAGAGGAAAATGTCCATTCCGCTCTCTGGTTCTTAAAAGGCACAATTTGAAAAACAAAAATCAAGAAAAAGGTTTGCCACTAGGTTACCATGATGAAGTGCACATTCACTATTCTTATCTATGATTTTGAGAGAAATGCTCTCTCCAGCTACGAAATCCGGAAAAGTGGTTGGGTCTCTGTGTTAGAGAGGAAGACTCCCAGTTCCAATCTACCTCACAGAATTGTGGGAGGGTGGAGAGAGAGTGATGACTAAAGGGTAGAATTCCTGAGTTCTTGTAAAAAAGGACACAATTAACTTGCAGGCTCAGCATTTGGTATATTTATTAAAAGTGTCATTCATGTTACTCAGTAATAGAAATTCAAGGAGAAAAAACCAGGAACATCATCAGTCTGGGATGCTCTCAGCCCAGCACGGTATGGTGAAACAATAACAATCAATCAAGTTCCATATGCATCATGTCTTCTGTATCTTGAGGCCAGATAAGTTTGGCTTCCAAGAGTTTGTGGAGACTTTATAGGATTGAGAGATTTAGAATATAGTTTCTTTCTTTTTAACTTCTCAAATGTTTATGAAATTGAACAACTGTACATTTATGTATCATGAAAATAAATATTAAATATTAATATAATTTTTGCTAGTGTTTCCATAATGCATTTTGTTTTAGGTAAGATCCTATTTTTAACTGTGTTTCTGAGAAATTAAAAAATAATGAAGGGGATGAGTTGAATGGGAGAGGCAAGCATGTTGACATCCAACACACAACCAACAAGTACAACAAAAGTCCTTTCTGTAATGTACATGAAAGTAGATCCTCCTATTTATAGTTATTTGTGACAGTCTTACACCAAAAGTTGGCCAAACTATGTCTGTGCTCAGAAAGTTCCACCCCAATTCTAGTCATTTCCAATTGCCAAAGTTATAATTAAGACAAGGTGACTGAGGCTTTGCCTTAAGGCCATCAATTTAGAAGATGCTCAAAGTAGTATGTAGAAATAAATGAGTTTAAAACCAAATTAGTAAGAACAGTTCATTAAAATTGAAAGTCACCAGATGGTGAAACTCCACTCCCATCTCCCTTTGCTTCTTTCTGTGTCTATCTCTCTCTGTCTCTGTCTCCATGTCTGTCTGTCTCTCTCTGTTTGTCTCTGTATCTCTCTGTCTCTGTCTTTCTGTGTCTCTCTCTGTCTCTGACTCTTTCCCTCTGTCTCTCTGTTTCTCTCTGATTGTCTCTCTCTCCTCTCCTCTCCTTTACCAACCCCCTCTCCCCCCCAAAAAAACTATATAAGAATGCACTTTAGGTGAGTGGCTTTCTTGTCCTACCCTGTTGTCTCTCTTGGTGGCAGGTATATTTTTGGGACATTATTGTGTCAGCAGGGACAATAAGCATCCTGAGGAAGTTTTACACCCCAAAAGGCTGATGTCTGAGGACTCCTAACTCCCTACCACAGGATGGAATCCAAGATACAAGGGCCTAGTGTTCTAATGTGTTAGATCTTAACTGAACCTGTCTTTAAAAGTCAACATCTGCTTGTTTGGGAAGTGTCTGGGCATAAGACTTGGTAGTTACACCTCTGGCAACTGCCAAGCACAGAGCTGATCTCTCCACTTTTATCCACTGGCCTTGTATTTTTTGCCACATTGCTTGCAGCTGCTTTTTGGGTTTTGAAGAACTTAAGGTGCTTTTTGAATTTCTGAGTCACCTAGGTTAAACAAAAAAAAATCCTAAAAATATCAGAATTCTCAAATAATTTTGCCCTTTTCAACAACAATTAATGATCATTTAAATGTCTAGAGTTCCAGTAAAATTTATTGGTATATGAACTTGTTGATTGAATCTAGCTTTTCCACTGGCTTAGATTTTTTAATGATAACAATTGACACTGGAAACTCCCAGGGAAGAAACATCTTCTATAGTATAGAATGATATCTGAATCTAGTCACAAAGTCACACACACAGTATGTGTCAGAGGCAGGGCTTTCGTTAGTTGAGGTTCCCAGCTTCAAAATGAGCTCTCCATCCACTCTGCCATTCTCAAGTGACATTTATATAGCATTTTAAATTTTGCAAAGAGTTCTTTATTCCTGATGGCATTTGAACTTTACAACAGCCCTATCTGATAGGTCCTACAAGTACAAATGAAAGAGAAAAAGGGAAGGAAATAAACATTTATTAAACACCTACTATATACTGGCCATTGTGCTAAATGCTTTACAAATATAATCTCATTTATTTACCTCATTCTTCAAATGAAGAAACAGATTCAATGATGATAATGCTATACTACCTCCCTGATAAGATAGGTTACAACAGAAAAAATTATGGTGATTGAAGTTCAGTGATACAGGAAATTCCTAGGTAAAAAAGGTATGAGGAAGCAGATGAGGTCACAGTGTTTTCTAATTATAGAGCATCTCAAAAATCAGAAAACCTTAAAAGAAAAGTATCATAAGAACAGAGTGTACTAGGAGGAACTGACTCACTTCCATACACACGTAAGATGAAAAAAATCTTCATTCAGATTTTAGGTAGACGGAAATACAGGCAAGAAGAAGAAACATTCCATATATTCAACAGAAGTAAACCATATGGTATGGAAGAAAAACTACTTGTTGTAATATTTAGCCTCATAAGAAAATTTAAAATTCCAAACAGGAAAGAGAATAGGAACACATAAATCTCCTGGAAGGTAAGATTTGTTTTTTGTCTTTGTATCCCCACTATTTAGCACTGGGTCTGTCAGACAGTAGGTACTCTAGTAAATGCTTATAGAATTGAATTTTTTTTTTGGAAAATATCATAAGCTTTTTTTTTTTCCTGAAGTAATTGGGGTTAAATGACTTGCCCAGGGTCACACAAGTGTCTGAGGCTACATTTGAACTCAGGTCCTCCTGACTTCAGGGCTGATGTTCTATCCATTACATCAACTAGCTGCCCTGGAAAATATCAAGCTTTTAATAAAAACTTTTTTTTTTTTTTTTTTTTTTTTTTTTTTTTTTATAAAGGATGTTCCAAAAGTCTTTAGTGCAGTTTTATAGCTTCAAACTTCTTTAAGATTTTTGAGATACCTATGAAAAAGCTGACACTTGCAAAGTGCTTTATACACATCATCATTTATTGTTGTTCTCCATTCTCCAAGAGGACCAATGACATCAGGAGGATGATGTTTGGCTTGTAAGTGACTTGCCACCTAGGGAGAAAGATCCTACAGGTTTACAAATGAGGAACCTGAGTTTCAGAAAAGGCAAGTGACTTATTCTTGGACATATTGCTTAGAATGCAAAGAATAAAGTTGAGCCCTAGCTGCCTAATTTTAAATCCAGCACTAATCCAGTCACTGAAATTACTGACCTCTCTCAAAAGAATGAAACGCATTTTGAGGGGTTAGTTTACTTAGGGTGAGGACAAATTTGCAGGGATTTTGATAGTTTTTCCAAGATAAGTCAAATTGTCAAACATTAAATGCCTACCCTGCTCAGATCGCCAAGAATTATGTTAAAAACTGGAGATTCAAAGAAAGGGGGGCTCCAGTTTAATTATAAAGCAATATGCATTAAGGAAGTCATCTCACAAAAAAGAAAATTACTTGTTGCTATAATTCTCTGTGACTATGGCTATGGTCATCTTATGTATATTGAGGTAACCAAATGAGAACCTTCTCTTTCCTCTTACAAATAGTAGATTAGTAAAGAATCAGAAAATCTTAGCATATAAAATCAGCACCTATCTTGGGGATATGTGCACATTAGATACACTGTAAGGATCTTCAAATAATAAAGTTGTGATAACCTTCCAATGTCTTCCAAAGACTTACCTTTCTTCCTTTTTTACTCTGCTTCTCTTACCGCCACAAGAGTAGTGTTCTAAAATCATCTAAAACATTTAAAACTAACCTTCCTAAGCAATCCATTTTAAGCTTTAAGAATCTTCAGCCCACTAATTTTTGTGTCTAATTATCATTCTCTCCAGCTATAACTTAAGCTTCTTTACTCTTAAACAGGTGTTCAATGGAGAAGAAATGTTAGGTCTTTAAGAACAATCTATTCTTTATCTGCAGTCACTAACTTTTCCTGTATCCAGGACAAGTTGATATCTGGTCAATGTTTTTATATTCAAAGTAAATAGTCAAATATTTACCTTAAAGGTCAGGCAAATCAATATTTCCTAAGTCCACTGCATGAAAAAAACTATAGGCTTAAAATTAATATTGAGCAACTGTTTTCTTATATATGACTTAATATGTTTACAAAGAAGGGTTTAAATCTAAGTCAGTAGTAAAAAGGTATGCATGACTTGACAAACCAGAAAACCAAGGTGAAATTGAATTGCTATTACTTAGCTCCAAATCCAGCACTTTTCCCACTTAGTCACCCCACCTACTGCCTAAGGATATATTTTAAACCAGCATTACTATTGTATTTCAATTTGCTTTTCTGACGCTAAGGGGAATCCTGCAAAACCAGCACAAAGCCCAATGAAAAAGGTCTTGGTCATTAAATAGTCCCAACTTACACGTGGAATTTCTTCCTTTTCACATTTTAAATATCACATCTGGGAGCTAGGAAGGCTTTTTTCTCTATCTACAAAACAAAACTTCAGCACCTTTGCTACAAGTAGCAAAAAGGTTAATTTCAAAATCTGAGAGGCATTCTAATTTTTATAAAATTAAGTCTTTGTCCTTAAAAATGTACGTTTTGGATATGCACAATGTAACACAACATTTTGGTTAGTCCAACTAATCTTTCTCTTACTGTAAGTCTCTCTCTTTTTCCTTGAATATTTATGCTTATCTATTGACCTTCAGTGGGACTTCTGCTGTTTTGGGCTTCAGTTTGAGTCCAATTACATAGCAAGAAAAGCTAAGGAAACATAAATTAACTGATGCTGAGTGGTATTTTTAAAATTAATTGGCATCCCAAATAACAAAATTCTACTTGGCCTCCATAAAATTGCTCAGCCTCACATACAAAACAAGAGTCACATTAGCAATTGTCCTCTCAGGGTTGCTGGCAAATAAGAAATGAAAAAGAACTATACTTTTCCCAGCATCAATATGAAAAAAAAATACATTTTTTTAAGCAAGGTAATTTACAATCATACCCTAACTGAATCAGTCCTGTGGGTTTACATTCTTTGTAAGGCAGTTTCATTTAATGGATGATTTGATTAAATTAAAGCTCTAGAAAGCAACTCATTTACTGGGCATATTTGCTAAAGAAGAGACCTTGAGTTCCAGAGAGGTAACCCCTCAAAGGGTCCCTGTGGTTTAACTTGAGGATTAAGTCTTGGGCTAATAAGGGCCTGTTTGACCCTTTGCTAATCAAAATCCTGCCCTGAGGACAGCCGTTCCTGAGGGCCAGTTTTTTTTACTGTCTCTGGAATATAGATGTACCAGAAAAGGCAGAAATGTATTCTATAGACTTAGGAAAGGTTCCACTCCTGCAGTCTGTGATTTTATTGTTGTTTCTATAGCGACAGACTGTGGTATCCTAAACAGAGGATGATGTGTTTGTTGCAGCATCCAAAAGGGCACATAGGACTGGAAAATTCTTTTTCAAAGGGCCACAGAATTATCCAGGAAGAAGTCAATCAAAATTTCATTTAAAATTTATTCAGTGGATTGGGATGGAGAAGTAAGGCAGAAATAGCTCTCCTGGTTTCCAAGTTTATATTTGATCCTGTTTCCTTATGAATAACAGCAAGAATGCCAAGGATACATTTTGGATCCTGGACTGCTCATCTTAATCTAGGGATACCCTCATTCAGGGTTCAAATGGGACATTTACTTGATCACCAGATTAAATCTATATTTCCTAGGATCATGAGATTATAAATTGGAAGGGACTTCTGGAGTCATCTATTCCAACTTCTTCATTTTACAGATGTGAAAACTGAGGCCCAAGAAAATTGAAGTGATTTGATCATGATCAGGTGTTAAGTACCCATGCTGGAAATTGAATTGTTGTTGGCTAACTCCAAACTCAGCATTCTTTCCACTTTAGCACTCCCCCTACTTCCTATCCAAGAGTCTTTGCAATGGAAAGGCAATTAGGAAAATATAAATTTAGAACAAAATCTAGAGTAGACTGAGACTGAGTAAAGAGCAAAAAGTAGTGCTGGTAAAAGAATTCAACAAACTTTCATTTTTTGAGGGAAAATAGGTTTGGATTCGCATATTTTAACATCTCAATTAATGTTAGACAAGTCAAATATCAAAAGTTACACAGAGGGGAAAAAAAAGAAAGATATTTAGCTTGTGAATGAGAGCTAAAGAGTTCAAGCTAAAGAGAGTCTCATAGCATCTAATCATATAGTCTAACTCTCACTTTACAGATGAGGAAATTAAGGTCTGGAAGAGATGTAAATGCTCAATGTCTTAGAAATAGTAAATAGCAAAGCCAAAGTTTGAGCTGATTCCCTGACTCCAGACCCAAGATCCACTCAGTTGTGGAAGATAAATTTATAACCAAGTTCAAGAGAATGTTGGATAAAAATAGGCTGCTTTGATAATAGATGAAAATCAAAACGTTTTGCAACAGTAAAATAACTGAAGCTAGAATAATAAGAAAAAATACAGACAAAGAAAGAAAATTTTTGTAAAAAAAAAAAATACTTCTCATAAAAGTCTTAACATCTAGAATCTATAGAGAATTAACATAAATCCATTAGGTGAGGAGCTATTCCCCCAAAACAAGTAAGCAACGAATATAAGAGAAAATCTTTAAAAGTACTGAACATTTCTAATAATTAGAGAATGGAAAATTAAAACAACTTGAGGTATAACTTTACAATTATCAGATTAACAAAGGCTACGGGATTATAGAATCCTCTATCTATCAAATTCCTTCATTGTAGCTGAGAAATCTGAAGCCAAGGGAATTAAGTGATTTGTCAAGGTCACATCTTAAAATCAAATGATAAAAGGCAGAAAACTGTGCTAAATGCTAGGGATACTAAGAAAAGCAAACATGGACGCTGCCCTCAAGAAGCTCACAATTTAATGGAGGAAACAAGAGGCAAATAACTATATATAAACAAGATACATACAAAATAAATCATAGATAGTCTCAAGAGGGAAGGCATTAGCCTTAAGGAAAATTAGGAAAATTCTTGCAAAAGATCAGACTTTGATGAAATGTGAAGTCAGGAGGCAGGAAGCAGAGGGAATTAGGAAAAGAAGTCATGGATGGTGAGTTTTATCATAGAGATAAATGGAAGTACATGGCCTCTGAGGTCACTTATCAACTCACAAGCAACTAGTGTGTTAGGTAGTAGGGATGCAGTAAAATAAATAAAACAATCCCTGTTCCAAAGAAGCTTATATTCCAACAAGAAAAAAAAACAAACAAACAGAAATATGTATATAAAATAAAAACAAAGAGAATAAATACAAGCTAGTTAAATATAAGGGGAGGGAATTAGAAGCCGACTTTCTTCTACAAGAAACCTTTTTGGAGTTTAGCACAGAGTAGGTGCTTAATGCATGTTTGTTGGGGGCAGCTAGGTGGTGCAATGGATAGAGCACCAGCCTTGAATTCAGGAGGACCAGAGTTCAAATTTTCTTAGCTGTGTGACCCTGGGCAAGTCACTTAACCTCAGCCTCAAAAAAAAAAAAAAAAAAAATACATGTTTATTGTTTGTTTGATTGATTGATAGAAGGCTATTGAGCTACATCTTGCAGAGAGAGATCCTGTGAGCAGAGGTAAAGAGCAAGAGTATCTAGTGCAAAGGCAGGGAGGTAGAGATGGAGTTGTCCATGAACAGAGGGAAGACCAGTTTGGCTAGTTCAAAAAATCCAAGAGGGTGAATCAGGTACAATGAGGCTGGAAAGGTTGGGGTCATATTGTGAAGTGAAACTGAGGTGTTTATATTTTATCCTATAAGGCACCATAAGAGGCTACATTTAGCAGGAGAGATAGCTGCTCATATCTTCACTTAATGAAAATCATTTTGATGTACTCAAGTGTAGAGAGTCAGGGAGACCAATCAGTAGACTGTTTCCATAATCACAACAAGAAATGATGAATACCTGAATCAAGGTAGTAGTTGTGGGAGGAGGGAGAAGGGCATATCAGATGTGAGGCATGGCATAGTTGTAGAAACAACAAGGTTTGACCTGATTGGGTTACAAGAAGGGAACAGCCAATAATAGCAGGATAAAAGACCTCAGATTAGAAGATTGTTAGAAGTTTTAACAGAAACAAGGAAATTTGGAAGTGGTGTGTTATTTTGGGGGTGGGTAATGACATTTTTAGATATATTGAATTTTGGGTATCTCTAGGATATCCAGTTTGAATGTCCAATAATGATGTAGGATTGAAGATCAGGGAAGAGACTAAAGAGGGATACAAATTGTGACAATTTCTGCGGTTACAATCCCTGCTTAAAAACAATAACTAAATCCATAGGCGCTAATGAGATTTCCAAGCAAGAGAATATAGAAGAGATTAGGGGACTTTGGGCCCAGCCTTGAGGAACGCCCACAGAAAAAGAAGGATCTAAATCAAAAAAGAAAACTGACAATGAACCATTAGGCAGATAAGAGAATTGGGAGAGAATACCATCACAAAAACCCAGAGAGGAGACATATAGGAGGAGAAAGTGATTAGCAGTATCACATGTAGCAAATAGGCCAAGAAGGATGAGCACTGAAAAAACATCAGATTAACTTTGCAGGGTGTACTTTTAAACCAGATGATGAGATCAAAAGCCAGCCAGCAAAGGTTTGAGAAGTGAAATGGAAAGAACTAGAAGTAGAAAGTGAAGACACTCTTTGCTAGCAGTTTAAGAAAAATGTAGGATGATAGTTTAAGGGGATTATATATGAAGACATTTTATTGAATTCTGAAGTTTTTTTAAATTTTTACTTATAATAATTTTGTTTTTATATCTTATAATTATACTTATAAATATATTAATAAATATTTATAATTATTTAAATTATTCTGTTTTTATATATTTTATTAAAAACCTATTGAAAGTTACTTATTTTATTAAGAAACCTTATGAAGGAGAAGGAAAAGGAGAGAGAAGAGAAAAAAGAGGAAAGAGGAGGGAAAAGGAGAAAGAAAGAGAAATAGGAGGGAGGGAGGAAGAAAAAGAGAAGGGAGAGAGGGAAGAAAAAGGAAGAGAAGTGATGGGAAACAGGGAGGGAGATTTGAGGAGGCAGACTGCTGTAGACAATAGAAGCAGATAGGTTTGAAGGCATATGTACAGAAATTGGCCTTGACAAGGAGACAGCCACCTCATTGTCAGTGTAAGAGAAAGGAGGAGAGAAAGACTTCAAGGGGTTTTGAGATGAAGAGGAGAAGACTCATTTCAAATGACCTCAATGTTATCAGCAAAGTAGGAGGTGAAGTTCTCAGCTGAGAGAAAAGAGAATGGTGATTTTTTTCACTTAACTGAGCTTATTGTTACAAATGACAAACTACTGTTTCAAAAATTTTAATCACTTGAGATAAGACCTCTAAAATAATTTTCTATTCCTCTGCTTCCTTTGAATAGAATATACTGAACATAAATTTAACCTTTTCTTGGTGGTGATACAAAATTTAGACTTGGAAGGAGCCACAAAGATCATACTTCCAACACATTCACTTTACAGATAAGGACAGTGAGCCCCAAAGAAGTAAAATGAGTTTCCCAAACCCATTTAGGATTTAAGTGAAGTTATGGGATTTGGCCCCATGAACTTTTGATTTAAAGTCAGGGTTCTCTCCATCACACCACAATGACGATTTGTAACACATCTCACTATTCTATATGTATTTAAGGGTTAGAAAGTGCTTGTCTCACATCAACTTTGTGAAGTAGTACAAATATTGTTATTTTCATTTTACAAATTATGAAACTCAGGCTCAAAGAGATTACGCTACTTACTCAAGTTCACACAGGTAAAGGAACACCTCAGAGATATTACAGGTTTGGTTCCAGACCTCTTTAATAAAGTGAATACTGCAATAAAGTGAATCCCATAAATTTTGGGATTTTCCAGTACATATAAAATTGATGTTTACTTTTTAGTATGCAATGTAGTATTCAATCCTACATCATTATTGGACATTCAAACTGGATATCCTAGAGATACTCCAAACTCAATATATCTAAAAATGTCATTACCCACCCCCAAAATAACCCACACCACTTCCAAATTTCCTTGTTTCTGTTAAAATTTCTAACAATCTTCTAATATGAGGTCTTTTACCTTGCTATTATTGACCATTCCCTTCCTGTAACCTAATCAGGTCAAACATTGTTGTTTCTACCAGAATTCAATAATTTAAAAATACATGCCTTAATTTTAAAAATACATTATTGCTAAAAAGTGCTAAGCATTATCTGAGCCATCAGCAAGTTGTAACCAATTTTTCTGATGAAGGGTTTTGCCTCCATATTGATGCATGCTGACTGATCAGAGTGCTAGTTGCTGTAAGCTGAAGTGGCTGTGGAAATTTTTTTTAAAAATGAAGTTTACCATATCAATAGACTCTTTCCTTCACTTGAACAATTGCATTGTTATTAATTGAAATAAGTTCAATATTGTTCTGTCTCAGGAAATAGGGATGCCCAAGAAAAGTGAAAGAATTGGGGGTGAAAAAAACTTTAAAAAATTTTTCAAATTAAAAAAAGAATTGGGGATAGGGGAACAATTTATGGGTGGACTAGTTAAAACACAATATTTATTGATTAGGTTCACCAGCTTCTATGGGCATGGTTCATGGCATACCCAATCACAATCCCATTACCAATTACAATGGTAAGATCAAAGATCACTGATGACAGATTTGTAAAAAACAGTATCTTCAAAGTGCAATCAAGCAAAGTATAATAAAACAAGGTATGCCTGTGGTAAGTTATAGAACTAGTCTTCAAATTCAAGTCCTTTGATTCTGAAACCTTTCTTCTTTCCAATGAACAGCTGAGTAATTCTGGAGGGGGAAAAAGAGGAAAAGATATATTCTAGAACCAAAGATACCATTCCCAAAGTAGCCAAAGTGAAGACAGGTTTATGATTGAAGAAATACAAAGAGATCCTTACTTGGAAACCCTAATAGGACTTTAAAATAAATAAAGTTAAAAAAGTAAGTCAAGAGATATACTATGTATAGAATTATGTCCCAGGTTAAGAAAAATCCCTAAGAACTGTGAACATGGGCTAAATGTATGAATTCTGGAGCCACATGTTTCTTTTATATGCACTTCTCTATGGATATAATCTAAGTTGTAGGTGGAAAGGGACTTTTCTGAGCTTTCCCAAATTCCCCTCTAAAAACCTCAAAATAAATTTTAAAGTGACAGAACCAATAAAAAGATGGGGCAAAACAATTATCCAGCAAAACAAAAATCCAATTATCCAGAAGATTGACAGGAAAGGTCTGTCTCATTGTGGGGAGAGTAGAGCATAGTTGAGAGAAGGTTATGTCTTGACAAGCCAGCTACAGGCCTTGGTTGCTACTGAATTAATGGTGATAAACAGATAGTAAGAAAACTAGTGAAAAGGAGATTACAAAAGACTTTTTTTAGTACCATATACAGGACTCTGTTGCCCTACCCATTCACAGTACCAAGTTGCAGCTCAGTCATAGTCCCAAGGTAAGGAAGAATACTAGCAATTGGGAAATGGATAAACTAGCTGTGATATAAAATTATAAAGGAATTTTATTATGCAATATGAAATGACAAGCAGGATGATTTCAGAAAAACTTAAAAGACTTAGATGAACTGATGCAAAGTGAAGTGAGCAGAACCAAGAGAAAGTTGTATATAGTATCAGCAATATTGTATAGTGATCAACCATGAATGACTTAACTATTTTCAGCAATACAATGATCCTAGATAATCCCAAAGGACTAATGATGAAGCATACTAGCCACCTCTACAGAAAGAATTTACATTATTTGAGTACAAACTGAAACATGCTATTTTTCCACTTTATTTCACTTTTATTCAAGTCTTCTTGTACAAAATTAATAACATGGAAATGTTTTACATTATTGCATATGTATAACCTATATCTAAATACTTTTAGTCTCAGAAAGGAGGAGAGGGAGGGGCAGAATTTGGAATTAAAAAAAAACCCTAAATGTTAAAGAATTGTTTTAACATATAATTGGAAGAAAAATTATTTTTTTTAAATAAGAGATGAGAGTCTTGCATGAAAAAAAAAAGGCTAGAGCTGAACGGAAATGTTTATTCTCAAATACAATACTCAAAAAAAGGAAGAGAAATCATAAGGGACTTAATAAGGTTATACTGTTTACATTTCTACTTCAGAAAATAATAATTGTAACTTAAGAACATTATCATTATTAAGACAGTTAGGAGTATATCTAGACAGAGAGTACAGGTATGAGTTGACTAGAATGAAATGATATCCCAAAAAATAAGAGGAAATGCATTGAGAGAAAGGAGAAGTAGAATAGGATAAATTATCTCACAATAAAGCACAAAAAAGCTTTTACAGTGGTGTGGAAGCTGGTAGAGTGGTAAACTTTTCTCTCATTAAAATTGGCTTAAAGAAGGAATAACATACATACTACTTTGTTTATAGAAGCTATCTTACCCTACAGGGAAGTAGTAGAGGAGAGGGAGGAAGAAAAGCAGAAGGCTAATAAAAGTGAGGGCACATTAGGGGGGGCAATAGTCAGAAGCAAAATACTTTTGAGGAGGAAAGAGAGAGACAAAATAAATGGGAAGAAATTAGAATGATAGGAAATACAGTTATTAATCACAATTGTGAATGGAATGAACTCACCCATAAAATGAAAATAGCAGAGTAGATTACATGATTTAAATATAGGTAATACCATAAGGGAAGTATGGAATAGTTCACCTGACAGAACTATGGATAAGAAAAGAATTTATGACCAATACAATAGAGGTAGAACACTACAGGATATAAAAATGATTACTTTTTTTTAAAATTAATTTTATAATTATTCATTTTTTGACAGTATATATGCATGAGTAATTTTTTTTATAACATTATCCCTTGTATTCATTTTTCCAGATTTTCCCCTCCCTCTCTCTACTCCCTCCCCCAGATGACAGGCAATCTCATACATATTACATGTGTTACAGTATAACCTAAATATAATATATGTGTGTAAATCCAATTTTCTTGTTGCATGTTAAGTATTAGATTCCGAAGGTATAAGTAACCTGGGTAGATAGACAGTAGTGCTAATATTTTACATTCACTTCCCAGTGTTCCTTCTCTGGGTATAGTTATTTCTGTCCATCATTGATCAGCTAGAAGTGAGTTGGATCTTTTTATGTTGAAGATTTCCACTTCCATCAGAATACCTCTTCATACAGTATTGTTGTTGAAGTGTATAGTGATCTCCTGGTTCTGTTCATTTCACTCAGCATCAGTTCATGCAAGTCTCTCCAAGCCTTTCTGAATTCATCCTGCTGGTCATTTCTTACAGAGCAATAATACTCCATAGCCTTCATATACCATAATTTACCCAACCATTCTCCAATTGATGGACATCCATTCATCTTCCAGTTTCTAGCCACTACGAAAAGAGCTGCTACAAACATTTTGGCACATACTGGTCCCTTTCCGCTCTTTAGTATTTCTTTGGGATATAAGCCCAATAGCAGCAATGCTGGATCAAAGGGTATGCACAGTTTGATAACTTTTTGGGCATAGTTCCAGATTGCTCTCCAGAATGACCAGATTCTTTCTCAACTCCACCAACAATGCATTAGTGTCCCAGTTTTTCCACATCCCCTCCAACATTCATTGTTATTTGTTCCTGTCATCTTAGCCAATCTGACAGGTGTGTAGTGGTATCTCAGAGTTGTCTTAATTTGCATTTCTCTGATCAGTAGTGATTTGGAACACTCTTTCATGTGAGTGGATATAGTTTCAATTTCTTCCTCTGAGAATTGTCTGTTCATATCCTTTGACCATTTATCAAATGGAGAATGGTTTGATTTCTTATAAATTACGATCAATCCTCTATATATTTTGGAAATGAGACCTTTATCAGAACCTTTAACTATAAAAATATTTTCCCAATTTGTTACTTCCCTTCTAATTTTGCTTGAATTAGTATTGTTTGTACAGAGACTTTTTAGTTTGATGTAATCAAAATCTTCTATTTTGTGATCAATAATGATCTCTAGTTCTTCTCTAGTCATAAATTCCTTCCTCCTCCACAGGTCTGAGAGGTAGACTATCCTCTGTTCCTCTAATCTATTTATAATCTCATTCTTTATGCCTAAATCATGGACCCATTTTGATCTTATCTTGGTATATGGTGTTAAGTGTAGATCCATGTCTAATTTCTGGCATACTAATTTCCAGTTTTCCCAACAGTTTTTTTCAAATAATGCATTTTTATCCCTAATGTTGGTATCTTTGGGTTTATCAAACACTAGATTGCTATAGTGGTACCCTTTTTTATCCTTTGTACCTAATCTGTTCCACTGATCGACCGGTCTATTTCTTAGCCAATACCAAATGGTTTTGGTGACTGCTGCTACATAATATAGTTTTAGATCAGGTATACCTAGACCACCTTCCTCTGACTTTTTTTAAAATGAATACTTTTAAAGGTTTTTCACAGGCAAAACCAATGCAGCCCAATTAGGAGGAAAGCAGAAAAATGGGAGAAATTTTAAAGTAAGTTTCTTTGCTAAAGACCTCATTTCTCAATTCATAGAAAACTGAGTCAGATTTATAAGATTACAAATAATTGCTAAGGGGTCAAATTATATGAACAAGCAGGTTCCAGAAAAAGAAATCAAATCTATCTATAATTATATGAAAAATGCTATAAATCACTGTTGATTAGAGAAATGCAAATTAAAATAACTCTGAAGTATCACTTTATACATATCAGACTAGCTAGCTAATGTATAGAAAAGAAAAATGATAAATGTTGGAGGGGACGGAGGAAAATTAGAACATTAATGCTACTTTGGGGAAGTTATAAATTGATCCCACCATTTTGGAGAATAATTTGGAACTATGCCCAAAGGGCTATAAAATTGTACATACCACTTAATCAAGCAATACTACTTTTACATTTCCCAAAAAGAGTTAAGGAAAAGAAAAAAGACATAATGTGGACAAAAATATTAATAGTAGCTCTTCTTGTTATGGCAAAGAATTAGAAACTGAGGGAGTACCCATTAATTGGGGAATGACTGAACATGTTCTGGTATGTAATTGTGATGGAATACTATTGTACTATAAGACACACTGAACAGCAGCAATGAGGTGATTCAAGGCAATTACAACAGACTTGGGATGTAAAGTGACATCTTTTTAATTTTTGTTGTTGTTGCTTGTTCCTTGAGGGGTTTTTTTCCTCATTTTTTTTCTCCTTTTGATGGGATTTTTCTTGTGTAGCATGATGAACATGAAAAAATGTTTAGAATAATTTAACCTCTAAACATTTAACCTATATAGGATTGCTTGCTTTTTGTGGGGTGAGGGGAGAGAAGGCAGGAGAAAAATTTAGAAGATAAGGTTTGGCAAAGGTGAATGTTGAAAACTATTTTTGCATGTATTCAAAAAAATTTATTGGGAGGAAATTTTTTTAATTAAAAAAGAAGAAGAAGAAGAAATGATTAGTAGGATACTCTCAAAAAAAACCTGAGAAGACTTACATGAACTAAGGCAAAATAAGCAGAACCAAGAAAACATTGTACACAATAACAATAATATTGTATAATGATCTATTGTGAATGACTTAGGTGCTTTCAGCAACACAGTGATATAAGAAAATTTTGAAGGATTTACCATTGCCAATGCTAATTACTACCAAAAAAAAAAAGACCTGATAGAATCTGAATACAGATAGAAACATACTTGGGGGGGGGGGGAGGGGAGGCTTTATTTTTCATGGGTTTTTTTCTTTGTTTTCTTTCACAACTTGACTAATATGGAAATATATTTTATATGACTGCCTATGTATAACACATTAAATTACTTCCCTTCTCACTAAAAAGGAAGGGAAGGAGAGAATTCGGAACTCAAAATTTTAAAAAATGAATGCAAAAAATTGTTTTAACATATAATTGGAAAAAATATTTTAAAAAATACTCTAAGTTCGGGCCAATCTTTTCACTGAACCTATGTGTATATGTGCTCAAAGTTTAGGGGAGAAACATTTTGTTAATATTGTTCTTAGGATGCTAGTTCATATTTCTTTGTTTTAAATGATTGGGAACTCCTGAATTAAAATGTTAAAGTTTGACTCCCAAACTGTTCTCTTTCTGTGTCTCTATCTCTTTGTCTCTTATTCTCTCTTTCCGTCTGTCTCTCTCTGTCTCTGTCTTTCTTATTCTTTCTGTCTCTCTTTCCCCTCCTCCCTCTTACATATCTCATTTCTCATTTCTTTCATTTTCATTCTCTTTTGATTTTTTTTCCCCTTCTGTCTTAAAACACCTGTGCATACTCATTCAACTTGTGAATATGAGTTAGGAAGTAGTCCAGAGGTCATACTGCATATATAAAGAACTTTATAAATTTTAAAGAATTATCATAAATGTGAAGTATTATTACAAGTGCAACTGAGAGTCATTGGAAGGGCACTCAGTAATTGAAGGTTATATTTTGTTCGGGGTAGACTCCTCAGATATAGGTAAAAGGGAGAGAAGCATACTATAAAAAGAATGAAATTGCAAATTGTATAAAGGCAAGCTTGGAAGGGTTTTAGCCATAACACTCATTTATTATCTTATTCTAATAAGCATATGGCACAATGGAAAATAATATTGGAGTTGTTATCAAAAGCCCTGGTCCAAATCCAGACTCTGTTACTCACTATGTGACCTCAGCCAAATCATTTAACATGAGCCCCTCAGTGTTCTTAGAACTCTGGACCTTTAAAGATTCTTTTTTAAGAGAGGCAGTTAGGTGATTCAATGGGATGTAACACCTGACTTGAGTTCAAATTTGGCCTCACACTAGCTGTGTGGCCATTGCCTCTTCTCCCAATGATCAAGACCTCTCTCCCCTCCCAAAAAGAATAATTTTAAGAGAACTCAGGTTAAGTAAAGGGAAATGGTCAAGAAATGCTAACAATGACCAAAAAACATACTGGTAAAAAGAGGAAGGTTAAGGTACTTCAGGGAGGAAGGGATAATGGAAACAGACAACCAGGAAAAGCTAATTCTACTCATTTTTTCTTTGATTTTTGTTTTCTCTGCCAAAAATAGAATAATATTTAGTTTGGAAGGGTATGGAACCTATCTTATATGTCCTTTTATTTCCATTAGTATCTAGCATAGTGAATTTCACATAACAAGTGCTTGGAAAGTGTTTTCTGAATGAATGAAATTAGCTATGGGAAAGAAAGCAATGAGGGAAGACAAAGTAGGGGAATGGAAAGTAAATATTTATTAAACACATTTTAAGCACTTCACAATATTATCTCATATGATCCTCTCAATAATTCTGGGCGGTAGGCTTTATTATTATCCTTAGAGATGAAGTGACTTCACCAGGATCACACAACCAGTAAGTATCTGAGACCAAGGAAAATTAGAAAGTAGTCTGGCAGAAACTAGGCATGGGTTAAGATCTCACACTATAAAACAAGATAAACTCAAAATGGTACATAATTTAGACATGAGGGGTGATACCATAAACAAATTGGGGGGAGAGTAGAAGAAATAACTTAGATATATGGATAAGGAAAGAGTTCATGACCAAATAAGAGATAGAAATTCATGGGAGACATGATGGATAGTTTTGATTATATATAAAATCTAAAAGCTTTTGCACAAACAAAATCAGTGAAGTCATAATTAGAAGGAAAACAGGAAACTCAGGTGGGGGCATTTTGTAATAATTTTTTCTGGTAAAAAGTCATTTCTCAAATGTATAGATTTATCTATTTTATAGAATTCTCCCTATTCAGAAATGAGCCAAATTTATAAAAAATAGGGGCCATTCCCCAATTTTCTAGTGTTGGATAAAATATTAATTGTAAAGGACTATGCCTAAGTGTGAAGGGGCAGATCAGTTCGCTGGAAAGCCCCCACAGATGTGAATTATAACACTTTGAAGGAATTGCAAAGCAGCCTTTACTAACTCAGATGTTGCTTGTGAATTGGGAATGAAATAAATTGGAGGCAAGAGGGAAGAGGAGAGAGGTCAGAGAATGCACCTGCCTCTCAGTCTCCTTGTATCATTATCATCATCTCACATGAAGGGATTTATCTGCTGGTCAGAATTAGATCCCCAGTAGCCATTAGCAAGAGCCTCCCTTACCATCCAGCAGCCACTAGCGGGTTGTTCCCGTAACAGTTAATGATTTAGATTAAATCTAAAAATGTGTTATGGATTTCTGGAGAAGTAGTTGTTTAAAACACTTGCTCTGATTAGGATGCCCTAGCTTTTTGAGGTTCAGAACATAGGACCTTCAAAGATTCTTTATGATCACTCCAGACAGAGTATTTGGAGACCCAGAGCTAAAGGATATGAAGAGGCAGTTTTCAGAAGAAAAAATCAAAGCTATCAATAATTATATGAAAAAGTGCTCTAAATCACTAATAATTAGAGAAATGCAAATTAAAATGATTCTAAGGTATCAACTCACACACAACAGATGGGCTAAAATTTCAGATAAGGAAAATAAATGCTGGAGTGGATAATGGGAAAACAAGTATACTAAAGCATTGTTGTTGGAGCTATGAACTGTCCAATAATTCTAGAAAACAATTTGGAATTATGCCTAAATAATGGGGTAGGGGTTAGGTGATGGTCATACCTGAGACTCAGCAACTAGAAAGAAGAAAAGTTTGAAAGAGGGAGACCTATCAGAGCTATTTTAATAGTACAGGTGTGAGATGATGAAGGTCTGTACAAAGAAAGAGCAATATCAAAAGAGATATGGGGGGGGGGTGTAGATTACAAAAGTAGATCAACAGAGGAAAATGAGCAGACAACAGAAAAAGATTCTTACCATAAAAGTAGATCAATGGGATTTGTTGGATATCATGAGGAGAGAGATTAAAAAGGTAAGGATAACAATTAAGTTGCTAGCCTGGATAGCTGGAGCAATGACAGTGCTCTCAGGAGGAAATTAGAAATTAGAAAGAATTTGGAAGAAAAGATAATCTAATGATCAGTTTGGGACATGTCATATATAATGGAGATAAATTAGAACCATTCCCAATAAGATCAGGATTGGCCCCTATCACCATTACTATGATGGATATGGATTTTTTCAACAGCTAGGTGATTCAGGTCGGTTCCAATGGTCTTGTGATGGAGAGAGCCACATGCATCAAGAGACTGTGGGGACTGAGTGTGGATCACAATATAGAATTTTCACTTTTTTGTTGTTGTTTACTTGCACTTTGTTTTCTTTCTCATTTTCCCCCTTTTTGATCTGATTTTTCTTATGCAGCATGATAATTGTGGAAATATATATATACATACATGTATATATGAACAGCATATGTTTAACATATATTGGATTGCTTGCCCTCATCTTGGGGAAGGGAAGGAGAAAAAAAATTGGAAAATAAAGTTTTACAAGGATGAATTTTAAAGATTTATCTATGCATTATTTTGAAAATAAAAAGCTTTATAAAAAAGATGATAATGATGATGATAGCTAAGATTTATGAATCATTTTAAGGTTTTTATAATATATTTATATGCTAGTTGTATAGATTACTGGCCTGAAATTAAGAAGATCTAAATTCAAATATGACCTCAGATGCTTCCTAGCTGGGCAACCCTAGGCAAGCCACTTAGTTTCTGTTTGCCTCAGTTTCCTCATCTGTTGTAATAGCAACTATCTCCCAGAGTTGTTGTGTGTATCAAATGAAATAATAATTGTAAAGTACGTAACATAGTGCCTACCACATAGTACTATTTAAAGTTTAGCTAGTGTTATTATGTTATGTTGTATTATACAATATTTATATATGTTAACACATATATATAACTCATTTGATCCTAACAACAACCTTGTGAGATAGATGCTATTATTGTTCTTGAACCCATTTTACAGATGAGAAAAACAAGGCAATAACAAAATGATTAAGTGACTTACTTAAGGTCATTTAGCTAGTAAGTATTTAAGGCAAGATTTGAAGTCATGTCTTCTTGACTCCATCCCTTGCTTAATTCATTTTGCCACCTAGCTGCTTGGGACATGCAGTTTGAGATATTTAATAAGAAACTGAGGCTGCAAGACTGGGGATCAGGAGAGAAAGTAGTACTAATTTAAGTAAACTGAGGTGAAAGTAGTCCCTATAATTTCTCAATGGATTTCTTCATTATTATTCCATCTGGTGGGAATTTCAGATTTTCAAAATATTAGGTATATGGACAGTAGGGCAACCGTTTTGGTCAAAAGTCCTATTGATCTTGTCTCAAAGAAAGGTGTTGAGTGAACTAGACGGTATAGTATACAAAGTGGAGTTGAGGATCTGAATTTGTATTTTACTACAAATACTAGGCAAATCATTGGACCTCTCTCAGCCTCCATTTTCTCAAGGGATAATAATAGCTTCCCCTCACACACACTCACAGGAATATTGGGAAGATCAAAATGAGATGACATGTAAAATGTTTTCCAAATGAAGCATTGTATAAATGTCAGCTACTATTATTGTTGTTCTTCACAAAAGAACACCCATGTAAATGTAAAGGTGTCAGATGGCAGGAAAAGAGGGAGGGTGGTCAGTGTTGGAAACAAGGGTCAGAAAAAATGAAATAATTCTTCCTTTTCTGTCACATTTTAATGGTTTGATGAAAATGTATCACAACTCTCAGCACCCATCCCCTCACCGAAACAGTCCCAGCTTTTCCTTTACCTTTAGAACTACTGGCAAAGGGAAATTTTATTTCCCCAAGCTTTGTTGTAGTGAGATGGGTTAAGCCCTTGCAAACCACTGCCTGTTCTATTTATCTGGCTGTCTGTGTGAATGTGATTCACTTCCTCCTCTCATAAATCCATATTTCTTGTTTCCTCCTGACTGGATTGACAGCTCCAATTTACAGAATTTGCCACCAATACTCCTGATATCTCACCATCTTCCCTCTTTTTCTCCTCCAACTCCCTGACTCCCAGAGTCTAATCAGATTAGCACTCAACAAATGGGAAAACAGTAAGAATCAGTCAAGGATTAAGCTTGCTGTTCCCAATGTATTTGGAAACTCAAAGCCGACCACGATATTCTCCTGTTGCTAAGGCACAGGTGACTCAAAATATAGTCACCAGCCTATGAACTGAAAGGTACTGATCACTATGCACTGGTTGCCATGGTGAGGACAGAATGGGGATATTTTCTCCATATTCATTGGCGACTTGAATGTCAGGTGATCAGAAATGTCTGGGAGTTCTAATAGCCCTTTATCAAATCATTAAAATGTAGGTTTTTGCATTCAGTTGTATGCAGTGGGTTTTAGGACTATGTTTTACAAAAGAAAAGGGGTAAAAGAGGGGAGTAGAATAGGGTGAGTTCAGCCACCCAGACAAAAGGAAAATACAATGTAAATTCCTCACTAATGAAATATTTTTCATGCCTTTTTCACAGGAAAGTTTCTACCAAATCTCTATTACTATGATATTTAAGTGAAGAAATTACTCCTCTCCATTCTGGTGACATAAATTAAAACCGTAAGATAAAATAGATAATTTTAGAGAATGTAGTAGATTGCAATTAGACTAAAATAATTAATAATAATAAAATAATGATAATAACTGGTATTTGTATTGTACTTTAAAATTTATGATGCACTTTACATACATAACTTCATTTTCACCCGCAAAACAGTCCTGTGAAGTAGAGACAATAGATATTAAGTAGACAAAAGACAATAGTTATCCCTTTTTTACACATAAGGAAAGTCAGTCTCAGAGACTTGAAGTGCAGGTCCACATAGCTAGTAACCATTAGAGGGAAGATTTAAATCTAGATATTCCTGGCTCCAACTATAATATTCTAACCATTTTGTCATAGCTCAGTCTTCCAAAATAACAATAGCATTATTAATAACTATAATATGTCATCACAACAGTAATAATTCGAAGATATAATTCTGAAAGATCTGGTGTACTCCCCAGACCCAGCATTGTGTAATCATTTACACAGGGCTCTCTCTCCTACTAAGGAGCTAAATAAAATACACGGTTTTTGAAATTCCTTGATTTATGTACTCTGTATGTATAATTTGTGTGACAAAGGTTTGGAGGGCAAAGGAAAACAAGATAAAAGGTTTTGGATTTGTTTCGCCTAAAGATGTTCTTAGAAGACACTCTACTTTTGACTGTCTACATAGACACTATTTGACATAATTTGGGGGGGAGGGGGAAATCTGATTGATTTTAAAGTATCTTTTCATTAAGTTCTTTTCAATTAGCACCAAGCTTTTTCTCCTTTTCCCTCCCCCCCTCCTCTTCCTTTCTACAGTTTAGGTTGAGACTAGAGAATAGGGTTAGGGATGGGGGGTTAAAAGGAAGGAAATCAGGTCCTCTCACTCTGAGGTTGGCAGGGAATCAGAGAAGCAATGGATAGAGGAAGAAGAGGTGGCTGACTCTGTTGACTCTATTCAGCTCCTCCCACCAGGCTGTCATTTTCCTTTTCAAGCAGATTTCGGTGTTCGTTTGAAGTTTCACTCCTTTCAAAACTAGAAGGGATGACAACTTGTCACATGGCAGAGTGTGGCAAGGTTACCCCATCTTCTCTCCCGCCCCATTATGCTACTTGACCCAGAAAAAGCTTCTATGAGCCCATGTAATTGAGCCTTTCTTCCCGATTAAGGTGAGCCCCATCTAGAGAGGTCTGTGGCTTTGACTAACCTGAAATTCCAAGGTGCCACAATAATTTAATAAAATTATTTTAGAACTTTAAAAAAAATAGAAGGGGAGGAAGAGAGGACATATCCTAAACTTTAACTCTCTAAATACTTTGACAACTCAAGGATAAAAAGTAAATAATGTTTTGGCCTAACACAGGACCTTCTCAGGTTGCTCATTTACCTGTACAATACAAGTACTCCAATCACCTACCATGAATAATACAAAGGGTCAGTATTAACAGTTTACAATTTCTAAAACTGTATAAAAGCGTTTTTAAAATACATGGTTCAGTTCAAATCTGGTCTCAGACACTTAACACTTCCTAGCTGTGTGACCCTGGGCAAGTCACTTAACCCCAGCCTCAGGGGGGAAAAAAAAACCAAAAAACATGGTTCTTTGAGAAAGTACAGAAATATACAGTGAGCCCCACACAAGATAGTGCTTTGTAAATGTTGAATGAAACTGAAGGTACCACCAGGGAAATTATTCTGTTTTCTGAGCTGTTATGATCTATTAGCTAAGGGATGAATCACTGGTGTGATCCCAGGACTTAAAGGACAATTCTGTCCCCTCAAAGATGTGCCTTTCTGATTTGGTTCTCATGTCCTCATTTTCAAGTTGTGGCTAGGTCAGTTCCCATGAATATACTAAGAAATGAATGACTGATTTCCTACCTGGAATAGATGGTTTGAATGCAAGAAGCAGCCATTATATTATTATTACATGTTATTAATAATAATTGTTATTACTATTATAATAGTCAGCATTTATACAGAACATTAAGACTTACAAAATGCCTCACAGATATTTCATGTTATTCTCACAATAATCCCAATTTAACAAATCAAGAAACTGGGGCCAGTTGACTTGCTCAGGGTCACACAGATATTTAGTGTCTTAAACAAGATTTGAATTCAGGTCTTCACAGCTCCAGGCTCCAAACCCCATCCACTGCACCACTTAGTTACATAAATCTATAAATCTTTTTTTTTTTTTCCTTTAAGGGCCCACTTTTTAAAAAAATTATTTAAAGTTTTTATTTACCAGATATATGCATGGGTAATTTTACAGTAATGACAATTGCCAAACTTTTTGTTCCAATTTTTTTTCCTCCTTCCCCCCTCCCCCCAAGATGGAAGGTTGACCAATACAAGTTACATAAATTTTAAAAGATATTATTTCCTGAAAAACAATAATGAGTTGGGACATGGAATACTTCACTGGTTTTCCTTTTGCTTTTAATCTTGTTTAATTGACACCATTTTTTTTTTTTATATCACTATCATTTCTGAATAGACTGTTTTCTCTCACCCATACAGTAAGACAAAAAAAAAGAAAGAAAAAAAAAGTGGTTCAGCAAAATCTAGCAACATGTTAACAGAGCCTGATGGTTTATTCAATATCCCATATTCGTAGTCCCCATTCATCCAAACTCACTGCAAAGAAGAAAGGCAGGGACATTTTCTCAGCTCTTCCCTGGGGCTAAGCTTAATCATCATAATTACTAAATGTTGAATTTACTTTTTTTGATCACAATGGTTTTTAACATGAGTTTTAATCTTCACAGAATCTCAGAGTTAAAGACACCTGTGAGGACAATTAATTCAGCCCATACCCAGGTAGAAATCACTTCACACTATCCATAAGTGGTTATCCAGATCTTCTTTTGCAGGACCATTTTTTGGCCATGTTTCCTTCATCCTTTATCTGAGGTTACTTTTCTGAACCCAGGTGAAGGATTTTACTTGTCCCACTATTCAACAGAATCATGGTAGGTTCCATTCATGAAGATTAAACTGGAGAGCTAAACTATTTTCCAGAGCATCTACACTGAACAATTCTGATACTCTTCCTTTCCCCTTCCCCTCCCCCCCAAAAACCCTCAGATTTAAGAGCAGATTAAAGCAGATATGGGGCACATAAGCCTAAATTAATTCATTGTCCTAGGTCCATATTTTATTTTGTGTAGCCCATCATCTTAAAACAAAGCATTTTACCACCCTGTTCTTGATACAAATTTAAGGTACTTTTTGAGCCCTCTTCCAAGGTTCAAAGCCCCCTGATAATCTATATGCAAGGTTAATACATAAAATATATTCCCCAACTATGAGTTTCATATTCGGGACTTAACTAATTAAATTATTAACTACTTAATAACTTGATAAATTTGGAAGGATATGACACAAGAGAGAGGAAAATCATCTCAGAGAATTTCCAAACCATTAAAAGCAATTAAAATTATCATCCAGTTTCTAGATCAAGATCTAGTTTCAATGGGTTACCCTCTTTGAGGTTTCTTTTTTGGTAAAGTCTTTGATTGACCAACAATCCCCTGAGTCAGGATGAGACATACTGAACAAAGATTGCATAAGAAGCTTGGAAAAGGGGATAAAAAGAAGGAAATTATTTTGGCTAGTATAAGCTAAAACAATAAATAGAAATAGGGATAGATATAAGTATAAAAATAGAAATAGGGACTAGAGTTCTAATCTCCTTGGTATAAAGAACCCCCAGATAATCAAATTATCTGTACCAATAAAGGTTGACACCTTTTCTTCAAAAAATATTCTTAGAGGCTTGCCCATAACATTGGGAGATGAAATCATTTGTCCAGGGTCTCATAGCTTATGTCAAAGGCAAGACTCAAACTCAGGGTCTCCCATCTTTGAAACCAACTCTCTATCTACCATACCACATTTTAAAACTTAAATGAAATTGCTGAAGACTTCAAAAATATGATATTCAAAGTAACAAAACTACAGATAGAGAATTTAAGCAACCCATTTCATACATATCATAAATAAACTCTCAAAAAAAAAAAAAAACACCCAGCTTCCTATAGATTTACAAGCAAATTCTATCAAACATCTAAAGCACAACTAGCTTCAATTCTATACAAAATGTTTACCAAAATAAACAAACCAAAAAAAAGCATCTTACTAAATTTCTTTTGTGAAATAGATATGGTTCTAACATTTAAGCCAGGAAGAAATAAAGGACAGAAAGAAATCTATAGACTGATGTTTCTAATAAACATTAAAAAAAATGCTTAATACTGGAAGCAGCTATAACAACATATTCAAAATATAATTTCCTATGACCAGTTGGAGTTATGTCAGAAATTCCAAGTTGGCCCAACATTAGAAAAACCATAAATATAACAGATCTTGTTAATTATACTAACATGCAGAAAAAACTTTTTAAAAAATTTAATATTTATTTACATTAAGAAAACTCAAAAGAATAGAAATAAATGGACTTTTTGTTAATATCTTAAAGTGTCTACCAAAATTTAAAAACCAGGGATATTACATATTATTAACAACCCAGCAAGAAAAAAAATTTTTAATCTAATATTCCAAAAATAAGTATAGAATATTTAAAATATCTGGGAGCCTATCTACATTAATCAACTCTAGGAACTTATATAAATTAAATTATAAAGCATTCTTTAGAGGGGAAAAAACAAACAGTTACAGTAATCTGGGTTATCTTTGAGCCATGAAAATAAAATTTTAAAAGGTAATACTATTTAAATTCATTTACAGATTTAATTTTAGAGCATTTAATACCAAAGGGATTACTTTATGAACTAAAAATAATAATAATATAATTAAATTGAAGAACAAAAGGTCAAAACCTGTAGAAAATATTAAAGAGATCTAGCAAATATCAGATTTCCAATTATACTATAAACAGTTATCATCAAAACTATTTGGTACAAATTAAAATAAAATAGAAACATTGATCAGTGGAACAAAATAGGTAAATAAAATCCAAAAATAATCTAATCTTTTATTATCAGGGTCAATAAAGCCAAGATTATAAATGAATAAGGTAGGGCCTGCCTATTTTACAAAAACTACTAGGAAGACTAGAAAGCAGTCTGAAAAAAACTGAGTTTAGAGTCCAGGAAGTTAAATTTGTTAGTGTCATGAACCTCTTTGGCAGCCTGATGAAACCTATAGACCCTGTCTCAAGATATTTTCAAATACATAAAGTAAAATACATGGGATTACAAAAGAAAATAGTTATATTCAAATAGTCATTTATATTCACAGATATACATATATATACATATATATATATATATATATATATATATATATATATATATATGTGTGTGTGTGTGTATGTGTGTGTGTGTGTGTATGCATACACACATACCTATAAAACAAATTCATGAACGCCAGGTTAAGAATCTCTAGTTCCAGCCATAATTTTATACATTAAACACAATAAATTCCACATGGATACATTATCAAATATAAAAAGTTTATTTCATTAAAAAAATAGACAAAGGAAGGAGATGTCTTTCATAATTATAGACAATGTAAGAATTCTTTCCTACACAAAGGATACAAGTAATTATAAAAGATAAAGTAGATAATTTCAATTACATAAAACTGAAACATTTCTGCACAAGCAAGATAAATGCTGTGAGAATTAGAAGAGAAACCACTGAAAAAAATGAACACAGCTAATTTTCTAAGTACCTATCATCTGAGATTATATAAATAATAGTTGCAAATATGTGGGAATAAGATACATTATACAATAGAAAAATAGTGAAAGAATATGAATAAGTGTCTTAAATGAAAAAAAAACCAAACTATTAATAACCACATAAAATGCCCCAAATCAATAATAGAGAAATAGAAATTAAAACAATTTTGAGGCTCTATCATAATTCTTAGAGAGAAGATGACAAAAGAATAAAATAATGATGGTTAGATAGAGTTGTGGGAGAATAGGTACACTAATAAATTGTTAAAACTATAAATTATTTAATTGATCCTGGAAAAAATACTAATTATAATAAAAAAAAAAAACAATGCCCTTTGATTAAGTGATACCCTTATTAGTTTTATATTCCAAGGAGATAAAGGAGAGATAAAAAGGATCTATGTGCACAGACATATTTCTGGCAGTAATTTTTGTAGTAGGAAAGAACAAGAAAAAAAAATAGGTGCCTGTCAATTGAGGAATGATTGAACAAATTGTGATATATAAATGGAATGGTATATTACTGCAACACAGGAAATGAAGAGTATAACACTTTTGAGGAAAAGAGAACTACAAAGTGATTTAGGGTGAAATGATCAGGAGCATTTGAAAAATGTATACAATGATAATAATAAGATGAGGGAGAAAAAAAACCCTTTAAAAGGTCTCAATGCTCTAATCAAGCTGGGAACAACAGTAACTCTAAAAGACTGATGATGCAATTAACTTCCAATGTCTTGACAGAAAGAAAATAGACCTGAGATGCTGCTGACTGACATACATATTCTCAGATATGGCCAATGTGTTGATTTTTTTTTTTTTTTTTTTTTTTTGCCAGACATTTGCTCCAAAGAACTTCCACTCAAGCAGAAGCAAAGAGAGCATTAATAAGACTTATTTTCAAACACATAACTCCCCAAAATAGAAAGGGACATAAATAGAATCATTTTATAAATGCCCTATTAAATAATATATATTACTTACATTTATTTGATAAAATGTTTACCTATGTTATATATATGTACATACATACATTTATAATTTTATATGCTGCTTACAAAACAAATTATATATAACAGAAATTTACAATCAGTTTTTTGTCTTGGTATTTTTTGCATATTGAAATGTACATGTTTGCTAGTGATTGTTTACAATAATAAAAAAAATCAATTGCTTAAAAAAACAGAGAAAATAGTTTCTTATACAGTAAACAATATGTTGTCTAATGTTTAGAATCCAAAAAGATCTTGAGTGACTAGGATAATTCTAGTAAGATGAAATTGAACAAGAAAAAACATAAAATCTTCCCTTTGGGTTCAAGGAATCAACTACACAAACTGATTTGACTAAGTAACATTTTCTCTAAAAAAGAAAAAAAAAAAAAAAAGTGGGATATTTTGATGCCCTCTAAGCAAATATAAATAAATCATCTATATAATGTGGCAGCCAAAAAGTGCTAAGACAATTCTAGGTTGAAGGGATAAAGTATAATCAAACGACATGGATAAACCACATTTTATAAATATCATTTCACCAGAGCCTTGGGAAGTTATCTCTGATAATGACTCATGGATAAGACAAGTGGCCACAGAGTGCCACAAGGTGGCAGGATATCCTCACCGAACAATGCTTCAAATCAAGTCCCTGATTAGCAAACTTGCCTGTTATGGGTCTGGTGCAAAGCATTTGTTTCTAGCTGACATTGTGAAAAATTTTGGTTAACCTCCATACTGACAGTGTGAATGGGATTTGGCTCAGTTTTCAGATTTTTATTCCTGACGGTAAAATAAACCTCTCACATTTGCACATCTGAAAATGGTCTCAAAGTGACTGGTAACCTATTAGAAAATAAAATGACCCACTTAGCTGGCATAAACTCAAGCTGGCCCATATGATCAGAGTTGTAAGATAAACTTGTAAAGCAACTGCAGAAATGTGACATAAATGTTTTTATTTCAGAATTAGGAAAACTGTAGCATAATGTAGTAGGATAAATTTTGAATCTAGAAATGATTTTTGTTGTTGCTTAGTCCTTTTTTTCAGTCGTGTTTGACCTTTAGTGACTCCATTTAAAGTTTTCTTGGCAGGGATACTGGATTGGTCTGCCATTTCCTTCTCTAGCTCATTTTTACAGATGAGGAAACTGAAAAAAACAAGGTTAAGTGACCAGGATCACCCAGCTGGCAAGTGTTGGAAGCTAGATTTGAATTCAGGAAGATGAATCTTCTGACTCCAGACCTGGGTCTCTACCCATGCTGCCAGAAGTAGAGGTCTCAGATCCAAATCCCACATTGATATTTTATGTAACCTTGGACAAATTTGTGAGGCAATTGGGATGAAGTGACTTGTCCAGGAAGTGTGAAGTGTCTGGAGCCACATCTGAACTCAAGACCTCCTGACTCCTGGGCCAGTGCTATCCACTGCAGCCATTCAGCTGCCCCACCAATTTTCAGCTGGATTGCCTGGCTTCCCTCCTACCCTATACTCCTACAGAGAGTCTTGACAATTCCTTCTAGGGCCATGAGTCGGTAGAGAGAATACAAACTCCTTTTACCACGAGTTGAAGAGCTAAGGTAAATTAAAAGTCTCATAATCCACTACCAAAGACAATGAGAAGTTGTTTTTAAAAGAATAAAGAATCATGAAATTTTAGAGGAAGAGTTGGAAAGACAGTTAGAAATCATTTCTTCCTCTTCTTTTCACAAGTGAGGAAAAATAAAGTCAGAGAAATTAAGCTTTGTGACCAGGGTTACATATCAAATGAGGCACAGAGCTGGGACTAAAAAAAAGGTTTACTGGCTTTCTGTCCTACTGAATCATTCTATCTTCTTTATCTGGAAGCTAAATTCTGGGGCTACAAAAACAAAAAAGGACAACTTGGGCCCTCTAGGAACTTACATTTTATCAAGTGAGACCACAAGTGCTTAAATGGATATATTAAAAATAAACACAAAATGAGGGAGGGATGTTGATAAGCAAATGGTTCATATAAACCAGTGGTTCTTAACCTGGAGAAATGTTAGCTTGTTTTTTGTTGTTGGGTTTTTTTTGTTTTTTGTTTTTTGACAATTTAATCCTAATATAATTTACTTCCTTTGTAATTATATGTATACTATTTTATGTATTTTAAAATACTATTCTAAGGCATCGATAGGATTTGCCAGTCCTCCAAAAAAGGCTAAAAAACCCTGATGTAGGAAGTGGGGCATGAGCAGAGGTTTTTTTGAAGGAAATAAGGATTCTAACAATTAAAGGTAAGGAGCTGACTCCTCCTGGATTTATGGAACAGCCAAGGCAATGGCTACAACACTGGGGAGATGGATTGTTAGGTGTGAAGAACACAAATTCCAGTTGGGCTAGTCCAAGTTCTAAAAAAATAAAAGAAACAAAAACAAAAACAAAAAAGACAATCATAAGGGCAATAGACCAGCAAATTTCATTCTGCAGCAAAGTTCCAACAGCTCAATCTTTGAAATTCAATGGCAATAAGAAAGAAAATGATGGGATAGTGGACATAGGAGCACCAGGAGTTACTACAATGGCAAACAACCAGATATGCTATAAAGAAATTGAAAAGGTGATTTGTGGAGGAGACTTTAAGAACCTGAAAAAGTATTCTACATATCAAAGCCACCGAATTACCCAGTGAGTCTCAGCACAATGCAGGCAATTGGAACAGCCTGGTCCTCCAGGGATACCAGAAATTTCATTTCCTAAAACATGTGATTATAAAGAAATGCAGCTTTTTCATTTTGTACTTTGTGATTTTCTGTATGGGGGTGGGGCAGGGGGTAGTGTGCTTTTATGGTTTTTTTTTTTTTTTTTCCTTTCAGAGGAGCTCCTTTTGGAAACAAAAGCATATGTCAAAACATTTTTGGACCTCCTCTTTGGGAACTGCTTTGCTTTTAAATGTTTGGAAGAGCAACAACAGATGTCTGCACTTGAAAAAAGGATTTGATTTTTTAAAATTATTTTTACTTTTTTCAATATTTCCCATTACATATAAAAAAGATAACTATATATATATATATATATATATATATATATATATATATATATATATATATATATATATTTAATTTTGACTTCCAAATTCTCTCTCTCTATCCTGCCCTTCCTCTATCCTTGAGAAGGCAAGAAATTAATATCAATTATCTATGTGGTTATGCAAAATATATTTCTTTATTAGCCATGTTTTAAAACAAAACACATACAAAATAAAACAATAAAAATAAAGTTTTTTTTTTAAAAAGAAAGCTTTATCTGCAATCAGAATTTATCAGTTCTAACAGTTTTCATCCTTTGAAACTCTCCGATCATTGTCTTGATCAGAGTAGCCAGATCTTTCAAAGCTGATCATTGTACAATAGTGCTGTTACTGTGTTCTTCTGGTTCTGCTCACTTCATTTTGTATGAATTCATAAAAGTGTTAATGATTTGTTTGTTTTATTTTTTAAGCCATTCTTCTTGCCATTGCTTCTAGCACTCCATCATCGGCATATTCTACCATTTATGTAGTCATTTCCCAACTGATGGGTCTCCCCTTGATTTGCAATTCTTTATTAGGTGTGAAGAAGAACCCAATTCCAGTTGGGCTAGACCAAGTTCTAAAAAAAAAGAAAAGAAAAGAAACAAAAACAAAAACAAAAACAAAAAAGAAAGTCATAAGGGCAATAGACCAGCAAATTTTATTCTGCAGCAAAATTCCAACATACATTTTGGAATGTATATTATACATACAGGTTCATTTCTTTTTTTCCTTTGATCTTTTGGGGATACTGACCTAGTACTGATATTACTAGATCAAAGGATATGTATAATTTTATAGCTCTATGGGCACAGTTACAAATTGTTCTCCAGAATGGTTAGACTAGTTCATAACTCTACCGACAGTATATTACTGTCCCAATTTTTTCACATCTCCTCCAATATTTGTCATTTTCTATTTCTATTGTATTATAGAATCTAACAGACATTAGAAGGCATCTCAGAGCTGCTTCAATTTGCATTTCTCTAATTGGTAGTGATTTGGTGCATTTTTTTTTTACATAATTATTGATAACTTTGATTTTTTTTCTCCAGAAAACTGCCCATTTTCTTCAATCATTTATCAACTGGGAAATGGCTTTTATTTTATTTTTCCAATTGGCTCAGTTCTCCAAATATTTGAGAAAGAAGGACTTTATCAGAGAAACTTTTTTGTAAAATTTTTCTCCAGTCTTCTGTTTTTCTCTAATTTTAGCTGCATTCATTTTTCTGAAAATTTTTGGCTTCCAAAAATAAGTGTGTTAATTTCAGTATCATTTCATCCTTTCTCTCTCAGTTCTCTCTAAATTATTTTCCATATTTTTCCCCTTGCATTTTCAGCCAAGGGAGACTAAAGAAATGCTCCCCCATTAAGAAAGTGCTATATATTTCTCAACAGTTTCAATCAGGACATAGCCATGTTGACGAAGAATTTCAATAGACAAAAGATGATATCAAATGAATTCTAAGGGGAGAAAGGCCCAATGGTCGAGGCAGAAACAGTATTTATGGAAGTCTGACACTCAGAATTATCTCTCTAGACTGGCTAGGTGTTAGGTTCTTACTAAGTGCTAATGAGATAATGAGATATTGGGTTTTTACTAAGTGCTAAGTCAGTACTTGACAATTTTCTAGTTCCGGCCTTTCCTGGTAGTTTGACTTGTGAATTCCTGGGGAAGAGCTTGCGTGCTTGGGAGGATCAAATTATATGTAAAGCAAACTTTAAAGCACCATATAATGCAAATTATTACTATTTTTATCATAATAATGGTTTAACCCTTCGTGCTATGCTGTACCAGGTCTCCATTACATTTATAAGACTACTTGATTAGGAGATCACAGCAGCCAAATTGTGAAAGTGGAAAAGGTTTTAATGGGAAATCTGGGTACCAGAGTGATTAATTTACATGTCCAATGCCACCCAGCATGCATCAGAGATGAAATGTGCAAATTATGGGTGATCTCAGAAATCATCTAATCTCCCCATTTTACAGATGAAAAAATTGAGGTGATCTATTTGGATTTTAGAGAGGCAATATAGCATAGGAGAATGGGCAAAGAATTTGGAGGGAAACCTGGGTTCCATTCCTGCTTCTTATATTTATTAGATCCTACATAAATCACTTAGTTTCTCCATACCTCAGTTTTTTTCATATCTGAAATGAGGACAGTACTTCACAAGACTTTGAGAAACATATTTTGCAAACCTTAAAGTGTTATATAAATATGATTGGAAAAAACTCCAGCTTTGGAGTCAGAGGACCTGGATCCAATTCTGCTCAGAAGCAGGTAGAATAGAAAAATAGAAAAAGATATTTATTACTTGTGTGATTCTGGGCAGTCACTTAACTGGGTGTCATTTTCTTCATCTAAAAATGAACGGTTTGGGGCAGCTAGATGTGCAATGGATAAAGCACAAGTCCTAAAGTCAGGAAGACCTGAGTTCAAATTTGACTTTAGATACTTAATATATACTAGCTATGTCACCCTCAGCAAGTCACATAATCCCAATTGTCTTGCCAAAAAAAAAAAAAAAAGCAAAATGGCCTCGGAGATTCTTTCCAACAAATTTCCAACAAATGATTTACAACTCGCCAATCCTAACATTTCAAGAACAAATAATTGCTGATATGGTCCATTTTCAAGGCTGAGCAGTGACTTGCCATCCCTTTTTTTGATACATTCTAATACAATCCCTCCAAATCAGTTTGCCAGGACACAGCAGCTCTATTGCTTAAAAATTTCATGACTACCTTAGAGAATTCTAACCCTACCCCACACTGCCTTTGTCCTTGGCAGCACTTAATCTTCATGGTTTTGTAGGACCCAGAGTTGGAAGAAATCTCAGAAATAAATCTGTAGGACTTTTTAACCTGAGTCCATAGATCAATTTTTTTTTTTTGGGGGGGGGGCAGGAGAAGGATTTGTCAGTGAACCTAGATAGAAAAAATATTACCAAAATTTACCATTTTCTTCTATTATGAATTTTTAAAAGAACAACATTATTTCAGGAACAAGGTTCATAAGTTTCACCAGATTTTCAAAGGGATCCAAAAGTTAGGAACATGTGACCTAGGACAAACCGATTAATCAAAAGAATCAAGGACTCACCGTATACCATGCTAGAAACTAGGGATGTCTAGAAAGGTAAAAGCAATATCTGCCCATAAGGACCTCACATTCTAAGAGTTAAATAAGATAAAAAAACAGAATAGATGAAAAGTAATCCCCGGGAGGGTCTATGAGGACTGATTAAAATCTCCTCTTGAACTGAATCTTGAAAGGGGGAAGGAGGGAAAAAAGGCAAGGTAGGACAGATATTCCAAGCATGGTGGACATCCAATAGAAAAGTAAGAAAACCAGAGGAATATATGAAAGAAAGTGCAAGCAGGCCAATGTAACTGATAAGAATCCAATGTAAGAAAACTGAAAAGGGAGGACACTTTGGGTTATAAAGAATTTTGAATGCCAAAGAGCATTTTATAGTTTATAGGAGTATTGGAGTTGGGCTGATTACCCTTGGACATTTTTTTTTAAGTTCACATTTCATTATTCTCCCTCTTTAAAGTTATCAATTCTTGATTTTTCTATTCTGTTCTCTTATCCTTCGAAGCCATTATAATTATCCTAGATTGACACTAGAAGTGCAGAATAGATTACATTCAAGAGGCAGACAGAACACTAAGAGCCTTAAAATAGTCCAGAGAGAAGAGGGAAAATGGACTACAGAATCTTCCCAGGGAAAATGCTGCTCTGGTAGCCAGGTCATAGAAATGAAAAATAGAATACAGATGTATTCTTATTATTACTTTTCCTGTAACATCATGACTAGAGTTTTTGACCTTTGGTCCTATTACGCTGTCCCAGGTAAGACATCAAGATTTCCCCTGCTCCATTCAAAATGTTATGATCCCTTCCTTTCTTTTTAAAAAAAAATTAACATAGGGATCTCTTTTCATAGACAACTGACAAAGTCAACACAAGCTATCAATTTTCTTGAGGCTCCTTCAGAGACCTTCCACTTTCTCATTCATCTTTTAATATTTAGTAGTGAAAGTGACACTGTCAAGGTCACACATTAAACTTTTTCAGAGATAAGGAAGAATTTTAAATGCTCAAAAGTGTTCCTTGGTTCAGTTGCTATTAATAGCACTATAGAGTCTTATTACAATCAAGATCAGATTTTTCTCTTTGACCTCGTACAATTTAGAATAACCTAGTTCACAAATGGGTTAATAACTTCAAGATACCAACCATTCATAATTACGACTTGCATAATATATATGTTATAGAAATTCTATCCATCTACACTATATTAAGGAAAATGAATTAGGTTCTCTGACCCTCAAACATTAAATATCAATACTACCCTGGCACAACATCTAGAACCTAAACTGAGCTGGTAAGTTTGTGAGTGACTCATTAGACACCATTACGTAATGATGATGATGATGATAGCCAATATTTATACAGGACTTTAAATTTTATAAAGTGCTTTATGAATATCATCTTATTTAATTCCCGTAACAACTTTGAGAGGAAATGCTATTATGATCCCTCTTTTACAGATGAGGAAACTGAGACAACAAAGGGTATTTGACTTGCCCAAAGTAACACAGATAATAAGTGTCTGAGATAGGACCTGAATTCAAGTGTCCTGACTACAGGTCTAGTGCTCTATCCAATACACAATCTAACCTTTCTCTTCTTTACCACTTTTGTCCTGTGCTGTCCCTGACCACGGTTCCTAGTTAGTTCACTTAGCTTTGTAACTCTGGGTCTAAGATGTCTTGTTGGTGAGGACATGAGTGAAAACTAACATAGCCCCACTATATCTATTTTTTCCAAAAAGAAAAATTCTTTTTTTAAACATACTTAACAGGCATCAACATTTCCACACATAAAGAAGGACATAAAAAGACAAAAAAATGTATCTCTATTACAGAAGGCTTATTTTTAAAAAGCATATGCTAAATTGAACCCAGCAGACTCCAATATGTTTGTTTGTGTCTCCTGAACTTCCTTCTGTTCTCTTTTGTGGATATTTAAATATTTCATTGATAATTTTTTTCCTTTTCAGAATCTCTATCACTACACTTCCCTTTCCTCAAATTCAATACAAGTTCTCCTTTGAAATGGTACAGTCAAGCCAATATGTCTGAAACTGTATGTGTCATTGTTCTGCGTCTGTCTAGTGTCCATCACTTCTGTGCTAGGAGGGATAGTCTACTATAGCCTGATGGCTTCACTTTCCCTCCAATTATCCCACTGAAGGCATCTTGCCATTTGCTCTGCTGTACCTGAATAATCCCTTCCTGTGAGAATAGTAACTGAGTCACCACTGCCATAGCATGGCTATCAGCTTCCCTAGGTTATCAACTCACCATCCCTATGTCTCTTCAGACCAAAATTCCCTTCCCTTCATCACCACTCCCTTTTATGTATGGTATCCCTCTAAACTCCTTAAGAGTAGAGATTATTTCACTTTTTGCATTTGTATTTGTATCCCTAGACTCTAGTACACTTCCAGCCCCAGAGCAGGAACTTAATGAATGCTTATTAATTTTCCACTTAGTTACTAAATTCACATTCCCAAAACAGAGATTTGATCCTGACCCTCCTTCTTCACTTTAATGCCTCCCTGTTACTCTACATACAAAATTCCAAAATTTGAAACCCACTCCAATCTGACTCCTCCCTCCTTTTCCAGTCTTATTCCATATTACCCCCATTCACACTATTCATTACAGGCAAACTGACCTATTTGCCATTCCCTATATGAAATCTTTTTATCTCTCATCTCTGGACCTTTTCCCAAGTGATTCCCCAATACCTCCTATAATATATTTTCTCCTCACCTACATACCTTGAGATTTTATTTATCTTTGAGATACAATTCAGGTGGCAGATTGACTTAACCTGGCATTCATGAACTTTTAAAAAAATATATTTTGATAACTGTATTTCAATATAATTGGTTCCATGTATAATCCTATGAATTTTATACATATATACATGTAAACATTCTGAAAAATATTTAAACTTTATTAGATTGTTAAAGAAGTAAAGACACAAAAAAGATTACGAACCCTGCTTCATATAAGGGTCCTTCCCAGTGTCATCATTCCTTTGTCTTGAAATTGCTTTGTATTAATTGATATATGTACACATGCCCAATGCAATACAGCTAATAAGGTCCTGAGATACTTGTCGTATCCCCTCAGTAAACTGAAATCTCCTTAAAGGAAGGGTCTATTTCTGTTTTGCTTTTGTAGAGCTTTGCACATAAGTGTTTAATAAATGTTTGTTGATTGAGACACACATTTCTGTTCATTTTCCCCCCACTGTTGTAGCATTATATAATAAGAAAAGAGCACAAGAAAAGCTTGCTTTTGTTAGCCCAGATGGTATAATCTGAAAGCCTTGGAAGGAAACCTATGTAAATGTTTATTCCCCTGCACCTGTGAGTGAATATCCACACGTGATCAGCACTGTGCTGGTTCTGTGTAGGGACCACTAGGGTGGCCCCATTTTCAGAATAATAATTGAGACGTCCAATTAACCTGGATAAAATAAGTTGGCCAAGGACATGAGTAGAGAAGATGAATATCACCCATGGGCTTCACACACAATAATATCACCGCCACCACTACCACCATCATCACTACTACATTCCCTCCCCACACCCCCCAAAAAGAAGGAAGAAAATGGGGTAGGAAGACCCACAAGTTTAATCCTAGATGAAAAAAAATTGGGGCTTTGAAATTCAAGTCCAATTTTGGGGATTGATTCAAAATGAATCAGACAGTTGACCAGCACTCTTCTTGAACACTGCACACTAAAGTGCCTGGTGCTTTAGATCAAAAAGAGCTGTTGTAAGGCTTCCTGCAAAGGAACAAACAGCATTTGGTCAAATGGTAATTTAAGGATTTAGGTCTAAGTGACCCAGGAAAAGGTAGGCAAGGGTTTTCTACTTACTGGACATCAAAACTAGAGACTTGAAGGGGAAGGAAAAAGTCAGAAAAGTACTTGACAAAAACGTGACGTAGGCCATTAAAGTATCTCAACTCTGTTTTTAGAATACCAGCCTTTTAAAACTAGTTTAACTGGAAATCTATCTGCTGTGGAGAGCTCTGATAAACAGACTTGGACTTGTTAAAAAGACTAAAATAGAATCTTAGACCATTTAACCTACTGCTAAAAACATTTTTTCTCTATTTTTTTTTTCTTTCTAAAGATTTACACCAGTCCAGTTCTGCTAGCTTTTAAAGTAAGATGGTCTTCCCAAACTTGTGCTGTCTTCTCCTGTCCTCTGAGGAATGCATGCTCTGTTTAACTGACAAACTGATCTTCCTAAAACACAGGTCTAACTATATATACACACACATACACCATTCAATAAACTCTAGTGGATCTAGGGTCAAATATAATATCTTCTGCTTGGCATTTAAAGTTTTTCTTTCAAAACCTGTTCATGATTGAATGAGATGAGGTGAGATCTTTCAAGACAGTTGTGAAAATCGAGTAAGGCTTCATCTACTTCAGAGTTCGAGTAGGCCTGAAGGACTCTGAAGGGCATTGCCTTCCCCTCCTATGACATCTCCCTATTTCATCCAAATATGGGCAACTATGTACTTATTGGTCAAGTTCAATTTCATGGGTAGATCTCGCGTTTAGAATGTAAGACTCTCAGCCAATGAGGATGAGGGTCAGTGGTGGGAGGGGGCGTTTTGCGTTAGGGATTAAAGGTGCTGTCCTGCCCACAGGAGGCGCTTCCTCTCTTCGATAGTCTACTCGAAGGGTGGGATGCCCTTCTCGCGAGAATGTACAATAAACTTTGCTTTTCTCTAGAGCTCTCTCCAGCTTTTTTTCTTAAATGGTGTTCCCTCACCATTTCCGTACCACACATGATCATGATCAATTATTCAGTAATACTAATTTCCTTTCTGTCACTCAAATAAAAAAAATTATCCTCCAGTGGCCTTTTCACTGACTGGAATTCTAAAAATTCCAGCAAATTCCAGTAATTCTCCAATAACTAGAATTCTCTCCCTCCTCATCTACACTTCTTGGCTCCCCTGGCTTCCTTTAAATCCCAACTAAAATCCCACCTTCAACAAGAAGTCTTTCCTGATCCTTCTTAATGCTAGTGCCTTCTCTCTGCTATCTTCAATTTATCCTTCTTATATCTTGTACAAAGTTTTCAAATGTTATCCTCCACATTAGACTCTAAGATCATGGAAAGCAGGGAGTTGTTTGGGGTTTTTGCCTTTCTTTTTTTATCCCCAAATCTTAGCACACAATTCCTTGAACTGTGTAGGTATTTAAAAAATGCTTATTGAGTTAAGAAGTGCTTGTGAAAGAAGATACCAAAATTTTTAACATAATTCTGTCAGACTATGATTTAGCCAAGTTATTAATTATTAGCAAGTAGAATTTATACCAGAGAAGCATCATTCAACAGTAGAAAAACAATATAGTTAATCATATATATAATCAAAACATCTAATACTACATGATCATTTCAATAGATGCAAAAAAAAAGTCTTTAGCAAAGTACAACACTTTCTTATGCAGAAAAACCATATAAAATGTGTAATTGTGGGACCTTTTCTAATAACATAAAAACTAAAAAAAAAATGCAAATATCATATGCAATAGGGACATAATGGAACCTTTCCCAATAAATATGAAAGTGAAACAAGGATGTTTGCTCTCTTCCACTATTATTTGATATAGAAATTTAAGATATAAATATAGGTAAGGAGAAAATAAAACTATTCCTATTTATATGATATGAGTTTGACATCCAAGATATATAAACAATTGGTAAATATGCATATGAACTAATAATCATTCCTAAATATATAAGTTGTCAAAGGATATGAACAAACAATTCTCAAAATAACAATTGTTCACAACCACATGAAATATTATTTCAAATGAGAGAAATACAGATCAAAAAACCCCATGATTTCACCTCATAGCCTAAATCTGCAAAAATGAAAAATAAATGCAATGGAATATTACTGTTTCATAAGAAATAATATGTGTGATGTTTATAAAGAAGCAAGGAAAGACCTATAATACCTTGGGCAAAGTGAAGTAAGCAGAATCAAGAAAACATACACAATGATTCTATTGATGTAAAGTGAAAAAAAATGACTACACAAAAAAAAATTAAAAATGAGTATAAAAAATTATTAAGATCAACTAAAACTTGAGAAGAGATATGAGACAACACCTCCAATGATCCCTTTGTCAAGGTAGGAAGTTCACAAGTGTTACACATTGCACAATTTTTGGACTTTTTAATGAAACTAACAGTTGCACCCACTTTTTTCCCCTCCCCAAAGAACACTATTTGTTAGAATGGACTCTGAGAAGGAAAAAGGGAGGAGCATTTGGGATGACCTGTGAAGATGTTAAAAAAAAAAAAAAAAAAAAGATATCAATGAAAATTTATTTTAAAAATATTTTGATAACTATTTTGATAAAATTGGGTTCCCTAGTAAAAAGAAAAAGAAATTGATGGGTTATAGGGTTATTATTATTTTGTATGTATGTGTGTATATTCATTTATTTATCTCTTTTGTAGCCAAATATCCATCTTATTTGTTTATAGAGCAAGCATTATTGCTACTGTAATTCCTATGCCTAACAATTTGCTAATACAAAGTGCTTAATAAATGTTTCCTAACATATATATTTGTTTTACTAGAATATAAACCTCTTGAGGGCAGAAACAATTTAATTTTTATTCCCTCTATTCTTAAAACAGTGCTTAGAATATAATATGCTCTTAATCAATCCTTATTGATTGATCCATCACGGATAGGTCACTTATCTCCTTTGAGTCTCAGTTTCTTTATCTGTACCCCACACTCTTCATACTACTGCATTTGATCTAGTTGCTATAGTCCCAAACTCAGTATTCCATCTGTGGCCTTTGTACTTCATACACTTATCTCCACTTCTTAGGAGTGACGTCAAGGATCAATTCAAGAATCACCTCCTATTAGAAACTCTTTCTGATTCTCCTAATTTTTATTGCATTCTTCCTCTTCACATTTTCATGTACATATTATTTATGTGGTAAATCCCCAATAGAACGTTAGATTGTTGAGGGTAGATACTAGGTATAAATATATTTTTAAAAAGGCTGGGTTAGATTTCTCTTAATGGACAATGGACATCAGGACTTGAAAATTAAAGTCAGAGAGTGGAGGGAGGGTAGGTGGGGAAGGTGTATCTAGCACATCTTAGTGGTGGTTGGATTGGATTACCATGGTACTGTTATCATTGTTTTTATTGAGGACAGTAGTTTGCATTGTGCTTCACCACTTACAAAGTATTTTTATGTAGTCTTATTTGAATCTAATAACCATACTACCAAATCCATGGGGTGATTTTGAGAAAACTTGTAAACCTTAAGGCATGATAACAATGTCAATTTTTATTACAGCTTTTATACTTTAGTTAGACTTATCCAGAGCAAGTCGAGCAAGAAGAATAAAAACATGCTTATCTTGATTAGCCAAAGGTCATGGGTATTAATAGTTCTAGCAGTATGATACTAACTCAATCTCTAGATTCTCTGCTATCTGATATTCAAGAAGAGTTCCAGGCCACCCTTTACTGCAGGAGCTCTTTTTTGAATCATGAAAACTCCCTCTCCCCCTTCTTAGCCTAGTGAAACCCAAGGACCCCTTCTCAGAATAATAGTGTTTTAAAATATGTAACATAAAATACAAAAGATTACAGAGGAAGCCATATTTATTGAAATATCATGCTAAGTTGTTTTAAAAAAATAAATTCATTTCTGTACCAATGTAAATCCAATCTTGTGAGTTATCTAATTTCTTTATATGCTGAGTATAGAAAGAGGTTAATTTGCCTAATTGCCTCCATCACTAAAAAGAAAATAGGTTTGAGTTCTGTGATGTACCCTTTAAACCAGTAGTTTTAAAATCTCAGAATTAGTCCCTGAACTAGATTTGCTTAGGTCTTTCAGGTGATATAAATTAAATCATGTCACTCTTCACCTCAATGTCTCCTCTTCCAAGATAAATACAAATTTCTCCATTTGCTTACAGTTTTATAATACAACTATAGTTTATTTTTCCAGGTTAATTCAAAATGAATGCATTCTGTGCCTCAACCTAACTCCCCCTGATCTGTGATTTCACCCCAGCATTCAGCATTCCATTTTCGGTTTCCTGGACTTGCATAGGTTGCACTCATTGTCTGGAATTCACTTCCTACTCACCTCCATCTTTTAGAATTTCCAGCTTCCTGTGCATCTCAGTTCATAAGCCAACTTCCAAATTAGAACTTTCCTCTTTCTCTTTGTTTTTGGTGATTTCTCCCCTCCTTCTTCAAATAATTGTATTTATGTTTATATGTTTTTGTTCCTGATCAATAAGCTCTTGGGGGCAGGGACTACTTTTCATTTTGTAATTGCACACCCTAGCCCTAGCACAGAGCTCTGGACAATCATTTAATAAATACTGTTTGGATAGGATTATCTATTATTATTGTTGTTACCACTATTTTACTTTCAGTGGAGGAAGTTGATAAGGATACCCCAGAACAACTGACACCTCTCTATTTCCATCCTAGGAACAAGAGGCAAGAAAGTGTTAGTATCTTAAAGGAAGTATCAGGTTTTTCAATGAAGCTTGTTAATATTAGGAGGTAGCTTATTTACTCCCATTAAGGGCTGTGAAAATCTTCCTCAGATAAGCATGAAAGAATTGGAGAGGCTAGCAATTGGTTGGCTGAAGGCTCAGTCACACTTCAAGTACTGTTTTAAAAAGCAAAGATGAACTCACTAGGCAGGGAGTCAGTCTTGAAGAGTGAAACCCCAGTCAGCAGAGAGAAGAGTCAGCTACAGATTCAAGTGAGAATTAGTCCTGCTTGGGTGAGTCTAGCTGGGGAGATGAGTGGGTTTCTCAGGCCCAGCTAAGCAATCAGACCAGGAAAAAACATTGTGCCTGAAGGACACCAGCATGAGAATGCCACAGGAAAAGAAAAGACATTGGAGGCATGAATTGTACAAACACGAGCCTCCTTGGGCACATGAGCTACCTAAGGCAGCTTCTCTACTAGTATACTCTATGCTGGACCCTCAGTTATGGGTAACTGTGTCTTAGGTTCATGGGAGTAATGCCTTACTAGGTTTTTCTTAATATCTTTTGTTTTAATATTGCCCACGGTTTTCCATGTAATCTTCCTCCTAGAAAAACACACACTCTAATAAATATTTTAAGAAAAAATAAAAAGAAGAAAAGAAAGAAATTAAACAAAACCAATTGATACATTAAAAAAAATCTTACATTATATGCAAGGTTGCCAAGACTGATAGCATATTTATAATCTCTGCTACTAGGGACTACTTCAGCTCAGGAGTTCTGAGCTACAGCAAGGCTAAATCTATTATGTGTCCATACTAAATACAACACCAGTATTGTAAACTACAGAATATGGAAGGGGAAGGGAAACCAGATTGTCTAAGGAGGGTCAGACTGGCCTACTGGGAAACAGACCAAGCCAAACCTTCTGTGCCTGATTATTATTTTTTTTTATTATAGCTTTTTATTTACAAGATATATGCATGGGTAATTTTTCAGCACTGACAATTGCAAAACCTTTTGTTCCAATTTTTCCCTTTTCCTCCACCCCTTCCCCAGATGTCAGGTTGACCAATATATGTTAAATATATTAAAGTATATGTTAAATACAATATATGTATACATATCCACACAGTTATTTTGCTTGCGCCTGATTATTAATACATAATAGAATCAAGGCCATGAGAGACACTATACTTACAGCCTGGATGAGATAAGGAGACCTAGCATCAAAATTAAAAATTAAATTAAATTTTAAAATAGATAGTCTCCTCCCTTCCCCTCTGCAAAGGATTTGGAAAGGTTTCTTCTCATATCTATTCTTTCAGGCCAGTTTTATTCTTTATAATTTCACAACATTCATTTTCAATTGTTTTATGTTGATTTTTGTTTCCATTTACACAATTGTCGTCATTGTGTGTATTATCTTCTTGGCTCTGATTATTTCATTTTGTAACAGCTCACAGAAATCCTTCCATGTTTTTCTTTATTCATCATCTTTATTGTTTCTTGAAGCAGAGTAATATTCCATTATACTCCTGTCCCAAAATTTATTTAGCCTTTCTAGGGGAAACGTTCTATTGCTACTGTTCTTTCTATGCCTTTGCTCAGGAAATGTCGTTGCTTTGAATTAATTGTGTCTACTGGCTCTGGGAGACAAGTGAACTCACTTGCTGAGGCTCATGAGTTATAGTTTTTGGAACGCTTATCCAAAGTGCAACCTGAGGAGCCAATCTACAAACTGAGAGTATCCAAGTAAAGTATCCCAGAAGAGAAGCTATATATTGATTATAATAATATCACCCAATTTTTGTATAGGGCTTTTTCATTGGATTGAACAAGTATTTCTTTTTTTTTTTTAATAGCTTTTTATTGACAAAACATATGCATGGGTAATTTTTCAACACTGACCCTTACAAAAACTTCGAACAAGTATTTCTTAAGAATAACTATGCTGAGCACAGTGCTATGGACTGAGACTACAAAATATAAGCTTGCATTCTGACTGGGGGAGACATCACACAAAAGAAGGTTCAATTCATGAAGAAAGAAAGATCCATTGGTACTTGGATTTTGGCAGAGAAAGCTAGCAGTGGGCCTTGGGAAGTAATTATTTGCCAGAAATCTTAACATAATTTCAGTTGATCCTTACAACAACATTGTGAGACAGGTTTCATTATTTCCAGGCTCAAAGACATTATGTGAATTACCCAATATCATACAGTAGAACTGAGACTTGCAAATAAGTCTTCTCACTCCTACTTTAGTGGTCTTTCAACCATACCACTAAGATATCATTCATCCCAGGGGATACTCTAACCAAGGCATCTAGATGACCCAAATGATATGGCTTCTCTAAATTATAAAAATTCATCCTTGAAATCTTTTCAGTTATAAAATAATACTTTCTAGTTCTAGAAATCAGGGAAGAAAACCACCACTTCATCCCAAATTCTGTACCTGAATAATTCTGTTCTTGGGCTACGTGGAAAAGCATGCCCACTAGAACTGACAATGTCCATAGCTCCTGCCTCAAATTGTTTTTTCCTAAGGTTCTTTCTAAGTCATACAAGAAGTTGCCAGAGTAGAAATATAGAAGGAAATAACTGTACACCCAACCCAACTCCTCCACAGTCAACTGCAACCTCCATCCAAGATAATACCAATCATAAACAGTGGCTAAAAGGAAAATATTCTCCTTGTATGAACCCTCAAAGCTCTTCCCTCTAAAAATTCCTATTATTCCCAATGTTAGAGGTGCTAAGAATATAAATCTTTAGCTGGAAGATATTAGAGGGTCTGTCTAGTCCAATGCCTTCACTTTACAAATGAGGCAACTGAGAACAAATGAAGCTAAAAGACCAACCTAAGACCAAACAGGGAGAAAGCATCAGAGACATGCTTGGAACCTAGATCCTTTATCTCAAGAGCCAGTAATTTTTCCACTGTATAAAGCTGTCTTCCCAAACCCTAGGACAAAATGTCTGGTTCCAGAGGCCCAAGAGCAAGAAAGTTGGAAAAGGCTTGGGATCTGTCAACCTTTCTAGCACCAAAGAGCAGTTTGTATTGTGAATTGAGTCTGAAGGATGAGAAAGAAAAAAATCTAAGAGTGAGAATCCTCAGGGATCTCACACTTTTATTCTCTTCAGTTGTCACAACTGTTTGAGTCATTTAATCACATAACACTCTGGATCTTGGGCACAAAAGAAGTAACTAGAGTTGTCGGTGCCCTTTGTTTTTGGTAGTTCTGACAAATCTAGGAATATAGATAATGTATGAGGTATATATATATTTATATATATTCATACACACACACATACACACAAAACAAAATATATACCATGTAACCTTGTAGGATTGTTGTAACTTTTCTATATTATTTAATTACAATAAATAACTCATCAAAATTCATTGGATAATCAGATGAGTTGAATTTAGTACTATGTCCTTAGTATAGTTATAAGCTAAAAATTAGGTTATACTGTGATGTGGGTTTAACAATTATCTCTGACACATACTGCTTACAAAACCTCAGGCAAATCACTTTACCTGTTGGTGCTGCTGGGTATCTCTTAAAACTCTAAATAGCTTAAAACTGTACTAGGACTTTGGGGACACCCTATAATTTCACTTGCTTAAGACTGCACTAGAACTTTTGGGAAACACTATATATATATATATATATATATATATATATATATATATATATATATATATATATATATATAAAACACTTTCAGCTTTGCAAAGCACTTGATGTGTAACATTTCACGTCATTCTTACAATAACCTTGTAAGTTAAGTACTACAGATATTATTATCCTCATTTCACCAAAGAGAAAACTGATAAGAGAAGTCAAGCACCTTCGTGTCCACAGCTAGAATTATATAGTCCATCATGATTTTTACACATCTGGAGTCATAACAGGTGTTAAATAGTTTAAACAATTGTTGATTAATTGTTGTATACTCTTACACATGTATATTTTATATTAGTCTTTAACATGGACTTGGGATTATCAGCTATTTATGCTCTAAATTTTTAAAATCACGTTAAAATTTTGGGAATATTATACCAATGTTAGTTATTAACATTATTATTATTATTATTATTATTATTATTATTATTATTATTAACAATAATTACTGTTAGGGACAAATTGCATCTATAACAATAGAGGGAGTTTCCACTGTAGAAGCACCTTCCCTGATAAAAATCACACTTACTCCTCCCCCCCAAAAAAAATCTGTGTAATAATCTGTATCAGACAAATACACTTCTCTCCAAAACTTCTACATAAAGGCCTTCTAGTGACACTTTCAACAATTACCTGATGTTTCTCCATAACTTAATGCAAAATTGGGGTCAGGGTAGCCACCAGAATATCAATTGATAAAGGTACAAATCAATGATGATAAAATCATCTATATAAAGTAATTGAGTCATAGTTTTCCTTTCAATCCTAAACAAATTATAATCAGAATGGGCTGGTATTCCAGATAGTCCATTTGGGGTAGGAACTTTGCAGGCAGACAGGGAAAAGCACATCAAAAACTGAGGAAATTTTAACATCCTGTCCAGGAAATATTGGCAAAGTAGCTTATTGCTGAGTTCCAATAATAGATGCTGACCTAATCAGAAAGGAAGAACCATTTATTATTTAGTACTATTCAATGCTATTCATTATAATAGCTCACATTTATAGAGCACTTTATGTTTAGCAGAGTATTTTGCATACATTATCTCTATAAGGCATGTCACCTATGTAAGACATATATGTTTACATAGATTGTCTAAATACAGATCACAATAGATATCCCTGGAATCTTAACCACCTCTTCAAGGGAAAGTTTTGATTCTGGACAGAAGAATAAAACTTAAACTGGCTCCTTTGTTCTCCTGTAAGAGAGGAGGATACTAAAGTAGAATCCTATCTATCTGACCCTCTGAATAATGTTAGTCTAGGGGCATGACCTTTTAGGTTCAAGCCATTTTCCTGGTCCCTTTCCTTAGTATTTCCAAGCTTGCATGAACTAACTCAGCGCCTTCCACCAAAGGCTATTTGCACCAAAAACCATAACAAATAGTGAGTAAATTAATTTATCCTGGCAAACAATGGCAATTAGAAATAGGATAAATTTACAGAGTAGCTTGAGCTTTCCCACTGGGAGAGGAACGTCTCACCTTAGTAAAAAGAAAGGTCCTAATGGCAACCAAAAGGAAATTCCCTAAAGTGTTTAAGGAAATTAAGCCAGAAATCACGGTGCTGGGTTTAACACTTCCCAGTTTTTTCTCTCTTCTCATGATGTCTCCCCAAAAAAGAATTTGTAATTTCATGTGCCTCTCTCAAAGCAGGAATAAAGAATAGGTCCCTACCTTTACCATTCACCTGGGCATATATGTCATTAATTTCACCGTCACATGAGAGGAATAGATTGGCAAACTAAGTCTTAACTAGAATTCCTAGAAACCTGCATCTGCTGCATTTCCAGGCCATCCAGGGCCATCTCCAGTCGATCTGACTTTTGCCTCCTCACTAGACTTTCATGACTCTGGGGCAGAGTGTGATGCTGATGATTTTGCACAACTTTTCATCACTTAAATCCAATTCATATGCACCACCCTCATGATGTCACTGGTCCTCTTTGAAAACAAAGGACAAATAACAATCACTTGGGCTGAATAAACAAATAGCATTCATCTGCTGCAAATACCACTGACACTTAGGGAAACTTTGTGTGGTCATAGAAAAGAGTCAAGTAAATACCTACTCAGAGGTATCAGACTTATAACTAGGACTCTCTGGCACTGTTCTTTAGAAAACCGAGTTTATCAGGTGAGAGATGGCAGATTCTTAAAATGGTCAGGAATTAGCAACCCAAATTCCAAAGGGGCACCTCCATCACTAACCTAGGCTTTTATTGTACAGAATGTTCCTTGAAATTGGCAGACCCTTAGCTGAAGTTTGGAATGACTTTTTTCTGTTGCATTTTTTCCCCTGCTTATGACAATTTGTTATAATTAGTTCTGATGAAGGGTATGGGGATAGGAGAGTGGGAAGAGACAAAGAGACAGGATCAGATTGAGAGAAACAAACAAGACCAGAAACTAAGACAGCAAATATATGAAAGTAATATTCCAAAGAGTTAAGGGAAGTGGAAAGGGATTTAAATGATCACTTGGGTCTTCCCTCCATTCTAAGCCTTACTTCTCCACATACACATGTATGCACAAATACACATACACATAGAGCATGCGAACATGGAAGAAATAGTTGGCTCCCAAAGCTTATATTCCACATAAGCCTCCATATGGTGGAGGTTATAAAGCAAAAGACCCAAGTTTGTCAGGAGGAAATTTGATTGAATCATCTTCCTATATAATTTACTTAAATGTCAAAAAAAACCCTCTCATTTGCCTGTCTGTCAATAGCAGCAAAGTGTAACATTTAAAGAGAGAATGACCTCACTTACAGCTTTAACTCCCTTTAAGTACTTTCAAAATGCATTAGCATCTCATCTAACTCCCCAGCTGGATCTTAAAGAAATGTCACTTCTCTAAATGAAATGTTACATGGGCTGCAGGTGCAAAGTGTCAATGACAGAGTCAATTTGACCACCTGACACCTCATAGAGCACAACACACACACACAAAAAAAAGTGAAAAATCTTCAAACAGCCTGACCCTCATCTCCTAGGACAAAGAGAAAGAGCTTTGTCTATATCTTTTAGAAATCATTATATAAAGAGGTGTATACCAAAGAATTTCACCATGATCTTTACCACCACCGCCCCTTTAGAAAATTATGTTTAGAAAGTAGTAGAATGGGGGAAAAAATTCACTAAGCCATCTGGTACATTCTGTGTTTCAGGATACAGACAACTGGGAACTTTGGGGGTAAGTCCAGAAGTTCTTTATCTAGTGTCCGAGAATGTATCTTTTAAAAATTTAATAACTATATTTCAACATAGTTGGTTTCTTTTGGAACCAAATGTATTTCATTTAATACATTTGAATATATTTTTTTCTGAAAAGGGGTCCACAGATTTTAACTAGACTGGCAAAGAAGGTCTAAAACATACACACAAAAAAAGAGTAAAAAGTTCAGGTAGACTTAGTTTCTAGTCTTGAGGTGGCCTAATAAAGATAGGATTGAGACTTAAATCCCTCACACCTACCAGAATTCCAGGATTTCAACATTGAAAAGCGCTTCTAGGAAGAATTCTCATTACAACCTATTCAACTGGTGATCCTGTGGCCTTTCTTTGAAAATCTCCACTCAACTACAACTACTACCTCCTGGACAATCCACTTTTAGATAGTTCTAATTATTAGAAAGTACTTCCTTACATCTAAACTAGATGTTTTTCCTGACATCAATTCCCTATCCCTATATTGTTATTAATATTGCCCCTTGGAGCCAAAGGGAATAAGGCTAATTTTTTTTTTCCTGAGGCTATTGGGGTTAAGTGACTTGCCCAGGGTCACACAGCTAGGAAGTATTAAATGTCTGAGACCAGGTCCTCCTGACTTCAGGGATGGTGCTCTATCCACTACCTCACCTAATTTTTCTTTTACATAAGTCTTTCAAATACATAAAAAAATAAAAACCACTTCATATTCCCACATGTTCCTCTTCATCAGGTTAAAACATGGCACATCCCTTCCTCCACTAATCATGGATTTGGAGCCTTTCATCATTTCAGTTATCCTTCTCTGGATATGCTCCATAAGTTAATAATATTTTTTCTAAAATTGTGGTGCCTAAAACTAAACAGACAGCCCAGATGTGCTCTAACCACAGGGCAGAGTACAGAATGTCTAGCCACTCCATTCCTGAAAGCTATTTAGCTCTTTGGAGTGTGTTAAGTCATATAGCTGATTATCATCAGTTTGCTTTCCTCTAAAATCCCTAGATCTCTCTCTCTTTTTTTTTTTTCCAAAAAATTGCTGTCAAACATGTCTCAATTCACTTCAAATGAGGGAGCCTTTTCTTGTATTCTAGGTCCTAGTAAAACAAACCTAAATATGAAGTGGTCTATGCCCTCAAAAACTTTATAGTCTATTGCGAAAAAACATACAAGTAAATACAAAAACTTAACCTCTCAGACTCAATTTCCTCACTTATAAAATAACTACAGGACCATCCTCTCACAGGATTACTATGAGGGTCAAAGGATTTGATCTTTGTAAATTCAATTAACTAACATTTACACTGCATTTCAGATAGAGTATCCTATTTGACCTTCAAAATAACCTGATAAGAGAGGTACCATGTGTATAATTAGTCCCATTTTGCAAGTTAAAAACTTGAGGCTTTGTTGTTGTTTTGGGTTCCCAATTCTATTCTTCCCTTCCTCCCATTCTTCCTCCCTCAAACAGCAAGCATTCTGATATAGATCATACTTCTGCAATCAAGTAAAATATTTCCATATTAGTCACTTTGTATAGGAAGACTCAAATAAAAAAAAGAATGAAAGAAAGTGAAAAACAGCATGTCTCAGTCTATATTAAGACAATATCAGTTTTTTCTCTGGAAGCAGATAGCATATTTCATCCTGAATTCTTTGGGATTGTCTTGGACCATTGTATTTCTGAGAATAACCTACATAATTCACAGTTCTTCATTGTACAATATTGTTCTTACTGTGTACTGCATTCTTCATTTTGCATCAGTTCATATAAGTCTTTGCAGGTTTTCTAAAATCATCAACTAATTCCCCCCTACAACCCATTCCATAGTACTGATATACAACACAAAAGAAAACTGATCGAAATAGGACCTGAAATTTTTAAGGTCTTTTATTTTTGGCATTTCTAGGCATGATATTCAGGGTAATATAGCAGATAGAGAGCTAGAGTTAGAGTCAGGAAGCCTGGAATTTGAATCAAAGATAAGACATATATTAGATAGATTTGACAGGTGGATAGATAGGTAGAAAGATAGATAATTTCTTAAGTACTTACTATGTGTCAGGCACTGCCCACTGATGATACAAATTAAAGCAAGGAGGACAGTACCTGTTTTCAAGGAACTTACATTTTAATAGAGGAAGAAAACAGATAAAGAGGAGCTAGAAAGCAGAATATATGGGGCTCATTAGCAGTTTCTTCATCTTTAAAATGGGAATCATAATAGTCCTACTTCACAGAGCTGTTGGGGAGATCAAATGAAAAACTCTCAGGAAACCTGAAAGCTGTACATAAATGTCAGATGATATTGTTATTCCTTTTTTATTTAAATTAGAGCTTTCAATTATCTTTTTTCCCACCTGGAAAGAAGGTTCTGGAACACTGACCTCAAGTACAAATTATCAGAAAGAACAAGACCCAAGAATCACACCATTAAATGGAAGAGGGTGATAAAACTATGAAGAGTCTTGGCCAATTTTTATGGTTGTGAAGTAGGAAGTTTGAAAAGAGATCAAAGGCAAAATAAGGTACTGTGACCTGGAATATTACACAAAGCTGAGAGTATAAACAGGAAAAAAGGTAGCACTGCTTTAATGAAGAAAAGGTTTTAGTGAGATTAATTTTTTCCCCATTACACTATGTCCATAACCCCATTCCCCCTTATCCTTTCTCGTCATCACCACCTGAACTACTGTGAACCATGCAAGAAAAAAAAAAAGAGAGAGAGACTATTTGGATTCTAGTCCCACCTTGGATACCAGTGAAATGAGTGACCTTAAGCCACTCATCCAGTAAGAGGTCATTTAATCTCTCTGCTGTAAGCAACTCTCTAAAGTTGTCCCTTCCACATTGCTACTTTCCCCATCATGGTTTCCATATACTGTGGGTCAGCATAAGAAATTAAATGGGAATTTTTAGGAAGTTTTGTAGAAGTTGCACCCGAAGGCCAGCAGATGACAGAGAAAAAATTTTAAAATTCAAAACTGCATAAGATATACAAATAATATTACATAATATCAATATATTTTATCTTTTTAATACCACAAGTATACACTTCTTCTGTGGTATGAAGGGAGGGCCAAAAAATTTTACATAGGTTTTTTCCAGACCACAGAGATGCCATATCTTTATCCCCTGTGATGTGAAAGGGATAACTGCATGTGACCTTTATCTCAGGGCTTCCAGGGGTCACATGACCAGCTCATTTTATCTCTTGACTCATTGCCTCCCTCTAGAATTGATTTTGGGAAATCTCCAAATGTATTAGATATACTTCATGTCTAGGCTGAATAAAAAGATCCCTAGTTCTCATATAACCCCTTAAGGTAACATACAAATCAGGTTTAAGATAGTTTTTATTTTATCCCACAAAAAAAAAAAATTTTAAAAATGGAGAAAGCAAAGAATTCACAGGAGCTCATAAACTAAGAAAATACATTAAGGAATCCAAAGAAGTCACTGCATTATAATGCCTTTTGATGATATTCAAGAACACAGAAATCCTAATGTAATTTTGTTTATATAGAAAATTTTAGCCTATGAACAAATATAGAAGACACATCAAAGTATTCAAAAATCAATAAGCCCTCTACCATGGCAGAAGTGAATTTGGGTCTGCCAGCAGTGCTTTCCCTTGATGTTCTGATGACTTATTTTCCCATAGAATCCTATGTAGTCTCTCCTACAGACTTGAAAAGCAAACATACTTTGTGATTGCTAGATAAGCAAACTCCTCAGGCAACCTAAATTGTCCAAATAACTCCTTGTAATGGTGTAGTACAGAGCACATCTATCACTTGCCCCACCATTTCATGGCTTTAACTTTTGCTTAACTTCAAGACCTCACTCATGATGTCACTATTCCTCTTCAAAAACAAAGGCCAAGCAGCAACTACCTTGGCAATAGTAAGAAATAGGAAGTCTGGACTAAGAAAAAAAGCTACAATGTGTGAAGGGCAGAAAGCTATGAAATTTTTTATGTTTCCTGTCAAAGCATCTTTGAAAACAGTGGCTTCTTGTTCTGACTTGACTGCAACTATGAATTCATTGATAATTTTATTCTGGGGTGTTGAGCTGTTTTTATTTTCTTAGTGAATGTATGACAAATATCCTGTTATTGAAATACAATTGATTCTTCAAGGGAAATCAAGAGTGCAGTAAATACAATTGCTTTAAAGATGAATTGTTTAGGAGGTAATAGGCACAATACATGCCTCAAAAAACTGGTTTTCTAGGTGACGATATTTCCATACCATTTATGCAATGAACTATGCATAGGTCAGTGACAATTATTGCTTGAGTCTGCTTCAGGAAAGCTAAATGAACATATACTGCAACATACAGTTGTATAATGATCTACTGTTGTCTGATTCCATGATCTGCCTATCAATGTGTCTACCTAGGTCCCAAGATTTGGCTTCAAAAACAACTCTTGAAGGACTCAAAAGTACAGAAATTTGTCATTGAAAAACAAAATAAAAGCTTCTCCCATGAAAGACATTGATTTTATTTCTGAAAAATTGTTCTTCTAAGGAGGAAGAGAGAAGGGAGAGTTGGCAACACTTTTCTGAAGCTATACCTTCCATTTCTAAATCTCCCTAGGAAGTAAACCTATTTCCCATGTTTACAATAATTCAATTTACCATCCAGGCACAAAGGGCACTGAACATCCACTGTAGAGAGTACTGAATCGAACAAGTAAGAACAAAGAGCAGCAGGGACATGTCTATAAAGTATGAGGTGGGAATTACTATGGCAAAGTCAGCCACTTCTCTGAAGAGACGGCAGATGGCAAGGCCTGCCAAGGCCACACAAGGGTGAGTGAGGTAGTCTGAACCAATGGTGTGCCCTGCATGAGGTAGAGCTGCATAGCCTGCAGTTTGAAGAAACTTAGAGACCAAGAGTCTGGGCTCTGAGACAGATCCAAACAGATCTCTTGCTAAACTCTGTTCAATATCAATTAATCTGATATTCACTTCAGAAAAAAACCTTGATTTTAATAGTACCCATAGTAGCAGTAACTGTTACATGGATTCCACATCTCTCCATCTTTAGAATTACTTATTTTTTTTTGCAAGGCGGGGAGGACCATATCTATAACTTTATTCATGTGGGAAACTTCCATTGTACCTCTCAGCCACTCATCTATGACTTCAATTTAAATCTTTCTCACTCCAAGAATGGCCCACTATCCACTAACTTCTGTAATGCCTCTCAGTTACATAGAGGTACATAAAAGGTACATACAGTTTTGTCCATATGACAATTTGGGGCTTGTGCCACAATACTAGCATTATAGAAAGGGTTTGGTTTTTGTTTTGTTTTTTTTAATTCCTATTAATGAAGCAGAGAATATTAGAAAATCCATAAGAATAACCCTATTCTGAAGATAAGGAAGCAAGGTCATTATTATTATTTCTAATTGTGTAGAATTCAAGTTCTACCTATGACACATGATGGCTGTGTAGTGCTAGGGAAGTTGCCTAAATTCTCATTATTCTAAATAATGCCATTACAGAATAGCTGTCATCTTCATTGGTAGAGAAAGTCTTCTCCTTAAGAATTCCTGAACAGATGAAATCATAACTCTGGACCAAAATGAAATTATTAATTATAATTTATTAATAACAATTATGATATTCTATGTATAACATGCTATGATTTCTAAAGCACTTAAAATAATCACTGTTGTTATAATAATGAGAACAATACCTGTTATTCAATGCTTTAAAATTTTTAATTTAACGTGTTAGAACCTCACAATAATCCTTTATCTCCATTTTACAAAAGAGAAAATTGAGGCTCAAAGATGTCAGACAACCTTGCCATGGTCACACAGAAAGATGGAGGAGAAAAAACACTCCCCAAATGTCAAAGGCAGGATTTAAAACTAGATTTTCTTCACTCCAAATTCAGTACTCTATTCACTACATCATTGATTTGTTTCTCTGCCTTCCCCCTTAATACTTTTTTAAAAATATTAAAAGCTTTTCCTGGAATGGCAAAAAAAGGGAGAATTGGTTTCCAGAGAAATTTTAAATGAAACTATTACCAAAAATGCATCTTTTCCTGTCTTCATATTACCAGTGACCATTGACCATTTTCATTTTCAATCAAAGTGTCTCCACTTTCACATTCTGCCTTTTAAAAACGTCTGATGCAAGAGCAACTGAATCACGACTTTCATCTCTGTACATTAACCAATTTTCCATTTCTCTCTTACTCCTGAATTCGTTTTCCCTTCTTTTTCTTTAGTGGCCTTTATCATTAGATCAGAGATTTTGAGCCGGAAGAAACCTTGGAAGACATTAAGTCCAACTCCCTCGTTTTTGCTAATGGGGATACTGAGGTACCGAGATTAAAGAACTTGCCCAGATAGATGTTTAGTTGGCCCCCATCATTGCTTTTAATATTAAGGAAAAGAATTAGTGCATACCAGGAAGTTAATTGAGACTGTCTGCCTGTTTTAATTCTCAGAGTGGTGTTTGCTGTTTATTGTTTAAAAATCACATTTGAGGGATGCTTCTTTCAGGCCAGTCCTTGCTTGCCTTTTTAACACAAAGTTGTTTGTTTTTGTTTGTTTTAAAGCTCTACCTTTTCCCTCTCTCCCCCATTATTATTAGTCACAATCCAGTCTCTCACAAGCTTACAAGGCAATGGCTGCAAATGAATCGTTTAAAACAGCAGGCAAAAAATGCCTCTTCCTTTCAAATGGCTTCATTAGATCCAAGTTCATTAGGTTCCCTGACCCGTTAGTGGCTCTGCTTTTTATCTCTCAAGGTGACTAAGCAGCCCTCACCTGTCTTCCTTTCGGAACCAGTTCCAGGCCTTTAGATATCCCATCATCCTGCGGGTTACCACCATCCCTAGTCTTGGTAGTTAGTCAGAGTTCTGACAAACCTATTTCACAGCTCTAACTCTCTAGTATTCATGGCCTATACCCTCTTCCACCTCTTTCCCTTTCTTATAATAAAATAGTTCCTGGCCTCCTAGACCCAGCTTCTCCCGCGCCAGTATTGTCATGGAAGCATCTGTCAAAGGCTCAAGTGTCTGCAGATTCTGTACAATGATCTGGGGAGGATCCTGCCACTCCGAAGCTCTTAGAACTCTGCTGCTTGTCCAGCAATTACTTTTGCTTCTTAATTCTCCAGTTCAGCCTGTGTTGTTAACATCTCGTGGGGAAATTCGAAGTCTTTTATTACGGGAGGGCCCTCTTTTCTCCTCCCTTCCTGTATAACTCAATAAATGCAAGGAGATATTCTCTTTATTTCTTAACTCTTTTTTCAGGCAATTAATTCCTCTTCATTTTGCAAAATCTTTACTACTCTCCTGCCCTCATCTTCCAGCTAATTGTGTTGGCAAAGAGAAAGAAAAAGGTTCTTCCTTTCACCTTTCAAAACCCTTTGTTTTCTTTCTCCACATTTCTCTATGTCTCTTTTAATTTGTACCGGGTATTATAATTTTTCTCCTCTCACCCATATCCCGTTAGTTTGCTGCACGCACTAAGCAGTTTGGACCGACTTTTGCTCCCATTTGCCCGGTGTCTTAGTTTAACCTCCCCCGTGCACGGATTCTTTCCCCCAAATTGCTTCGCCCGGCACCCGCTCCCGATTGCCCCGTGCTTCTTTTCAGCCTCTCCCGGGGGCTGTTTCTTCTCCTTAAACTGTTTTGCCGGGCTCCTGCTCCCGATTGCCCCCCTCCCGGTGCCTTTGTTCAAACTCCCCAGTACGTCCAGATTCTTCTCCCTAAACCACTTTGCCTGGCTTCAGCTCCCCATTGCCTCAAGCCTCTTTTCAGCCTCTCTCTGAAACCTGGAACGTAATGAAAGAAAAGCAGTAAGTACTCCGTGCCCTTTAGTTATCTCCCTTAGCCATCACCTTCCTCGCTTCCTGTGCTAAAGCGGGGGGGGAAAAAAGAAAAATGAAAAAAGAAAAAGACCATTGTGTTCAGTCCCCCGCACCCCTCCCTGAACTTCTCTGCTTTTCCAAAGTTAATTGCTATCTTTAATATCGAATGATCTGAAACATACATCTCTCTTATAGTACATTCCATAATTGCCTTCTTGGAAATAGATTTGTATCTATTCAGTTTGTGCTCCTTTCTCTCACCAGTGAACTCTCCAGCACTGCTTTATGTTGTGAAGGAGGAATCCTTCCTCCTTCCCCCCTTCCTGTAAAATGTCCAAATACTTTGCTTGTAAATAATTGTTTTTGGAATCTCTCTTCCGATCTGTCATACAATTCGAATTCTCTACTGAACGGTATTTTTTCTTAGGGATAGCGCCTTTATTGCTTGCTCTGGTCAATACCTTTAATTTAAAAAAAAAAAAAGTTTTATTAATATTTTAGTGGTTTGGCCGTTTTCTGTCATTATGATTGCTTCCCAAAAACAACACTCTCCCCCAAATACTTCTGTAACGAAAAGGTTTTTGTCTGTTGTTTTCTTTGCTGGCCACAGATTTTTAAGAATCTTATCTTTTCCCCTCCCTTTCTGAAATTTGGACTCAAACATTTTTCAATTACAATTTCAAAACATGTGTGTGCTTTATTTGATGTGAGATCAAAAACAGTTTAAATACAAGCTCTAATAGTGCTTCCTACATGCAAGATACCAACTAGACTAGTGTTAGAGGTGGGTGGGAGATAATCCAGACATTTCAAATTGCTTGAAAACAAGACAAGTGTATCATTTATGTTCTCATTTCCTTTAGCACATAATGTAAAATGTGGAAAACATTTAATGTTGAATAAACACCGTCCCTACCCACGGGGACACAAAGAAAGTCTGAAATCTCATTCTTGCTTTGAAACTGAATGTTACATTAAATCATACAATTTAGCCTTTGAAGGGAGTTTAGGGATGATTTAGTCAAAAGTTCAAATTTATGTATGAAGAAACTAAGACCCCAGAATCCATGGCCCAGAGGTCTCCAGCTTTTGAATTATATGATCTGAATTCTCTCTTTTTGGCTTAATATGTTCTGATGCATCATTTGTTGGAAAAGCTTATGTTCCTGTGGAGATATATATATATATATATATATGTTTAGTAGATTGAAATAACTAACACTTGGCTGCCAGAATCATGACCAAGGCAAATAAGGATTAAAAAAAAAAATTAAAAGAGAAATTCAATTAAATTGTATTGAGTGTTAATAAGCACCTGCTATATACAAGATTTTGTTTTAGGGACTGGGAAACATAAACAAAAACCAGTCTCTATCCTCAAGGAGCTTCTGTTCTACTGGGAGATAATATGTACAAAGCTATTGATGAATAGGAATATTTTGGTAGCAGGGCAACAACAGAAAAATCTACTGAGAAGGCAGTTTACATAATGTAAACAAGCATAAAAAGCGTTTAAATTTGACGGACATGTTACACTCAGTTCAGAGGCATTATCTCAGTCTTAAGAATAATTTGAGATTATTGTTAGGTTTATCCAAAAGTTAGACACTGTACTACTGATGGTTCTTTTCTCATCTAGCTTGCTTAATTCAGGGATGGACTAGAAATAATCTCCACACTGCTGCTGCTGCCTAGCTCTTGTAACCCCACTCCTTCTCAGTCTCTCAGGCTGACTGTCTTCCTCTTAAGAACTCTTAGCAATGATTTAAATGCTTTCAGGCTGAAAGATCATGATAGACCCAAATGTCTCAGGGCTAAGAGGATTTCTCAGAGACAGAATTGAAAAAGAAGTGCTTTCTAAGACTGGGAAACAGCCTGTACAAAGACAGAGATGGAAGAGTTGGACGACTGAGTTCAGAGTACCATATAACCTGCCACTTTGGTTGGAATATAACATGTGGTTAAGGGCCTAATGTGAAGAGTTCAATGTTCTTTATTTAGGCTTTGTTTTATCTCTAGAAAGCCACTGACTTTTTTTGGGAGGGGAGGGTGGAAAGGAGGGAAAAAGACATGGCTAGACATTTTTTTCTAAGAAATTTACTTAGTGGAAAATGGATTGGATAAGGAAAAGGTTGATGACAAAAGATAAAATAACAACAGCAAAAACAACAGTAATAAATATCTAGCATTTATATAGCACTTTAAGGTTTGCAAAGTGCTTTTCACTTTATTGTCTCATTTTATTCTCACAACAACTCTAGGTACTATTATTGTTCTCATTTTAAAATGAGGAAACCGAAGCAAACTGAGACTGTGATATTCCCAGAATTCCACAGCTATTTGTATCTAAGGATGGATTTGAATTCAGGTCTTCCTGACACCAGGGCTCTATCCACTGAACCACTTAGCAGCTTGTTGAGAAACCAGTTGTAAGAAAAATATTTGCATAAGAGAATCTGGCCAGTTTACTGAGGTTTTCAGGAAGAGGCCTTTGTATGGAACTTTGTGTATGTCCCCTATAATCCTGCTTTAATCATACCATATTAGGGGTGGTAAGTAGGACTTTTGGCCTGAGCAATTTGGAGCCCATTCACACATCACTGAGATGATTGAATGGTCCTGAATGACTTGACTGGATCAACCAATCTGACCCTGGAATAGGGAGATCAAAATCCCACCTAGAATGGCCTCTTTAACCTAGCCAAAAAAAAAAAAAATTACAATCTGAGAGGAAAAGACCCTCTCTGGCCAAAACAGTAACAATTGCTATTTACATTCACTCCAAGTCCATCAGGGCACAATGACCAATATATGTACCTCTGAACACCCTTCTAATTCTGAGATAATGAGGTTCTGTGTGACACAATTTTGAGGTTCTTAACTTTTTAATATATCTTTGACAGTCTAGTGGAGCCTATGGAACCTCTCAAACAATGTGATTAAGTGCATAAAGTGAAATACATATGTGGAAACTGTGGAAATATAATTATAAAATAATTTTTAAGTTTATGGGCCTTAGGATACCTGCACTGTATAACTGTTATTATAATATGTTGGGGACGCAGCATGAGATTGTAAAAAAAGAAAATCAGTGAACTTTGGTTCAAATCTTCTCTCCTTCACCTATGTGACTGGAGGTAAATCAACCTCTCTAAACCTCAATTTTCTTACCCATAAAATGAAAGGGTTGGATGAAATGGCCTCTTTGGTCTCTTCCAGAACAACTAGATAGCTCAGTGAATAAAGGCCTGAATCTGGAAAACCTGATTTTAAATATGGATTCAGATACTTACTATATAACCTTGGCATGTCACTTAGACCTGTTTGCCTCAGTTTCCTCAGATGTAAAATGAGCTACAGAAGGAAATGACAAAAACCACTCCAATATCTTTGCCAAGAAAACTCCAAATGGGGTCATGAAGAGTTGGACAGGACTGAAATGACTAAACAACAACAAAGAGCTTTCTTTTAAAGAAGTATGCCCTGTGAATCTATCTTCATAAGTACTAGAAAATTAAGCAATTAAGCCAAGGATTAGAACGCCCTTGCTGTCCAGCTGTTGCTTAGCCTGCTAATCTTAAGTCATATCTCAGGAATCATATGTTGTCTAAGTTGTTTTTGTCCTTGTTCATTTCATCATCTAGAATTACCCATCTGACACTTGCTAGGAGTACTTAGCAGCTTCATGAGAAACCCAAAGCAGATGTATTTTCCATTTTAAAAGGAAAGATATTTGAAAAGTTAGTCCTTCAGTAAATGCTATTTATGGGCAGCCAAGAACTCTAAGCAGGTCTTTTTTTTTTTTTTTTTTAATTTTGATTATCTTCTTAACAGTGAGGAGAAAATCACATCCATTGTGTTATCTACAATCTTTGGGTGTGTTGCTGCAGGGATTTGGAGAAAGGAACCTTAAAAATGATGTTCAACCCATCAGTCTTAGTGCTCTTTCTTTTTACCACCCTACCCTCTATCCTGCTGATTGAACCATGAATTCTAAAACCTCCATTTAAGAAGGGAATTCAGCTCAGAAAATCTCATTTCTCACCTTCTTAATTAGGGACTTCAATGACTTTTCCATTGCTCTAGATCTCTTATCCTATTTCTTCTCAGTTCCTTCTCACCCCCATTTTCAGCTTTCTTGTGTATCCCCATCACTTAGCACAGTGTCTTCCCTATACATAGTAAGTACTGGATAAATGTCTATCAATTGATTATTAATTAATTAAATCTTGATTTGTGTTGCAACTTCTTAGCTCTTCAAGGCAGAAATATTTAGAATGTTCATATCCATATCCTATAGAAAGCTGGCTGATAGCAAATAACCTTTCATTTCCCTTCCAGTTCTATATCTATTATATAGATATTTAATTTGGATATTTGATCTGCCAAGTAAATTTGGTGGTATTTTGTAGTGAAATGAAAGTTGAACTTAGAACCAAAAGATCTGAATTTAAACCCAGACTCTGCTACTTTCACCTGAGTAAGATGAAGAAGTAATCTAGCATCAATTTTCAAGTTCGCCCCATGTTGGGCGCCAATATGTAATGTGCTGTTGTCTCCAGAAACTGCCAATCGCTCTCTGGTCTAGAGGAGACTTGTTCTTCCTCCGGAGAGCGGCCTTAAGTCTGGCCCAGACAAGACTCTCTATCTCTGGGGTGCTGCCCTCTTTTATCCTCCCAGAGAATGGGCGTGGGATAACGCAAGGACTGCTCCACACTCTTTACGGATAGGCTTTAGCCCAGGTGTATTGAAGACTATAGTTGGGTAGTGGCAGGGGTGACAGTTCTGCAGGAAAAAAATGACCATACTAAAATAATCATATCATTTGGTATAAATTCTCAATTTATATGTGTAGTGTTGCCTATTGGACCCATTCCCAATGTGAGTAAGTTTTCAGAATACCCTCCTCCTCATGCCTCTGTATCTATTCTTCCTCGGCACTCATTTGTATAACATGTTTACTATTTTTGCCTTAATTCTGCTAACCTTTTTTTTGAGCTACTCTATTGTTGATGTGAATCTTAAATATTTCATATTCATTTCTCATATAAAAAACAAAAACAAAACCAATTTGCTCATGTTTAAACAGCTTGTCTATGCAAAGTTCCTTAAAACTGATCTTTGATATTGGCTTTTATATATTAAATTTTCTGTTAAGTTCAGATTTGGTTGATATTAAGTCCTGAAAACTTGCAAGTTCACTGAAGGTCCATTTTTTTCCTCATTTAAAATTATAGATAATTTTGCTGGATATGACATTTTTGGCCACAGGTCTTGTTCTTTTGATTGTCAGTAGATATGATTCCAGGGCCTGTGGTCTTTTATTGTAATTGCTAATAAGTCTTGTACAATTCTAATTGTAGGTCCAGTGTTTTTGAATTTTTTTTCTTGCTTCTTACAAAATTTTCTCTTTGCTTTGAAATTTGGCAATAATATTCCTGTGTGTTTTCCACAAAGATCTCTTTGAGATGGTGATCAGTGGATTTTTTTTTCCCTATTTGTACTTTCCCCTTATGTTCTATCACTCTAGGGCAATTTTCTTGGATTATTTTCCTGCATTATTGTGTGAAGATTCTCTTTTTGTTTACAACTTTCTATGAGTACAATTATTCTTATATTTTCTCTTCTTGATCTGTTGTCCAGATCTATCATGTTTCTTATAAGATGTTTCGCATTCTGTTCTATTTTTTCATTCTTTATAATCTGTTTTGTTATTTCTTAGTCTCTCACAGTTTCACTGGCTTCACCTTGCCCAATTATAATTTTCAAAGAATTATTTTCATTTTTGAGACACTGTACTTCCTTTTCTAGTTGGTTAACTTTTTCTTCATAATCTTGTTTTTCTTGGATGGTTTTAATTGTTTTTCTTTAGATTTTCCTCACTGTATCTCATTTGATTTTTGATTTCTTTTTTTTTTTTAATTTTTATTTTATTTTATAATTATAACATTTTTGACAGTATATATGCATGGGTAATTTTTTACAACATTATCCCTTGCACTTACTTCTATTCAGATTTTTTCCCTTCCTCCCCCAACCCCCTCCCCCAGATGGCAAGCAGTCTTATATATGTTAAATATATTACAGTATATTCTAGATACAATATATGTGTATAGAACCGAATTTTTTGTTGCACAGGAAGAATTGGATTCAGAAGGTAAAAATAACAGTTTACACTCATTTCCCAGTGTTCCTTTTCTGGATGTAGCTGGTTCTGTCCATGATTTCTTTTTTGAGTTCTTCCTTAAATTTTCTATGGACAGAGACCTCTTTGGGGTAGAAGCTTATTTTAATAAAGTGTCCTCCTCTGAAGATGAATCCCAGTCTTCCCTATTCCCATATGTTTCAATGGTGGAGTTCTTTCTACTTTGCCAGTTCATTTTCTCTTTAATAAGCAATATTAGTATAAGTACCTCCATTCCTGATGTGGGGGGAATGATGTTTCAAGCTTCCCTTCAGCTCTCCACTCTGATCAGGAACCTCTAAACAAGAGCTCCACACTCCTTCAAGTGCCCACCATCAGCAGGGTTCCCACCCCACTGCTTCTGCACTCACTAGGAGCTGGTTCCTACTTGCACAGGGCCGCTTCTCAGCAGCACAGTTGGGCTCAGCATTTCCAAACAGCCCAGGTTCAATCAGTCTTCCCAGACTCAAACCCCAACTCAACAAACAGTTCAGGAGCTGAAAGCTTCTGTGGTTCCTACCCATACCCAGCTAGCCCAAGGGTTCCCCACTTGATGTTTCTTCTGACCTAGCAGAGAGATATTTGTACTTCATACAGGTTAATCATCTATAGAAACTTTCTTCAGATCTTCTCAAGTTGTGTCAGGAGGACCCCTGTTTTGCCCCAAGTCGTCTTGATTTTTCACATCTATTTTTACCCTGAGGTGCAAATTTGTCCTCTTTGTGGGGAAAATCAGAAGAGCTTGAAATTTACCAACCTACTCTGACATCTTCCTGAGTCTTTCCCTAAAGCATAGTATTTTCACCTTTTCTTTTGTTTTTTATTTCTCACAGTTTTTCTCTTTTGCTCTGATTTTTCTTTCACATGACTAATATGGAAATATGTTTTAAATGATCATATATGTATAACCTATATGAAATTGTTTGCTGCCTTGGTGATGGGGGGGGGTGGATAAGAGAGAACGGGAGAAAAAAATTTGGAACACAAAATTTTATAAAAATGAAGGTTGAAAACTATCTTTACACATAATCAGAAAAATAAAATACTATTGATTTTTTTTAAAAAGACTGTACATTTAAAATACTTATAAAGATTATATCTAATGACATTAATGAAGTATTATAGATCAGACAAAATTTGGACCAATTTTTGAGCATAAAAAATAAGGAAAGGCACATTTTAGTTGATGCTTTTTATTGTTGTTATTGATTTTTTTGTCATGTACCAGCCCTTACTGGCACCCTGCCAAGGGCAGGTGTGCCCTCAGAAGACACAGATCAGGCACAGTGCTTCTGTTGAATCCAAATGTACAAACTTATTACTGGTTACTCCCTATGGTGCCGTCTGTGCTCAGACCACAAAGTAGTGCAGCAAAAATAATCATAGACATGAGATGCATGGGAGAGACACAGTGGAGACATAGCCTGCTGATTTGCCTTCCTGGAGGGGAGGAATAGCAGGAGACCATAAGAACTCATGTACAATCTAAAATGCCTCTTGAATGTTGCAACCAGCCTCCAAGGTCCTATCTGAAAAAGTCTTTTTGCTTCTCTTGAACTTTTTAAACCACTCCGCTTTACACTATTATAAAGGAGCTGGTCTAAAGGTCAATATGAGCAATGGTTATATTGTCTTCTCTGCTTAAATACATTGGCTCCACAAGATTTAGGAATGGAAGAAATACTTGGGCACTGTTCTCATACAAACAAACATACTTGCACCCTTCCTTTCTCCATAGTTCCTGTGAATTGCCTTTCCCACTGTGCTAACAAATTTGTTGAAATGAATATATTACTGTAAATCATATTTCCATTCCACAGGCCTCGGACCTGAAACAGAGTTAATACTCAGCCAGTAAATTGGCAAGAGAAAGTAAGTACTTTGAACACAGCAGATGAAAAAAGGAGGCACTGTTCATATGCTTTATTATTATTATCTGACACTTAGAGTTTTAAGGTTTGCAGGTACTTTGTATACATCATTATCTCTTTTGAGATATTGTTATTTACTTTATGTACATTATTACCTTTTTGAGATATTGTTATGCCCATTTTACGTATTAAGAAACATGAGTCTCAGAATATATCAAAAATGAGATTCAAATCTGTTTTCCTTACTCTAAGTTAACAGTATCTATTATGCCATTCTGCAAGGTCTGACTAAATTTGCTTAGATGTATGAACTTTTATTGATATCTTGTTTTTATGTCACCTACATTTCCCAATTTTTATTCCCTCATCTTCCCAAAAAGCAATCTTTTATAACAATGAATTTTTTAAAAGGTAGGGGAAACAGTTCAGAAAACCTAATCATATATTGAAAAAGCTAGAAATTATCTGGAATATTCTACAATCATAGTCCCCACTTCTACAAAGAAAAAGAGGGTTGCATGGAGACTTTTTAAAAAAGATAATTGGAATATTTGAGGTAGATGATTTTAGAAAGATTAGAGAATAACTGTTACATTAAAGCTAGGCAAAAGAAGTATAGAATTCAACTAAAACTCAACTCTTCTTTCCCTTAAAAAGTATAAACACAATTAAATTCCTATATAGAAGCTATCCAGGATATCAAGGAATATATTTTGATTTTTGTAAAGAATTTGTTATTCTCAGATCAATTTCTATGGGCTATCTCTCTTCACATGTAAATGGCTTTGCAATAAGAACATTATAATGTGATCTGGTCCACATATGTTATAGTTCATATAGGCCATTCAAAGTGACAAAGCTATTTTAAAATGGACAGATGGGTTTAACTCAAGTGCATAGAACCATTTAGAGTCATTAAGAACCAACATCGTTATCTAGAGATGCAATAAATGCAATTATCAAGTTAATTCTGACTTAAGCAAAATGAATGTGGGTAGGTGTTGGTAAATTTGATTTTAATTGCTTGAGCATATTATATAATGAATGGTTTGTAAAAATTAATAAGGGAAGTAGTGATCAATAAGAGCCCATTTAGATTCATATGTATTATTTTTTTGGAGGTGATTGGTGTTAAGTAACTTGCCTAGGATCACATAGCTACTAAATGTCTGAGACCCCATTTGTACTCAGGTCCTCTTGACTTTAAGGCTGATGCTCTATCTTCTGCTCATATATATTATTTAAATTAGCATGTAAGAGCCATTTGGAGTGTTTTCCCTCAATTTCCCACGTTATTTTAAGTCATATTGTTGGAGTAACCCAAAGATGTTGGGGTACTGAGACATGGATCGTGGTGACATCTCGGAAAGAATTCAGGCTCAAACCTCCTTATGTTTATTTGGTAATTTACTTGGGGTAAGGGGTAATGTATCCTGCAGGCTTCCTCCTTAAGGGAGACAGGGGGCAGCTAGGTGGCACAGTGAATGGAGCACCAGCCCTGAATTCAGGAGGATCCGAGTTCAAATCTGGTCTCAGACACTTAACACTTCCTAGCTGTGTGATCCTGGGCAAGTCACTTAACCCCAGCCTCAAAAAAAAAAAAAAAGGGAGACAGACAACCCAATAGAGAGAGAAGAGAAATTATATAGAGAAGGGAAAATAAGGAAAAGCAAAACAAAATGGGAATTGGCAGAGTAGAAAATTGGATCATTTCAGAGATTTGCACAAATTTGGACAATCTCAGAAAAATTCCCATGATTGGATTAAGATATGAACCAAAAGGGTAAAAGGATCTTTTGTTCCACTGAGGTCCATAAGAGAAAGTGATTATTGAAGTTTGGGGCAGCAGCTAGGTATGCATGAAAAGAGTAGAGTCCTTTTGTTCTAATGAAGAGGAGAGACACAGAGACACATAAAGAAAGTGACAGAATTATTAGGGCTGGGGCTGAGGTTGCAGCTTAAATTTCATCAGTATGCCAAAATGAAACACTCAAAAACATGAATCCTTTGGTCTTGGGAATAATATTTTTGTGACTTAGAAAAACAGCTATTTTTATTCTAAAGTTCATTCATTTGACAAGTTAATGCACCACTCTGCAAAAGATATATTGTGAAAGTCTATGGGAGATAGAGGGCATTGGATTTCAAATTAGAGGATCTGGTGCAAGTCTTTTGACACTATCTATATGACTGGACAAGCCTTTTAAACTCTGGACTTTGTATTCTTCGTAAAATGAGGATAACCTGTATGGCCCCTTGCATGTATAGATCTATAATCCAAATCATGCCAGAATAACTTCAAGACAACTAGATTGATCAGAAAAATTCTGATAGTGTATTTAAATTTCAGCAAGCATTTAACCAAATTTCTTGTACAGTGCTTGTGGAGAAGATAGAGATATATAGGCTAAAGAATAAGTCAATACATAGGGTTTGGGCTATTTCTTTAAAGTAAATGAGTTTTTAACCAGCATCTTGAAGGAAGTGATATCTGAATTGACAGAAAGAGGGAGAATTAATTTATCTAATAAATATATGAATTGATTCTTATGTAAAACTTCCCAGAATCAGAGGGGTAGAAGGGAAAGTAAAATAGGGGAAGCCATGCTAGAGGGGATTGTGGCCAACTACATTAAAATAATTAGAAGACTGCAGGAGATAGGAGAAAAGGTTGCCCACTAGTCTTGATTATAGTGCTTGATCCTATGTAGTTATGGGGTAAGGCTTTAAAAATGTGGGTGTCTAAGGGAGAAAATGTAGTCAGACCCACACATACACACACTCCTCTATGGAATTTCTTTGGCAGAGTCCTTGAAATTACCCACCCATAAAGGTATTAGGTGATGAGTTTCAGACCTTTCTAACCCTAAATCAGATAAAGGCTTAGGAAAAGAACAAAGTCTCCTAGGGAAAGAAAGTAAGTTTTTAAAATCATATTTAATCTTGGCCTGGGGCAATTGCTAGTTTCTGACTGTTAGTGACCCGTAGTGGCTTATAGTCTTACCTATGACTAAAGAGTTATTAGTCCTGCCTTATCTAGGAGAGACCTTTTTAGCTAACACATGGGCAGTTGGTAGCTAAGATGGCCAGGAGGAGATCTGAAGAGAGGAAGGTCAAGAGAAGGAATTTGGGCAGATACAAGATCAGAAAAAACACATGGCCCTAAGACCAGTGACACATCATCTAGAATAAAAGCCTAGCAGAGATCAATACCTAGTAGAAATTGTATGACATATTCACGTGTCCAGCAGTTCTAGAACCTGGCAGACATTTCACACTATATAAGATCAACAGAAAACCAGTCCAAGAAGAGATTATTGACCTCCCTAGAAGATAACAGAAATCTAACAGCTCTGAATGTTCACTACACTCTTCTCACCAATGCTATGTAAGACAGTATGCCCCAGGTTTATAGAGGGAATATTTTATTGATACTTTTCTTACCAAATTGTTTCATTAAATGTATCTGATTTGAAACGTATACTCTGAAAAGCTAGTAAAAACAAATAGATTGGTTGAGGCTTTTGGAAATGGTTAGTAGATGCAGTAAGGATCACTTACTATAGAAGATTTGTGTATCTCATGACTTTCTCATCCCCAACACTGTATTCCATTTACCTAAATGCAATAAAACTTTATGAATGCATACTCAGAGCAAAATTTGGCATTTAATAGACTATGTGATTGTAAGGGAAAAAGACAGGATGTGAGATAGACAAAGGCAACGTATGATAGAGAGTGCTGGACAGATCATAGACTTATTTTCTCCAAGCTGAAAATTTGCATTCAACTAGGTCCTCAAATCAAAGACTACCAGAAGAATGAATGTGAATAGATTAGATTGTTTCTCTGAGAGGAAACAGTTTGTTCCTAACTCAGAGGGTTGCCAACACAGTTGGCAACAGTGGAGCAGAAAAGGAGTGGACAGCTTTCACAGATTTGATGTACAGCACTACATTTGCTCATCTGCATCAGAATACTTGCAAATATCAAGACCAGTTTGATGAAAATGATAGGCAAATTCAGAAGCTGTTAAATGAAAAATAAGAACTCCAGAGGGTGTATCTATAGAATAATTCATGCATCTCTAAACAGGGAGCATTTGATTCCATCAAAAGTAAAGTACAATGGAAAAAACTTAGAGAGATGCAGGATTTTTGGCTCAGTTAGAAGGCAGATGAAATTCAGTTTTCTGCTGATAGTAACAATCTAAAGTGCTTTTATGATGTGCTAAAGGCTATTTATGGCTCAAAGACCTACAATGCATCTCAACTACTCAGTGCTGATGGAGCCACATTGATTAGGTATAAGAACATGATCCTTGAGAGATAGGATGAACACTTCTATAGTGTCTTCAACACACCATTATCAATCAATGCTGAAGCCCATTGGCCATTTACCTCAAGTTGAAATCAATCACTCCCTGGCTGAAGCACCTACTAAAGAAGAGGTTTGAAGGGGTTGAGGAATAGTTGATATTGCTGTGTTTGCTGCTTGAAAATTCTAGGAGAAATGCCAGGAGCAGAACAGAGGTCTGTATACAACATTTAGATTTGACCAAGGCCTTTGATACTGTCGTTCTTGAGGAGTCATGAAAAATTATGTCAAAATATGGTTGCCCAGAGAAGTTCCTCAGTATAGTACATCATTTTCATGATGGTATACTTGTTTGGGTTCTGGACGATGGGCAACACTCTCAAGCTTTCCCAGTTCCTGATGGAGTGAAACAAGACCTTGTGCTTGCTCCCATGCTCCCATGATGTTTTCAGCCATGTTATCAAACGCCATCAATGAGAACAAATAAGGCATCAAAGTTAACTACTGATTGATGGCAAATTATTCAACTTGACAAGGCTACAAGCCAAAACTAAAGTGGAGGCAGTGTTGGTGCAGGATTTTTTTGTGTGCAGATGATTGTGCAGCCTCCAAAGTAAAGAGGCAACAATGCATGGATCAGTTCTCTGCTGCTCGTGCTAATTTTGACCTAACAATTAATACTAAGAAAAAAACACAGGTTCTCCATCAACCAACCGCACAGCATCCATCCATATATGCAACCATTGATTACAGCAACTAGAGAGGTTTTGAAGGTTGTGGATAAGTTTGCTTCCCTTGGCAGTATGTTTTCCAGGGATATACTCATGAATAATGAGACTGACACACCTCCAAGCTAGCTCAGTGCTTGGGAGATTGAAGAAAAGTGTGGGAAAGGAGAGATTAAATGGCTGTACTATTGCCAAAAAGATTGTTATATGGAGAACTCACGCAGGGCAAGTGCTCACAGAGTGGTCAGAAAAAGTGATAACCCTCAAGATATCTCTTAACAACTTTAGAATTAATTGCATGACATAGGAGACATCTACCCAGAATGGCTTGCCCTCATCAGAGAAAGTGTTGTACTCTAACAGCAAAGTAGAATTAGCTCAAAAGAAACATGAGATGGGCAAAGTTAGAGAATCCACCCCAAATGTTCATAGAAACTATTTGTATCCAACCTGTGGCAGAGCATTCTGAGCAGCTACAACTGGACACCGTTAATTTGACTCTAACATGTCATTTTGTCATCTTTGAGAGTGAAGGACAACAACCAATCAACAGTTTCTTGAACCTGAAGTACCATTTCTTGGAGACCCACATGAAAAAGAAGGTGGCCCAATATTCAACACATCCAAAAAGGATTATGACAGTTTTTTCCTTAATGAAACTTGGATACCCAAATACAGGTCTTTATATTCTGAGAGTACTTAATTGCTTTGAATAGAGAGGGGGGAGTAGGGAATAGGGAGTGTAGGTAGGAGGGGAGATATAGAATGTAGTCTTCGTACAAAAAATGATGGAAGCAGATTCTGGTTGTAAAATTATTTCTATGACTATTTTAGTGCTTAGAGATTTTTATGAAACATTCAAGGATTCTAAAGGGAGTTCAGGATTTGTTCCTGTGTTTGAGTACTATGTGTGAACTATGCTGAGAAAGCTAGGTTGATTGATTGGGTAGGTGGACCCATAATTGGCTCATAGTGCTCATCCCATTAAGGATAGATTGACTTTTGCCATTCTTTGCTTGAATGGTGCCCCATTGTACTATTCACCACCACACCCAATAGTTATTACTTTGTACATCATAAAAGCTTAATAAATGTTGTAGTTACAATCCACTTATGACATGCAAAAGCAGGAAAATAGAAATGAGAAAGATGTGTGTAAGGAATCATAAGAAAAAAAAAAGTTTGGCTGAAATAGCTTCATTCTTGCATGAACTGCCTCAGGACTTAGCATAACCAGAAAACACATACATATTCTTAGGATGATCTTGTTTCTTAGTATTTTTCCCCCTTTATACCTACAATTTGCCTTCAGAAGCAACAACATGTTCATTTTATTCATTTTGTAAAAGCAGCCACCCTTGGGTTGAAAAACCACACGTTCCAAGTTTTTTCCCACTCAACCAAGTGTTTCTGATTGCCTGGGCCTCTGGTACCAAGTCTTTAGAGGATAACTATCCAAATTCTAGTGTGAGCTAATGAAGCTGGTGACAGCTTTATCTCAAGTGGCAGCGCCCTGTGTTTTGGGAGCATTAAGTTCTACTCTCTGAACCATATGTGTGCATTTGATTTGGCTGATGGCTGTGTGTCCTGCATATGACTAGGCTCATTATGTGCTTTACTCTAAATAGATATTGCAATATAACCTTCCAGGTCTTAATTAATGTTACAGTGAAGGTTCTTTTTCTATATGAGGTATACAGATGACCAGAGAGCTCCCTTCCAAATTCTACAACTCTTTGATTCAATAATTGGTATCAACATTGGTGTTACATTCCACAAACTTCCTCACACAAGATGCCATTTCTAATATGGAAATTCTTTTAAAATGCCTTAAAGTTAAATGGTCAAACTTAATTTACTATAGTAATGTGTGCTGAAAATTTCTATTAACTAATCAAGTAGGGATAATAAATGACAGCAAGATACGTTGCACCCACTGAGGATTTAAAGACGCTAAAATTCTAAAAATTAAGTTGGCAATGACAAATGTAAATTGATCTCCTCTGCTGGGTCTCTATATTTTTAAAGGTTCTTCATTCAATATAACCTGAATAAAATAAGCATATGGGATAGTGACATCTATTGACATTTTATGCCCTTTAAATAGTGATGGATCAATGTTCAAGCAGTTGTGAACAATATGGTTTAGTTTTTTGGTTGAGTTTTGGGGGATATTTTGAAATCTCTATTTGTAGGATAGGAATGTTACCCTGGGCAACGAGGTGACATTGTGGATAGAATGCTGGATGTGGAGTAAGGAAGATAGCTTCCTTAGTTCAAATCCAGCCTCAGACACTTAATAGTTGAATGACTGTGGACAATCACTTAACCCTATTTGCCTCAATTTTCTCATATATAAAATAAGTTAGAGAAAGAAATAACAAACTACTCCAGCATCTTTGCCAAGAAAACTCCAAATGGGACCCCAAAGAGTTGAATGTGACTGAAACAACTGAACAATTACAATATATCATCCTCTTTCTTGTAAATATATTCTTGTAAACATATGCTATCTTTGTCTCTAATTCTCTCTGCTTGTATCTGTCTCTAATTCTCTTTATCTCTCACTCTATCTCTTTCTTTTTTATAATAGCTTTTTATTTTTCAAAGTACAGCAAAGATAGTTTTTAACATTTACCCTTGCAAAACCTTGTATTCCATATTTGTCTCCCTCCTTCCCTACTACCCCTCTCCCCTAGACAGCAAGTAATCTAATATAGATTAAACATGTGCAATTCTTCTAAACATATTTCCACATTTATCATGTGCACAAGAAAAATCAGATTAAAAAAGGACAAAAAGTGTCTCTCTCTTTCTTGATACATGTCTTCTTGCTGTTACTTGCATAAAACATTCCATCTCTTGATTCTGAGAATTTTCACTGGATGTCCTCCATACCTGGAATGTTCTCTCCTGTCATCTCTACCTCCAGCTTTCCCACCTTCTTTCTAGTCCCAGCTAAAATTACATCTATGAGAAACCTTTCCTGATCCCTCTAAATGCTAGTACCTTCTCTCTACTGATTATCTTCATGTTATTTATTTTTTTGGGTTATACACATACAATTTTAACACTTTTCCTTATGAATAGTGTTGGGAGAGAAAATCAGAACAAAAGAGAAAAACCACGAGAGAAAAAAAATTAAGAAAAAGAAAGAAAGAAAAAAGTGAACATAGCATGTGTTGATTTACATTCAGCCTCCGTAGTTCTCTCTCTGGATGCAGATGACATTCTCCAATCAGAGTTTATTGGGATTGCCTTGTATTACTGAACTGCTGAAAAGAACCAAGTCTTTTATAGTTGATCATCACACAATCTTTCTGTTAATGTGTACAATATATTCTTGATTCTGCTTGTTTCACTCATGTAAATCTTTAGAAGCCTTTCTAAAATCAACTTGTTCATCATTTTTATGTAACAATAATATTCCATTATTTTCATATACCATAACTTATTCAGCCATTCCCCAACTGAAGGGCATCTACTCATTTTCCAGTTCTTTTTCACCACAGAAAGGGATGCTACAAACATTTATGTACATGTGGATCCTTTTTTTATGATCTCCTTGGGATACAGACCCAGCACTGTTGTATCAAAGGGTATGCACAATTTTATAGCCCTTTGGCTATAGCTCCAAATTACTCTCCAGAGTGGCTAGATCAGTTCATAATTCCATGAACAATGCACTAGGGTTCCACATCCTCTCCAATATTTACTATTATCTTTTCCTGTCTTAGCCAATCTGATAGTCCTTTTAAAAAATTTAAAGCCAAATCTGTGATTTCATTTATATAAGAAGTTCCTGATGAGAAACTTCCTAGAGCAATTCATAGTGGTATTTTGTCTGTACCTTTTAATCTTACAGAGCTGCTTGGGGTGTTTGAAAATAAAAGTGACTTGCTCAGTCAGAGATAGGGCTTGTCCTACTCCAAATTAGCTCCTAGCTACTATACCACACTGCCTTGTCATGTAAGTACCCTGGGAAAACTCTACTACAAGAAACAAATAGTGTGGCTTTCAACTTGCTGCCTATAAAGAACAATTTTTAAAAAAAACCTATATACATCACAATCTCCTTCCTCCCCCATATCTATAACAAAAGTAAAATTCAAGACTTTAGCTCTTGCCTTTCCACCTCCAGACAAGCCAAATGTATAGCATTCCCTTGAAACTTAGGAAGAAAGTCTCTTGGGCTTTTCTTAAGGACCACAGAGCCAGCCTGGGTTCTTTCTGGGTTCAACTCCAAGGCTAGATCTCTATCCATTACACCACACTGCCACCTAAAATAATCATTCTAGACAAATCCTGCTGCAAATAAGCAATTAACAAGCAAACACCAATGAATACAAAACAAGAACTCAGGATTTTAAAAATCCACATAGCGCCATCCCTTTCTTCCCGTGTGCCTCTCCTTCCGATCTATAAAAGAATTAAAACACTGGGATTTTTCTTTTGTTTTTGAATTTCCCAAGAAAAGCCAAAAAAAAAAAAAAAAAAAAAAAAAAAAGCTAAACATGTAGCACTGCTTGAAACTTGGGGAAAAGATTTCCCCTCACTAGGATTTGCCCAGGGGCACCAATATTTAGAGGATGCCAAAAATTTAAAACAGACATTGCTTTAGCAACATAGAAACAAGTGAGTTTAACACCTAGTTAGCAAGCATAATTAGCTAAAAATCAGAAGCCATCAGGCTGTACTGTTAATAACATCCATCTGTGAGCCACCAAAACAACTACTTCACCCTCAACTAAATGTGTCTTAATTACTTCTGTTATTTTCACATCATGAATTATTATTTGACCTTGTCAAACTGTTGTTGGCCCTGGCACCAAAAGTGTTGGTTACAGTTCTGCTTCCAAAGCTTTTCTGGTAGAGAAAGGAAATTATCAGAGAGAAGGGAAAGAAGAAGGAAAAGAGACAGAGAAACAAAGAGAAACTACAAAAACATAGTTTCTATGTAGGAACTTTAATCTTAAAGCAAACTCAGTCTGCAACCCTATGGAACACAGTGTTTCCATGACTGCTAATTACAGCTAGATTGGCTCTTGGCAGATGCTACTGCTGTAGCCATTTGGACATACAACTTAACCTGTTTAAAAAAAAATCTCACTAAATTATAATTAAACTGACCTTTAAGAATACTTACTTCTGCAAATACTGCAAAAGGTTCTTCCTTTGTTGGAATATAGAGTGCTTAAAAAAAGCCGCTGAATACACTCAGATTTAATGCTGAAGAAGATGATGACCTCAACCTATATCAGATTTTCAGACCAAACCTCAACTTCAATCTGTAGCAAAAAAAAATGCCAAGTAATCTAAAAGGTTTTGTTATATCCTCCATTGAAATGTAAACTCTTGAGGGCAGAACTGTGGCTTTTATCTATAGTCCCGTGTGCTTAATCACATAGTAAGATGCTTTGTCTATCTGTAGGTGTTCTTTAGATTCTTTGGAATCCCATGATTTACAAATAGGGATTGTCTAAAAGACCTCTCTGGTTTGAGGACCCTCACCTCTCTTGAGGAAGGTATTTTGCTATAAAATCATGTCCTTTTGTTCTTTTTTGAAATAGTCCATATTGGGGACTTCCATGCTATGCTTAGCAAGAGCTTCTTCTGACCAATTCCTGATGTTTCCCTCCCTGGGACATCCAAAATGAGAAACCAATCAGATGTACCTGAGTGAAACCCCACTCCCTCCTTGTAAAAAAACCAAAAAACAAAAAACATTGCCTTTCCTCATCAGCATCATCCAGTGGCCTTCACTGTATTCTTCCTGTGATACTACTACTGTAGCTTGGTACAAAAGACCTACTTCTTTGAGCTTTTACTGTATAGTCCTATTTTCAAATTTTTTTCTTGAGTTCCAGATCTCCCACGCAATGGACTGGGAACATCCACACCCATGGATAATAAAGCATTCAAAGAATGAAGGTCAAGGTAGTCACAAACATAATAGAATAGAATAAAGCAGTTTGGAAAATAGGAAACACAAATTTCCTAGCAATGGGGGAGTTTCAGTCCTTTTAATATGAATTACTTCTTTTTTTCTTTTTAATTTGCCTTCCCAAGAATAAAAGACAGACAGAAAGGAAAAACAGCAGAGCTGTGGAACTAAGGTTAAAAACCTATAAAAACTCAGTGAGGTAAGAGGTAACCAAAAGTGTGAATCTTGGGAGAGCATAAATGTCAACAGCATCATAAATGCCCAGACACAGTACTTGGCTAGCCTTAGATAATCACTTGCCTTTAATTTTGGTGGAGATAGGATTGTAGTTAAGATAGAGAACACAAACATCCAGAAAGGAAGGTATTCCTTATTCAGTTATGAAAATCTTTTTTGCCTTCTCTGTGCTTTTCAAACAGGATTGAGGAAAGGCAAGGATAAAAAAAAAAGTTAGTAGACTAGACAGAGAAACCTAAGGTCCAAAATATAGGCCTCCTTCAATTTTCCTTTTCCTCTATTTGTGGGTCTTTCCAGGACAAATGGAAGCTCTGTAGACTTTCTTGAATTTTTGGTGATTTGACCACATAGGTGCTTAATAAATGTTTTTTTGGGAAGGATTGAAATTAATAGATGTTCAAAAAATAATCCTAGTTTTCTCCAAAGATGAGGCTTGAAACCTATCATATATAAATCCCTGATCACTCTGACTTCAAATTATCTATTTGATGTTATGTCCTGCTAGTAAAATAAAAACAAGCTCCTTGAAGTCAGTGCTTGTTTATCCTTTTTGTTTTCATATTGTTTTCCTATCAGGAAAGGCATCAATTATTTATTATTGATTGTTATAAATTATTAATGAAAACAAGCATGTATTAAATGTTTATTATACACCAAGCACAGTGCTAAGTGCTTAGGCTAGAAAAATCAACATGAAACAGTGTCTGACCTAAAAAAGGATACGGTCTATGAAGTGAGACAATATAAGCATAGAAATAGATAGATGGTAAGATAAAAACTATTGTTTGGTGGTTTCAATTGTGTTTAAATCTTCATAACCCCTAGTGGGATTTTCTTGGCAAAGATACTGGAGTAGTTTGCCATTTCCTTCTCCAATTTATTTTGCAGATGAGGAAACTGAGACAAACAAGTTTAAGTGACTTGACTTGCTCAGAATCACGCAACTAGTGTCTGAGCCCAGAGTTGAACTTAGGAAAACGTCTTCCCGATTCCAGGCCTGACACTCTATCCACTGTCACCCATGTACTACAGTAAGATAGATAAGAAAAACATATACAAATCTAAATATATAGAAAGAGATTATATATTTAACTAATACATACATATATGTTTGTGTATGGCTATCAAAATTGTTTAACTCAACTTGTCAAATGATTTCACTGGAAATGACATGAAAGAAGATGCATTACCATCTGTTTGGGGTTGTACTCCAAGTTCCATGATATTTTTTTCATCTAACTTGCAAGTGAAATTTCCTATACATACTGTCTTCACCATTGGAATGGAAATTCCCTGGGGTCATGGACCAGTTCCATTTTTCGAGTTTCCTCTCCAACATGTAATGTAGTGCTTTGCATGTGTAACAAGTATTTAATAAGTGCTTTTTAATTCATACAAACTATTTCAATATCAATTTTGCTCCTGAAGGTAGCTGGAGAAAATCATAAAACTATGCCTATTGAATCCATTACAAGTTTATGTTACATGATTTCAACAAGACCCTCAATATGGCAAGGCAGTCATTTTACACTTCATTAATTGATTCACTATCCCATTCTCAAACAATTTAATTTCTTTTAAATTTCCCATAGTTCTCCCTCCCTCTACCTTACCACATGTTTTACTAAAAAAAAAAATAAAATTGAGACCTTTGAAAGAAAATTCCCTTTTCTTCCCTGTTCCTCGTCTCAAAACAAAAAAATCCCAGTGGTCATAAGAGTTCAGGCAGAGAGTAGCAGAAACAGAAATTTGAATATCTTTTGCTACTATCTTCTCCTTCCCATGTTTTAAATGAAGAAGTGACCTTTCTTCTTGGCAAGGCAAATCCTTCTACATGCACAAATGATCCCACTCCATCTTATCTTCTGTATCATTCCCACTCTCTTACTAATATATTTCCTGTCGACTGGCTGCTTCCCTACTGCCTACAAACATTCTCGTATCTCCCCCATACTCAAAAAACTTATTATTTTACCAGTCCATGTTAACCAGGATCCTATATCTCTCCTTTCTTTTGTGTCTAAATTTTTGAAAAAAACCACTGACAACAGATACCTCTGCTACTTTTTTCTTTCATTCTTATTGAAGTCTGGTTTCCAACCTCATCATTCAAGTGAAATTGCCCTCAAAAATTACTGATGATATCTTAATTGCCAAATCTAATGATCTTTATCAATTCTCATCTCTCTTCACTTCTTTACAACCTTTGATACTTTATTGCCTGCTTCTTGATATACTTTCTTTGCTAGGTTTTTATGACACTATTTTCTCATGGTTTTTCTATCTCTAAGACTCCTCCTTGAGAGTATCCTTGGCTATATTTCCACCCAGGTCAAACCCATTAAGAATGGTTGTTACCTCAGAGCCCCAATCTGGGCTTTCTTCTCTTCTGCTTCTCTACACTATTTTGCTAAATATTATAATTATTAGCTCCCAATTACTAACTTTATGCAGATCTATTTGTCCAGCCCAAACCTCTCTTCCAACTTCTAATCTCAGATCTCCAAAGGTCCTTTAGATCTCTTAAATGCAATAGTTTAAACAAGTCATTTTCTTCCCTCTTCCCCCACCCCCACCCCCCAAAAAATCCTCCCTTCTCCTTAACTTTCCTGTTACTGTCCAAGGTATCAATTTCCCAGTCATCAGGATTACAATCTAGGTGCATCCTGGACTCTTTACTCTATCTTACCCCACATATATCTAATCAGTTGTCAAGTTCTCTTGTTTTTAATTTTATAACATCCCTCAGATATACACTCCTTTTTGTCCTCTGATTGCCAATAACCTGGTTCAGGGCCTAATACCTTGCATATTATAATTATCTATGAATATTTCTCCCTGTCTCAAACTACCCTCCACTTGGCTGTCATATCACTCTTCCTAAAATTCAGGTCTGGCCATGTCATCCCCTAGCCTTCATTTGAAAAGCTGCAGTGACTTCCTGTTACTTCTAGTATCAAATATAAACCTCTCTGTTTTGCTTTCAAAACTCTTTATAATCTGACTACCTTGTGATGGAGAGAGCCATCTACATCCAGAAAGAGGACTGTAGGGACTGAATGTGGATCACAACATAGTATTTTCACCTTTTTTTTTTTTGTTTGCTTGCTTTTTTCCTCACTTTTTCCCTTTTTAATCTGATTTTTTTGTGTGTGCAGCATGATGAATATGAAAATATGTATAGAAGAACTGCACATGTTTAACATATATTGGATTGCTTGTTGTCTGGGGGAGGGCTGGAGAAAATGGAGGGAGAAAAATTTGGAACATAGGATTTTTCAAGGATGAATATGTTGAAAACTATTTTTGTATGTATTTTGAAAATAAAAAGCTATTAAAAATAATCTGTCTATCTTTTCAATCTTCTCATGCCTTATCCCCTTCCACATATTTTGCAATCCAATGACACTGGCCTCCTTACTCTTCCTTACACAGTATACCCCATCTCCTAACTGAACATTGATTCTTCCTCATTTCTGTCTCCTGGCTTTCCTAAAACTTCAGCTAAAGTACCACTTTCCAGAAAAAAAAAAAAAGCTTTCCCAGTCCTCCTTAATCCTAGTGTTTTCCTTCTTGAATATACCCAATTTATCTTGTACATATCTTATTTGTAAATTGTCATTGGAAGGTTGTCTCTCTCCTTAGACAGTGAGCTTCTTGAGAGCAGGGACTATTTGGTTTTTGTATATGTGTGTTTTGCCTTTCTTTATATCCCTAATCTTTAGCACAATGCTTGGCAAATAATAATGGGTACTTTAAAAATACTAGTTGATTACTCTATATGTATAATTTCATATAATAGATATGTATCAAGTAAGCATATAAGTATAAAAGTACATATATACTTTTAAGTATTTATATTCTGCATAAAATATATAAAAATAATATATGAATACATATATACACATAAATATATATAAATACAAAGTAATTTGGGGGGAAAGGTCCTGATGGTGAGAGATACCAGGAAAGGCTTCATATAGAAGGTGATGTTTGAGTGGAGTTTTCAAGGAAACAAGAGGTTTTACATGGATTGTGGGTATCCCTTATGCCTGGTAAAGTGCCTTATTTAATATTTGTTAATGAAAAAAATTGTTAATGATAGAAGGATAAGAGCTGAGAATAGCTAGCAGACAGAGTATTGGAATAAACTTTGGAGAGCTCTGATTCTTTTTTGCCATTGTATTTGTGAGCTCCAGCATATACTACCTTTTTCTCTGTTTCAGTGTTTTAGTTAAAAATAGATAACATGACCCCTTACAGAGTGATAAAATAAATTGGATTATACATGTAGAGAGAGCTGTGAGATTTTAAGAGTAGGATGCTAAGTAAAACATAATCTAGGATGATATATTTACCCTTCAGTGGAACATATTTAAAAATAATCCCTTCATTAAAACAGTCAATTTATGTTCCGCTCCTTTCACCTTTCCTTGTCAATCAGTACTTCCAGATCTCTAATTGTTTAAATTGTTCTTTCTCTTAATCTCTCTATTTTCTTCATCCTTCAACTAATGAAGTACCAGGAACTGAAGGACTTTTTCAGGGGCCATCTCAACAATCCTATTTACCTCTTTGTACCTACTAGGCCTTGATGAGATGGAATATCTATTTTTATGCATCAAAAATTCATATTACCTTTTCCTCCCCTGCTATCCTCCTTTTTTCCCTCATTGTCTTTTTGTTTTATGGAAAAAGCTAAATTGTTCTGGTATTTTCAATGGTCAACACAAAGACCTTTCTCAAAAATCCCAGTGATCATAAAAGAGTTCAGGCAGAGAGCAGCAGAAATAGGAGCTAAGGATGGTTCAGAACTACCATTCCCTGCCTTTCCATCATTTATTTTTTTCAAACCAGACCAGCAATTTCATTCCAGTAAGGAAACTACCTAATAAGCAAATCTTACTTTGCAATTTTGTTCAAATATTTCAGTTGTACGCAAAAGGAGAAACTTCTTCATCTTCTTGTCCAGAACAAGCAAAAGTTCCACATTTGGATTTAACCTACTCATATACAGTAATTAAAGACCAAGGTCCCCCACTGCATCCTGTGTCATCACCAGTCATTAGATTAATGTTTTGTCACTGGGTTCTGATGACTTCTGGTGCCATTCTTCAGGAATGAAGGAAGCACAACTTCCATACATCACACATATAAGTAGACATACATATGGATATCCATTCATAAAAAAACAGGTATAAAGGAACCTTCATATGTAGATTAGGCAATTTAGAAAGTATATTTGTAAGGTGTACTAATGCACAGTTTGATGAGTAGAAAAGCAAAGGTAGAGAGGCAAGAGATATGGTGGATGAGAGCATGGAAGGGAGAAGAAGGAAAAAGAGAGGGAAGGAGACGGACCACAGAGAAAATGGATAGCCAGAAAAGAAAATAAGTAGTGAACAATACCACAGGTGCTTGTAAATGAGGTAGTTGGCCAAATGATTTTGAAGTTCCTTCCAACTCCAACAGTAGGTGAATCTATGCTAAATAGAATAATACTACTCTATAATCATAGGGTACAGTATGAAATGGAATGGAATGGAAATGCTCTCTGGGGGAGTTTGGAAATGGAATGGAATAGAAAAGCGTTTTCTTCAAAACTTACTATTGCTAGTTAATTATTGGTTAACCAATTGCACCAACTGAGGGATACCAAAAAGGAAAAATCAGCTCCTGCTCTAAATGGACTTACATTCTAATGATGGAAAAACTGCATAATAACAAGGAACATATAGTAGAGATGAAAAATAATTTCAGAAGAAGGTACTAGAGGATGAGGAGGGGGAAAAGGCATCTATCTGGTAGAAGCAACTTTATGCTGCTGCTGGTCTTGTCCAGTAGGATATTACTGGGCCTATTCTTTCTAGAAGCACCCAATTATTTTTTATGCATTCTATAAAATGTATGTTGTTGTGGTTATGGTTGTGTTTTGTTTTTTTTTCCCCTGAGGCAATTGGGATTAAGTGGCTTGCCCAGGATCACACAGCTAGGAAGCTAGATTCATTTCTAATAAACCACATTCAACTCTTTGTGACTCCATTTGGGACTTTCTTGGCAGATTCTGGAGTAGTTTATCATTTCCTTTTCTTTCATTCTTTCTTTTTTTTTTTTTTAATAGTTTTTATTTACCAGATATATGCATGGTAATTTTACAATGTTGACAATTGCCAAACCTTTTGTTCCAATTTTTCCCCTCCTTCCCCCACCCAGGTTGGTGGCAGGTCGACCAATACATGTTAAATATGTTAGAGTATAAATTAAATACAATATATGTATACATGGCCAAACAGTTGTTTTGCTGTACAAAAAGAATCAGACTTTGAATAGTGTACAATTATTAATTAGCCTGTGAAGGAAATCCAAAATGCAGGCAGACAAAAATAGAGGGATTGGGAATTCTATGTAGTGGTTCATAGTCATCTCCCAGAGTTCTTTCTCTGGGTATATAGCTGGTTTAATTCATTACTGCTCAATTGGAATTGATTTGGTTCATCTCATTGTGGGAGAGGGCCACATCCATCAGAATTGATCATCATACAGTATTGTTGTTGAAGTATATAATGATCTCCTAGTCCTGCTCATTTCACTCAGCATCAGTTCATGTAAGTCTCTCCAGGCCTTTCTGAAATCATCCTGCTGGTCATTTCTTACAGAACAATAATATTCCATAACATTCATATATCACAATTTATTCAGCCACTCTCCAATTGATGGGCATCCACGTAGTTTCCAGCTACTGGGCACCACAAAAAGGGCTGCCACAAACATTCCTGCACATACAGGTCCCTTTCCCTTCTTTAAGATCTCTTTGGGATACAAACCCAGGAGCAACGCTGCTGGGTCAAAGGGCATGCACAGTTTGATAACATTTTGATCATAGTTCCAAATCTCTCTCCAGAATGGCTGGATGTATTCACATTTCCACCAACAATGTATCAGTGTCCCTGTTATCCCACATCCCCTCCAACATTCTGCATTACTTTTGCCTGTCATTCTAGCCAATCTGACAGGTGTGTAGTGGTATCTCAAAGTTGTCCTAATTTGCATTTCTCTGATTAATAATGATTTGGAGCATCTTTTCATTAGACTAAAAATAGTTTCAATTTCTTTATCTGAGAATTGTCTGTTCATATCCTTTGACCATTTATCAATTGGAGATTGTCTTGATTTCTTATATATTAGAGTCAATTCTCTATGTATTTTGGAAATGAGGCCTTTATGTGAACCTTTGATTGTAAAAATGTTTTCCCAGTTTATTGTTTCCCTTCTAATCTTATCTGCATTGATTTTGTTTGTACAAAAACTTTTCAATTTGATATAATCAAAGTTTTCTACTTTGTGGTCAATGATGATCTCTCGTTCTTCTTTGGACATAAATTCCTTCCTCTTCCACAGGTCTGAGAGGTAAACTATCCTATGTTCCTCTAATTTATTTATAATCTCTTTCTTTATTCCTAGGTCATGAACCCATTTTGACCTGACCTTGGTGTATGGTGTTAAGTGTGGATCAATGCCTAGTTTCTGCCATATTAATTTCCAATTTTCCCAGCAATTTTTGTCATATTGAGTTCTTATCCCAAAGGCTAGGGTCCTTGGGTTTTTCAAACATTAGGTTATTAGAGTTATTGATTATTTTGTCCTTTGGACCTAACCTATTCCACTGATCAACTAGTCTATTTCTTAGCCAATACCAAATTATCATTTCCTTTTCAAGCTCATTTTATATTTTTTTCTTTTAAGAATTAGTTTTATTTCATTTAAACCTTTTAGTACATTAAAAAATAGAATTTATTTCACAAGTATTATGAGGAACTGAGTTTAACAGGGTTAAGTGACATACCCATAATCACAAAGCTAGTGTCTGAAGTCAGAGTTGAACTCTGGAAGATTAGTCTTCCTAATTCCAGACCTAGTACTCTGTGCACTATGGCACCATCTAGCTGCCCTGTATAATGTATAATGTAGCCTGGTTGTATAATCTGACGCATACTAATCTTTCTAAATGTCTTTCAATAAAAAGATATAGTACTTGCTTTTCAATTCTGAAAGACTGGGGTTCAAATAGCAGATCAGACACTCACGAGTTATGGGACCCTGAGAAAGTCGTGAGATCCTAAAAATAGAGCTAAAAGGAACTTTCAAGATCATCTAGTCCAAAACAATTATTTTACAACTGTCAGTTTAACTTTTCTGATCCTTAGTTTCCTCACCCACAAAATGATGATAATAATAACTTCTATTTCAAAGGGTTGTGGTGAGGATCAAATGAGATAATGTATGAAACTTAAGGTGCTATATAAACACAAGCTATTAAATCCTATGTAACCCATAATTTTGTCATATGCTCCCTGTATGACCTTAGGCAAGTCACTTAATTTTGCTGTGGAACATTTTCCTCATGTATAAAAATAGAAATGTTAAATTAGCAGGCCTCTAAGATCTTTTTGAAGTCTAAAGAAGCTGTCATTACTATATTCAAAGGAGTTATAGATACCTGTTCACTTTTAGATTATTCATTGTTTAGAATTATATTATTATTTAGAATAACATCTTCCCTAATTTCACTTCTAATTTTTGATTTAAGAAATCTAGCCTGTAAACTCCTTAAACCAAAACCAATCTGATTTTTACTGGCTATGCTAAGCCCCATTTGGTCTTCGTTTAGGTCCTGATTGACTAAAATGGAATGTAAATAACATTCATTTATATTCTGGCCAGAAACCCTGAGGGTTTCCTCCTCCCAGATTTATTTATTTATTTATTTAGATTTTTTTTTTTTTTTTAGTAGAGGAGATCCTTTCCCGCAATTGCTACCTAGCCTTTAATTATAAACTGTTGAAGACTTAGGTTAAAAAGGCCAAGATCTCCCATTTTGTCTAGGACCATCTCCAGTGTCTTGCTCTATTTCTTGCCACTGGACCTAAATGGCTCTGGAGGGGAACATAAGGCAAGTGACTATCCACAGTCCTCCCTCACTTAATCCAATTCACTTGCATGTCATGACAAACAACAATATCCTCTTGAGGAAGGGACCCTGAAACACTCTGAAAACTTTTTCAAGGAGAAATTCTCAAGTGGTTTATTTTGGTGGGACTAGTTGAAGTATTCAATTCCAAGATTTTCTACCCCTATTGTTGACTCAAAACCACTCCCAGTAAGTGGTCTCATCTAGGCCTGGGGACAGTGACAGCATTGAGGGAATCTCATTCGATTGAAACTTCTGTCTCAGATTTCCTTATAAAAATGCCAACTTGGGGCTCAGTCCTTATAGAGGAGCTAATATGCTATGCTAAGGAAACTCTCTCTCTTCATGGCATATTAGAAAATTCTGCCCACTGGAATATTCTCTTTCAGTGTTACCCTCTCTTTATCCTCACCTATTTCCCTAACAAGACTTTATACCTCTCTGTCAGGACCTTACTTTATATCTCTGTGTTGGGACTTTGCCACTAAGGAATTCAGTCTTTCTATTCATGTATAGCAAAGGCTGACTTCTCAATGTCCATAATAAACTTCTTTTTATCAGTCTTGCTTTTCGGGTACATAAATTCCTTTACAAAGGATCTCTGCGCTGCCAGAAGGGGATTCCCCAAAACTCCCTACCTTGTGCCAATCCTAAGGGGGTTTGGGGAGCTAGATCTCTTCATTTGGGTCCCTGAACCCCAAACCTGCCACTAACCTCATCATTTAACTCCCTGACCATCAGGAACCCAAATCTCATCATTTGGTTCCCTGAATCTAGATCTCATCACTCTGCCTTATAATAACATATTATTGATGTAATATTAATGTAATTTAACAACACTATTAATTTAATATAATATTATTAACATAATGCTATTAATATAATTATAGTAACAACACATGCTTATAATACTTTAAATAAAGTAGTATTTAATCTACTTTCAATAGATTTTTGCTTATGACAACCCTATCATGTAGGTAAATTATTGACCCACCTAAATGTGTTACTTATTGTGAAACCATTCCTGAAGAGTGTGTTGCTAAAGCTAAAGTTGCTAAATACCTCAGGCTGTGCCTCCTATGCCTTCTGTTATCTCTGGCAGAGCTCTGATCAATTCCTTTCTTTAACATAGGTGACATTTGCCATTCTTTCTCTTTAGAGATTCATTCTTTACAAACATTTGTCATTGTCAACAACTGGAAATACTCCTAAAGTCAACTCTTGTAACAAAGCTGCCATTCATTACCCAGAACAGAATTGAGCACAATTTCACAAGCCCACACTTCTCTCAGAAGATTGGAAATCTACTCGCAAACAACAGACAGACAGACATTTTATCCTATTAACAGCTCTTATTTCCATTACATTTTTAAGGTTTCCAAATCACTTCTTCCTTCCCCCTTTCCAATAACTCTGGCAGGGAGATAGTTCAAGTATTATTACCCTAGTTTTCAAATGATAATGCTATGCTGGGTTGAAGAGAGCATGGTATAATGAAAAGATAGAGTGATGAACTTAAGACCCATATATAAATTCCACCTCATATGTTCACTTACTAACCATATGCTTACCATATACTATACTTAACCACTTTGAGCTTCAGTTTCCCCATCTATAACCTAGGTACTTGGGACACAAATGTAAAATAGAGACAATCATTGCCTCAAGAATCTTACTTTGTACTGTTGTACTTTCACTGCCTTAAATGAAGGGAGGTCAGAGAACTAGAAGAACAAAGAAAGCCTTTTCCAACTATTTTTCTGGGGTGGGAGAGAGAGGAAATAAGGAAGAAGAAGGAATGAGACTGAGAGTAGAATAGGCAGTCATTTTTAATCCTTAACTCCTTTTACAGATGAGTTTTTGGGGATCAGGCTTTCTGCCTTTTACACCATTGCTGCACAATGACATATGATTCATATTCATAGAGGTGCAATTATCACAGGCCCTAAGCTTGCAAAAAACTTTTGATCCAACAAGCTTGCTGGGACATAAGTAAAGGTGGATTAAGGTTTTTGTCTAAACTCTTTACCCAGAGCTTAATCTGAGTTGATTTCTTTATTCCAGAATGGCAATTCTCCTGAAAATGAGTTTCCTTGCCAAGTTCTTTATGGAGCTGCCCTTTTCACACACACCTCAAAATTTAACTGTGTGCCAGCTGTCTTGCCACTGTCTTACGACCTTCCCCCCATTTTGAAATGCATATTTTGTTCTTTGCTAACTGTCTCTCAGGTTCTTGCTCTTCTATATAGAAGCCTAACAGATGCAAGTACCAAGTGTGTTGGATATTAAAGGCATAAATTGATTCTTTAGGACAAGAGAAGAGTAGCATTACTGAGCCTTCAAGACAATTAAGGATTCTGAGAGAGGCAACTGAATAGGGAATGCTGGCTTGGGGACTCCTGAGCATGTGTGGAAAAGGAGATAGGGTATTAAGTTCTCACTACACCAATAGCCCAATTTGGCCAGAGCACAGAATGTGTGAAGGAGGGCAATCTTTCAGCACTAGTAAAACATAGAATTATCCCATCAGATCTCCACACAGCACTAACTATGTTAAAGTCAAAGTATGGTACGTCTGATTGCAACTCATCCACCAAAATAAGCTTAGAAAGCTATACGACAAATCTGGTAAGATAGTCCACATGAACATTTGAGATGGATATGTCTCTAAATTTGCACCTCACATTTCTTTTGAATAGCTGCATTTCTGCTTTGTTCATAGAGTACAGCACCTTTTTTGAAACATACACACCATGTTTGGTGGTCCTTTGGCAGTATATCGCATGTCATACAATTTATTCCAAAGTTCTTCAGAAAGATCTTGAGTGTCCTTGTATCACTTCTTCTGACTTCCACATGAGCACTTGCCTCATGGTCTCCATAAAATAGTCTTTTAGGCAAATATACATTTGGCATTTGAACAATGTGGTCAGCTCATTTGAGTTGTATGCCCTGCAATAGAATTTGAATGCTTGCAGTTTAACTTGAGAAAGGATCTCAGTATCTGCTACCTTTTCTTGCCTGGTGATCTTCAGAATCTTCCCAAGAAAATTCAAGTGGAGATGATTCTGTTTTCTGCCTTGGCAGTGGTATTCTATCCAGGTTTCACAGGAATACAACAATGAAGTCAGCACAAGACATTTTGGTAGGCAGTCTTATCCTTTCCTTTGGAGCCTCCCAAATGCTGAGCCAGCTCTCACAATGCATGGATCAACCTCATCATCTTTGTGGATATCCCTGAAAAATATACTGCCAAAGTAATAACATTTAATATTTCTCCAACCAAAGGTTCCATGTATGAATGGTGTGATGTTGGCTGGTGGAGAACCCTGTTTTCTTGTTAATTATTAGACAAAAATTAGTACGAGCAGCAGAGAATCCATGTTTTGTGGCAACAGCACTGATGTGAAGAACTCAGATATTTTTCCTTTTAATTTGTGATAAGAAATTAAAACTTTAGGCATGTCTTCTTAATCAAAGGCTACTGAGGATACTGTTGATGGATATATAAATCAGCTTCCTCTCCATTGCAAAAGTCAACATTACCATCCCCATACTGGGATGACTATGAGCTACAATGTTGAAATCAATCCAGGAAACAATTCAGAATAGTTTGGAGTCCATTGATCCTGAGATTTTTTTTCTTTCCTTATTCATTTATAGAACAGTTAATTTTTTAAAAATTAGCTAACATTTATATAGCACATAGAACAATACTTGGCACATAGTAGCCTCTTAATGAATGTTTATTTCCTTCTTTCCTTTAAGATTTGCAAAGTGCTTCATAGATATTATCTCATCTTGAGTCTCACAACAACCCTGGGAAATTATTTTTTTTTTCAGTTATCAGGTTGAGGAAATTGGGAGAAGGGAAGAAGCATTTATTAAGGACTTACTGTGTGCCAGGCACTATGCTGAGAGTTTTACAAATATCATCTCATTTAATTTCAACAATGACCCAAGGAGGGGTGGATGGTATTATTATTAATCTCTATTTTACAGTGAATGAAACTAAGCAAATAAACGACTTGCCCAGAGTTACACAAGCTAATAAGTATTTGAGGCTAGATTTGAACTCATATCTCCCTGATTGCAATTTTAGTGTTCTATCCTTGATATTACCTAGTTGTCTCTGAGTTGAGGTCAGCTAGAATGTGCGAGCTGGCAGATCCTATAGTTGAGTATTAAAAGCAGTTCCTATGGTTGAGTTCCAAAAGCTCAAAAGATGCCAGAATAACTCATTTCTTTCCTTTCAAGCCAAATGAATATGAAGTCATCCATTGACAGTCACCAAGCATGAAATGACCTTCCTTCCAATTTCAATTCAGTGCAACAAATGTTTATTAAATGCCTATTTTGTTTCATCTACTGTGTTCGGTGCTGGGAATACCAAGATAAATGTGAAGCAATCTCTGCAGGCAAGAACCTCACAAGTTACAGGAACACAAACAAATTCAGGATAATTTGAAGAGAGGCAAAAGTACTTATGGTCAAAGGGTCTAGATACTTTAGTTATTTCCTTGGCATAATTCCAGACTTCCTTCCAGAATAGATGGACCAGTCACAATTCCCTGCTTGCTTGTCTTTTTACAGCCCCTCCAGCAATGATAAATTATTCCCATCTTGTCACCATTTCCAGTTTGCTGAGTATAAGATGATACCTCAGAACTTTATAACAATTTGCTTTCATCATCAGTCATTAAGACACATGACACTAAGACACTGTCAACTTGAGCTTTGATATGCTGTTCTGACAGGCTGAAATGACACTTGGAAAGTCAAAGCATGAAGGGCAACTGGACAAATCATGTTCCCAATAGGTAAGAAGCTAGTGAATGCCTCACATTTATTTACTTATTTATTCATTCATTTATTTTCTGAGGCAATTGGGGTTAAGTGACTTGTCCAGGGTCACAAAGCTAGGAAGTATTAAGTGCTGAGGTCAGATTTGAACTTAGGTCCTCCTGACTTCAGGGCTGGTGCTCTATCCACTGCACCACCTAGCTGCCTCATGAATGGCTCATCTCTAAGGAGCTTTGTCTGAGGCATCTCAATTTTTTTTTCCTTTTTAAAAACAATTTTATTTTAAGAAAATATTATTTTTCCAATTACATGTAAAGATGATTTTCAACTTTCATTTTTATAAGATTTTAGAATTCTCATTTTTTTCCCCTCCCTTCCTATGCTTGCAATCAATTTGACATATACAGTCATTTTTAACATATGAGTCGTGGAAAGAAAACAAAAAGGGAAAAACACAAGAAAGAAAAAAACAAAAGAAAAAGTGAAAATATTATGCTTCAATATTCATTCAGCCTTTATAGTTCTCTCTCTGATGCAGATGGCATTTTCTACCCAAAGTTTATTGGAATTTCCTTGGATCTCTGAATTGCTGAGAAGAGCTAAATCTATTATAGTTGATTGTCACACAATCTTGCTGTTGCCGTGTATGGTGTTTTTCTGATTCTTTTTGCTTCACTCAGCATCAGTTCATGTAAATCTTTCTAGGCTTTTCAGACTTCCACAAAGGGAATCTAAAAAAGCTTCCAGTGATTTTCTCTTCCCTGCTCAGAAACCTTTAGTTCCTCCCTTTTCTTTACAGGATAAAATACAAATGTTTCCCTGGTACTTAAAGCCCTCCACAATCTGGCCCCAACTTAAATTTCTAGCCTTGTTCCATGTCTCTCCCTTCAACCTATTTGATATTTACATCAGATTAAACTACTAATTCCTCCTCCAACTTGCAGTCTATTCTGTTTGATTTAAATTTTTGCAGGCCAACTACAATGTCTGGAATTGATTTCTTCTACACCTCTTACTTGTTGCAATCCTCTTCTGTTAAGGTTCAACTAAGATGCTTCATCCAACACAAAGTCTTTCCAAATACTCCCTCTCCCCCCCCCCTCCATTTTTCTTCTAACTCTCTTTTAAGATCCTTTTTTAATTCTTCCAAGAAATTCTTGCGAAATGAGGACCAACTCATATCTCTCTTTGGGTCTTTATCTGGAGTCGATTTGCCATTAGGAGCGTCAGGGTTCGAGGTCTTTTCTCTCTCTCCATAAAAGTTGTCTATGGTCAGAGTTCTTTTTGCTTTTTTGCTCATTTTTAAGGGTTGAGATCTGCTCTTAAGGCAAAAGGGCATTAGTCACTTTAGTTTGCCCTGGGACTGTTGTTTCTAACTTCGGGTGCTGAGAAATCATGGCCTAAGTTCCTGGGGCTTCGTGGCTTACAATTTGCCTTTTGTATTTGCTTTTGGATGTTTTACAGTAAGTTTGCTAAACCCCCTGCTTGCAACTAGGACAGAATAGCCTAAGAACCTCACAGAAAATTCCCTGGTCCCCTTCTCCCCACTCCAGCTCTTTGCCTTAGGATCTTTGCTGCAGTCTGGGCTCCACAGACTGTCCCCCTGTATGATTGAAACAGACCTGTTTTGAAGTTCTTCCAAAGTATCTTCTTCTGGAAATGTGTTGTACTCCAAATATTTTTGGGTTCTGTGATTCCAAAAATTAGAGGCTTAATCCACTGTTGGTTTGAGATAAAGTCAAAGGAGGTCACAGAAAATCAGTACCTGTTCTCTGCCATCTTGTCTCCCCCACATCCTTCCTCTGTCTCTTCAATTTTATCATCCCTATGTAGTTAGTCTTTACTAAGTACTTCTCCTTTAAACCTAGTTATTTCAAATGTCTCTTCAGCCTCTACTTTTGTTAACTCCATAGAGAAGAGGAATTAATTTTTTTTTTCATCTAATTCCAGGTGGGATATTTATTAAATTATTTAAGTAAAATGTTTCCTTGTCAGTGTACCTCAAACAGAAATCCAGTGCTCCTTACCAGCACTATAGATATAGGGAGAATAGGGCTTTGTCCTAAAATACTGATATCTAAAAAGGATGCCCTGTGGTGGATAAGCATCTACCTTTCTCTTCCTTTAACAACTGAAATGTTTTGTCCTGAAATACTCTGGGATATGGAGGCTTTCTATTTCTACTGGACTCTGAAGAATGGAGTTCCTCCTCCTAGTGTAACTGCATTTATAGTGAGATTGTCTTTTGCATGATTTCCCTTCTTCCCCCACCCAATACTGAACTTTCTTCTGGGACATTCCCCACACCTCATTTCTACCACTTCTCAACAGCAGTCTCACTGCCACCATGATGCACCCACAAAACTAGCCCAATGTTCAATTTCAGCTAGTTACATTTCTACTCATTACTACCAAGTTTCCCGGCATTTTACTGTAGCACAAGTCAAAAAAAAAAAAAAAACACTCAATGAACAGCAACATTTGTTTCACTCTGATTTTTCCCCAAATGTCTCAATCTGTTTCAATAATAGACAAGAATTCAGACTTTCTATTAACTCTTATCCAAAAAGGAGGAAAGAGAAAAGGTTGGCATTTTAGCCACATGTTTTTGTTTATTTTTAACTGGATATTTACTACCCTGGGATGCTTTAAAGTCATCAGCAACCAGATGATAGGGCAAAGAAGGTGAAACAGAGCTTCCAGAACTCAATTTCCCTATGATTTAAAACACACATGCACACGTGTGCATGCTCCCACTCACACACACATTTTTCAATCATTATCTTCAGAGAAAACAAGCAGCTGGATCTCTTAACAAAGAGATTTAATAGGATACTAGAGAAAAGGAGAGAGAATTGAAGGGAACAATGACTGTTTCAGTGCCCACTGCACAAAATTACGGCAAGCAAGGTAAAGCACATCTCTCCTTACGCCAGTCACATTGTCAGAGGCAGACCGTTAGATAATGAAAAGTCCCTAATTATTGGCATGCTCTGAACACATTGTGCAAAATGGTCTAAAACCAGAAATTGCAACAGCAAAAGCATTTATGCCCCTTGGCCCCATCAGTGAAAATATATGTAAATGCAACAACAAAAAAAGAAAAAGAAAGAAAACCACCAGCTCTGATGTATCCTGTAGCCATCAGCAATAGACCAACTTCAAGATGGTTTCTCTCTTTCTTTCTCTCTCTTTCTTTCTCTTCAACTGCAATTTGGAGTTTTTCATTGCTTTGAACCTTGCATGTCACCTCTAACCCATGCTTCACCTGCCCTTTTATCCTTATTTGTACTACTAAGTAAAAACCTAATTAGTAATTTTCTTGTTGTTTTAAAGATTCTCATAGCACAGTATTGTCTGAGCATTCAGAAGTAGGCTTACTTGAGTTTTGCTGGGAAGTTTGCCTCCTTCCTTGAGACCACACATGCAATGTTCTTTAATTAGGAACCATTAGATATTGAGGAAAGGCAGGGAAGAGAGGAGCCCTCCCCCCATCAGTCTTACTAGGAAAGCAATGGGGGAGAACAAGATGCTTTTTAAATTCTGCTTAGACCAAATTAGCAACGTGGGCAACAATACTGGTACTCTGTTTTTTCCTTAAATGTGTATATTAACAGCCAGGGAGGCTAAGCAAATTCTGTTTGGTGGAGAATGAATTATGTAAATTCAATTTATAGCATTAATTTGGGTTTGTAAATTTAATCCACTCAAACATAAAAAGGTTTCCGTGCAATGAATATTTCTGAGGTTGTTTAATACATTTAAAATAAATATTGAGCAACTGATAGAAAAGCATGCCCTCCACATCACAAGGGCTGTTTTAAAAATGATAATGCAAGCATCTAATGAATATTTACACCATGGGATTTTAACTCTTAAGTAAATTTTCTCCCTAAAATATTCAGTATGCGGTCTACACAGGTAGTGAAGTAGAGATGCTCAGCAATCAGAAATGTACAAGCCAAGAGAACATTAGGGAAATAAGGGTTACCCTGGAGACAAATAAAGACTTTATGTCCAACCAGCATGTTACAAACAATGTAGAGGACAAGTGAAACTCACATTTGGAGGCCTTATTCCATTTTAAAACATCATTTTTGTCAGCTACCTATTTTGTTAATAAATTGTCCAAGGATGCTTAAAAGTATTAGACAAGTTAAAGAGAAAAGATTTTAAAAGAATTATATTGAGTGTGAATTTTAAAAAAGTTTTTGGTTGCTTTTTGTTGATTTTTTTATTTGGTTGACTTTTTAAGATATATAGATATACACACATATCTCAGAAAAGAATGAGTCAGAGAGAGATAAAGAGAGGGAGAGAGAAGATAGAGAAAAACATCGAGATAGAAAGATACTGCCTGCAGTCATAGCTAAAAAGCTGTCAGAAATAATCAATCAAAAGATATTGTGTTTTATTAAGCAATATTAATAAATACAATAAATTATTGTACTTGTTAAGTACCTTCTATCCACCAGACACTGTGCTAGGTATTGAGGACATAAATAGAATGAAACAGTCCCTACTCTCAATAAGCTTACACTCAAATGAGGATACTAAAAGTATATATAGAAGTAAGAAATAGAATAAATACAAAATAGTTAAATTTAAAGTAGTTTAAGTAGGAGAGTACTAGCAGTTGATCATAAAAGGATTCATGAGGACCAGGAATTCTTAACTATTTTTCTGTTGTGACCCTCTCTAGCAGTCTGGTGTAGCCTAGGAACCATTTTTATTTTTTTTTTAATAATTTTTTATTATATATTTTTTTATAATATTATCCCTTGTATTCATTTTTCCAAATTATCGCCCTCCTCCCTCTAGTCCCTCCCCCTGATGACAGGCAATCCCATACATTTTACTTGTGTTACAATATAACCTAGATACAATACATGTATGTAAATACCATTTTCTTGTTGCACAATAAGCATTAGATTCCGAAGGTACATGTAACCTGGGCAGACAGATATTAGTGCTAACAATTTACAATCATTTCCCAGTGTTTCTTCTCTGGGTGTAGCTACCTCTGTCCATCATTGACCAACTGGAAGTGAGTTGGATCTTCTTTATGTTGAAAATTTCCACTTCCATCAGAATACATCCTCATTCAGTATTGTTGTTGATGTGTACAGTGATCTTCTGGTTCTGCTCATTTCACTCAGCATCAGTTGATTTAAGTCTCTCCAGGCCTCTCTGTATTCTTCCTGCTGGTCATTTCTTACAGAGCAATAATATTCCATAACCTTCATATACCATAATTTACCCAACCATTCTCCAACTGATGGACATCCATTCATCTTCCAGTTTCTAGCCACAACAAAAAGAGCTGCCACAAACATTTTGGCACATATATGTCTCTTTCCGCTCTTTAGTATTTCTTTGGGATATAAGCCCAGTAGTAGCACTGCTGGGTCAAAGGGTATGCACAGTTTGATAACTTTTTGGGCATAGTTCCAAATTGCTCTCCAGAATGGCTGGATTCTTTCACAACTCCACCAGCAATGTATTAGTGTCCCAGTTTTCCCACATCCTCTCCAACATTCATCATTATTTGTTAGGAACCATTTTTAGAATAATGTTTTTAAACTAATAAAATAAAATATATGACTAGGGAGAGAGAAAAATTAATGAACATTTGTATAGCATCTATTCTGTTATTCTAAGTGCTTAATTATCTCATTTAATCCTCAAAATAATCCTATGATGTAGGATTTCAACAGAAACCACTTATATTGAAATTCAGTTATCAAAAAAATTTAGACCTCACATTAAGAACTACCACCCTTCCCATCAAATTGATCAAACTGATATAGAAGGCGGTGCTTGAGCTGAGGAAGAAATGGGTTCTAATCCAAATCTTGAGACAATCTGGCTCTGCTACTGTAGTCACCCACAACTAGATAACCCAACCTCTCAGGACCCCCAAACAGTTCTCAATCATACAATAGATGCCAAAATGCACATTGGTAGAAATTTTTTTCTTAGTATGAGTTCCTTATGCTAGAGAAATTATAGATCTAGTCTAAAAGAGTATAGAACAAAAATCTTTCCACCAGAAACTGAGAAAGGATTTGGTGCATCTAGATCTGTGGGAGAGACAGTGTAATGGAGTGGAGTTAGGAAAGCCACAGTGACATTCCTACCTCTGACTAGTACTGGCTGTATGATCGTGGGCAAGTGATTTAAACTCTCGGTGATCCTAGCAAAATAATTCTGGAATTTTCCCATATAGAGTTACCATGAAATCACAGATTTTGATTAAAAAATTATTCATATCAATGTAATTTTTCATTTGTGGATATTAATGGAACAAAACTCAAAGAGATGCCCAAGAAATCAATCAACTTTGGTGCACCATTTCCGTTTAGAATTAGACCATTCTTACAGATTTACAGCTAGAAAGAAATAGATAAGTGTTCTAGTCTTTTAGGCAATGGATTTTCTAAAGAGGGCGCATGATTTGCCCATGTATTAAAAAGTAGTCTGAGTTCTTGGGTTTGCAACTCTGTAGTCTGAATCTAAATGCACTGCCTGCTCTATGCTGCCCCTGTTTACTCTACAACATTGGTCTTCCAGTGTTCTTACCTCCATTTTACCCTTTAATTTATCACTATCATTCAGGAATGCTAGTACCAACTACACATTTTTATCACCTCCTCCCGTTTCTCCTTTATTCTCTGTTCTCCCAGTACTCCCTCCAAGACAGAAAAAAAAAAAAAAAAGAAAATTTGACAGAAGTTCCAGGATTCTGAAAATATGTAGTCCTATTTTCATTTGACAAAGGAAAGGATAATAGCAAGGATGTAGGAAAGCAAACTGGCTAATAAACCAGGATGTGAGGCGTGTCATAAGTATGCAAAAAATATTCAACAAAAAAAGTTAACTTACAAAGGAGAGGATAGGAAATTTGGACAAGCATCACACTACTAGTTCAGGCTCAAATGAGCCGTGAAATGAGATCACCAGTTAACCAAGGAGTTTTATTTAGCCCTAACATAGCAAGAACAGGCAAGGACCCACAGTGCTTAGCTTCTATAAATATAGCTTTCCTCTTATTTATATAAAAATGTATCCATTCAATAGAATAGGGTGTGCTGAAGGGTACCTCTTATGCCTCAGTTGACCAGGAATCTATGAGCACTAGGAAAATGCATTAAGAAATATACGACTTAGGGCAGCTACGTGGTACTTTGGAAAGAGCACCAGCCCTGAAGTCAGGAGGACCAGAGTCCAAATCTGATCTCAGATACTTAATCCTTCCTGACTGTGTAACACTGGGCAAGTCACCAATTGCCTCAGGGGGAAAAAAAAGAAGAAGAAAAAGAAATATATGCTTTGAGCTTTACCTCACCTTGAACAATTGAGTACTGGCTTTATCATTTCTTTGAGACTTAGCCTTTTTTTTTTTTTTTTTTTTTTTTTTTTTTTTTAATGGGGGTGAGAGAGAAACAGAAACGTTAATAGATATCAGTCCTCTCAGAGACATACAGATTTCATGATTTTGGAAATGAATGAATTTACCTTTAAAAAAATATGTCAGCATTTTTTCATGTGTGAAGATCACATGTTGCATCATTCAAATGGATGATCTTTATGGGGATTGGGAATTAAGGGCATATAGTCTGGTTACGGACATAGACATAATGCTGAAGTGAATTTGTTATCAAGTATGTCCAGCGCCAGAGATTTCCCCGTGGGAATACAACTCTGAAGTTTCAATGGATTTAAATGGGGAAACATGATCTAATAAACAATGACTTTTCAAGAACATAGCTAATGTGTAAATTGAAGTCAAGCTTCATGACAAATTCACCAGATAACTTTAAGTTCAGTACTCCCTTGGGCTAAGAAAATGTGATTTTTATAGGATTAAAAGCCACAGAAGGCTCTTGGGTCTGAGGTTCAATAGTAAATACAAGAAGACAACTTTCTACTTCAAAGAAGAATGGCTTTGGTGGAAGCTTAGAGAAAATCTCATTAGGGAATCAAAAAGCTTTTTACCAGTAAAGGATGGGAGAAATTAAATAGAAAAGCATCAGAAATAGATGATTTTTTTTCCCCAAAATACATAAACACTTAATTTTTTTTTTAGTAGATATGAATGGTAGAACAAATGTTACTAAGAGGTAGGGATAAAAGAACAATGTTTTATTTTTGTATTTTTGCAAATTTGTATATATTAGAACTGTTAAATTTTTTTATACCTCAGAAATAAGCAAATGCTACAAAATCAGAGCTTATCTAGTCTTAAAGTGATGGAAAATATTTTGATAATGCATTTATATTAAAAGTATGTTGCATTACATTTCCCTCCCAAAGAACTGGTTATTAATCATCTACCAGCATATCTATCCAAAAATACAAAGGGCTGGCTGCTGCAGCCAGTGATGAGTTTCCCCATCTTTGATGGAAATCTTAAAGCAAAACTCAACTGCCACTTCTTAGGAATGTTGTAAGAAGGGGATATTTGCCCAAACAGGAGTTGAATGAAATGGCTATTTAAGTAATGTCCAGTTTTGAAAGACTGTGACTTTGCTTACTGTTTCACCACAAATCCCACTGTGTTCTCTTACACTTTTTTATCCTAGCTTTTTTGTGAGATCATTGTGCCATCTTTCCTAAATAAAATGTAAGCCTTATATTATCAGGGATTGATACTTATTCTTTGTTCTCCCCTATGATGCTTTTCACATAGTAAGTGTATGTATGTTGACTGAACTGAATTGCTTCAGTGGAATTATGAATAGAATGAAAATGCAGCTTTTAGGATTGGAGTGTTTTCAGTTTGTTGTAGGATTATGTAAATTCAGAGGGGGGAAACATCCTTTGAACTGAAAATAATCTAGATTTGTCCTGACTCAAATGTGCTCATTCAATAAGTATTTATGGAACACCTACAGAGTAGAAGGCATCATGCTGAGGACTGAAAACATTCAAATGTAGCTGATTTTGCTGGACATAAGAAATAGACATGCTTTTATTGTCCCTAATATCCAAATATAGAAAATTCAGGGAAAATGTTTTTAGCCTTTCACATGTGCTTGGAAAAATATCTTCACATAATAGAATGCCTGTATACTATTGTACAACATTAATAAATTATAAGCAGATCCCTCCATAAAATCATGAAACATCATTGTAATATTGTTTGGCTAGTTGCTGAACGTTTGTAATGTTGTAGCTATGGAATTAACTGTCTCTTGTTATTTTGTTTCACCTGACAGGGCATTTCCCCCATCCAATTAACAGTGTCAGGCAGGGTATGCCTGTATTTCTATTATAGAAATAATAGCTTGTCACTCAAAAGAGCCTTCAAATGGATGTCTGTGCCTTTCTTTAGTAATGACAGGCCACCAAGGATTTTTGTGAAAATGTCTCACCACCATCCACTTGGGGTTTGTGTTAATTGATGGAGAGAAAAAAAAAGATTGTACCTACTGATTTTATCAATTAAATCAAAAAAGGTTTATTGAGTATCTAACATCTAGGAGGCATTGTTTTAGGTGATAAGATTGTACATCTCAAGCTGCAAGAGGTATCAAAAGCTACTTGTGAGGCATTGAGCATAGAGAACCCACCCTGGAGTCAGGAGAATCTGAGTTCAAATTTGTTCTCAGATCTTCACTAGCTCTGTGACCCTGAACAAGTCACTCAACTCTAACTACTTTAAAAACAAAAAGAAAAAGACAGTTACATCAACTCCTTCATTTTAGAGTTGAGGAAATTCAAGCGGGGAAAAATTATCTGATTTGTTCAGTCACACAGCAGGCAAATATGGAACCAGATTTGTAATTTAATTCTCTATGTATTCACAGTAAGAAAATTCCCTGTACCAAAGAAGATGCTTTAATATCTGCTTCAAAATTCCCAGTTTTAGAGAATTTTCAAAGAAATTAGATGACTTATCCAGGATCATATAGGCAGAATGGCCAGCGGGGACCCGGCTCTAAAGTCTGCCCCCTCTCCTGGTGCTGGAGATAAAATGACAAAAATGAGGCAGTTCCAGCCTTCAAGGACTATATATTATATTATATATTATATAATCCTACAATAATAATAATTATAACTTTTGTATACAAAAAGGGTTAGGGACAGGATCTGTGATTTCCTTTGAATAGGAACTTCTATATGAATTGTCCAGTCATTTTAGTTACATCTGATTCTTTGTGACTATATTTGACATTTTCTTGGCAAAGATGCCGAAGTGGTTTGCTATTTCCTTCTCCAACTCATTTTGCAGATGAGGAATCTGAGGCAAATAGGGTTAAATGACTCGCCCAGGGTCACAGACCTAGTAAGTGTCTGAGGCCAGACACTCAAACTCAAGAAGATGAGGGATCCAGACTGGGTATTCCATCCCCTGTGCCACCTAGCTGCTCTAAGTTCTTTCTACTAAGGTAAGTCAGCCTTCTTTTCAGTTTTTAGTCTTTTAGAGAGTTGCCAACACTAGAATATTAAAAGTCTAAATGAATTACCCAGAGTCACTCAGTCAAAAGTAGGACTAGAATCCAAGTCTTCCTAGTTCTGAAATAGGCTATCTACTACTTCATGATGCTTCTCCTAGGTCTCATAGAAAAAAGACAAATTGAGGAAGGAATAGGCACTAACAACTTAGGATCAATGGAGGTTTCACAGAGGAAATGGCATCTGAATTCTTAAAGGAAGACAAACCTTCTCAAAGATGAGGGAGGGGCACATTCCCTCATGCTGGGGACAGCAAGGGGACTAGAGATAAAATGCTAAGTTCAGGGAAAAGCAAGGACTTTGGTTTGGCTGGGATATGGAGTTTGTGATGAAATAAAATTGGAAAGCTGGGTTTTCAAAGACCTTAGTTCTTAATTAGCAAATTAAAGAGTTTCTATTTTATTCTGTAAGCAATGGGGAATCACTGAAATTTTTAATCATAGGACAGTGAAATAGTCAAACCTGTCCCTCAGAAAGATTGTATTAACAGCTGCATGGAAGGTAGACTGCAGAGAGGAGATAGAGAAGCAGGAAGACCAACTAGGAGGTTATTACAATATTTCCAGGTAAGAGAGAAAAAGAATCTGAATTAGGGTGATGTCTGTGTGAGTGCAGACAGATGCCAGAGGATGGGGAAGAGGAAAGAATCAAGGATGATTCTGATGTTGTGAACTTTTATAATCAGAAAAACAAAGTGGAAAGTTTAGGGGGGAGAAAGATAGTGAGTTCCATTTTGGATATTTTGAAACAAAGATGCTGCAGGGCAAAATGGAGGAGATATCCAGTAAGCAGTTTCTGTGTGACTAAATTCACAGAAGAGATTATAAAAAACTTGCCATCTATATATTCTACCTTGGGAGCCTTAGATCATTAGTTTGTCTATATTGAAAATATGGCCATTTCTCAGATCTACAATTTTAAAGGATTATAATTTTTTTACTTAGGAAATATGTACCTTAAAGTTCAACCATTTTATTTTACATTCTCATGCTTGTTTGAAGAGTATTCATTTCAAAAAAATTAATGTCCCTGTTACCTTGAATAATCTAAGGTTTTGAAGTAACAAAGTCTAATTTTAAGAAATTGTTTCATTTTTTTTCATCTTCATCAAACGTTTTTAAAAGATTTCATTCATTTGTTTTTCCTTTCCAATTCAATTCAACACACTTATTAAGTCCCTGATGCATACATAGCACTAGAAATACAAAAATAAAAAAATCATATATTATCTGCCTTCAAGGAGCTTGTTTAGAGAGAAAAGGAATAAAAAATGTAAACAAATAATGATGAAGGGCAAATAGAATATGATCAGAGTGAAATGAAAGACTAAAAGAAAGCATCCTCAGAAGATTTAAGAAGGAAGAGATCATTACCATCTAAGGAGAATCAGAGAAGACTTCTTGGAGGAGACAACACCTGAGCATGGCTGGGAAGGAAGAGGATTTCAATAAGCAGAAATGAAGAGGGAGGACATCCTAGGTAAGGCATTTAGGGACAAAGAGTCTAGCTTCATTCATTGCTACTGCCAAAGCAATCCCACTAAGAGAAATACATTATAAGGTTTCAATGACATCTGATGCTCAGAGACAAATCAGCTGCATATCAGCAGCACCAGCTTGAACAGGCTAGAGGTTCACAGTGTTTTATTAGCATTCAGAGAGTGGGCCCAGGCCTAACTAGCATCAAAGTCTCCATTTCCCATCTGTCAATACCCATATATGCATTTTTATTCCCTTATGAACTGTTTGATTGGTCCTTGGCTTCTTTCATAACACTTGGGCTCATTAGTTCTCTCACACTCTTAGGGACTTATCCCTCAGGTTTATAATCAAGCAACAAGCATTTATTTAAATGTCTATGATGTGCCACGAACTGTGTTAGACGCTGATAATACAATTCCCTTACCCTAAGGAACTCACATTTTATTTGGAGGTGGGAAATGTATAACATTTTCACAGATAAATGAAAACTCAATTGAAGCTAAATAAATAGTTTAAATTTTGTGATGACTATACTCTAGCAGTTGGGGGAATCAAGAAAGTCTTCTTGAAGGAGAGAAAATAATATAAAATGTAAAAAATCAGGATGATAGAATGTGGTCAACAGGAAATGAAAGACCAAAACAAAGTATCTTAAGATTTAAGAAGGAGATGATTACCTCCAGTTAGAATCAGAGAAGACTTCTTGGAGGAGGTGACTTGAGCATGATTGAAAAGAAGATTTCAATAAGCAGAGATGGAGAGGGCCACTGAGCAACACCTCCAAGAGAACTTGGGGTTACACGAGGTGGAGGCAAAGATATAGATAAAGAACATGGAAAAGAACTGGTGGGAGATTGAATGATGTGGACAGAGAATTGCAATTTGGGCAACCACAAATCCAGAACTGGCGAACGTCATAACTTACACTGTTATAATCTTCTAAATTCTGTCTGGGGAGACTTGGACTCAACTACCCCATCCTATCCCACTTTCCAGCTATGGCAGCAACCATGGGCTGATTGGTCTATAATGCAGAGACCAGGAAGTAAGACTATTCAATTTGTATCTCAGGTAATCAGTCAAGGAATGTTATAGTAGGGCTTCATGTCACTGCAATAAGGTTTAATTATAATGTACTTATGTTACTACAAAACAGTGATATTCAGGGCAGTACTAAAAGGTTATCCTGTAATGGCTTATTATTAGAATGTACTTTTCTTCCAAGAAACTTGAAAAAACTTTGCAACTATCATCTTATTCATCCTGATAGCATCCTTTGTAAAACAACTAAGTGCTGTTTTCAGAAGTATTTTGATTCGAGAATGTTAATGCCATTCCTATCATCATTTCATGGCTAGAGACCTACAATCAAGCCACAGGGCCATCAGGGTGATGATCATGACATAATGATCCCTGCTACCATAATCAACCCCTTTAAAACAAGAAAAGCAAAAGGGAGAGACCAGGGACCTGTGTATCTAGGATTCTTTGTTCTCTCTTTTGGATTCTCTCATCTGGCTAGAGACTTCTCTAGCAAGAGGAAATTTATAGTCAGAGAAGTTGGTCAGAAACTACTGAAGGCCTTTTAAATCCAGTGACTGGCCAAACTCAGAAGGTTGAATTGATAGTCTAAAAGTTTCTCTCACTAAAAAAGGGGAGAAAAAGCCTCAGATATGTGTGCAATTTCTGAGCAATTCCTGCCTAGACTTCTGGTTGCTATAACAACAGTCACTGGTAGGTTAACCCTTTGACTTCAAGTCTTCATGGTATCCTCTAGATGTCCAGAAAATGTTTCAGACCTCTGAGGAAGAAATATTCTTCTTTACTCTTCCTCTGATACTCCGTTTCACTGTTCTTATCCCAGCATGTCCAACCAGGCATTGCCTTTAGTGTCTTATGCAGTGTCCTAGTCAAACTAGTTTACTTGTTGTGCCTTACATATCTAACAGTTCCTAATCTCCTGGCCCTGGGCCAGGCTGTCTCTCTGGCCTGGAATGTTTGCCCTCCTCCCACCTGTCTCCTGAAATCCTCCCTAGCTTCCCACAAGGCTCAACTCAAGTGTTACCTCCCACAGGAGAACTTTCCACAGCCCTCCAACTGTTAATGGTCTCCCTTCCTCAAAATTAATTTCTATGTATATTATAACTCATCTATATACATATTGTTTTCTCCAGCAAAAATGTAAGGTCCCTGAGATCAGAAACTGTTTCCTTTTTTGTTTTTGCCCATTGCTTAGCATAATACCTGATGGGAAACAGGTGTTTAAAGTAGTTGTTGATTTGAATTATAGAATTTCATCAAGTCTCCTGAATGTTCATCCTAAATCTAATCTCTAGTAACTTCATCTTCTTTAACCCTTGTCTTGTCTCTCTGGATTCTTTGTACAACTGAGAGACAGAGAATGGTACAGTTAGGGGAAAAAAAAACTTCATAGAAGAATCATACCTTGGTCACGTGACCTTCCACAAATTGCTTCTTTGCACTTCGGTTTCCTAATCTATGAAGTATGGAGATTGGACTAAATCTCTAAATTTCTGACTCACAGATATTGATTTTCTCTTACCTGTTTCATTGTCATGGTCTGACTCTGTGACCCCATTTGGGGTTTTCTTGGCAGAGATACTATAATGATTTGATATTTCCTTCTCCAGCTCATTTTATAGATAAGGAAACTGAGGCAAACCCAGGATCATATAGCTAGTTAAGTGTGTAAGGCCAGATTTCAACTCAGGCCTTCCTGACTCTGCACCTGATACTATACCACCTAGCTGTCCCTTACCACTGGACCCAGATGGCTCTGGGAAAAAGAATGAGATTGGTGACTTTGCACAGCCCTGCCACACTTAAATCCATTTCACTTGCAAGTCAAGACATCACCTTCCTGATGTCGCTGGTCTTTGAAAACAAAGAACAAACAACAACCCTCTTCTTGTTACCTGGCTCTTGATGTCCTGGTCAAGTCTGGTAATACCTGATTCTACCAGTGACTTGCAAAATCCTGCCATCTATCACAGGGAAGGTCAGATGGGAAAAAATTCAATGACTTAATGTCTTTGAGAGGCTTGACACCAAATTGGAGAAAAGAGCACCCCACCATGGTGAAAAGAGTACTAGATTTTGGCATCAGATGGTGTGGAACCCTGGCTCTGTTCCTGGCTCTCTGTGTTACTTTGGGTAAATTTATTTCCCCTTTCTTGGTCTCTTCTAGAAAATTATGTGATTGGTTAATTCAAATGAACCCATATTTATCAGGCACCTACTTTAAGCCAGGCATCCTGCTAAGTGCTGAAGATATTATGAATACTTACAACAACAATGATTTACATAATGATTACTGTGTGTCAAATACTATGCTAAGAGCTTTTTACAAATATCATCTCATTTTATCCTCACAGCAATCCTGGAGGCAGGTACTATTACTACCACCATTTTACATCTAAGGAAACTGAGGCAAACAGAAATGAAGTGACTTTTGAGTCATACCTTTGATATTGAACTAAGATCTTTCTGACTACAGGCCCATCACTCTTTCCATTGTACCACTTCACTGCCTTCCCTCAAGGAGCTTATAATCTATTGGAAGGAAACACAAAGCATTTTCAAGAGGGAGAAAGTGCTAACAATTGGAAGGATAAAGAAAGACTTCGTGTAGGAGTTGGTGTCTGAGCTATATTTCGAAAGAAGCTAGGAATACTATGAGGTAGCAGTGACAAGGAAGATATATGGGAGGGAAACCTGTGTGAAGGTATGGAGGTAGGAGAATGGTATGTATAGAAAATAGCTAGAATGCCAATTTGACTAGACAGAAGGGAAGTCATAAGAAATAAGATTAGAAAAGTAAGCAGGAACCAAACTGGAGAACCCCAGTGTCATCTGTGGCCTTTGCATATCAACTACTACCTTTCCCCCTAGAATTTCTTACGCCTATCTAGGATATATCAACTGATGAGTAAAGTCTCAAGGTTGAAGGGATTAATGTAATTGCCCTCCCTCACAGGTAGGCTAGGCTAGGTATTCCAATAAATATTTCTTACCTTAAAGACCCTGTGAGCCCTGTCATGTTCACCACTCATCTCTCCCTGACTCTCCAGACTTTTTCCATATATCTCCTTGCAGGTACTTTCTCTATTCTATCCTTCCTCCTTTACATGTTTAAAGAAAATAATATATTTCCCCAATTATGTGTAAAGACAATTTTAAACATTTATTTTAAAAATTTGAGTTCCCGATTTTCTTTCTATTTCCCTCAATTCCCCTTCTCTAATACTGTAAGCAATTTTATGTAGATTATATATGTGCAGTCATGTAAAACATTTCCATATTAGTCATGTCAAAAGAAAAAAACTGGGGATGGGGGAGTGAAAAACAATATGCTTTGGTCTGCAGTCAGATTCTATTAGTTCTTTCTCCAGATACAGATAGCATTTTTTCGTTATAAATCCTTTGGATTGAATTTAGAGCATTGTATTTTACTGAGAAGAATTAAGTCAATCATAATTAATCATTATACAATGTTGCTATTACTGTGTACAATGTTCTACTGCTTCTCACCTCATTTTGTATCACTTCATGTAAGTCTTTCCAGACTTGTCTGAAATCAGCCTGCTCATCACTTCTTTTTTTTTTTTTTAATAGCTTTTTATTGACAGAACATATGCATGAGTAGTTTTTCTACACTGTCCCTTGCAATCACTTCTGTTCCAACTGTTCCTTTCCTTCCCTCCACACCCTCCCCTAGGTGGCAGGCAGTCTCATACATGTTAAACATGTTAAAGTATATCTTAAATACAATACATGTGTACATATGTATACAGTTCTCTTATCCAAGAAAATCAGATTCAGAAGAGAAAAATAATCTGGGAAGAAAGACAAAAATGCCCGCAGTTCACACTCATTTCCCAGTGATCTTTCTCTGGGTGTAGCTGATTCTGTTCATCACTGATCTATTGGAACTGATTTAGATCCTCTCATTGCCAAAGATAGCCACTCCATCAGAATTGATCCTCATACAGTATTGTTGTTGAAGTATATAATGATCTGGTCCTGCTCATTTCACTCAGCATCAGTTCAGGCCTTTCTGAAATCATCCTGCTGGTCATTTATTACAGAACAATAATATTCCATAACTACATCACTTCTTGTAGCACAATAGTATTCCATCACAATCATACACCACAACTTGTTCAACCATTCCCCAATTAATGGACATCCCCTTGATTTTAGCACCTTTTTGTGTTGTTTTTTACTTATTAGAATGTAAACTCCTTGAGGGCAAGGAATATTTTTCTTTTTGCTTTTACTATATTTTTATTCTCAACACTCAGCAAATATTTGTTATATAGTAAAGGCTTAATAAATGTTTACTGACTTAATTTCATGCTAAAGTTCTCACTGATTGTTTGAATGTTTTGGAAGGCAGCTACCTAATTCATTCATTCTGCCCTCATTATGCTAATATCATGAGGTTTTTCAAAACTCCATAAATTCCAAACTGTTCAATAACAGGCTAACTTCATAATATTAATTCTCCAAACTGAAATAGGTACCCATTTATGTTTATTATCCCCTTCAGAAGACATAAGGGTGAATTAGATGTTATGAAGTACTCCCCTGATGAAGTAGGGTAATAATGATTAGGCAAAGCAGTCTGAGAGAGAAAGCTTCAACTTGTGGGTACCATGGACATGTGCAATATAACCTTTTATATTAAAACTGTCCATCACTGTAAAATTAACAAGCTGCCAAATTTCTTTAAAAAAACAAAAATAGTTTATTAAAATTAAGATGGGTTGGGGGAAGGGCAGGGAGGAAAAGAAGGAAAGAAACCAGAGGTAAGATATTTAGTTAAGCTAAAGGTGAGAAACAGAAGGCCTTTCTTCCTAAAATTCAATTTGCATTTAGGGGCACTTTTGAAAACAAATAGATAATAGGTTTGGCATGAATAAAATTCAGTTTATCTGCATGCAGTTTCATTATTTCCCTTTCATTGCACCTGCTACTTTTAAAAGATGGGGCAAGCTGACATCGGGAATAGAGCATGAAATCAGAAAAGCCTGAATTCAAATCCTATTTCTGACACTTCATAACTGTGGCTTTGGGCAAATCATATAATCTCTCTGATAAGGCATCTTTCTAAGATTAGGTTTTTTAAAAGCTTTGAGCTGGGAGAGGTTTTTAACCTGAGTCTAAGGGATCCATGAACTTGCATAGGGAGAAAAATGACATCATTATTTTTACTAACCTCTAAATGAAATTTTAGCATTTTCTTCAATTATTTTAAAATGTCATTAAGAAAACTTATCTCTAGGCTTTACCAGACTGCCAAAAAGGAACTGTGACAGAAAAAAAGGAAGGAAAGAAACAACATTTGTTTAAGTGTCTATTATGTTCTAGGTGTTTATAGATATTATTTATTTTTTATTAATTTTTTAATTTTAATTTTTAAAACTTAATTATTTTAATTAATTTATTTTATTATAATTACATTATGCATATAATTATATTTAATTTAATTATTAATAATTATTATTATTTATTATTTAATTCTCCCAATGAGCCTCATAGATAGGTGTAATTATCACCCCCATTTTATAGTGGAGGAAACTGAGGCATCAGCTTGCCCTATGTCACTCAGTTAGTAAATACCTGAGACCAGATTGGCACTCAAGTTTTTCTGACTCCATATCCAATTCTCAATTTACTGTCAACCTACCTGGTCCTGTCAAAAGCCTTTGTACCACTCATGCTAGGTTTTCATACTAACAAAATAGATCTTTGATGTGATAATATAATATTTTAAGGGTTTTTAATTTTTTTCTTCTTAAAGAATACTGAAATGCCATGCCAATTTTTGGAATAGGTCTAATCCTAAACTTTGATATTTTCATGTTTTATAATTTGTACATAATCTTTAGGATGTGAACCATTTTTACGGATATCTAACTACCATTCTTGTGTAATGTTATTTCAGTTCCAAGAACTTTTTACCTCATCTCTAATTACCAAACTATATATTAATTAAATAATCATAAAATCTGCGAAATTGAAGGAATATCTAAAACTAAATATTTCAACCCAAGTGCCTCTAGAGTATCCCTAAGTTTTTGGATAAGTCTAAAACTCCTAAAAAGTGGACTAATCATTCTTCTCCGTGAAAACCTTCAAATATTTGAAGTTAGATATCATGTTCCCTCTGAGTTTTCCATTTTATATCTATAGAACTTATCTTGATATAACAGTTCTCATCATTCAGTTGACTAGTTTCTGGATTTATTGCAACTTGACTACAAACTTTGTAGAGTGTATAAAGGGTGTGAGAACACCAAGTCAAGACATTATTCTATGATACTGCATGAAAAAGAACATCATATTCCTGATGTGTTTAATTACTATTTATGAGGATATGAAATGCATTTTGTGCCAGAAATCAATTACTGTGTGAACAATTATATAACACATAGTATCAGGTATAGGGGCAGCTAGGTGGCACAGTGGATAGAACACCAGCCTTGAATTCAGGAGGACCTGAGTTCAAATCTGGTCTCAGACACTTAACACTTCCTAGCTGTGTGACCCTGGGCAAGTCACTTAACCCCGGCCTCAAAAAATTTAAAAAAAAAAAAAAAAAACATAGTATCAGGTATCATTAAAAACGATAATTTTTCCCCACATCTTCATATTTTAGCTGAAAAAATGTAGGTAAGATTTTGGCATTTTACATGCTGTGCATTTATTGTATATGGGGGAACTTTTTGAGGGAATGGAGGAATGATTTATACTGTAGATAGTTTATTTATAGTTGGAAGAGTCTTTTGAAATGTTCTAATCCAATCCCCAATTTTTACAGATGAAAAAACTGATGCTCAGAAATTGAAACAACTTGGAGCAGTTGGGGTCCCCAAAGTCCCCTTGGCCAACCTTATGACTTCAGATCCAAATAGTCCTTCTCCCCCCCCCCATTTCCTCTTCCTCTTTCTGTGTTTTTGATGTATGTGCTGTTGATGGTATAAAATACATGCTCCCTAGATTGTGATTAATTCATTGCCTAAGATTAAAATGCATGTGGTCTTTTTTTACCCACAGAACAAGTTGTCTCTGGAGCACACTGCTAATAAGAATTGTACCTTGTTGGACAAAAACACTGTCTAAATAAAACAAGGCTTTTTCTTAATGACTAAAAATACATGTGTTTCTCTAAGAGATGTAGAAATTTGAAAAGGCAAAGATAGCACTATGTTCTTCCGAGATGGTAATTAGAAATGAATTAGAGTTTCTGACAGAATGAAAACAAGAAGGCCTCTGTTTATATCTCACCCCCACTCCAACACATCCTCTGTCTCCATTCAGAGATTAACTTGGTAGGAAATCTCTTCAATAAGGTCTTATAAAGCAATTCACTTCAGCAAACTTTTTTTAAAATTTAACTTTATACTTTTTGATTAACAAAAATCTATTTTCTCTCCCTCCTGTCTGTTCTCCCCTCCTCCACTGGCAAAGAAAAAAGAAAATCCCTGTAATAAATATATAGTCAAGCAAAACAAATTCCCTAATTGGCCATGTTCATAATGTATGTGCTTCATCCAGAAAAGGACTAAGAATGTAGATCAAAGCATATTATTTCCACTTTTCTTGTTGTTGTATTTTCTTTTATGTGGTTTTTCCCTTTTTTTCTGATTCTTCTTTCACAACATAACTAATGTGTAAATATATTTCATATGACTACATATGTATAACCAATATCAAATTGCTTGTCATCTTGGGAAAGAGAAAAGGAAAGGAGAAAAATAATGAAACTCAAAAATCTTATGAAGGTGAATATTGAAAACTATCTTTTCATGTAGTTGGGAAAAAATACTATTAATCATAAAATAAAATAAAAAACAAAAAAGAATGCTTTATTCTGTACCCTGAAGTTATCACCTTTGTTAAAAGATGGATAGCACATTTTGTTTTTTGTTGTTCTTTAGTTGTTTCAGTGGTGTCCAACTCTCCATAATCCCTTCCAGTGTTTTGGCAAGAACAGTGGAATAGTTCACCGTTTCTTTCCCTAGCTCATTTTACAGAGGAGGAAACTGAGGTAAACAGTGTTAAATGACTTGTCTAGGATCATACAGCTAGTAATGGTCTCAGGCCAGAATTGAACTTGGAAAGATGAGTCTTCCTGACTGCTTGCTGACTGTTCTATCCACTATACCACCACTTTGTCATTGGTCCTTTACAATTGTGGTTGTGAATTATAGTTGATCAGAGTTCCTAATTCTTCCAAAGTTGTTGGTCTTTAGAGTGTTTCAATAAATGTTTATTAAGTTCCTGTTCCATGCAAGGCTCTGGGGATAGACACTAAGAATAAAAAAGCAAAAACTAAGAATAGGCAAAAAATTGCCCTGAAGGAGCTTATATTCTCTAGGGGATGAAGAGAGAAAGGTACAACATGCACAAAAAGAAGCCAAGATAAAACTAACTAATAAAAATATAAATGAAACAAAAAAAATTCCCTTTTATTTTCCCACATAAATCTTTATAGTTTGTATCCTCATTTCCTGACATATCTGAAATGTTTATGGTTTTATTTTGGATCTTTAGAAGGGCAGCTTTTATTTCTATATAAACCAATTTAGTCATCAAAGAAACAAATACATTGTGTGTCCTCCTTCTTATCCTTTTAAAATATTTCTATCCATACTCAGAGAACTCTCCAAAGCACATACTGAAACAACAAATAAAATGCTTATTTTTTTTTTGAAATGGAATTCATCCCCAAGTAGCTTTTTCTTCTTTGGACATTACACTCAATCATGAATATCATGAATCTAGACTGGAGATGTCATTTACAGAAATTAAAGTGTCTCCAAGAAGTCCTGAGAAAATGAAAATAAAGTCATCCAAAGCTTCCTCTCCCTTCCCCACACCCCAACCTCCAACACACCTCAAACTCTAGTCATTCCCTGGTTCAATAGGCAACTTGTATATCCTGCTCTCTCAATCATCCAGAACAACTTCAGTTCCCAAAGTAACCAAAAGCAAACATCAGCCAAAAAGATCAAGATAATAGATGTGCTGTGATTAGTACAGTCTCAAGAGTTGCTAAGAGGAATACAGAGAGGCTTGGAGAGACTTACATCAACTGATGCTGAGTGAAATGAACAGAACCAGAAGATCGCTATACACTTCAATGCTGTATGAAGATGTATTCTGATGGAAGTGGAGATCTTCAACATAAAGAAGATCCAACTCACTTCCAGTTGATCAATGATGGACAGAAATAACTACACCCAGAGAAGGAACACTGGGAAGTGAATGTAAATTGTTAGCACTACTGTCTATCTACCCAGGTTACTTATACCTTCGGAAGCTAATAATTAATGTGCAACAAGAAAATGGTATTTACACACATATATTGTATCTAGGTTATATTGTAACACATGTAAAATGTATGGGATTGCCTGTCATCTAGGGGAGGGAGTGGAGGGAGGGGGGGATAATTTGGAAAAATGAATACAAGGGATAATATTATTTTAAAAATTACTCATGCATATATACTGTGGGAAAAAAATTCTAAATAAAAATAAATAAATTAAAAAAAAAAAAAAAGAGTTGCTAAGAACCATCCATTCCAAATCCTTACTCCATAATAATGACTGACATTTATAGAGTGGTTCAAGGTAACTACATACACACACACACACACACACACACACACACACACACACACACACACAAAGTTTCATTTGATCCTCAAAAATTAGAGTTGTTAAAAAAACCTATTCTATCTATTATATTTATGTCCTATATATATATACATATTTAATTATGTGGAAATTGATATTGACAAATTTATATATACATATTTAATTATGTGGAAATTGATATTGACAAAGGTTAGGTAACTCCTAGATAGTGAAAGCTGTTAGGTTTCTGAGGCAGAATTCAAGCCTAGGTCTTTATTCCTCCAAATATAGATTTCTAGTCATACATTTAATAGATATTTGGGTCCCTTTATGGTAACCCTAAAGAAAGGAGAGCATTCAGCTTGTCAATGGCCATCAAAGTTAAATTCTCCTGGTGTCGTTCAAGCAGTAAGTCTTAGTGTAATTTAAAGCTATTAAAGCTTCAGGACACTCTGTAGACATTTGTGAGAGATGGAGACAGAAGAGGAAAACATAGAAAAACTATGTACAGAAAATAAGGAAAAGAAAGAAGACAAGGGACAGTGTTATGTTATGTCATGGCAAGAGTTCCAAGAGGGAGATCCACAGCAATATTCTTGAAATAACCACTAAGTTTGCAGTCTGCTCTTGTGAAATGAGGGGATTAAAAAGAGCATTGTACACAAAAACAGCAAGATTATGTGATGATAACCTATGATAGACTTAGCTCTTCTCAGCAATGCAGTGATCCCACGCAATTTTAATAGTCATGGGATGGAAAATGCCATCCACATCCAGAGAGAGAAATGTGGGGACTGAATGCAGATTGAACCATGTATTTTCACCTTTTTGTTTGCTTGCTTTTTCTTTCTCATGGTCTTTTCCCTTTGGGCTTGATTTTTCCTTGTGCAACATGACAAATATGGAAATATGCTTAAAAGCATTATACATATTTGACCTATGTTAGATTGCTTGCTGTCTTGGGGAGGAAGGAAAGATAAGGGAGGGAGGGAGAAAAAAATTGGAATACAAAGTCTTACAAAAATGAATGTTGGAAGCTATCTTTATACGTATTTGGAAAAATAAAATACTACTGAGGGGAAAAAAAATTAAAAAGAGAAAAAAAAGAAAAGAAATGAGGAGGTTAGACTAGATGATTAGAAAATTCCTTCTAGCACCACATCTATCTCTGTTAGATCTGGCCCCAATTTTTTTCTATGTTTATTTCACATTATTTCCCCTTACACACTGTCTACTGAGCAAAGTGTCCTACATTTCAGGTGTAAGACATTCTGCCTATTGTACCATCCACCATTTCCTAGCTTTTGCATATGATACCTCCTATTCCTACAACCCCCACCTACCTTACCTCCAGCTCTTGGAATCCCTAGCTTTCTTTAAGGCTAAGCTTAGGGGCCACCTCTTATATGAGAACTTTTTTGGTCCCCAGAAGTCCTTAGAGCTTCCAGCTTCCTAACAAGAGATTACATTGTATAGACTTTTACTTGTTGGTACATGTTTGTGTGTTTGTATGTGTGTGTATATTCTTGTTATTGTTGTATCACATACCACTGAAATCAATCCCACCACTGCTTCTAATAAAATGCAATAAATTGTTTGGGGGACTGGGATGCTTTCATTTTTATTCTTGATTCCTAATGCCTCTTTTAGAGGACTATAGTCAGCCAGGAAGTCAAAAAGCACAGATTTCAAGCTGGAAGAGTAAGCTATGCCAATCCTATCATTTCTTTCTCTCTCTCTCTCTCTCTCTCTCTCTCTCTCTCTCTCTCTCTCTCTCTCTCTCTCTCTCTCTCTCTCTCTCTCTCTCAACATTTAGTTTTTATTTTATATTTTTCAATTAAATGTAAACAAAAATGCTTAATTTTTTTAAAAAATGAGTTCCATATTTTCTCCTTCCCTTCACTCCCCACTCCTTGAAAAGGCAAGCAATTTGATAGAGATTATACATGTGCAGTCAAACAAAACATTTTCATATTAACCATGTTGCAAAAGATAACACAGACCAAAAAATCCTAGAATAACATTTTTTAAATTTAAATCAATAATGATTTAAATTTTTTAATTAAAAAGTTTTAAAAGGCATTCTCCAATCTGTACTTAGGCTCACTAAAAAGATTCCTGCAAGCATATACTGATTTAGAAAACTACATATTAATATTTTCTATATTTTATTATATTTTTACTTATTTTATTAAATATTTTCCAATTACATTGTAATATAAGCAAAACACTTGAATGTTGTGAACTGCATGTGGCCAACATGTTTGACACCTCTGGTCTAAAATTATAAGACTGCATACCAGAGTAGGAAAGGTCCTGGGTTTCAATCAAAGGCCCTGTGTTAAAATTTTAGTTTTACTATTTACTGCATGTGAGATCTTGATCCATTTAATCTGTGCTAGTTTTTATTTTCTTCCTCTACAAAATGATGGAGTGGAAGAAGAACTACATAATGTCCAAGTAGTGAATTGCATGCACAATGTTCTGATTCATAACACGAAGGTGAAAAAATAGTCTGTTGTTTCAAGGGCTTCCATAAGAGGAAGAAGAAGGGGAATAGCCTCAATCTTGTAAAATATCTCTGGGAAGGACTAAGTTAATTAAAAGCCTGAAGACCACAAGATTATTCTCAACACTTGGTACTGTCCAACTGGGCAATCAGCCTTTGGAATAATAACCTTTAGAAACACTGGTTTGAGGGAGCCTCCTCTAGGCCAGAATCACACCAGAGATGTCCAGCTTTGGAAATCAGCCAGCAGGTCAATTCCATGACTTCCTTCAAGAGTTAATGGAAGAAGCTAAATACAAGCTCAGTACCAACTGCTACCAAAGGACTCCAGAACTGTTTGTATTCTGGAGTCTCTAGGAGCCAGCCTGGGACTTACCTCTCAATTTCAGCCTATATTTCTGAGAATGGCAGATGGCTTCCTGTCATATTCCCTTGGTCTCTCCCTTAACACTGTGAGAGGGGGAGAGTATAAGTGGGGGTTGGGGAGAGAGGGAACCAGCAAATCATTTAAACAACTACTGGGAGCCCTGGAGCTGTGACTGTACCCACACAAATAACACAATGGCTGAGTAAATCTATCAAAATTTCAGGATTTTCTTTTCCTTGTATTTGTTTAATTGACCATGAATTCTAGGCCCACCAACAGAGTGCACACATGATAACATATGGTATTGGTTTAGTTATATTAAAGCCATTTAAACTTCAGAGTAGGCCAAAAAGCCTGACTGCAAAAGCTGCCCCTTTGTGCTCTTCACCCACAAAAGCAGGGTGGTAGATCAAAGCAATTGCCCCAGGCCTTAATTCTGGGCCAACTTGATGCTTCAGAAATCAGAAAATTTGACTTATCAGGAGTTTGGAGAAATGCTGATGCTAAAAACAAACACATAGAACATTCTAAACATTAATGGACATAATGTCCCTAATAACTTTCCTAATAACAATGAGTTATATTTACTTGAAATTTTACAAAATGCTTTCCTCACAAAGTTTCTGTGAACTTTGGTAGTGTATATTATCCTCATCTTACAGAGAAAGAAAAATCAGTCTCAGAGTGGCCAAATAATTATTCCATAGTTGTACAAGAAGACTTAATTTAGGTTCAACCTTCCATAACTTCAGACTTTTGTCTTCTGACTCTTTCTACTTCTCCATGCTGCTTAGACACAAAAAAACCCCACCATTCCTTAAGCTGCAAGGTGCCCTAACAGGAAATATTTTTCCCTTCTAAGGTTGTCTGATGTGCTTTTTTAAAACAATTTTTATTATAACTTTTTATTGACAGAACATATGCATGGGTAACTTTTTACCACATTATCCCTTGTACTCACTTCTGTTCCGACTTTTCCCTTCTCTCCCTCCACCCCCTCCTCTAGATGGCAGGCAGTCTTATACATGTTAAATACGTTATAGTATATCCTAGATACAATATATGTATGCTGAATCGAACACTTCCTTTGTTGCACAGGAAGAATTGGATTCAGAAGGTAAAAATAACCTGGGAAGAAAAACAAAAATGCAAACAGTTTACACTCTTTCCCCAGTGTTCCTTCTCTGGGTGTAGCTGATTTTGCCCATCATTGATCAATTGGAACTGAATTAGATCTTCTCTTTGTCAAAGATATCCACTTCCATCAGAATACATCCTCATACAATATTGTTGCTGAAATATATAATAATCTCCTGGTTCTGCTCATTTCACTCGGCATCAGTTCATATAATCTCTCCAAGCCTCTCTGTATTCATCCTGCTGGTCATTTCTTACAGAACAATAATATTCCATAACATCATATACCATAACTTGTTCAGCCATTCTCCAATTGATGGGCATTCTTTCATTTTCCAGTTTCTAGCCACTACAAAAAGGGCTGCCACAAACATTTTGGCACATACAGGTCCCTTTCCCTTCTTTAGTATTTCTTTGGTCAAAGGGTATGCACAGTTTGATAACTTTTTGGACATAATTCCAGATTGTTCTCCAGAATGGCTGGATATATTCACAATTCCACCAACAATACATCAGTGTCCTAGTTTTCCCACATCCCCTCCAACATTCATCATTATTTTTTCCTGGTCTGACATGCTTTTTAACTACAGTTTACCTGTATAAAAATGTTAGGAAAGATAGGGAGAAGGATTGATGGAATCTCATATGCTGGACCCCAATAACTGATTACTTTGAAGGGAAGATCAGTAGATATGAGCTATGACTGGGGAAAAAAGTTGTGAATTTGAGAAGTTAGGAAGATTTAGGCCTTTAGTTTTATATTATTAACCTGGGGTTCTTGAATTTATTTTTTAAAATATTTTGATATGATTATTTCCTTTGTAATCCTATCCATGGGCTTAACCAGAATGGCTCAGAAATACACACAAAAAAAGACAAAGAACTATTCTAGGTAGGGAAAAAAGTAACAGGATGGTAATTGGTAGAACAGGTGTTCTTAATCTGGAGTCCATGGGATTTCAGGGGATCAGGTAACATAGATGGGGGAGGCAGAGAAATCATCTTTATTTCAATGTAATTGGTTTCCTTTGTAATCCTATGTACTTTGTTTTATTTATTTAAAAAAGTTTATTTTGAGAAAGAGTCCATAGTTTTCACCAAACTCTCAAAGGGATCCATGACACAGAAAAGTTTAAAAACTCTCAAGGTACCATTGACAGTGGAAGGGAATAGAGGGTTGGAATTTGATACTAGGAAACTGAACTGCATTATTTATAGAGGTCTAATTTATTTCATCATATTATTATCAACAGGGTTTAGACCTATATAGAGAATGGAGACATGTTCCTGTATAAGTTATGGACATCCTTATTGAGCTAATTAAAGATATCCCCTGGGAAACATGTGTACGGATTGCTGGGTCAGTCTAACAAGGTTAAAGGATTGAGCATTTTGTTCTTCCTTTTGAAGATATACTACCATAGAAGGTGTTAATTAATCCCCACCAAAACCACAGTTGGGGTGGACTGAGTCATGGCCATTAAATATCAGAGCCTCACTCTTAGTCTTTAAAAAGGAGCAGCCAGATCTGGCATAGATCAGAGGGGCAGACAAAAGCAGAAAAGAACAGAGCTGATCTGAGCTGTACGAGGAGTTCACAAACACCTTCACAATTCTCCTAGTCCATTCAAGTCCCTGGGGATGAAATCCTGCAAAAAGCATGTGCACCCATGGCCATCCACAGATGCCATTTCCAGACCATTTTGGAGAAGCAGTGGCAGAGTGGACAGAGCATACAATTGCATGGCCCCAGAAGAGGGCAACGATGAGAGATGGCAAATGCTGGGGACAGAGTGGAGAAGTGAGTCATCCTGGGACCAAGCTCCTAGAAAGGAGGAGAATAATCGTATGGCCTTGGAGCTAGAGGAAGGAAGGAAATCATAATGTGAAGGAACAAACCTAGACCTGTGAGTTATGTAGACTGTGCTGGTTCAGTTAAAAAGGGGGTGGGCTTTCAAGTAATCCCAAGTACAAAATTCTCTTTTGGGGAAGCCCAAAATCTTAAGTTAGGATATGTTTTATTTTGTAAGCAATCTAAACCATAGAGTATCACTGTGAGTTAGAAGTTTCCTTGAGAGGAAGGGAAGATAGAATTTATCACAGGTGAAAAAAAGAGAGGTACCTTTGATTATTGAATAGTTCCTATGAGTTCCTTATGGTTTTTGCATTTTTCTGCAACATGACATAAAACCTCTCCTGTATGTAATAAACATTGCCAAACTAAGTGATTATAAAAGCCCTTTCTGCTGACATCTATAGACACTTAGACATTCACTATTCTGCTGTTTCTAGAGAAGACTCTAATTGGGGCAAAATGGGTTAAATTCTGATGTTCCATAGGAAAAATCTGAGTGAGGACATGAACTAAAGAGAGATTGATAACAAGGCTCCAAGACTAAATCTAGCTTATGTACACCTAGATCAGGAAGTGAGGTAGCACAGTAGATACAACACTGAATCTGGAATCAGGAATACCTAGATTCAAATCCTGCCTTAGGTATACCAATTGAATGACCCTGGATAACTTGCTTCACTCAGTTTACCTCAGTTTTCCTCAAGTATAAAATAAAGATAATACTATCACCTACCTCCTAGGTTTGTTTTAAGGGTCAAATGAGATAATATATAAAGTATTTAGCACAGTGCTACATAGTAGTTGCTTAATAAATGCTTATTCCCTTCCTTTATCCCTACTTTTGGGATATGGAATACTCTCTTCACAGCAACTTTGTGAATTAGATAGTACCATTATTATTATAGCCTCATTTCAGAGTTGAAAAAGAAAACTGAAGTTAAGAGATATTAACTTTTCCTTGGGTTATACAACTAATAAGTATCATATTTTGGCCTTGAACCTTTGAATAGGTCTTCTGACTCCAGAATCAAGTTATCTATTGTTTTTGTTTTTCTTTTTACTATACCACTTTATGGTCTAAGACAACTTCAGGGTTTTGTTTAGTATCTGTTTAGTATCTGCTTTTCTTTTTATCAATCACCAGTGTCATTGAGGATGTCTTACATAATATTCAAGTTAAAAAAAGAAAAGATCTTGTAGTGATTGCAAGATCATTGAAATGCATCTGTTCAGAGATGACACTGTCCTATTTCCTTCAGACTAGAAGGAATGAAACATCCTCAATGAAATTTATAGTAAATCAAAACATTTATTTAATCATCTACAATGGAAAAGCAAAGTGGATTAAGAATACATGTCCCAGTTATGACATAGGCAGAGTAAACCAATCCATTACCACTTATCTTAAACAAGCATTGCTCATGTATAAATGAAAAAATGAATGCAAGGATGAGGAGGTGAAAAGAAAGATCTCTCTGGATTATATCTGAGGAAGAAGCAATGCTATCATTGATCCTCCTGTACCTGCTCCTGCAGAAGACTCTCATTTTTACCTCAATATTCTCTAAGTGAAATCATATGGTTTTAAATCACAAGATGCTATAATTTTAAAATTAAAATGGCAAAAATCCAAAGGATAATGGGTGTTAAGCATGTTGCCCAGCATCTTATGTAAAGGGACTTTGTTGAATATGCCTCAAATCACCCATGATGGAAGTACCTATGATGGGGAGATAGCAGTGACTGGCTTCTAGAGGATATCTTCTCACCTGCTGCCACATGACTGAAAAAAGCTACTTTCCATTGGTTGTATAACAGTAACAGGCTATGTCTTTAAAACTACCAAACTGGTATAACTTCTTTCTTTTTGTGGCAGCTTCCTATTCACCCACAGCATGGCATCATGAACTAAGCTGGGAGGAACAAAGGGAAAGAATCAATTCTTTTTCCCATAACCCCATCCAAAATAAGCATGGGCTTTTGGTCTATTTTGTTGGTCCTTTTTCAAGTCTATGTCTGAGTGTTGGAACTCCCAGACCTGGTAGCTTGAATCCTGGCAAATTGGAGACAGCTGCCAGCCTAGCAGAGAAGCAAACCCTGGACCAAGGACACAAGCCCAAGGGAGCTTGGAACTTGGAACTTGGCAGGACCTGAGCTAAGTAGGGAATCTAAATCTTCTTCCAGGACCTGAGTTAAGTAGGGAATCTAAATCTTCTTCCTCACACTGGGAAATGAGTGTAAACTGTTTGCATTTTTGTTTTTCTTCCCAGATTATTTTTACCTTCTGAATCCAATTCTTCCTGTGCAACAAGAAATTCGGTTCCGCACACATATATTGTATCTAGGATATACTATAACATATTTAACATGTATAAGACTGCCTGCCATCTAGGGGAGGGGGTGGAGGGAGGGAAGGGAAAAATTGGAACAGATAATTCAAGGGATAAAAAATAATGGGTTGGTAGCTGGAGTAGTATACTGGTACTCCCAAGATACTCATAGAACCCTAAAAGCCTCCAGTACATTTTATAGAATTTATGGGAACACATGAATAAGAATCAAACTGAATGAAAAAATACGAAGGGGCTATGATCTGTCCATGTCAGGAAAATCTTAGATCTCAAGGTATCAAATTCCATTACAAGGCACTTTATGGTTTCCAAATGCTTTACATTTGAACTTCATAACTCTGGGAATAGTTTTCCTACTTTGCAGATAAGGTAATTAAGGCATAGATAGTATAGGTAAGTGACTTGCCCAATTCTCTGAGAAGAGATTCAACCAATGTCTGACTACAAGCTCAACCTGTCCTTCCCAAAATGCAGTACTTGAAATGAAAAAAAAAAAAAAATCTAGATATTATATGATAAAGGGTTATTTTCCTCAAGTTATATTAGGCAGCCCTTTATTCAAATGAATATGTGACCTAATTATTAAGTCACCACAAAGAGAAACAAATATTTAAATTATATTTGTGGAAATAGATGAATGATGAAATTGAAAGCGAACATAAAACTTGATTTTGAGACCACTAATTTGACTAGACAGTAGAAGTCCACTTGTTTTTTCCAAAATTGAATTCAAAAAAATTCTAGGATGTCAGAAGAATTTGGATCATCCCTGGAATTTTAGTAGGACTGGATCTAAATATCATTATTACTAATGAAGCAAAGGAAAATCACAATTATTTATCTTCAAGTACCTGTTCAAATATTACGCAGAGTAAAAGATGATACCATTAAAACCCAGGATGCAATCAGAGTCCTAAGAAGCTGACTAAATATTACAAACTGATGTGGAAAAGGGAGGGGCAACTCACAGAAAGACTAGGAACTCTTGGTCTCACCAGAATCCCATAAACACAAGTGTATGTAAATCAAGCAAGGAAACTGGAATTAGAAGAGGTCTGATTCCATCTGGCATATCCCATATCTCAGCAACAATGCAATATCTGAGTTTTAGCTCTACCACTAGGGATAAGCTCTTCACCTTAGCTTTCTCACTTTGTAAAATGGGTATAATAGTTTTACACATCTCACTAGGTTGTGAAACCCCAGAAGCAGCAGCACCTGCAGCACCTCCACCCTTTAGTCTCTATTTTGAATATTTCCAGTGATAAAGAACTCAATAGTAATTATATTTCCCATTTTATGGCCTAAGGTAAAACCCTGTCTGTTTTCAGTTCTGTCATTGATTAGCAGGGCAAAATCATAAGATAAGGCCTTTCCATTGGTTCTTATGGGAAAATAGAAAAAAGTTTTCTGAGTTGTGGTTTTATTTTTCCCTTCCAGATCTTAATCCCCATTCCTTCTGTCTCTCTAATGGACATTTATTATCCAACCCTTTGGCATTCTGTGACATAAATTAGCATGACAATAGACTCTGTGGGATACAGTGCCAGCCAGGCTATTAAGCCTTATCTTGATAACCAAACAGGTGCATGGGGGGAGTGGAGGGGGAAGAGGAAAAAAAAACTAAACAGTGCAGACAGAAACTAAGCAAGTCAGACTATCCTTGTTAACATTTTTAATGGCTGGTTCTTGTAGGTGCCATGTATGGGAGTGAGTTAACTTAAACATATATGATATATATTACAAATATATGGATATATATAATATATGTGAATACATGTGTGTGTATATATGTATATATATAAGCTATAAAAGCTGGAAATTATTAATAATATAGCAATAATTTTCTCATTCTCATAGTAATGTAAAGAATGATGGATTTGAGTCACAAAACATGTGTTCCAATTCTGGATCTTTCTTTCATCACTCCTAAAATCCTAGATAAGCCGTGAACTCAGTATTATAAACTCACAGACAGAACTGCCTCTCTGTTAATCTAATTCTGCTCAGTATCTATATTAGCATCAAATACAACCACAACAGGGAAAAGGAATTAGCAATGATTTTTCAGTGGCTTTTAAATCCACTAGTATTCAAAGTATACCTTGCATCCTTTAACAGACAGATCTATAAGTATGAATTGTAAGGATAGCTATATTAAAATGGTCCATGTCTCATTAAGGATTTCTAATAGATTTCCTATTCTTTTGACATATAAGATTTCTGTAGGGGTGAGACCTTTTTATATTAATAGCCTTCCAGAGGGACAGTCGTGGTACAGTGGGTAGAGCACCAGCCCTGAAGTCAGGAGGATCTGAGTTCAAATTTGATCTCACACACTTAACACCTACCTGTGTGACTCTGAGTAAATCATTTAACTCCAATTACCTTGGCCAAAACCAAAAAAAACCAGTCTTCCATGCAACTCTCTCCTTATTTCCATCTCTTAGAATCTCTGAGGTTCAGCTCAAGCCCTCTATTTTTCTGAACTTCCTCTACTTACCCCTCAAATTAGCTTCTATTTTGTATAGTTTTCTAGTCAGACATGGCTCTCCCAGTTAGACTAGAAGCTCTCTTAAGTTACTTTTCCTCTTTTCTTCTCCAGGACCTAGCATAATTCTTAGCTAGCAGTATGTACTTAATAATTGATTGGTTATTTGGGATAGCCTGATCTTATCAATACAGTTTTCCTTTTCTCATTCTTTTTTTTTTTTTTTTTTTTTTTTTTTTTTTTGGTTAGGGTTAAGTGACTTGCCAAGGGTCACACAGCTAGGAAGTGTTAAGTGTCTGAGATCAGATTTGAACCCGGGTCCTCCTGAATTCAAGGCTGGTGCTCTATCCACTTCGCCACCTAGCTGCCAACTAGCTGCCCCCTCCTTTTCTCATTCTTAACCTGGTCCCTACAGAAATTCCTCTTCAGTGAATCATAAATCAAGCAAGAAAGTTGTTTCATACAAGTCAAAAGTCAATTCCTTTTTTAAATTTCTTTTTAAATAGACTTTTATCTTTTTTTGTTTTCACCATGGTCCCTGGACACCCTTCCAAAGTCATCTCTTATAACAAAGAATTTTTTTAAGACAAAGAAGAGGAAAAAAATAAGCAAAACTGATTATATGTAGAAAAAAAAATCCTATAAATACAATGTTCCACATTAATAGACTTCCTTTACTTCTACAAAGGAGTAAGGGTAGGTGTCTTCTCATATTTCTTCTTTGGGGCCAAAGTTTGTTCTTTTTACAACATTTATTTTTGATTGCCTTACGATGGTTGTTTATTTTCTCCATATACATTGTTATAATGAGTGTATATGATTTTTTTCCTGATTCTGCTTATTTTACTTTGTATCATTTCATGCAATTTTTTCTATTACTTTAACATGTTTTTTATAATACAGTAATATTGCTCTACATTCATGTGCCGATTTGCTTAGTCATTCTCCATTTGAAAAGAATATATTCTTTTTCCAATTCTGTACTATAGCAATGCTATCATAATTATTTTGGTATATATGGAGCTTTGCTTTTTGTCAGTCAGTCAATAAATATTTATGAAGCAATCTGGGGATATAAATGGGGGAAGAAAAACAGTTTCTCTCCTTGAGGAGCTCACAGTCTAATGGAGGGAAACTGATGTAGACACCAGATAATGGTAGGCACCAAATGTTAGGGACCAGCCATGTGAAGAGTTCGAGATGGCCATTCTCTATGGCAAAAATCAGATTTATTTAGGGAAGAACTTATAGACAAAGTAAAGGGATAAAACAGATTCCAGAAATAGTAAATATGAAATAAAGTTAGGAAAGCATAAAAAGAGGTGTTAATAACTAATGATGAAAAGGGCTAGTTCCCTAGTGGAACTTACCATTTGCCAGGAGAAAGGAAACACCCCATGAGGTTAGGGCAAGGCTGATTAAATCCTGAAAGGGACTTAGTACCCCAAAAGAGTTAGCTCTAAGGAGAAGTGGAGCATAGTAGAGTTAGGGGAGACACCACAAGATATGGGAGAGTTAGGAAAGACGACAATACAGAGGGGAGGGATAAGGGGAAAACCACCACAAGGCAAGTAATTTTTTTTTCCCCTTGAGGCAATTGGGATTAAGTGACTTGCCCAGGGTCACACAGCTAGGAAGTGTTAAGTGTCTGAGGCCACATTTGAACTTCGAGTCCTTTTGATTTCAGAAGGGATTTATAGGGAGAATTTTAACCTCAGGGACATGACTGGAATTTCTGACAGGACATGGCAAAGTCAGGCTGCCTAAAGCCTTCCTGAGCGTGAGCCTCAGGGGTTGACGTAACTTGGATTTCTGACTGGACATCTTCTTCAGAGGGTGGGCCCACTACTTTCTCTATCACTGCCTTTTCCCTGACTATCTCAGGGATCAATTCCTCAGTTTCTCTCTGCCCAACACACCTACCACTCAGGTCCTCATCAGAAACATCATACAAAAAAAAGCTGAAAGGCAATGGGAAGTAGGTGGGGGAGGCTAACCAAAGAGTGCAAACTGGTGAGAAATGAAAAGATGGCTGCCCTGGGAGCCTCTTTAATGGAAACATTAGAACTTAGAGCAACAGAAAGTGTTAAAGATACAGATAAAGTATGGTTACTAGAGATGACGAAATCTTACAGGATAAAGAATTTCCTGATGATGTGATTTCCTAGAGTCATGAGTTCTCTAGGGTCCAATCCAAGTGATATAAGCTGATGGGAAATGATTTGCTGGGGGACACAAGTTCCTATTTAAGGGTTTTTGAATTTTAAGCTTACCAGATTTGGGGTTGACACATGATGTGATTGTGGGTAAAGCATTTTATGCTTTGAAATGGGTTATACACTTTAGACTGTGGACATTTCAAAGAACAGTTTATTTACATTATTTTTATGAAGGTGGAAAAAGGCTAAATGGACACTTGTGCAAGAGGAATATCCAAGTAAAAACTACATTTCCCAGGATGCATTTGAGACTAAATTTAGCATAAGGGGAAATTGCAAAGAAAGACAACAGCTGGAAGAAGAGAAAAAAAAAAATGATTGCAGCTATTGGGATTGATGACTATTAAGAGGAAGAAAGATAAATGCACAGATATGACAATGACTAGTGTGCCAGTTAGTGCATGAGACCAGCCAAGTAGGGAACCGTTGGAGAATCAGAATTAGAGAGTAAGCAGAAGATTCTAGAGGGAATAGTTTTCAAATGGTAATGGTTAGATTGTCTGTATTAAAATCTCCATCGTCCCCATTCTAGAGCCATGAGTCTTGGAAGAACTTGCTTCCCAAAACATTCAGACAGAAAATATAGGCTGAGGCTACATTTATTTGGAAATAAATGTGCAATAGTTTCCCTGTAATAACAAAGTAACAAAGCAAATGTACTCCAATCCTAATTAATTGTTTTATTGATTGACTATTAAAATTTTAGAAGTCCCCAGTTTCACCACGGATGGGGGCACAATGAGTCAGATAAGATAAATTATCTTTAAAAATCTTCCACAATTTGAACCCCAAACCCAATGAATCCAGGGAAAATGGAATATGTGTTGCACATGTTTTTCCCTTGTGTTAGTAATTCCACAGATTGGAGGAGTTTCATTTGAGAAGTAGGCATAGAAAAATCATTTCTAAAGAATGAGTTGGCAAAAGGGAAGCATCTTTGCTACTCAGCTGAAACTCTTTTGCTGATACTGCAATTCTTTGAAAAAGACAATTGTATCCTGAATCTGCATACAGACAATTGAATTAGTCCCTAGTGACCAAGAACGGATAAATAATTGCCAAGTGTGATATCTTCTAAAGGATCTCTCACTGAGATATACCAGAAATGAATCCCACAGAGACATGAAGCCATTATTATTTTAATTGCCTAGAGCATTACCTAAGATTTCATCACCAATGTGACCCTGATGTCATACCTGTACTGCCAGTAGCAATGTTGAGGGCAGGGCAGGGGGATAAAGAGAAATCTCTAGGGTGGTAGTATTTACAGGCGTAGCTAAATTTCCCAGAAATTCTGAAATGTCCCTATCTAAAAGGTTTAAAGATAGTCAACACTCCAAAGAAGAAAATTGAAATAGCTATGGCAGATTAGTGACACAATGCATTAGACTCATGATCAGGAAAATCTTAATCGAAATCTTGTCTCAGACACATCCTATCTATAGGCAAGTCATTTAACCACTCTCAGTCTCAGTTTCCTTTTTTGTAAAATGGAGGCAATAATAGCACCTATCTCATATGGTTGTAAGAACAAAATGAGAGCATATGTAAAGGCTTTGCAAATCTTAAAACACTATATAGCTTATTAGGTATAGAAGCAAAATAAAAATTAGCTATTAATGCTATTGTTATATAAACCTAGGAAATTTATCCAGTTTGTGAGAATAGACACTGAAGCAAGTTTCAAAAATATTTTTGGAGAGATGCTAGCAGTATCTGGTTATAATTGTAGCTTCTCTAGGATTCTTAGGGTTCAGAACATTCCAAACCCCACTTTACCTACTCTGCCCACCTGGGTCCTTGGGGCAAAGAAGAGAATTTTCCTAAAATCCTCCTTAGAAGCCTCAAACTCAACACACCAAAAACAGAATTTGTTATCTTTCTTTCTCAATTCACCCCTTCTAACTTCCCTTTTTCCACTAAGGGTACTACCATACTCAGATAACCCAACTTAAAAACCTAGGGGTCATCTCCAACTTATCATTCATCCCCAGATCTAATCAATGGCCAAGATTTGTGATTCTACTTCCTCATTATTTCTCACTTCTATCTCCATCTCTTTACTAACACAACCATGCAAGTTCAGACCCTTATCATTTCTCACTTGAACTATTGCAATGGACACCTAACTGATAAACCTGTATCCCATCTCTCCCTTATCCAAGCATCCTCCATAGACCTGCCAAAACAGTATTACTAGGATAACCATACAGGGGTATGCTGGTAAATAAGTGCTTAACACTGTTGAAAACTACAACATATTTTTAAGTTTAATTTGTATTATCACTATTTTTTCCATCTCTTTCATAAGCCTGGACTATCCATAGAACAATAAATCAAGTCCTAGTTTGTAGGATTTGCCATTTTCTGAGGTATAATTGTTCAGACTGGAAATTGGCTTTCCCCATAGGAGATAACTCCAGCTCACTCCTGTGCAAGTCTGACAATGTCACTCCCCTTTTAGAGAAGCTACAGTGGCTCCCTGGTCATCCACATAACACAAAACACAAAAGTCATCCAGTTCCATTCCATCAGTTTATAGATAAGGAAACCAAAGCCCAGAGAGATTAGGTGAATTACTCATGGTCACACAGGTTGTGGTTATCAGAAATGGGATGTGAAACTGGATTCTCTGATACCAATGCAAGTGCTTTTTCAATTGTACTTAGCTATCTCCTGGATATATGCTTTCAGGATTATGATTATGAAAGATATGAATTTCCTTGTTGACCCCTAAACCCTTCCCAGTTGGCTGGAGCCTATCTTTCTAGGCTGATGACATATTATTCCTAATCTTTCATGCCGTTGTTCTAAATGAACTGAACTGCTTACTGTTCCTCATATAGACATCCCATTTTCCAAACAAGTTGTTGCCTATACTGAAACGCTCTCCCTCTTCACCTGACTCCTTTCAAACTCTAATCAAATGTTACCTCCTTCAAGAGACTTATCCAGAATCCCTCAGTTGTTAATGACCCCATCAAATTGTGTTGTATTTATAACTGTTTTCACCCAAGTCTGAGATGGTTTTGTAGACAGTTTTATAGTTCTTATTGTTATTCATCCTTCATTCTCAAAGAGGACCAGAAACATCAGGAAGGTGATACCTTGTCTTGCAAGTTAATTGTGTTTAAGTGAGGCAGAGCTATACAAAATCATCACCCTCTCTCTCTTCCAAAGTCCTCCTACTTTTTGTAGCTTAAGTGAAGGACAGTGTGACTCCTTGTTGAATTCTAGAATGCTGGGCATACCCCTCCCTACATGTATAAAGAATTTACTTTGATTATTGTAGAGATTTCATGTGGAGAGAAGACCTCCAGGGAGGAGGAAGTCAAGAGAAACCTTTAAATGGTAGATCAAAGAACCATCAACACATATGTGAGCCCTCTGGACTTGAACTAACAGAAACTAAAGAGTAAATCTCCTCTGATTGCAATCATTCTCTCATAATTTGAGCTGACATCTCATCTTACTTACAAATGAAGAGCTCATTTATTTTTATGCATTATTTGGTATATTCTAATCTATAGAATTTCTCTGATTTTTGTTTTCTGGATTCATTCTCTGTTACTATTCTTGATGGAATTTTATATGAATAACATTTTGTGGGAAGGGGATTAAGCTAATGAATGTAAAGTAAAGAACATCCTCCTTAGCTTAAGAGTGATTTGAAAAATGCCTCTTTGTTTTAAATTCCTCAACATTTTGCCCCTAGACTAAAGATACTTGATAGGTAGTAGATAGAAATAATCCTAGTTCAATACCTCTTTTGGAGATAGGAGAGATAGTCTTTCCTTTAGCCGTGGAACCTGTCTGCCTTTTTCTTCCCCTCCTTTTCACAAAAATAGCCCAAACCTCAAATAATACTATTCATGGCACTTCAAATTATATCTATGGATATAGACAACACACATACATTGTGCATATTCATTTTGTACAGATTTTATACATATTCATCCAAGGCCATATTGTATACCCATCTCCTATTCCCCAGGTAAATGTATCAAGACTCTCAATTTTGTCACTAGTATATAATTAGTCACATAATAAATGCTTATTGATTGACTATTATATCATGGAGTCCAAGTTCTTGAATGTCTCAACACGATGAAAAGGCAGAGAATAATTCTGGCAAAGATTGAGCTGTTCTTATCCCATAACCAGTCTAAGTTCAGGAAGATTCATGAGAAGTCTAACCAACAATTTATGAAGATTTTCTGGCCTCAGCAGTTCATTAAGATTCCATCTACTGTGGTACAAGGGAATTTGCAATTTAGATCAATGGAGGCTATCCCCATATCAGTGAAATCACAGATTTTTTTCAAAGTAATGAAATAAAGAGAATAAAGGATATTTTTATAGTCATAAGACACAGCTCTATCACTTTAATGATAAGTGAAAAATGGTCTCTATGAAGCTCAATTCAGGACATTAAAAGAACAATGTCTAGTGCATCATTTGTCAGACTGAAATTCCATTTTCAGTAAAAAGAGGAAAAACCGAGGCACAAGGAAAGTAGAGAAAACCACAGTTACCTAAGTTTTTAGTCACTTGAGGCTATGCCAGCTATTTGTATCCATTAAAGCCTCTTTGTCCCTAGACATGTTTCCCATGTTTCTCTGTCTAATGGAAGCAATAATGGAACAATCAGGAAATTTCAAAGCTGTCTAAAAGTATTGATATTTAGGCTTCTTCAGGTATCCCTTTCTTCCAAATTGATTTTGTGAGTGGCCATCTAGTTTCCCACTCACCACTTTCCTAATTACAATTATACAACTTATGTCAATGGCTCCCTATTACCTCTAGACTAAAATGTAAATTCCTCAGGGAGGCATTTAAAACATCACAATATAGATCCATGCTACCTTTTTTCCCCAGTTAGTAACATTTTATTTTTTTTCCAATTGCATGTAAAGATAGTTTTCAACATTTAATTTTAAGATTTGAATCCTAAATTTTTTTCTCCTTTTTCCCCTCCCCTCCCCAAGACAGCAGTCTGATATAGGTTGTACATATGCAATATATTAAATATATTTCCACCTCAGTCATGTTTGCATACTACTTTTATAGACTTACTGAGTATCATTCCCCTTCAACAACTCTATTTCCTCCTCCATGCTTTTGCACAGGCTTTCCTCATGCCTAAAATGAAAGACGATACTCACTTTACAGAAATTGAAATTTATATTAAGAAGATTCATCTTTAGTCAAAGAATTCAGAAAGCTGTCTTTAGTACTACATTTTTTCTCTTCTCCTGAACCCCTCTACTGTCATCAAAACAAACAAAAAAACCTCTCCAAGTGAAATCAGAAGAACTTATCATAGAGAGAACCACCATCACCTCTTTTAAATCCTACCTCCATCATTAACTTGGAAAACATTTATTACCTATGTGAGTATTGTAAAAATCATTCTTTGGATCTCAATTTCTTTAGCTCTCTGTTATATCCCCTCTAGGCTACCATCCCAAATCACAGTCTTAGGTTGGGTTCCCTGGAAGATTCCTTCAGTTTCAAAATATTTTAATGGGTGTTACTTCTAAAACTAGAGCCAACAAGGTTCAACCAACATTTACCTTTCAATAGTCAGAGACAACTATGTAGTGCCATAATGATTAGAGTGCCATTCCTGGAGTCAGCGAGACTCATCTTCCTAAGACCAAATCTGGCCTCAGACACTTACTAGTTGTGTGATCCTAAGCAAGCTTCCTCATCTGTAAAATGATCTGGAGAAGGAAATGGCAAATCACTCCTCTTTCTTTGCCAAGAAAACCCTACAAGGATGTGCAAAATGTTTGTGGCAGCCATTTTTGTAATGGCTAGAAACTGGAAAATGAATGGATGCCCATCAATTGAAGAATAGTTGGATAAATTGTGGTATATGAATGTTAGGGAATATTATTGTTCTGTAAGAAATGACCAGCAAGATAAAGACAGAGAGGCTTGGAGAGACTTACATGAACTGATGCTGAGTGAAATGAGCAGAACTAGATCATTATATATACTTCAACAACAATACTGTATGAGGATTATTCTGATGGAAATGGATATCTTCGACAAAGAGAAGATCTAATTCAGTTCCAATTGATCAATGATGGACAGAAGCAGCTACACCCAGAGAAGAAACACTGGGAAAAGAGTGTAAACTGTTTGCATTTTTGTTTTTCTTCCCAAGTTATTTTTACCTTCTGAATCCAATTCTCCCTGTGCAACAAGAGAACTGTTTGGTTCTGCACACATATATTGTATCTAGGATATACTATAACATATTTAACATGTATAAGAGTGCTTGCCATCTAGGGGAGGGGGCAGAGGAAAGGAAGGGAAGTCAGAACAGATATGAGTGCAAGGGACAATGTTGTAAAAAATTACCCAGGTATATGTTCTGTTAATAAAAAATTTGTAAAACTTTTTTTTTTATTAAAAAAAAGAAAAGAAAAGAAAAGAAAACCCTGCAAGGATTTTTTAAAGAGTTGGAACAGAATTGAAAAGACTGAACAATCTTGTGCGGCCCTAGACAAGTCACTTAACCCCAATTGCCTCAGGAAAAAAAAAAAAAGAGAGAGAGAGAGAGAGAGAGAGAGAGAGAGAGAGAGAGAGAGAGAGAGAGAGAAGAGAAGAGAAGAGAAGAGAAGAGAAAAGAAAAGACTGAACAATAGCAGTCTGGCAATGAACCTAACATTAGTAGCTCAAAACAAAGGCAATAAGTGAAATAGTACAGTAATAAAAGCAGTGATAAAACATCACCTTCCCCATAAAACTGAGGCAGACTCTACTTAATGCCCAAGCATTAGAGTGCTTATATACATAGAGATCACAAATAGGGGAGCACATACATGAGCAAAACATGTGACCAGAGTATGTACAAAGAGACCCACCTTATATTTCCTAAACCTCCAGATCACTAAGTTTGCAGGCTGCTTCCACTTTCCTTGGTTTCATGATATTCACTGAAGGATATTCCTTTGGATATTGCTTTATTAAAATAATTTCTAGTTTCTTAATCATCTGGAATCTTTTCAAAGAGTATTTTTGTCCTCTTTCACAAAGAGAAAGACCTTTTAATTACCCTAGGATCATCAGATGTTTCCCCAATGCTGTTCTCTCAGAAAGATGTCTACAAGCTCATAAAGAAGAAATCAAAGAACTGGGTTACTCCAAAAAGCTAATGTCCTTAACCTCAGTCTTTTCTTTCAACAATTCTTCAAATTACAAGACTAGATCTCCTTGGTCAAAGACCTCACTCTAGTTTATGGTGATATTATGGTGATATCCAATATACTTCCCAAATGTTCATCTTTTCAAGTTAAATCATAAATCAGAAAATGGCTATTTTCCCAGTAATTACCAAATAGATGGGAGTTCCCTAATTTTCAAATTTTAAGTGCTTCTCATTTATTTTTAATCTACTTTGGGATTCACACTTAGTAGTGGTATTGTTGATCAAAGGATGTGCATGATTTTATAACCCTTTGGGCATAGATCAAATCTTTTGATCATTTATTAATTGGGGAATGGCTCTTTTTTAAAAATGAATTTGACTCAGTTCTCTACACATTTGAGAAATAAGGCCTTCATCAGAGAAACTTGCTTCAGAATTATTTTCATAATTATTACTGCTAACTGCATTTCCCTCTTGTTTATTCTATTCTCTCTTTCCTTTCACCCTGTCCTTCCTCAAAAGTGTTTTACTTCTGATCAGCCCCTCCTCCAATACCCCCTCTCTTCTATCTCCCTCCCCTTTCTCTTATCTCCATCTGCTCCTACTTTCCTATAGGGTATAGATTTCTATACCGATATAAATATGTATGTTATTTCCTTTTTGAACCAATTCTGATGAGAGTAAGACTCATTCCCCTTTCCCCCCCTTTCTTTCCCTTCATTGTAAAAGCCTTCTCCTAGCCTCTTTTAAGGCAGATAATTTTCACCACTCCACTCTCCCTTTCCCTTTCTCCCAGTATATTCATCTCTCACCCCTTGATTTTATTTTTTAGATATGTGATAGTCACACCCATGCCCTCTGTCTATATATACTCCTTGTAACTGCAATAACAATGAAGTTCTTATGAGCTACAAGTATCATTTTTCCATGTAACAATGTAAAACTTTGTTAAATTCCTTATAATTTCTATTTCCTAACTCATTATGCATTTCCTGAATCCTGTATTTGAAAATCAAATTTTCTATTCTATTTTATATGGTCATCATATAAAACATCACCAATGTTTAAAAGTCCCCCATTTTATTGAATATCCGCCTTTCCCCATAAAGGGTTATTTTCAGTTTTGTTGGATAAGTAATTCTTGGTTGTAATCCTAGCTCCATTGCTCTACAGAATCCCATGCTTTCCAATTCTTTCTTTAATGTAGAAGCTACTAAATTTTGTGTTATCTGAACTGGTACTCTACTATACTTGAATTAGTTCTTTCTGGATGCTTGTAATATTTTCTCCTTGACTTGGGAGTTGTGGAATTTGGCTATGGTAGTCCTGTGAGTTTTTATCTTGGGATTTGTTTCAGGAGATGATTGATAGATTCTTGCAATTTCTAGTTTACCCTCTGGTTCTAGAATATCAGAACAGTTTTTCCTTGATAATTTCTTCAAAGGTGCAGGCTTTTTCTTTTCTTTTTTGATCATGGTTTTGAGGTAAACCAATAATTTTTAAATTATCTCTCCTGGACCTATTTTCCAGGTCAGTTGTTTTTCCAATGAGATATTTCACATTGTTTTCTATTTTTTTTTTAATTCTTTTGGTTTTGTTTTATTACATCTTGATTTCTCATAAAGCCATTTGCTTCCATTTGCTCAATTCTAATTTTTAAGGAATTATTTTCCTCAGTGAGCTCTTGTACCTCTTTTCTTAATTGGTCAATTTTGCTTTTTAAGTCATTCTTCTCCACATTAGGTTTTTATATTTCCTTTTACATCACTCTCATTTCTCTTTCCAATTTTTCTTCTACCTCTCTTACTTGATTTTCAAAATTCCTCTTGAGCTCTTCCACAGCTTGAGATTAATTCTTATTTTTCTTAAGAGACTTAGAATGTAGAAACTTTCACTTTATTATCATCTTCTGAGTATGTATTTTGTGCTTCCTTGTTGCCATAGTAATTTTCTATGGTCAGAATATTTTTCTGTTGTTTACTCATTTCCCCGCCTATTACTTGCCTTTTAACTCTTTGTTAAAGTAAGGCTGTGTTTCCAGGATGGAGGGTATACTGTCCTAAGCTTCAAGGGTTTTGTGTAGCTGTTTTCAAAGATTCTTTTAGGGACCTGTACTGTGAGCTAGCAGTGCTACCTAAATCTGAGTATGGGCAAAGCAACAGAGAACTCACAGTGGACAGCAAAGTGTCCCTGCAATTTTCCTCTGACCAGCCATCCATGCCCCTCTTACCTGGGTTGGGGTACTCTTCATACCTTAGTATGCCAAACCTTTCTCACTAAGTTGTCCTTAGCCTCTGTGGACTGAGGGACCTGGAGATCACTGCCACTTCCTGATTTCCTGGGATCTAGCTGTTCTGTCACAGCCTGCACTAAGATTCTACTTCAGACACATCCTGATGCAACAGACCCCTCCTGCCAGCCTTCCAAGATGTCTTCAGCTGGAAAATTATTTGACTGCATCTGTCTGTGGGTTCTGAGACTAAAATTTGTTCAGAGACATTCTTTAAAGGTATTTGGAGTAGGCTGAGCGAATATAATAAAGATGACAATACTCCCCAAACTAATCTATTTATTTAGTGCTATACCAATCAGACTCCCAAGAAACTATTTTAATGACCTAGAAAAAATAACAACAAAATTCATATGGAAGAATAAAAGGTCGAGAATTGCAAGGGAACTAATGAAAAAAAAAGTCAGAGGAAGGTGGTCTAAGTGTACCTGATTTAAAGCTATATTATAAAGCAACAGTCACCAAAACCATTTGGTATTGGCTAAGAAATAGACTAGTTGATCAGTGGCATAGGTTAGGTTCACAGGGCAAGATACTGAATAAAAATAGCAATCTAATCTTTGACAAACCCAAAGATCCCAAATTTTGGGATAAGAATTCATTATTTGACAAAAACTGCTGGGAAAACTAGAAATTAGTATGGCAGAAACTAGGAATAGACCCACATTTAACACCACATACTAAGATTAGATCAAAATGGGTCCAAGATTTAGGCATAAAGAACGAAATCATAAATAAATTGGAGGAACAAGGGATGGTTTACCTCTCAGACTTGTGGAGGAGGAAGGAGTTTGTGTCCAAGGGAGAACTAGAGACCATTATTGATCACAAAATAGAACATTTTGATTACACCAAATTAAAAAGTTTCTGCACAAACAAAACTAATGCAAACAAGATTAGAAGGGAAGTAACAAATTGGGAAAAAATTTTTACAGTTAAAGGTTCTGATAAAGGCCTCATCTCCAAAATATACAGAGAATTGACTTTAATTTATAAGAAATCAAGCCATTCTCCAATTGATAAATGGTCAAAGGATATGAACAGACAATTTTCAGATGATGAAATTAAAACTATTTCCACTCATATGAAAGAGTGTTCCAAATCACTATTGATCAGAGAAATGCAAATTAAGACAACTCTGAGGTATCATTACACACCTGTCAGATTGGCTAAGATGACAGGAACAAATAACGATGAATGTTGGAGGAGCTGTGGGAAAACTGGGACACTGATGCATTGTTGGTGGAGTTGTGAAAGAATCCAACCATTCTGGAGAGCAATCTGGAATTATGCCCAAAAAGTTATCAAAATGTGCATACCCTTTGACCCAGCCATACTACTACTGGGCTTATACCCCAAGGAACTACTAAAGAAGGGAAAGGGACCTGTATGTGCCAAAATGTTTGTGGCAGCCCTTTTCATAGTGGCTAGAAGCTGGAAAATGAATGGATGTCCATCAATTGGAGAATGGTTGGGTAAACTATGGTATATGAATGTTATGGAATATTATTGTTCTATAAGAAATGACCAACAGGAGAAATACAGAGAGGCTTGGAGAGACTTACATCAACTGATGCTGAGTGAAACGAGCAGAACCAGAAGATCATTATACACTTCAACAATGATAGTGTACGAGGATGTATGCTGATGGAAGTGGATTTCTTCAACATAGAGAAGAGCTAATCCAATTCCAATTGATTAATGATGGACAGAACCAGCTACATCCAGAAAAGGAACACTGGGAAATGAATGTAAACTGTTATTTTTACCTTCTGAATCCAATTCTTCCTGTGCAACAAAAAATTCGGTTCTACACACATATATTGTATCTAGAATATACTGTAATATATTTAACATATATAAGACTGCTTGCCATCTGGGGAAGGGGATTGGGGGAGGAAGGGAAAAAATCTGAATAGAAGTAAGTGCAAGGGATAATGTTGTAAAAAATTACCCATGCATATGTACTGTCAAAAAAATGTTATTATAAAATAAAATAAAAAATAAAAAATAAATAAATAAAGGTATTTGGAGGACTCTGGAGGAGAACTGAAGTGAGTCCCTACCTTCACTCCATCCTGGCCCTGCCTCCCTCTCATTTAACCATGTAAATGAGTATGAAAAGAAAAAAAGCTGGGACATTATTATAATGTCCCAGAGGCAAGTCCATAACTTCTACTTGTGGTTCCTGATCAACTATCCCATTACAAATTCAAAATTTCAATTTTTACATTCAAAATTCAAATTTTTACATTCTTTATTAGCTGCATTCATATTATGAAAAGGGAAAAGTCTGAAAGGGATTTTGCCTCATACACTTTCCTATAAAGTGAAAGAGTTGTATTTGATGGCCTCTAAGGTCCTTTTCAGCTGGTTGCTTGCAGAATTTGTTGCTTAAATTTAACCACTATGTGGTTTTAGAGTTTGCAGAACAGGATTTTTCTTTTTTCCTGGAGACAATTTGTGGAGTTTTTGATTGGCATCTTGTTCTCTGTGTTCAGGAGTTTGGGGCAGTTTTATATTGTGTTATTTCTTCCATTATGATATTCAGGGTTTATTTGACTTGTCATGTTCTTCTGAGAGATGTATGATATTTAAGTTGTCTCTATTCATCCTGACTTTGAGATAAATGTTTTGCTTGCATAGATATCATGTTTTCTTTAAAAGTCATTTTTTTTTTGTTTTTCTTCTTCCAGATTGTCCTTCACTTCTCTACATTTACATTTACATTTCCAGCCCATTTTCTCTCATTTCTTTGGTGAGGTTTACCACTCTGTATTCAAGTTTTTCTATTCTATCAATTAATTCTGATAATTAGGCCATAAATTCTGCTTTCACAATTCTTATTTCTCTCTTTAACCATTGAAGGAAAATATCCTGCTCTGATTTCATGCTATCTCAAGAATACAGAGTCCTCTGCTTCATCAGTTACTAGTTCAATCACCTTTGTCTTATACTATGTAGTCACATATATCTGTATTTACTTAGAAGATCTGGAGGCCATCTTTCCTTCTGTTAATATCATCTTTATAATTAGCTAATCTGCTTGTGGCTTATACTTAAGGCCAAGTTTCTGCACCTGTTCATCAGGAATATTTTATTATAATCATATCTCACAATTTGTTAAGCCAATCTCAAATTAATGGAGAGCCCTTCTATTTCCAATTCTTTGCTACCACAAAAATAAGTATTTTTGTACAAATAAGTCCTTCCCTCTCCCCTTTAAAAAATTTTCTTTGGGATATAATCCTAGAAGTGGTAGTGATGGGTCAATTGGTATGCATGGATTTATGCCCTTTGGGCATAGTTTTATTGACAATTTCATTTTTATCTTTTTATTCCTGTTAACACAATGTCTGACACTTAGGAGCCTTTTTTTTTTTTTTTTTTTTTTTTGAGCACTGGGTTGCATTGGGCTTTTTATTTTTCAAAAAAAATTTTTTTTTCTAATTACATGTAAAAACAATTTAACATTCACTTCTTAAAATTTTGTGTTCTAAATTTTCTCTCCCTTTTCCCCTCCTCAATTGAAGGCAATTTGATATAGGTTATACTTGTGCACTTATGCAAAACATATTGCAGAGGAAGTATTTGATAAAATACCTGTTTGGTTTTGGGAAGTCATTTTGCAGTGTATTGTCTTTTCTTCCCCCTACTCCTTCCCCTTCTACCATATTTGACTTGGAACTGTCTTAAAATCTCAGACTTTAAAAAAGAGTTGAAATGAAATTTAGCTTAGTTCCATGCAAATCTGAGACTTGTCAAATACCATGTTATCATAATTAGTTTTGTAAATGACCAGGTATACAATAATGTCCATTATTATCAGCTTCAATGTTCTCTTTAAGGCATATATTATAAGTATATCATTTTAATAGCATAGGCTTTATAGCAAAGATCTAGAAAATAAGTGTGGAGAATTATCTTTCTGGGATAGAATATAATTTTGTTTCTGCCATATAGTCCTCACTTAAATTGCTAAAAGAATTTGCATGTCATGTTTAACCTATGTTGGATTGCTTGCTGTCTAAGGGAGGCAGTGGGGGGAGGGAGGGAGAAAAATTTGGAACACAAGATTTGGCAAAGGTGAATGTTGAAAACTATCATTGCATGTATTTAGAAAAAAAATTATTTATTTATAAATATATATAGAACATATAGAGAATATAGAAAAATATTATTAAAATTTTAAAATTACACATCATTTCAATAGCATGAAAACCTAAATATATATATATATTTAAGGGTTAAAGTCTGAAAAAAATAGGTAGACATCTCACCACAAAGAGATCCTTCAACATGATTGAATAACAGTATTGTAGCTTCTATCTATTATATTATTGTTCTGATAAGGAGAAGTGGGGAGAAAAGGAAAGAAGGGGGGAGAGACAGAGATAGTCAGAGACAGAAAAAATTGAGAGATTAAATAGATCTCTAACCCTAACCCCTGTTTTCTCATTCTCCCATTTTACAGATGAGGAACTAAGGCTGAGAGAAGTAAAGCATAAGAGCCAAGATTTAAACCGAAGTCCTATAATTCTAGAGCCAATGTTCTTTCTACTTTAACAGAGGTAACCTGTTGTGTGTAAAGGACTGCTTTAACAATCCAATGAAGCCTATATATGCTTTCTCAGAATATTGTTTTTTTAATTCATAATTGAAAGAAATGCTAAATTTTAGACCTTTTTTTAAGTTTGTAAAATTAATTCAGTTCTTTTCACCACACTCATACATCCTACATGCCTTTCCTTCCTTCCTTCCTTCCTTTTCCTCAAATACTTTAAAACAAAATATTAGTTTGAAAAAACAAACATGGCATTTGAACCTGGAACCATGGAATTGATACCTACTGGTCTTCAGATTTACTGAGAAAATTCCATTAATTCATTTCAAAACAAGAGAAAATTCCATTAATTCATTTCAAAACAAGAGAGTAGCATTATCAGGCACATTGGCCAGAGAAAGGAAATGTTTCTCAGCTTGAATTTACCAACCCTACTCACTGAAGGCTGAAAGCCCTCTCTTAGGAAGCCGTGTTTCCAAACCCACGAAATAGACTCAAAGGAGAGGAAGTGAAAGAGTTTCAGGATCAGCTTTAGGTCTGTGAAGGGTCCCACCCCCACCAGAGGTCTTAGAATTCAGGGAACAATCATCTTGCTTTGATTTTTCCCCCCTTTTCACTAAAAACATTTTTCCCTTAAAGATTCAGGATGCCAGTAATAGCACTAAAATTATAATCTTTTCAATTTTTTTTCCCTCTCCATCTTCTTTGTCTTTCTGTTTTTCCCTTCCCCCCCACCTTTTTTTTTTGTTGAAGAGTTGGAAATTTATAGGAAATAGGGTAGATTTGGTTACCATTAAATCAATCTCACCTTTTCTCCTTTCACAAGTGTGAAATTAATTCTGAGTGATACTGATTACAGCAACTGTACTCTGGCCCTGGTCAAACCTAATTACAATTTCATGCCGGGCTGCTTCAACCATTATTGTATCTGGGTAATGTCATGTCTATTTGCAGGCAATGGCGGCAGCAGTAGCATCAGCAGCCTTTGCTAGGCAGCTCCTTGTTAATGAATAGGAAGAGTTGAGAAACCGCCACCATTGTCTCAGGAAACCTCTTTTGCATTGTAAAGGAAGAACGGAATAGATAAATACATTAAGATGAGTTATTATCTTTTATTCAGTTTAACAATTAGGGAACACCTGGTCCCAGGAAAGTAAGAATGGCTGTTTGGTTCCCATCACTCTTTTTGCAGTGTGGTATGGTCTGCACCTACTCCTAAAGTGGAGGAAGGGAAGAAAGTGTGTGTGTGTGTGATAGAGACAGAGACAGACAGACAGACAGAGAGACAGAGAGACAGACAGAGAAAGAGAGAGAAAGAGAGGGAAGGAGAGAGAGGAAGCCCCTTTGCTACTTGACTGAAGAATTAAAATTTGAGGGTTATTTCCATTAAAGTTTTAAGTTGGTGGTTTTTAATTTTTCTTTCAATTTTTTTAATATTTTTATTTAAAGTTTTAAATTCCAATTTCTATCTCTCCTTCTCATCCTCCCCTCCCCACTCTTGAAACTGTAAGAAATCAGATATAGATTACGCACATGAAATCATTTAAAACATTCATATTATTCATTTTGTATAAGAAGACTTGAACAAAAGACAAAAATGAAAAATAGTGATAGTATGTTTCAGTCTGATTTCAATCAATATCAGTTCTTTCTCTCGAAGCAGACAATATACTTTATCATTTATCTTGGATAACTACTGCTGAGAATTCTTCTTGAACAATATTGCTGTTGCTGTGTACTATGTTCTTCTGGTTCTATTCACTTCACTGTGCATCAATTCATATAAGTCTTTGAAGGTTTTTCTTTAATCATCATTTCTTATAGTACAATAGTATTCCACATAGGCTGCTTAGCCATTCCCCAATTGATGAACCTCCCATTAATTTCTAATTCTTAGCCACCACAAGAGTTATTACAAATATTTTTGTAGAAATAGGTCTTTTTTCCCTTTTTTGGATGTCTTAGGTCTGGATTGTTGGATCAAACCGCCTACACAGTTTTGTAGCTCTTTGGGCTCAATGGTTGGATCAGTTCACAATTCTACCATCAGTGTATAAGTGTCCCAGTTTTGCCACCAGCATCCAACATTTTATCTTTTTTGTCATATTAGCCACATCTGTTCTTGGGGATTTTTTTCTTAGAAACTTCATTGATCATTTGTTCAATTTCTTTTGATAAAATTAGATAAAGCATTTTATTTCTTCTTCTATTAATCTGGGTAATTTATATTTTTGAAAATATTCATCTGTTAGGTTCTTACTAAGTGCTAATGAGATAATGAAATATTAGGTTTTTACTAAGTGCTAAGTTGATACTTAACAATTCTCTAGTTCCAGCCTTTACTGGGAGTTTTACCCCTTCGAATTTCTGGGAAGGAGCTTGCATGTTTAGGAAGAGCAAGTTCATTGGTTGAAGTATTTTTTCCCAGAAGCCCTTGCGTTATCCCATGCCCATTCTCTGGGAGGATAAAAGAGGGCGGCACTCGAGAGATTGAGAAGGGTCTCTGCTCTAGGTCAGAGTTGGCCGTGGAGAGATTGAGTTGAGACAGCAGATCTCCTCCCAGAGAGTGATCGACAGTCTCTGGAGACAATAGGACTTTACATTCATCCATTTCATTTAGATTGCCAATTTTATTGGCATATAATTGAGCAAAGTAGCTCCTAACAATTGTTTTAATTTCCTCATCATTGCTGATGAATTTGCCCTTTTCATTTTGGATACTAATGTATCTCTCTGCTTTAAATATGTTTCTTGTCAACAATATATTATAGGATTCTCATTTTTCATCTATTCTGTTACCTGCTTCTTTTTTATTGGAGAGTTTACGCCATTCACATTTATAGTTTTAATAACTTATTGTGTATTTTCTTCCATGCTGTTTTTTTCATTTGTTTATCCTCCTCTCTGTCTTATGTCCACCCTTTTCTTCCTTAAAAGTGTTTTACTTCCGATCACTACTTTCCCCAACATATCTTCCCTTTTATCAATTCCTTTTTCTGCCTCTGTTATCCTCATTTCTTTTTACTTCCTTAGAAGATAAGATAGATTTCTATATCAAACTGAGTATTTATTTTATTCCCTCCTGGATGCAATTTTGATAAGAGTTTTAAGCTTTGCCCGCCATCCCTATTTTTATCCCTTGCAACTTCTCCTCCATTAGGTCTTTCATGCCTCCTTTATATAACCAATCAGTCTCTTTCTCCCTCCCCCCTTCTTCTAGTGATTTTTTTTTCTCATTCCTTCATTTTGTGGTGTCTTTTTTTTTTTTTTTTTTTTTTTTTTGGTGTATCATCCTATCAGTCATCTTATTTCCATACCCTCTTGTTTTTATAGTATTAGGAGGATATGTAGACAGAAGATGTGAATAATAAAGTTATTAAGAATAACAAATATTATCTTGCCATATAGAAATATAAACAGTTTAGCTTTATTGAATTTCTTAAGTTTTCTCTTTCTTATCTTTTTAATTTTTCTTCCTTTTTACCTTTTTTTTTTATGTTTCCCTTGAGTCTGGTCCTCCAGTTCTTTAATGTGGAAGCTTTCAAATCCTGTGTAATCTTGACTGTAGTTCCACAATATTTGAATTGCTTCTTTTTGGCTACTTGCAATACTTTATCCTTAGTCTATGAGCTCTGGAATTTGAATATGATGTTCTTGGGAGTTTTTGTTTAGGACCTCTTTCAGATGGATTCTTTCACTATCTATTTTGTCCTCTGATTCTAATATAACAGGGCAGTTTGGGTTTTCTGGGTTTTGGGGGGTTTTGATAATTTTAAAAAAAATGTTATCCAGGTTTTTTTTTTAATCATAACTTTCAGAAAGTCCATTAATTTTTATACTATCTCTCCTGGATCTATTTCTTATGGTCAATTGTTTTTTCAAAGAGACATTTCATATTTTCTTCTGTTTTTTACTTTTTTGTTTTATCATTTCTTAATGTCGCAGAGTCATCAGTTTCCATTTCTGTAGTTCTAATTTTTAAGAAATTATTTTTATTTAGTGAGCTTTTGTACTTTCTTTTCCATTTGCTCAGTTCTATTTGTTATTTTCCTCAGTACATTTTTATATACTTTTTCCCATGCTTATGACCCTTTTTCTTGATTACTCTCATTTCTTTTGCCAATTTTTCTTCTTCTTCTCTAATTTGCTTTTTAAAAACTTTTTAAGCTCTCCCAAGAATTCTTTTTGAGTATGAGACCAAGTTACATTTTTCTTTGAGGTTTCACATATAGCCATTTTGACACTATTGTCCACTTCTAAACTTATGCCTTGCTCTTCACTATCACCACCTCTCTACCATTTTCTATAGTCAAGATCCAATGTTTTTTGAGTTGGGGCTCTGGGTCTTTGCTGGCTTTCACTGGGCTTCAAGCTTAGATTTCTCTGATAGGTAGAAACCTACCTTGTCCTGGCTTGTCCTGGGTGAGGGGGAGAGCCTCTCCATTGACCTCCTGCCGCATGTATTGCTGGTGCTATGGCAACATGTTTTTTCCTGGTAGCTGGTCCAAGAGGAGGAGTATTCTTGCTGTTCTACCCCAGGAATAAAGTCTTGATGCTGGGTTGCTGTGGAAACAGGGTCTTGCTGCTGGTGGACCCCAATGGCAGGGTCCCACTGTTGGCCAGCCTTGGGGGGGCTTCACTATTGGTTAGCGGTGCTGTCATGGTCTCACTGGTGACTTGTGTTGAGGTGGGGTTGCTAGGGTTGGGTCCTTGCAGTACTGCTCAGACTGTTCACTTGCTAGTTTATAGAAAGGTGAGGTCTTGGTGGTGTATTGTCCCATGCTTGGATCCCTGTCCCAGGGCCCCTGTTGTGAGGCTGGCTGCTGCTTCTCTGCTCCTAGCCAATTCTGAGGCATATTTCTAGTTTGGAAGGGAATTTAGGAAGGATTCACTGCACCATTTTAGCACTGGCCAGTGTTCTATTTCTTCAAACATTTCTCATTTGCGATGGAGGTGACTTCTAGAAAGAAAAAGGATTCCCACTAGTTCCTGACAATTGATACATTTCAAGTTTAAACAAGGCAATAAAGAACATCAGAGAACAAAAACCTCATAGGGCTTTGTATGACCCAGGAAGAATTGAAAGGTTATTGTGTTTTGCCCAATCATTGTTACCTAGGGTTTTGCAATTAACCTAGATCTCTTTGAATTTTCTCTTCTTCTTCTTTTTTTTTTTTTTTTTTTTTTCTTTTTAAACAAATGTTTTATCTTAGACACAATGATTCCTTTGGGGAAACAGACTGCCTATCTTTGACGATAGATATCTGCCAGATTTCTTTGATCTCTGAATGTGTTACATTGAGTTTATGACACCTTTTCAACCCCACTTTTAAATGACAGACTTCCTCTGTTTCAGTAAAGAATTTAAGTGACAGAGTTTGTTGGCAAACTTCTTGGGTTTTGAGCCTGTTGAGGCAAGAATTTATGTTCACTCTTGTCCTTGGCAGACCCTTGTGGAAATTAGGAGGTCATTGTGGGAAGAAGTGAAAGACCACAAAGCCCCTGGCCAAAATGTCAAGAACTCCAAAATTTGGTCCCTCAGCTTCACATGTGAGTGTGACCTTGTGTGATTAAGATCTCTGTGTTACAGAACCACCCAAACTCACACCTGATTTATTGGCAAGAGAAGGATATTTGAATAAGAAAAATATTTTTTAATTAATTTTTATAAAAATTTTATGCGTAGGTAATTTTTAAGCATTGACAATTGCAAAATCTTTTGTTTCAACTTTTCCCCTCCTTCCCCCCACCCCTTCCCCCAGATGGCAGGTTGACCAATACATGTTAAATATGTTAAAGTATAAGTTAAATACTATGTATACATTTCCAAATAGTTAGAAAAATCTTTTTCTTAAGAAATGAGAATATTGGAATTAAAGTTAGGATTATAGGGAAGTTTGTGGGTATATGGGATCAGAGCCCAGAAGGTGTTTATAAGAACAGGTCTACCCAGACCTTGAAGCATTTATGACTGAAAAACAATACTACACAGAATTATAATTGTCCTTTTCTCCACTAAGGCTGGAGACAGTTACAGACATTTCTCTACTATGCTTTACCTTTTCATGCTTCTGTTTACATTGAATGGTTTGGGGTTTTTTAACTTGATATTTTAAATCAAAAGAATCCCTGGTTGTTTAGAAGCACCAATAGGTACTACTCTTACTCCCCTTTTAGATCTGCTTACATCTAATTCATTGGAAGAAAATAAGATCAGACTTTATCATCTGATACATTGAAAACTTAAAAGGGAGCTTAAAGATTGTTTTATTCAGCCTTTTCAACCTGTGGGTTAGGCAACTAAGTGGTGCCATAGTGCATAGAGTACAAGGACTGGAGTCAGGAAGACTCAACTTCTTTAATTCAAATTTGGTTTCAGACACTAGGTGTATGAACCTGGGCAAGTCATTTAATCATGTTTCCCCCAGTTTCCTCATTTGTAAAATGAACTGGAGAAGGAATGGCAAAAAACAAAAACAAACAAACAAACAAAAAACTCCAGTATCTTGCACTTGTAACTCCTTTTTGCCTGAGAAAATTTTACATGACCCTGAGTATATAGGTATACAAAACAGATATATAAATAAAAATTTTTCTGATAATAAATCACAATTTCATGAACCCCATATTCAATTATGAGATTTCATATGAGGACATGAATCAGTTTAAGAAGGTGAGGACTAAACAACAATTCATCTTATAGATAAGAAAAACTGAGGTCCTGAATGGTCACATAGGTCACAAAACAAATGGCAAATCCAGGAATCAAACCTCTATCCTGCTCACTTTTCCATAGTACTTCATGTTTATGATGAGAGTTTAAATTAAACAGGCTCCCCATGTCTGAGGACTAATTTTTGTTATTGTTGCTTTTCCCCCTCATATTTATAATTTTTTGGTTGGTTCAAACTGAGACTTGCACTTTTAAGATAAATAGTAGTAATAATCCACCATTTAATATTATCATTAATCTCAGTGTTTGAACTTTACAAGTTTTAGTGAAGAAAAATAAGTCTGGAAGAAACAAAATAGTATCTTTTTGTAGTTAACTTAAAGGTTCTAAACCTTTCTCCAATTTTACCAATTCTCCTAATTTTACTTTCACTAATGGAAAACAAATGACCTTTTTGCCTACTTTATTAAGATTAGGTCCATTTGAAATTACTTCTTTCTTCTCTTACATTTCCAAGTTTTCCCAGTGATTTAACCCATCTCTTAATTGATTCCCCTAGGTTTAGAGAAAAAGATGGTTTTAATCTTTGCTAGAGGTAGGCCTTTCACCTATAACCTTGAACTCATATTCTTCCGTCTACTTGATGATCTTGCTCTGTTGATCATCATTTTTTTCAATTTCAGAAAAACCTGGGAAGATGTATATGAACTGGTACAAAGTGAAGTGACCAAATAGGAGAACACTGTACACAGTAAAAGCAATGTTGTATTGATAATCAACTTTGAAAGATTTAGCTAGTATGAACCAATGCAAAGATTCACAGTATTTCCAAAGTATTCATGGTGAAAAATGCTATCTACCTCCAGAGAGAGAACTGGTGGTGTGTCTGATTGCAGATTGAAGTATTTTCTTTCTTTTTTTGTCCTTGACTTTTTGCAAGGTGACTAAACTAGAAATGTTTTAGACTTGACTTTATATGTATGATGAGTAGTGTATTTCTTGCTTTCTCAATGAAAGATAGAGGGGATGGAGAGAGGGAGAGAATTTGGAACTGAAAATAAAAATAAAACTTTTTTTAAAGCTCTTCCCTTTCATATATCTTTGCTCTCTCTCTTGTTTGATCTTTTCTTTTAACCTATATTACAGACTGCTTGAACAAAAGAGGCAAGAAAAGGAGAGTTCAGGAACCATCACAAATCTGGGGTGGGGGAGGCATTAAGTAGTAAGGAGGGAATATTTTTGTTTTCTAAATATGTTCTGAAACTAACTTTCTGTATTTCTCTGGATCTCTTGGCTAGCTTTAATAACAACTCATTCTTCAAATGAAGGAAGAAGTAACAAAGAAAAGTGCTATTCTCCATCTGCTTCTGACTGACAAGGAAAAGCAAGTTGCTAAATAAGAAAATTATGGGAATCTTAGGAAGAAGTATTCACTCCATCTTAGAATTTGTCACAGGCATAGTCTAACATGAAATCCAAATTTGGGGAGAGCAGATTTCAAAGGCTTATGGGAAGGAATGAGTTGGTTTAACATCATATAAAAGAAGTCAATTCAAGAAAGACAGGAAGCTATCTAGAAAGTCATTTTGATTATGTAAACAGAAACTTTTAGAAGTGAGGAAAAAAAGAGGGAACTGTCTAAAGTGACCTAGATGAATATTTGAAGAAATTATTGACCAATTTAGCAGGGAAAAATACATGTATAGAAGAAGAAAATTCCTATTAAAATAGGAACAGTATTAATTTAATAGATGCTAAAATGGTTTTTGCTTAACAAGACAAATTAATTGGCTTCAAGATTTGTTTGCTTCAGTTTTATAAAATTCTTATCCTATGGGAATTTAGTGTTCCTGAGAACTGAAGGAATTCTCACTGTCTATAGGAGATTTTTTTGATCCAGCATTGTTGCCATGGCCATTAAGACAATGGGGAAGAGCAGCATTAATTTTTGGTAATAACATTTAAAATCCTTTATTATTAAGTGATTTTATTGCACCTTATGGTTTACAAATGTTTTATTGTTTTCAAACCCAGAACTTAAATCACTGCTCTTTCCTGAAGTAGGCCTAGCTAAGAGCAAAAGGGCAAAAAGGATAATTGTAAGAAAATCATCATCTGATAAAAATGTCTAGGGTGCATAAAATAAGTTAAGGATCGTTAGAAAAGTTAAAGACAACAAACAAGGTTTTGTAAAGCTGTTATAAGGAAATAAGATCCTCCAAAAAAAGTATAGAACCATTTTTCAGAGTATAGGGCATGATGATAATGGACAAAGGAGAGAAGGAAGAACTACTCAAATCCCATTTCACTTCTGTTTTCTCTAACAGTGCAAAAGATGTTTAAAGTATTATAATTATAATAATAAAAATAAAAGATGATTATCATGAAATTGGAATTCAAGATAAGTGAAGAGAGAGTAAGAAAATGACTACCTGCCCTCACAGAGTTCAAACCACCAGACTTTGTTGAATTTCATTCCAGAACTCTGAAAGTATTTGCTAAGAAACTGATGTCATTGATCATTAAAAGATCATAGATAAAAATAAAAGGTGCTCTAGGCCCGGAGAACAGCAAACAAGTAAGATGATGGAGTCTATGAATCATGGGCTCAGTGAGCTTGAGTGATTCCTGGGAACATACTAGAACACATGATTAAAACAAAGCACATCCCTTGAGGTTGTGATTATTTCATTTTTGGTTTTGTATTCCTAGCTCCTAGCCTAAAGTCTTGAACTGAGCAGGTGCTTAATCAATATTTGTTGAACTGAATTGAAAGTGATGGTTTGTGAGCCTTTAGAAGAGCAGCAATGAGCACTAAGAGCTAGAGGGGACAGGAACACTTTTTTCTAGTATTGGAAGGGCTGTCAAATGGAAGAGGGATTAAAGTTATTCTGTTTGGCCCCAAGGGGCAAGACTAGCAACAGTGGTTTAAAGTTGCAGAGATGCTGGATTTAGACTTAGAATGTAAGTTTTTAAAAATGAAAGCTATCCCAAAGTGAAATAGGATGCTACAAGAAATAATAGGTCACTAGGTTTTGTGGGAAAAGGCTAATCTACTTCGTGGTATGTTGTAGAGGAAATTCCTTTTCGGATATTAGTCTAAATGGCCTCTTTTAATAAAGTGTTTATCCATTCATTCATTTGAGATCCACTCCATGTCATATTCTCTATGAAGCCTGTTCCTCTTCTTAATCTGCAACCCACCCAGATGAAACTGATCTCTCCCTTCTCAAACTTATCCTTACATTTTATCTGGATTTCTGTGAATGTCTCTCTCTCCTTTATACAATAGTTAATTGTGTATTTGTTTGTCTTCTTAGTAGATTGTAAGCTCTTAGGAGCAGAACCATAAGTAGGATGGAGTGTGGGCTTTGGGAAAATGCCAAAATTTAGAGATCGTAATGGCTCTTACTTTGTCTCAGTAACATTGAAAAAAATTAAGTTTAGTGCCTAGTTAATGAGAATAGGAAGCTACAGATGACCTGTGCTTTCATTTCTCTGATTGCAACACCTCCAATGATCTCCCACTCTCTTTCCAGAGAATTGCCATTCTGTGTCTTGGGATTCTGCCTGAAGAAGAGAGTGTCTCCTGAAACTCTTTTTCTATCCCCTTACTACCTTAACTTGTCTTCAAAAAATGACTTGCTTATGGCAGCTGTTTTCATAGTGGGAAGAACCTGGAAACTGAGTGGATGCCCATCAGTTGGAGAATGGCTGAATAAATTATGGTATATGAATGTTATGGAATATTATTTTTCTGTAAGAAATGACCAACAGGACTTCCGGCCAAGATGGCGGCGTGGAGGCAGACAGCTGCTTGAGCTCCTCGTTTTCTCTCAGAACTTACTTCATGACAAGCCTCTGACTTAATGCTTGACCCAGAAAGAAATCCACAGATGATCACCAAGAGAAGACATCCTTGAGAGTCGCCAGAAAAGGTCTGTGTTTGTTCAGGGGAGGGTCAATCAGACTGGGCGCAGACTGAGGGCAGACAGCCAGAGCAAGACAGGCAGCTCACACAGCTCAGACCGGAGGGGGAGGGGTGTGATCTCTGCAGTTTCTGTGAAAGGGCTTTTGCCCCAGTGTGGATGCTCCGTCTTGGCAGCAAGCCAGGAGCAGCAGAGAGGGTGTAAACACCGGAGGTGAAGATTAAAACCCCAGAAAGCCAGCGTCTCTCAGAGCCCGGCCACCCCCAACCCCCACCTGGACTGACTCGGTGCGTTCTCAGAGCCTCAGAGCGCAGACTCAGTACAGTCATTGCTGTTCTGTTAGTGGCTCTCTGCTGCCCTACCCCCAGTCTGTAGAGGAAGCCCATTAATACCATCCAGCCCCATCCCCCGCAAAACAGGCCAATTGTTTCTCTTGTCAGTTTGTTTTCTTTGATTCCTACTCTGACAAAATGAACAAAAAATTCAAAAGGGCTCTAACCATTGACAGCTTCTGTGTGGAGAGGGAGCAGACTTCAAATGCTGAGGAGACTAGGAACAGAATGTCCCCAGATGTATCCCCTGGGAGGGATATAAGCTGCTCCTCAATACAAAAGAACATCATAGAGGAAATCAAAAAGGCTCTCACAAGAGAGCTGGAAGAGAAATGGGAAAAGGAAAGGGAAGCTTGGCAAGAGAGCCTGGAGAAGTCATCACATGCATTCAAAGAAAGAATGGATAAAGAAATCAAATCATTGAGAAACAAGATTAGTGAGCTGGAAAAGGTAAACAACTCCAAGGAAAACAGGATTAGTGAGCTGGAAAAGGTAAACAACTCCAAGGAAAACAGGATTAGAGAGCTGGAAAAAGAAATCAGCTCTCTAAAAAATAAAATGGATAAAATGGAAAAAAATTCCATAGAAGATAAAAACTCAATTGGACAATTACAAAGAGATATAAAAAAAGTGAGTGAAGAAAATACATCATTGAAAATTAGACTGGAACAAGTAGAAATGAATGACTCAAGGAGAAACCAAGAGGGAGTCAAGCAAAACCAGAGAAATGAAACAATTGAAAAGACTGTCAAGTACCTTACCAGAAAGACAACAGACCTGGAAAACAGATCCAGGAGAGACAATTTGAGAATAATCGGACTCCCTGAAAAATGGGAGGAAAAAAAGAGCTTGGACACCATTTTCGAGGAAATTATCTTTTTTTTTTTTTTTCTTTTTTTTTTTTTTTTCTTTTTCTTTTTCTTTCTTTTTTTTTTTGAGGCTGGGGTTAAGTGACTTGCCCAAGGTCACACAGCTAGGAAGTGTTAAGTGTCTGAGACCAGATTTGAACTTGGGTCCTCCTGAATTCAAGGCTGGTGCTCTATCCATTACGCCACCTAGCTGCCCCCTTCGAGGAAATTATCAAAGAGAACTGCCCAGACGTTTTGGAAACAGAGGGTAAAATAGACATTGAGAAAATTCATCGATCACCTACTGAAAGGGACCCTAAAATCAAAACGCCAAGAAATATAGTGGCCAAGTTCAAGAACCATCAGACAAAGGAAAAGATATTGGAAGCTGCTAGAAAAAAACAATTCAGATATGGAGGATCCACAATAAGGATAACACAGGATCTAGCAGCGTCCACATTAAAAGAACGCAGGGCCTGGAACATGATATTCCGAAAGGCTAAGGAACTTGGTATGCAGCCGAGAATAACTTACCCAGCAAGAATGAGCATCGTTTTCCAGGGAAGAAGATGGACATTTAACGAAATAAATGAATTCCATCTATTTTTGATGAAAAAACCAGACCTACATAAGAGGTTTGATCTTCAAATACAGAACTCAAGAGACTTCTAAAAAAGGTAAAAAGAAATCTTGAGAACTATACTTCTGTCAAAAAAATATGTAAAGAACATATGTACAATTTGTCTTAGAAACTAGAGGTGGAAAGGAGATTATATCATAAAAAAGTATAAAGTGGTGGTACTACATCTCATGAAGAGGCAAAGGTAACTTATTATATCTGAGAGAAAGAAAGGAGGGAGATGAACATAGCGTGTATCAATAGACATATTCGATTTATGGTGAAACTTCTTCCACTTCATTGAAAAGTGAAAGGGAAGGAGTAAGCTAAGGGGAAGGGAATACAGTAATTTCGAGGAAAAGGGGTAAAATAAGGGGAGGATCTTTAAGGTGGGGGAGGGATCCTAAAAAGGGAAGGCTGTGAAAAGCAAGTGGTGTTTACCAGTTTAATACTGGATAGGAGGGTAAAAGGGAAGGAAAGGGGAAAAGCATAAGCAGGGGTTAATAGGATGGCAAACAATATAGAATTAGTCCTTCTAACCATAAATGTGAATGGGGCAAACTGCCTCATAAAGAGGAAGCAGTTAGCAGACTGGATTAAAAGTCAGAATCCTACTATATGTTGTTTACAGGAAACACACCTGAAACAGGATGAGACATTCAAACTAAAAGTAAAAGGGTGGAGCAGAATCTATTATGCTTCAGGCAAAACCAAAAAAGCAGGAGTAGCCATCCTCATCTCAGATCAAGCAAAAACAAAAATTGATCTAATTAAAAGAGATAAGGAAGGGCATTATATCCTGCTAAAGGGAAGCATCAATAATGAAGCAGTATCAATATTAAACATGTATGCACCAAGTGGTGCAGCATCTAAATTCTTAAAAGAGAAATTAAGAGAGCTGCAAGAGGAAATAGATAGCAAAACTATAATAGCGGGAGATCTCAACCTTGCACTATCAGAATTAGATAAATCAAACCACAAAATAAATAAGAAAGAAGTCAAAGAGGTAAATAGAATACTAGAAAAGTTTGATATGATAGATCTTTGGCGAAAGCTAAATGGAGACAGAAAGGAATATACTTTCTTCTCAGCAGTTCATGGAACCTATACAAAAATTGATCATATACTAGGGCATAAAAATCTCAAAATCAAATGCAGTAAGGCAGAAATAGTAAATGCATCCTTTTCAGACCATAATGCAATCAAAATAACATTTAATAAAAAGCCAGGGGAAAATAGACCAAAAAATAATTGGAAACTAAATAATCTTATACTAAAGAATGATTGGGTAAAACAGCAAATCATAGACATAATTAATAACTTCACCCAAGAAAATGACAATAATGAGACATCATACCAAAATGTGTGGGATACAGCCAAAGCAATAATTAGGGGAAGTTTTATATCTCTACAGGCCTACCTGCATAAAATAGAGAAAGAGAGGGCCAACGAATTGGGTTTACAACTAAAATTGCTAGAAAAGGAACAAATTAAAAACCCCCAGACAAACACAAAACTTGAAATTCAAAAAATAAAAGGTGAGATTAATAAAATTGAAAGTAAAAAAACTATTGAATTAATTAATAAAACTAAGAGTTGGTTTTATGAAAAAACCAACAAAATAGACAAACCCTTAGTAAACCTGATTAAAAAAAGGAAAGAGAAAAAGCAAATTGATAGTCTTGAAAATGAAAAGGGTGAACTCACCACTAATGAAGAGGAAATTAGAACAATAGTTAGGAGCTACTTTGCTCAACTTTATGCCGATAAATTCGATAACTTAAATGAAATGGAAGAATACCTTCAAAAATATAGCTTGCCCAGATTAACAGAGGAAGAAGTAAGTAGTTTAAATAGTCCCATCTCAGAAAAAGAAATAGACCAAGCTATTAACCAACTTCCTAAGAAAAAATCCCCAGGACCAGATGGATTTACAGGTGAATTCTACCAAACATTTAAAGAACAACTAACTCCAATGCTATGTAAACTATTTGAAAAAATAGGGATTGAAGGAGTCCTACCAAATTCCTTCTATGACACAGACATGGTACTGATACCTAAACCAGGTAGATCGAAAACTGAGAAAGAAAACTATAGACCAATTTCCTTAATGAATATTGATGCTAAAATCTTAAATAAGATATTAGCAAATAGACTTCAGAAAATCATCCCCAGGATAATACACTATGACCAAGTGGGATTTATACCAGGAATGCAGGGCTGGTTTAATATTAGGAAAACTATTAGTATAATTGACCATATTAATAATCAAATTAATAAAAACCATATGATCATCTCAATAGATGCAGAAAAGGCATTTGATAAAATCCAACATCCATTCCTACTAAAAACGCTTGAGAGTATAGGAATAAATGGACTATTCCTTAAAATAATAAGGAGCATATATTTAAAACCTTCAGTAAACATCATATGTAATGGTGATAAACTAGAACCTTTCCCTGTAAGATCAGGAGTGAAACAAGGTTGCCCACTATCACCATTACTATTCAATATAGTACTAGAAACTCTAGCCTTGGCAATAAGAGCCGAGAAAGAGATCCAAGGAATTAGAGTAGGAAATGAAGAAATCAAATTGTCACTTTTCGCAGATGACATGATGGTATACTTAGAGAACCCCAAAGACTCTGCTAAAAAGCTATTAGAAATAATTCAGAATTTTAGCAAAGTCGCAGGATACAAAATAAATCCACATAAATCCTCAGCATTTTTATACATTAACAACACAATCCAACAGCAAGAGATACAAAGAGAAATTCCATTCAAAATAACAGTCGATAGTATCAAATATTTGGGAATATATCTACCAAAGGAGAGTCAGGAATTATATGAGCAAAATTATAAAACACTTGCCACAAAAATAAAGTCAGATTTAAATAATTGGAAAGACATTCAATGTTCTTGGATAGGCCGAGCGAATATAATAAAGATGACAATACTCCCCAAACTAATCTATTTATTTAGTGCTATACCAATCAGACTCCCAAGAAACTATTTTAATGACCTAGAAAAAATAACAACAAAATTCATATGGAAGAATAAAAGGTCGAGAATTGCAAGGGAACTAATGAAAAAAAAGTCAGAGGAAGGTGGTCTAAGTGTACCTGATTTAAAGCTATATTATAAAGCAACAGTCACCAAAACCATTTGGTATTGGCTAAGAAATAGACTAGTTGATCAGTGGCATAGGTTAGGTTCACAGGACAAGATAGTGAATAAAAATAGCAATCTAATCTTTGACAAACCCAAAGATCCCAAATTTTGGGATAAGAATTCATTATTTGACAAAAACTGCTGGGAAAACTGGAAATTAGTATGGCAGAAACTAGGCATGGACCCACATTTAACACCACATACTAAGATACGATCAAAATGGGTCCAAGATTTAGGCATAAAGAACGAAATCATAAATAAATTGGAGGAACAGGGGATGGTTTACCTCTCAGACTTGTGGAGGAGGAAGGAGTTTGTGTCCAAGGGAGAACTAGAGACCATTATTGATCACAAAATAGAACATTTTGATTACACCAAATTAAAAAGTTTCTGCACAAACAAAACTAATGCAAACAAGATTAGAAGGGAAGTAACAAATTGGGAAAACATTTTTACAGTTAAAGGTTCTGATAAAGGCCTCATCTCCAAAATATACAGAGAATTGACTTTAATTTATAAGAAATCAAGCCATTCTCCAATTGATAAATGGTCAAAGGATATGAACAGACAATTTTCAGATGATGAAATTAAAACTATTTCCACTCATATGAAAGAGTGTTCCAAATCACTATTGATCAGAGAAATGCAAATTAAGACAACTCTGAGGTATCATTACACACCTGTCAGATTGGCTAAGATGACAGGAACAAATAACGATGAATGTTGGAGGGGCTGTGGGAAAACTGGGACACTGATGCATTGTTGGTGGAGTTGTGAAAGAATCCAACCATTCTGGAGAGCAATCTGGAATTATGCCCAAAAAGTTATCAAAATGTGCATACCCTTTGACCCAGCCATACTACTACTGGGCTTATACCCCAAGGAACTACTAAAGAAGGGAAAGGGACCTGTATGTGCCAAAATGTTTGTGGCAGCCCTTTTCATAGTGGCTAGAAGCTGGAAGATGAATGGATGTCCATCAATTGGAGAATGGTTGGGTAAACTATGGTATATGAATGTTATGGAATATTATTGTTCTATAAGAAATGACCAACAGGAGAAATACAGAGAAGCTTGGAGAGACTTACATCAACTGATGCTGAGTGAAACGAGCAGAACCAGAAGATCATTATACACTTCAACAATGATACTGTATGAGGATGTATGCTGATGGAAGTGGATTTCTTCAACATAGAGAAGAGCTAATCCAATTCCAATTGATTAATGATGGACAGAACCAGCTACATCCAGAAAAGGAACACTGGGAAATGAATGTAAACTGTTATTTTTACCTTCTGAATCCAATTCTTCCTGTGCAACAAAAAATTCGGTTCTACACACATATATTGTATCTAAATTATACTGTAATATATTTAACATATATAAGACTGCTTGCCATCTGGGGGAGGGGGTTGGGGGAGGAAGGGAAAAAATCTGAATAGAAGTAAGTGCAAGGGATAATGTTGTAAAAAATTACCCATGCATATGTACTATCAAAAAATGTTATAATTATAAAATAAAATTAAAAAAAAAAATAAAAAAAATAAAAAAAAAAAAAAAAGAAATGACCAACAGGATGATTTCAGAGAAGCTTGGAGAGACTTACATAAACTGATGCTGAGTGAGATGAGCAGAACCAGGAGATCATTGTGCACAGCAACAACAATATTATATGACAATCAATTCTGATGGACGTGGCTCTTTTCAACTTTTCAGGCCAGTTCCAATAGTCTCATGATAGAGGGAGCCATCTGCACCCAGAGAGAGAACTGTGGGAACTGAGGGTGGATCACAACATAGTTTTTTTCACTTTTTTAATTGTTGTTTGCTTGCATTTTGTTTTCTCTCTAATTTTTTTCTTTTTGATTTAATTTTTCTTGTGTAGCATGATAAGTGTGGAAATATGTATAGAAGAATTGCACATGTTTAACATATATTGACTTACTGTCTGGGGAGGGGTGGGAGGAAGAAAGGGAAAAAATTTTGGAACACAAGGTTTTGCAAAGGTAAATGTTGAAAACTATGCATATGTTTCAAAAATAAAAAATAATTTAAAAATAAATAAAAATTGATTTAAAGGTCAATCTAATTAAGAATTTGTCTTAACAGGGCCTATTTTACATCTATCTTAACATTTCCAGTACTTAACATAGTGTCTTAATAAATTGTCATTGAATGAATGAATGAAAATCCATGGGGATCAACCAGAATCTTATTACAGGAAATTACTTAGAAATAACAAATATGATAAAATTAATAAGGACAACCAAACTGAAAAATATATCTCTAGCATGCTAATGACATACAGAAAGTAAATACAATGAAAGGAAAACATTCTACTTACTAATGAAAGGAAAAATGTTACCCAGTTTTATAAAGGCAGTTTTCTGGGGAAATTATATAGAATTTGGATACAGAAGAGACATGGATTTTAATTCAGGGCTCTAATACTAGCCACGTGAACTCTTAAATTATCTGAACTTCAGTTTCCTCATTTGTTATAGGAAGATGATAATTATATTATCCCTTTCACAGGATTATTGTGAGAGAAATATTGTATAGACTCGAATTATAAACTCTCATTACTCAAAGAAAATCATAAATTCCTATCGAGGAAACAAAAATATAAATAAATGAAAAGATAAACTATGTTCTTTAGCTGGTAAGATAAGAATACTATTGATGGGTTCAATTATCATTTCTTTATAAACAATTGCCAATTTATTTCTTCAGTCCTAATATTGTTCACTGAATACTTATTCTACATTAACAATTACCTCCTGGAGCAGCTAGGTGGCGCAGTGGATAGAGCACCAGCCTTGAATTCAGGAGGACCCGAGTTCAAATTTGATCTCAGACACACTTAACACTTTCTAACTGTGTGACCCTGGGCAAGTCACTTAACCCCAGCCTGGGGGGGGGGGGGGGTGTGGAGAATTTTAAAAAAACAAAAAAAAATTACCTCCTGTACATTTACACCTGGATATTCCATCAGCACTTTATGCACATGTCCAAAATGGAATTTATCTTCCCTGCAGTGAAAGGCCAGCAATTGACTTAAACATGGCTTATAATTTTTTAATCACTTATATCCCTTTTAAAAATTTTATAATAGCTTTTTATTTTTCAAAATACATGGAAAGATAGTTTTCAATATTCACCTTTGCAAAATTTTGTGTTCCAAATTTTTCTCCCTCTCTCTCTTCTTTCCTCCTCCCCTAGACAGCAAGAAATCCACTATAGGTTAAATATGTGCAATTCATCTAAATATATTTCCATATTTGTTATGTTACAGAAGAAAAATCAGATCAAAAGAAAAAAAAAAAAAAACGAGAGAGAAAAAAAGAAACAAGCAAACAAGCACCACTACCACCAAGAAAAGGTGAAAATACTATGCTTTGATCCACATTCAGTCCATAGTTTTCTCTCTGGGTGTGGTTGACTCTTTTCTTAAAGTCTATTGGAACTTCCTTGAATCATCTCATTGTTGAAAAAGAGTCGAGATCATCACAGTGAATTATCACATAATTTTACTGCTGCTGTGTACAATGTTCTCCTGTTCTACTCACTTCACTTAGCATCAGTTCATGTAAGTCTCTCTGAAATCTTGCTGGCCATTTCTTACAGAACAATAATTTTCCATAACATTCGTATATCATAAGTTATTTAGCCATTCTCCAACTGATGAGCATCCACTCAATTTCCATTTCCTCGTCATTACAAAAAAAAGCTGCCATAAACATTTTTTTACTTGTAGGTCCTTTTCCCTTTTTAGGATACAGACCCAGTAGAGATCAAAGGGTATGCCCCGTTTGATAGCCCTTTGGGTATAGGTCCAAATTGTTCCCTAGAAAGATTGGATCAGTTCACAACTCCACCAATAATGGATTAGCATGCCAATTTTCCCACATCCCCTCCAACATTTATCATCTTTTCCTATCAATTTGACTAATCTGAGGGGTATGAAGTGTCTAAATTGTCTTAATTAGCATTTCTCTAGTGATTTAGAGCACTTTTTTTATATGACTAGAAATGGCTTTAATTTTTTCATCTGAAAATTATCTGTTCATATCCTTTGACCATTTATCAATTGAGGAATGGCTTGTATTCTTATAAATTTGAGTCAATATTTTAGAAATAAGCCCTTTATCAGAAACATAGGATGTAAAAAAAATAAAATAAAATAAAATTCCTGGCTTTCTGCTTCCCTTCTAATCTTGGATGGATTGGTTTTACTTGTACAAAGTCTTTTTAATTTAATATAACCAAAATTAACCATTTTGCATTTCATAATGTTCTCTAGTTCTTCTTTGGCTATAAATTCCTCCCGTCTCTGAAGTCTGAGAGGTAGTATATCTCTGGTCTCACCCTTTATGTCTAAATCACAAATCCATTTCGACCTTACCTTGGTATAGGGTTGTAATGGAAATTTTCCCTCAACACAAATAATCCAAATGCAAGAATCTCTTCTCGGGAACATATTACCACTTCCCTACCAGCTCAATGAGAGCTCCTCAAACCTGCCCTCAAGGATTTCTTCATCTTGTCTATACAGTTCTATCCAGAGTTTCTGAGTGTTCCTTTGAAGATAATGAAAGGCCCAGATGAACCTTAGTTTTTATGTTTTGGTTTCCCTGCTTAAGAAAAGCAACCACCTGATCCTACATTTAAGACTACGGTGTCCTCCTATATCAGATTTGATTCTTGCAGTAGAACCCTCTAAACTCATTCATCTTCCCAATTTATCTATTTCTGTTGAGGACATTGCCATTAGTCAACCAGGTTCACCAGTTCACAGTGACCTTTGGCTCTTCTCTCTTCCTAATTCCTCATATACAATCATTTACCAGGTTTTGTCCATTTTATCTCCATGGCATCTCTCCTGTCTACTCTTTTGTAGACTCTCCACTCACACAGCCACTATTCTACTTCTTTTATCATCATCTCCAGCCTGGCCAATTAATCAACCAGAGAGGATTTTAAAAGTGGTGCATAGAATACAGGGCATGAAATTAGGAAGGATCATCTTCCTGAGTTCAAATCTAGCCTGAGACATTGATTGTGTAGCCTTGGTCAAGTTAATTAGCCTTATTTGCCTCAGTTCCTCATCTATAAAATGAGCTAGGAAAGAAAATGGCAAAATATACTATTTTTCATTTGCCAAGAAAACTCCAAATGAGGTCACAAAGACTGAAATGTCACAACTTCTATAACAATGTGCTAGATACTAAAAATACAAATACAACAAATGAGGTCATATCTTCTTGTAAGAAACCTGTATTCTAATAGGGGAAATAAGTACATATAAAAATAGATATTACAAATTAAAAAGCAAAGTGTGGTGTGTGTGTGTACATACATATACACTAGTTAAATACAGGATAATGTGGGGAGGGCACTAATAGTTGGGGAGAAAGCTTGAGCTACATCTTGAACAAAAGAGAGGTACTGTGTAAGGTAGAGGTAAGGCAGAATTATGTTCCCAGCATGTGGGACGCTCATTTCAAAGGCATAGAGGCAGGAGATAAAATATCCTATGTGAGGAACAGAAAGAAATCCAGTTTGGTTGTATTTCAGAGTGCAGAAAGGGGGAATAATAACTACCATAACAACAACCTCCTAGGTTTTGTTTTGGTTTTTTCCTGCTGCCAGTCTCCCCTACTCTTTAATCTGTCCTCTACATAGCTAAAAAATAACTTTTCTAAAACACAATTCAGACCACATGACTCTTCTGCTCAAAAATCTTCAGGATTTCCCTATTGTATCCAGAAAAAAAAAATAACCTTCTCAGTCTGGCTTTCAAGACTTCCATAATATAATTTTCAATTATAGTTCTATCCTTTATAGCAATTACCCCAAAATCAACATACATCTCCTACCTCTGATGCTATACAGATAAAAGTGATAAAGCCTTATATCAGAAGAGTGAAAAAAAATGAGCTATTTTACATGGCCCTGATGGCAAAATAAATTCCAGCTTGGCTACTTCACCTGAGTGAATTGGAGCAAGTCATCTAAGCTTTCTAGCCCTCAGTTTATTCATCTGTGCAATGAGGAGGTTGGACTAGTTTCACTATGAGATTGCTTTTACTCTAAATCTGAGCCTAATATATTTTCTTAAATTTCAAAATGACAAATTTCTAGATTGTCATCATGAAAGAAAGCAAGTACTCCCCAAATCAACTCTTCCCTATACAGTAATTGCTCAGCTGTTAGGTTAGATGAACAACAGGTCTGACTGAGTATCACAATGTCATCCAAAAGCTATTGAAAATGTTTAGGATCTAAAGTTTAAATAAATATATTTTTTATTTTAATATACTTTTTCTTCTGTCTTCCATGGTAAACTTTTTCAAAAAGATGGTCTCCACTTGCCTCCTTTTTCTTACCTCCCACTTATTTCTCAATCCTTTGCAATCTTGCTTTCAACTCCACTAATCAACTGGAATTACTCACTCCAAAGTTATCAGTGATCCCTTAGATGCTCAATCTAATGACTGTTTCTTATTGCTCACTAATCTCTGCAACTTTTGAAGCTGTTGACCAATTCCATTTTGCAGACTACTCTCTCTCTTTCCTTAGCTTTTGTGGGTTTGCTGTCTTGGTTCTCTTCCTACATGTTCAGTTGCTCTTTTAGTCTTCTTTGCTGATTAATTGTGGTTTTTTTGTTTTGTTTTTTTTCACTCATGCTCAGTGTTTTGTGTTCAGGGAGATAAATACAAAGCAGAAGAGGCAGCCAGTTCAAGTTCACCAATGTGATGTGGAGGTGTGGATTGCCATTGCTTTGAACTCACTTGTAGAGCATTATGGCTATTGGCAGGGGAACAGAAAAGGGAAGGAATCTTTCTTGCTTGAGAGTCCAAAGGCAGCTGGCCTAGATGAATCTGAAAAAATCACCAGCCCTCTGAGACAGAAGTAGAGATTGTCCTTGGTTCTTGTGTCCCATTGATGAGGTCTACAAATTCTTTTGAGATGACTTATGATACTGGTCTGCAACCCTAACACATTTTGGGGTGTTATGTTCCACTTTATTATTTGGTGACTAACCATTATTCTGGTGGCCTGGTACAGAAGGAGTTTAATAATCTCAACATTTCGGTATTCCTGTGTGGAGATAGTCCCCAAACTAAGGCAGCAATTCCTCCTAGCTCAGTCACCAGTAATCTTAGATACAAGCACCTTGAGTACCAATCATAATCCATTTACTTAAGAGCATCCTTTAATAAGGGACAGTATCATCTCCACTCTGTTCCTTGGGATGGCCATTATTACAGAGATGAAGAAATCAAGGTTTAAAAAAGTTAAATGATTTCCTGAGAGATCACAGAGTCAGGATGTGTTAACCCAGACCTCCTGACTAAATCACTAAGACATGTTTCTAATATGTCCAGCTAAGTAGTAGTCCAGCTAATAATACTCTACAGCATAGGCATTTGGTAGTTGTTTATTAAACAATTCATATCAAATCTACATTCCTGCTACATAACTGTAAACTGTAAACTTTCTCTTATTCTAAATTTGATGGCAAGGAAAAACATCAGGTCACATAGCTCCTAGCAAAAATTATCTAAACTTAACCAGACTAAGCAATGTCAAACTCTTAGAGATTTCCTGAGAAGGAAATAGGTGGGCTAAAGATGAAGTATCATTGGAGAGGAAGTTTTGAGGAAGCAACTAACACCTTTTTCTTCATTCAAGACCTAGCCCTGGGGTGCTATATATGCTATAAAGCCTTTTTTGATTTCTCATGAAAAACCAACAAAAATGTTTCCCATTGTTTTAAAGAAATAAAATTTGGGGGGCAGCTAGATAGTGAAGTGGATCCTGAAGTCAGGAGGATTTGAGTTCAAATCTACCCTCAGACATTTAATATTTATTAGCTGTGTGATCCTGGGCAAATTACTTAACCCCAATTGCCTTAAAAAAGAAAGAAAGAAATTAAATGAAATGAAATTTTCTCAAGTACTAAACTGACTGAAGTCTTCTATCTTCCTCTCAATATCAATTATCATCTATGTGAAATTAATCACAATAATGAATATTCATAGGATCATATATTTTGAGCTAAAAGGGACCCTCAAGGCCATCTAATCTGACTTTATTTTAGATGACCCAGTAACATAATTAGGATTTGATCCTATGTCCCCTGCGTTCAAATGGGGAGCCTCAGTGTTATAGTGGGTCAAATAATGGGCCTCGTATTAGGGACACCTGAGTTTAAATCTTGCCTCAAACAATTACTATGTGACTCTGGGTAAGTCACTTAACTTGTCAGCCTCAGTTTCTTCATCTAAAAAATGGAGATAATAATTGTAATCCAAGGGTGTTAGAGCATTGGAAACACATTACAAAAATCTTTTAATTCTTTAGCAATATTAAGGAGAACTATTTCTCCAGGCTAAAACTTTTTAGGAAAGTGGGAAGAAACAAGGATAAGACCTTTTTGTGAATTGGACTAAGCTAGAGAAGATGATTGTCTTCCCACCCTCTGAAATAATGGTAATGACCCACCTAGAGGAAAAAAATTCAAGGTTGAGATATTGATCACTAGAAGGAAGTCTTAAGGAAAAGCAGTTTAGGAAGGAATGTGAAATTACTGTTCTTGAATTTTAACTTGAAACTGCATTTTAACATATTTTTCCTTCTTCAAAATTCCTACAAAAGTTATCTAAAGTCTCCTTCAGACAGAGAGTGGTGTCTGAAAATATGGGAGACTATGACAGTTTGGACATCTTTCTTTATCCAAACTAGAAATAGCTTGGATATAGATTAATGACATGTCAAATGAAATTGTTTCTGGCAGACTTGAGCCTAAATTTCCTAGTAGGTTATTAATATTAATATTTTTCAACAAGATCAAATGAGAGGCATGTAAAGCACTTGAAAACCTTGAAGTGCTTCACAGATGCTAGCAATTATTTTGTCTATATCACAATGAATTCATTAAACATCTTTTCATTTCCTTTTCTACTATTACTTTTTAAAGTCAGGCCTTTCTCACTTCACACCTCTCCTACCATAAGAATTTCTGATTTAGTTTCCCAATCTCTAGTCTCTCCTATATCCTATAAGTTTGAATTTTGCTATTAGGTGATTCTAACTGTTTTTCCCTTTCTTATGCTTTGACAGAAAGGACTGCTTTTTTAGATAAGGTGTGAGGAGGGCAACATTTGGAATTGAAAATGATGTAAAAAACAGAAGGTATAATAAATTTTTTCAAATAAAGATGACTCATTCCAATAGATTTGAGATGTAAAATGCCATCTAGGTCCCTAGAGAAAACTATGGATTGTATATAGTATTTTCAATTTTTGTTTGTTTCTTTCTTTTTCCTTTATTTTTTGTTTGTTTGTTTGGTTTTGGTTTTGGTTTTGGTTTTGGTTTTCTTGGCAAGGCAGTTGGGGTTAAATAACTTGCCCAGGATCACATAGTTAGGAAATGTTAAATGTCTGAGGTCACATTTGAACTCAGGTCCTCCTGACTCCAGAACAAATGCTCTATCCACTGTACCATTTAGTTGCCCCATCTTTCTTTCTTATGAGTTTTCTCTTTTAGTCTAACTTTTCTTGCCCAACATGACAAATATATAAATATGTTCTTTAAAATAACACATTTTAAATATCTATCAGATTACTTGGTATCTTGGGGAGGGAGGAAGTAAGGGAGAGAGAGAAATTGGAATATAAAATCTTATAAAAATAAATGTAGAAAATTAACTTTACATATATTTAGAAAATAAAATACTATTGAATTTTTTTTTAAAAAGCAAAAACAAATAAAGATGACGAGGATTGTGGTACCATGAACACAAATAGACAAGTAAGAAAAAATTCTGGGGGAAAATGAGTTCAGTTTTAGACTCATATCTAATGAACAGTTAGATATTTGGATGGAGATACTCAACAGGAATTTAAATATATGGGAATAGAATTCTGAGGAGAAGCTGGAAGTAGAGGTAAAGATTTGGGAGACATTTGGATAGAGATGATACCCAAAAATTAAGATTAGATGAAATTACCAAAGAGAGAGTACAGAGAAAAAGGGAAAGGGGCCAGTGGTAAAACCTTAAAGAAGAACCCACATTTAAGAAGGGGAAGAATACAAGAAGCTTGGGAAAGAAACATAAAAAAACTATGAAGGCAGAACATCATGGAAGGAAAGGATAAGAAGAAGAATAAAGCATCTTAGAGCTTGGAAGGGACCTTCCATAGAATTGGAAGGGACCTTGGAGGCTATCTAAAGGTATTTGTCAATAGTGGTATATGCTCCATGGAGCTTAAAGGAAGAACAAAAAGATAATTAGATTTGGATGCAAGGAAGTATTTAACTTTCTAAATTTATTTTATTTTTATATATAAAATATATATGTTATAATTAAGAATATACCATAATAAATATATTAAATAATATAATAGTATATTATATGATACATTATAATAAATAACACAATAAATAATAAACATAAATAAATATTAATGTGCTAATATATTATATTTAGCATCTTAAGAGATGCTTCATTAGAGTGTGAAGGACAGAAGAAAGATTGTAAGAAACCAAGAAGTTAGTGGTAAGAAGTAGAAGCAGCAAGTGTAGACAACTGTTTTGCCATTTGGCAGAGGAGAGGACAGAAGGAGGATATCTTGAAGGGGTGGCCAGATTTAACAAAAAGATGTTTTGCTGAGCATGTCTGTAGCATGAGTAAGAACACATGAGCAAAGAAGTTTGAAGATGCCTGAGAGTAGATCATGAATGGAACAAGGTTGCAGAAGAAACAGGAAGGGATGGACTTAAGGATACAGGTGTAAGAAAAAAGCCAATTCTCCCTGAGACTTCCTTGAGAAGGAAAGGGGAGACAAAAAAGGGTAAATTGCATCACATGAAGAAGCACAAAAGACCTGTTACAGTACAGAGAAAGAAGTAGGAGAGGTGAGTACTGTTTGAACCTTAACCCCATAGTATTTGCCTCAAAGAGGGAATAACATACATACTTAGTTTGGTATATAAATTTGTCTCTATAGGAAAGTAGGAGAGGAAAAGGGAGACTAGAGAGAAGGAAGAAATAATAAGTTAGGACATAGGAAGAAAGGTTGACTTCAACAAGAAGAAAGGCAAACCCTCCTTTGCTAGAAAAAAAGAGAAAAGGAAAGGTTAAAACACTGAAAGGAACAGAGAAGGAAAAAAAAAAAAAAAAGATGATGTTCATATTAGATTGTCTCAGTTTTCTCAGAGTAGTAGAGGAGGAGGGAGACTTTTCCACTCCCAGCCCAATTGATGAAATGGGAGAGGGAGAAGAGGAAGGTAACAAGAGAGACAGGTATTAATCACCATGTTTAAGTACAAAGGGCATCCTGTTATCCTTTTATGGAATGTGAAGAAATTTCTCTTTTAAAATTTGAAGGGCATTTTCCTAGCTGTGTGACCCTGGGCAAGTCACTTAACCCCAGCCTCAGGGGGGGGGGGGAAGAAACAAAGAAACAAAGAATAAAATAAAATAAAATTTGAAGGGCAGCTCACCAGTGGTCCACAGAAGATTGACCATGTGCTTAGGTGGCTCTTAAAAAGCAAGGCTGTCTTCTCTGAGATACAGTCAAACAATCCATGTCAGGAAGTATCTCAGAAAAGTATGATCCCTGGCAGCAGAGAAATAGCCCCAATAAGTCAGAAGGAGAAGAACCAGAAGAGTGCCTCGTGGGCTGAGGAAAAGGTGGGGGAAAGACCGGTAGATCAATGGCAAGGCACAGGAGAAAGCATAAACTCCAAGGGACAGATTGTTGAATGATAGCCAAGTACTATGATCGATGGGAGATCTATGGATTGGTCCGTCCTTCGTTCTCGAAGAGGACCACAATGACATTACTGTTTTAGAGTCCAGTTGCAGCGTGTACACCTGTGGTTGATCAGACCAATCCGAGCTCAGAGTGCTCTGCCACAGATTGGACACAAGCATTCCTTATGAACATCTGGGGTGGATTCCCTAACTTTGTGCAACTCGTGTTTCTTTTGGCTAATTCAGTTCTGCTTTGCTCATAGAGCACTGCACCTTCTCTGATGAGGGCATGTCATGGTGGGCAGTTCTGTGTCCCCACGTCATACAATTGATTTTTAAATTTTTAAGAGAGACTTTGAGAGTGCCCTTGCATTGCTTTTTCTGACCACCTTCTGGGCATGCGCTCTGCATGAGTTCTATGAAAGATCTATGTGAGGAAGGAATGGAAAGAATAGATTACTTAGAAAAGATAGCTTAAGAGAATCTGTAAAAAAGTAAAGTTAGGTTTTAGTGAATTCAAGGAGGTGGAGTCCATATAGATAAAAGGTAGAGTTCAATATGAAAAGAAGTTTTTATTATTTAAAAAGGATAGAAATGGGCTTTGAAAAAGGAATGGTTAAAAGGGAGAGACAAGGGAAGATTATCTCAGTGGAAGGATAAGGCTTGAGTTAGTAGAGATACAATTATGATGGAAGCTAATAGGAAGACAGGACTTGGACCTAGAGAAGTGCACCTTGATAAGAGAAAAGAAGTGTATAGGATAGGGGCTTCTATTAATCATAGAGAAGAGCAATTGGAGGAATGGGAGAAATGAAGTGCTTAGCAGGCAAAAAATTTTCTAGGCTTAAGCAAGCCCTATGAGATCAGCCTCAGAATTTCTTTTAAAGCCAGAATTTATTTCTACTGAATGATTCCCCTCAGATAAACTTCATCACTTCATAATTAATCATGGATAGGCTTATGGCAGCTGGTTTATTATTATCTTGAATAATTATTTAAATCTGTTATTGTTATTTAACTTTTAACATGATCAATCCTCTCCAAAAGCAAATTATAAGTTCCATGAGGGCAGAAAATGCCTTATTTTTATTTGTTTCTTCCTATGTCTTGACCAAATTGTGGCCAAATTTGTAAATTTTTTGTAAAAGTATTCTTTAAGATTTACATGAACTGGTCAAAGTGAAATGAGCAGAATCAAGAGAATGTTGTATATATTGTATAATGATCTAGTATGAATGACTTAGCTCTTCTCAGCAATACAATGACCCAAGACAATTTCAAAGGATTTGTGAAGAAAAATGCTATCCACTGATGGAGTCTGAATACGGATCTAAGCATAATATTTTTATTTTCTTTTGGTTTTTTTATGTGTAGGTTTTTTCCTTTTGATTTGTTTCTTCTTTCACAACATGACTAATATGGAAAAATGTTTCACATGACTGCACATATATAACATATCAAATTGCTTACAGCTTTAGAAAAGGGATAGAAACTACATAGAATTCCCAATCCCTCTATTTTTGTCTGCTTGCATTTTTGATCTCCTTCACAGGCTAATTGTACACTATTTCAAAGTCCGATTATTTTTGTACAGCAAAACAACTGTTTGGACATGTATATATATATACAGTTGAATACAATATATATATATTGTATTCAACTTATACTTTAACATATTTAACATGCCATCTGGGGCGGGGAAGGAGGGGAAAAATTGGAACAAAAGGTTTGGCAATTGTCAATGTGTAAAATTACCCATGCATATGGTAAATAAAAACTATAATTAATTAAAAAAAAAAAAAGAAAGAAAAGAAAAGAAAAGAAAAGAAAAGAAAAGAAAAGAAAAGAAAAGAAAAGAAAAGGGGTAGAAGAAGGAATGAGGTAGAAAAATTTTGAACTAAAAAACTTTTACAAATGAATGTTTTAAAAATTGTCTTTACATGTAATTGGAAAAAATAAAATGCTATTTTATTTTTTAAAAGCTTTCTTTTATGATTCTGGGTCGAAAGGAAAATTAGAAATTGAAAGGGAAATCTTTTTAATTCAACCCTTTATTTTGCAGATGAGGAACCTGAAGTCTAACTATTGATAAGTTAGTGTTTGAATGGATCTGTGATTTCATTGATGTGTATACATCCTCTGTCCTGTACAATTCTTATCCATTTTAATCTTGCCCACAATTATACAGATAATAAGTGGTGGATTTAGGATTTTTACCCAGGATATTTATTTAAAGCCAGAAGAGATCTTAAAGGTCATTTAATACAACCTCTTCATTTTATATTTAAGGAAATTAAAGCTAAGTAAGTCATACAAGTTGTCAATGTCAGAGGCAGAATTTGAGTCCAGATCCTTAGATTTCACCTTTAACATTCTTTCTATTCTACCACATTATCCATTGATTTGATTTCTTTTGGGTCTAGTGTCATTTCTTTGGGGGACTCAGTCTAGATACCATTCTAAAAATAATGAAAACAAAAACAAATTGTGGCGAGCCCCCCTCTATTATTGGGGGGACCTCTTGTGCCTACAGCTATTGTTCTTTATGTTTACCTACACATTGTAAAGCTATTAAAAACAACATCAAACTTTATTTGCAGTAACTACACCAGTTGCCAATTCTTTAGTATAGCCTAGGTCCAAGGTGCTCATGGATAATGATCACAAGACAGTTTATTGAAGAAATGGCATTTGAAAATGGCTTCCAATAATCCTGAATCAGAGTTGTCAGACCAATTTGACCTTTAGTTAGATTAAATAATTTTTCTAGTTTCATTCGGAAAACTCTAATTGTTAGATTTGGTTTCAGTATATTTTCCTCTCTTCCACATTTTATCCAAGTTCTTTCCAGTGAAGCCAAGCACAATATATCTAATCTGTTTACATGTAACAGCCTTTCAAATATCCAAATATAGCGATCATGTTCTAACTCTCCTTGACCCCCCACAAAATCATTTATTCTTCAGACTAAATAGCCCTATTTCCTTTGACCCATCTTGTTATGATTTCCTTTGAAGCTCCCTTACCATCCTGGTTTTCTTCTACTGCAAATGCTCCTGTTTGTCAAAATCCTTACTCATTATAATGTGACATCTCTGGCACTCAATATGCCATGGCCAGCATAGGACATAATAGGACAACTCCTTCCCCTGTTCTTGATACTGATCTATCAAGACAGCCCACGACTGCATTAACCCATCACATTCTGCTGCTGACACAAATTCTGAGTTTGTTGTTATGGTTGGTCAGTTATTTCAGTCATGTCTTTGTGACCCCATTTGGATCATTTTCTTGGCCAAGATATTGAAATAATTTCTTCAGTTCATTTTACAGAGGAGGAAACTGAGGCAGACAGGGTTAAGTGATTTTCCCAGGTGTAACGTGCTCTCCTGGCAGTTACAATTACTAGTCTGTCCTAGACCCACCAGAGCACCTTTGACCACTGTCCTTTGCAGTGTGAGCTCTACCCGGCTCGCCTCCTCTGAGGCCTTCTAAGGTCTCTGGCCACAATCTCTTGAATCTATAGCTTAATAACCGGTAGCGCACTCAAGAACAACCACATGTAATCTTAAAAGCCTTTATTATACCTACTCACATAATGCCCTGACTGATGCCCTGACTTGTTGGTTCCCTGGTGAACACCTGGTCAGAAGACCCACGTGTTCACTACCAAAACCCTTACCTCTTTTGGCTACCCATCTTGGCTTGGCCACCCAGGCTGGGAGCCAGAGTGAAGAGCACCAGGTTAAAGAGGGCGGTTGCTGCCTGCAGTGGGCTTACATAGGGCCTGTGAGGTCACACACACAGCCAATCAGCGAGAGAGTCACCCATTACGAAACTATCTCAATATGGCCAGGATCCCGCCCAAGGGCAGTCCTAATATCCACAGAAATTACTTCTGGGCCTCAATCTCCCGATGCACTGTGTCCTGTGTCCGCCCATTTAAAGGGCCCTTACAATTCCCTTTCTCTTGTTTTGCGGGAACCGCACATCTCACCAAGCTAAACTTTTAGCACCCAGGGTCTCAGCTAGTAAGTATCTGACACTGGATTTAAGCTCAGGAATATAAGTCTTCCTGACTCCAAGCCCAACACTCTATGTGTCACTGAGCTGCCCAGTTGTACCACTTATTCTGATCTTGCAGTCCATCAAAACCCTTGATCATTTTTCACACAAACTATTGTCTAATCATGTCCTCTCCACCTTAAACTTGGGTCATTTTTTTAACCCAAGTGCAGAATTTCTCATTTATCCCTATTTAACTTAAGTTTCTTAGATTCAGCCAATCACCAAACTCTCAAGATCTGTTAAGGTCTTGATTCCATCCTTTTAACATATTATCTATCCCTTCCAACATAGCATCCACACATTTGATTAGTACATATAAAGGCTGAATAGAATAAGACCAAAGACAGTACACTAAAGCTCCCCATTATAGATTTTCTTTCTAATTAACATTATTAATTGCCATTTTTAAAAATGTACTCAACTGGTTTCAAACCCATTTAACCAGACTGTCGTGCAGTTAACATTGTTTGTTACACCTCAATATTAATACTTCTCTTCTAGGAGAGAAGAGTCAGATCATCTAGTAAATAAAAACACAGATTACTGTATTCAACTCTCCTGAATGTTTTCATGACCTGTTGTCTAGATTTAGTTACAAGACTTCCATACAATAGATCTATTTTGACGTCAGGGAAATATACAAGTATTGTTTAGTCTAAGGCAGTGGTCCTCAAACTTTTTAAATAGGTGCCAGTTTACTGTCCCTCAGACTGTGGGAGGGCTGGACTACAGTAAAAACAAAAGCTCACACTCTGTCTCTGCCCCTCAGCCCATTTGCCATAACCCTGTGGGCCCATAAACGTCCTCAGCGGTGACATCTGGCCCAAGGGCTGTAGTTTGAGAACCCCTGGTCTAAGGGGTACAATCAGACTCTTCCTATACCAGGCCACCAGAATGATGGAGTTAGCCACCAAATGATGGGGTTGGGGTAAGACGGCAAAAGTATATTGGGGTTACAGGGACAGTTTCACAGGCTAAGATATATCCTCCAAAGCAAGGGGCAAAAAATTTGATTATGTCAGAAGGAGTGGACTAAATCCGTCAGGGTTTTTAGTAAGAAAACTTCTGGGGTTTGACACCATAACTTGGATTTCTGATTGGAGGTTTCTGGACACCTCCCCTTGGGGTGGGACTGTAATCAAAAGTCTATTTGAACAAAAGTCCTACTTAAGAACAATTACTGTGTAAAGTTTCTCTTATTAATTGCAACATTCTGGCAATCCAATTATTCTTATGTTTTCTCTTGATCTGTTGTCCAGATCTGATGTTTTTCTTATGAGATGTTTCACATTCTGTTCTATTTTCTCATTCTTTGTAATCTGTTTTGTTATTTTTTGGTCTTTGATAACTTCACTGGCTTCCCCTTGCCCGACTCTAATTTCCAAAACATTATTTTCATCTTTAAGACTCTGTACCTCCTTTTCTAGTTGGTTAACTTTTTCTTCAAATTGTTGTTTTTCTTGGATAGTTTTAATTTTTTCTTTAGTTTTTCCTCACTGTCTCTCATTTTATTTTTTTTATTTTTTTAGTTCTATAAATTTTCTCTGGCAGGGAGCTATTTCATGTTACTCTTTGGGGTAGAAGCTTGCTTAACCAAAGTATCCCCTGAAGATGAACCTTGGTCATCCCTGTCCCCATAATATGTTTCAATGGTAGGTTTCTTTCTTTTTTGCTGTGTTTATTTGTTTGTTTGTTTTTTAATAAGAGGTATTAGTGTAAGTACCTTTAATTATGGGGTGGGGGGATGGTGCCTCTAGCTTCACCTCAGTTCTCCCCTCTGACCAAGAACTCCAAACCAAGAGTTGCCCCCTCCTGCAAATGCCTACAGCCAGCAGCATCCCTGCCCTCCTGCATCTGCACTCACCTGATGCTGGTTCCTTCTTGCCCAGGCACATGTCTCAGCAGCACAGCTGGGCCCGGCATTCCCAATCAGCCCAATCCTCAAATTCAAACTTCCACTCAACAAGCAGCCCAAGAAGTAAAAATCTGTGGTTCCTATTGAGGCCCCGGCCACAACCAGATAGCCAGATGGATCCCTCCTGGATGTTTCTACTGAGCCAGCCCCAAGGTGTTTGCACTGCAGACAGGTTAATCCCAGCCCGGAGTCTTTCTTCAGATCTTATAAGGTTGTATCTGAAGGACCCCTGTTCTGCCCCAAATCCTCTTGGTTTTTTTCTCAATCTATGTTCACCTGAGGCACAAATTTGTTTGGGAAATCAAGAAAGCCTTAATTTACCAACCTACGCTGCCATCTTTCCAGAATATGTACCTGTAGAATTTCTGCTTACCCATCAGCTACCTTCAAATCGTTTTGAGGACTCTAATCAATAAACCTACAAAGGAACTCTATAAGGCAGGGAGCAACAAGATACCTCTTAGCTCCTATAATGTTCTTGATTGCCACAAAATGTATCTGGAACAAAAGCAAAGAGGTAGGTAAACCAGAAACTACTTTCAGCCTCTATCTTAAATACTTGGTTCTAAATTCCTGCTTTATTACCATGTCTTAATCAGCAACAAAACCACAAGTCTTTGCTGCATATCCCTAACAGCAACAAATCTTTCTGATCACCATGCACATATATATGGTCATTTTCCTGATCTGGTAGAGCCAAGTTAAAAGAAGATGTGAGATTAATCTGAGTGTGGGAAGAATAATTCCATGTTAGAAATGTTTTATGTGGCTATGAACTATTTTGACCATGATGTGCTGATAGTTGTTGGTTAAGCAACTTGGTGTTTCTCCATTCTGACATAATGACCTTTCGATCACCAGATTTGGGAAATGCAACAATAATTTTTCCAAGGATGGAGATTGAATTAAGCTCTGCTTACCAACCCCAGAGTACTGACAATTGGTGGTATACTCTAAGTGGGCCTGAAAAACCATACAAAACAAATACAATATGTACCCTGTGAAACTTGAGCTGCTTCCAACAAGCAGTCTCTCTTAGCACTCAATAATTCTTTTCCTTTTTTTTTTTTTTTAACTTAGTTTGACTTCTAGGCTGTATTCTCCCCCACCCCAACTCTCTCAAAGCCACAAAGTACAAACTGATTTAAGTAGGAAATTATTCTTTCTCCCCATCCCCCACCCCACTGGTGAATGAAATATTCCCAGTTGTCCAACTCTTTGACTAAAAGATTCCTTGATATCTAAAAAGATTTATTCTTACCAAGCCTATGGCTTATAGTGATCCATATTTCCCTTTCTAAGTGCTTAGAATATATTCTAGAATCTAATCTTACAAGAATCTCTGTCACCTAAGCTTGAAGAATCCATCTTCTTTACAAAAATTGGAACAGCAGACTGCCTGGCTGTAGTGTGTTCATAATTCCTCAAAGATTGCCCAAGGCAGTTATCACCGCTCTATGATCACTTTGTTGTGTGCAAACCAATATCAATTTGTTCCCTAAAATAGTGCCATGCTTGCATCCTGACCCTCTGACTCCAACCCTGACAGGGGACCTTAACCCCTTCCTTGTCACCATTGGCTTCAAATACTTACTGTCAACCAAGACTTGATTTGAGTAAATAGTAGAAAAATAGAAGCTTTCAAAGTCCTACATTTCCAAAAGTGCTTATAGCTTTCTTCCTAATTTTCCTTTTTTTTTTTTTTTTTTTTTTTCCTTCTTTTAGAATGGTTTTAGAAAATGAAATGGTTGAAGACATCACTGCAGCTGCAGCCCTACGGTTTGGAAAAGAGACATACACATGCTCTTTGTATTGTATTTGTTTTCCAAAAGGAATGCTAAATCCATCCCCAGGCCTTTGTGAAAGGAACATGAATGGCTAAAGTGCCAGCCAGCACTGTGTGAAGGGAAAGGAGATACTTGGCCAACCAGGCTTCTGTGAATGTCTTTGTTCCTGCCCCTCTTACCCCTGAAATCAAGTGGGTCCTGATTTTGATGCTACGATCAAAGAGCAGGGAAATTCAGAATTAGAGCTCCCATTGGGAAGGCTATTTCTATCCAAGGACCCAGGAGACTTAGAAAATAAAAATGATCACTTGTCTCATGAATGGCAGCAGAAAGGATTTATATTAGTTACTTTCTTAGACCAGAAGAGCTCTATGGAGCTAGGTTGTCTTTCCCAGATCCATAGGCTACACCAGGGCATCTGGGCACTCAGATGACATTACTTACAGACCCACATTAATACAGAGACCCAAGATTGTTAACTAATCATTGCTTCTGTTTGGGATGTTTAATATCATTTAAACAAAGGTTTTAGGAAATCGAATCATCAGCTGGAGAATGGCTAAGTTATGGTATATTAATATTATGGAATATTATTGTTCTATAAGAAACAATTAGGAGGGTGATTTCAGAAAGTCCTGGAGAGATTTGCATGAACTGATACTAACTGAAGTGAGCAGAACCAGGAGAACATTGAATATAGCCATAACAAGATTTGCGATGACCAATTCTGATAGACATGGCTCTTGGTAATTCTGGCCAGTTCCAATGGTCTTACGATGGAAACAACCATCTGCACCCAGAGAGAGGACTGTGGGAATTGAGTGTGGATCACAACATAATATTTTCACTTTTTTGTTGTTTGTTTGCATTTTGTTTTCTTTCTCATTTTTCCCCTTTTTAATTTGATTTTTATTGTGCAGCATGATAATTGTGAAATATATATAGAAGAATTGCACGTGTTTAACACGTTGGATTGCTTGCCATTTAGGGGAGGAAATGCGGTAAGGGAGGGAGAAAAAAATTGAAACACAAGGTTTTACAAGGATGAATGTTGAAAATTATCCATGTATGTTTTGAAAATAAAAGTATTTTTAAAAGTTAAAAAAAATAATTTTGTAAAAATATTTTTTGATTTTCTTTTAAAACATATAAAATACCATGTTGGGATAAAGAGAAAAGAATGATTGAATGAATAAAATATCCTCTCTGCTCAATACCCTCTTCCCCACTGTCCCTCCACTTATATAATATCACTAAGTTTTTTCCTGGGGACTTTTTGAAACATAGAAACATAAACTTAGCATGAAAAGGGTCTTGGATTCCATTGAGTCAGTCCTCTCATTTGACATATGAAGAAACTAAGACACAGAGAGATTATATGACTTACCCAGTGTTAACTGTCTGAGGTCATATTTGAACTCAGGTCCTCCTGACTTCAGAGCTGATGCTCTATCCCCTGTGCCACCTAGCTGCCCCTAAAAAACACTTTATTGCTAATTGTTAACCATCATCTGAGCCTTCAGCGAGTTGTAATTTTTTGCCAGTGGAAGATCTTGCCTTAGTGTTGGATGGTGGTTGGCTGATCGAGGTGGTGATTGCTTAAGGTTGAGGTCACTATGGGAATTTTTTTAAAAATAAGAAAACAATGAATTTTGCCACATTAATTGATTCTTCCTTTCACTTGAACACCTATAGGCTATAATCTAAGGTTATTATCTGGCCTAATTTCAATATTGTTGTTTCTCCAGGAATAGAAAAGCCCAAGGAAAAGAAGAGAGATAGAGAAATAGCTGCTAGGTGGGGCAGTCAAAACACATAATAATATTTAGTAAGTTTGCTAGGTACAATTTGTGGCATCCCAAAATAATAACAGTAGTAGCATCAAAGATTTCTGATCACAGAGGACCATAGAAGACAGAATAATAATGAATAAGTTTGAAATATTGGGAGAATTAACAAAATGGGACATAAGGACATGATGTGAGTCAAGCTATTGGAAAAATGGTGTTGATGAACTTGTTGCAAGATTGCCTTAAACCTTCAATTTTTTTTAAAAAAAGCAATAACAACAACAGTTTCTTCAAAGCACAATAAAGCAAAGAGCAATAAAATGAGATATGCCCATCTCTAAACTCACATACCCACTAGTAAATATGTTGACCATATTTTCTCAAGGTATTTGGCATTATATTTGTTGTAAATTATACACATGTGCAATGTACATACTAACATATCATGTACACTATAAAATATATGCAAAACATAAAATGTCTTTATATTTAAAATGAGATAAAGAATACATAAATTCAATTTTAGAAATATGTCCTGGAGATAGGGCACATGTGAATAACTGATAATAATCAATTTCATATTAATTACTGACAGTAATATTTGTAGTCATATATACTATTAGTATAATTTAATACATTTGATAGTAGTTACTTTGATAAGTGAAACAAGCAAAGTAAGTGAATTTCTCTTTTTAGATTTTTTTCAAAATTGAAAGATATACAACATAATAACAAAGTAATAGACATAAGTCAGTGAATACAATAGCTTTTCAGCAGGAATCATGTTTTTCTCTGAATTTAGAGATTTTAGCATAGACAGAGCAAAAGCAGCAAGCAAAAGTTAATTGCCTTTGGTTTCATCTCTATGGAAAGTTTCCAGTATAAATCCATTCCTCTTTCTGTGCATGGTTCTACTTAATGGACTTTTTGTATGGTTCTGCTTAGAGCGTATGATACTTATTATATCCTTAATTTCTTAATCCTTTTTAGATATTTAGTTATGCTATTATGAATACAAGGAACTGCAAGGAGGCCAGATAGAATGGACCAAAGCATTTAGTCATAAGGCTGGAAGATAGGTTGGACCCAGGTAATAAAGGGCTTTAAATGCCAAAGAAGAATTTTATATTTGATCCTAAAAGCCATGAGGAGTCATAGGAACTTATTGAAAAGGGGAGTAATGTGGTTACACTGGTGCTTGAAAAAATGACTTTGTGAGCTGTGTGGATGATGGATTGTAGTAGGGAGAGACTTGAGACAGGAAGAACAATTAGGAGGCTGCTGTCAAAGCCATGAGGTAATCTGGGAGATAGGAAGTAAAGGAGCACAATGTGGAATTTTTCTATTAGCAGCTGCTGCTGGGACTCCCTTGGTGGCAATTAGGCTATAACTGCCTTGAGGAGCTGCCTCCTAGCAGGGAAGAAGAGGTTAGGAACCAGCACAGCAGAAAGGGGGAGAAGGAGGATTTTGGAGAATAATGGGTAAAGGGTTGGTGTTGGAGAAAAGCCCCCTGATTAGCCATCACAGGAAGGGCAGGATAAATCTCATCTTCTCATCTTCTGATTACTTGATCTATGATCAACCCTGGATGTCCATTCCACTTAAACCTTCCCAGGGGAGAGGGGCACCACATTGGAGACACAATTAGCAGCCTGAGTAAGACTAGATCTTCTCTAATGGGTCCTCTGGAATAGATTGCTTAAATGATCAGATTTCAAGGAGCCTCTCAAAGGCTCAAGATTTCCCTCTCCACACCTCCCTCCCCTCAGGGAAATCTTACCCTACCCTACAAAAATAAAAAAATAAAAAAATTGTTCTGTACTTCATTCCATTTAAATTAACATTTTGATCCACTAAAATGCAAATAGCCCTGGTAATATGTTAAACTGTAGGCTGTTATTCATTTATACTTTATGGATGAATTCATATTTTATGATGTTTGGGATTAGGGAGGAGAAGAAGGGAAAGAGAGAGAAAAGATTAGACTGTCCATCCCAAGAGATTATGGAAGGAGAGAGGGGAAGGGAACTGGTAGGTGAAGGAAAAGATTCAGCAAACTAGAATTATTCTTATATTAAGATATTGTGAACTGTGAATTGGTATGCATAGCTTTCCTGTGTGATTATCTTGATCCAGCACAGACAACAGTAGTAATTAGCAGTTTATGGTTATGAAGGATATGCAAGTTCTATGAAACAATTCTGAATATAAGTTTCATTAATCCATGGCAGTTGTGTTTGGTTCCTTTCAAAATCCTCCTAATATAAAGATGACCCAAAGCTAAATGTGAAAGTACTCGGGTACAACAGCTATCAGTCATTATCACTATATCATAATTTTAATCTTGGTTAAACTTCTCTTCTAGGGATAAAAATGCAAATTTTGTACAGATGGTTTCTTCCTGCCCCACCTTCATAAAGAATTTTGGGACATATAAAACTGCATGCAAACTAAAATTTTGTTTATAGGAGGAGATTATCCCTACTTTCTTTCCCACCAATTTTATTTGGTGGTCTGATGTGTCAAACATTTGTAAAATTCCAGCTCAGACTCTAAAGATGTACATAAATGAATTTTTTGTTTTTGTCTCTAAACCAATGCTTCTTCCAATCTTGCTTGTAGTGCTGCTGAGAGCACTGTCATCTTTCTACTGTAGTGTCTGCTTCTCTTGTAGGAAGACAAAAGTAGACTTCTCTTCCCTCTTCCCTTCTCCAAGGGAGAATTTCATTCATGTCAGGAGAGGAAGCAGGTGGTTGGTGTCAAAGATTGACCACTCTGCTTTCTTCAGAGAAAAGGGATACTGGACTAGAATTATATTTTTCTGCTCCCTTAAATATTATTAGTCTAAAATAGGTAATTGTAGGTGCAAGCTAAATACCTGATTGATAGCATTAATAGGAAAATGGCAATCCCCAAGTTTCATATTCAAGACTTGACTCTCTTCCCACCAAATCCCAGTCCACAATGAACATACATGGCAAATAGCAAAGAAATCTATTTATCCAAATTGATAGCAAAACAGAAATCAAAAAAAAGTACACATATAAGAATATATGTATCTATAAATAAAAATATGTATGTATATGTACGATAATACAGAGTGAAGAAGCTCTTTCATTGATAGTGAAGTATCTCAGATCAACTAAGAGAGTCAGATTTCACCCCAAAATATCTAGTATTATAAGTTGAGGATAGTGACTACTAGCTCCTCTCATATTGGCTTCTTCCCAGAATCTGTCTTCATTGAGATTTGGGGCTTATATAATTCTAGTCACTCAAATTTGAAAACTATGTCATCCTCAACTCCTTTCTCTCACCAACCACAAATATCTAAACAATTATCAAATCTTATACTATGTAACTCTATATGTCTTATTATGTCCTTTTCACTCATAAAGTATGAGGTATCTTATTGTAGGTATCCACCACCTTTCACCTGGACTCTTACAATAGAAGGATAACATGGGTAAGAAAAAATAAATTTCAGGAGGAAAGCGAATTTTCACTCAAAGTAGCCAAATTGGGGTTAGAAAGAGCTTCATAGAGGTAGGAGCATCTGAGTTAAACCTTAGAGAAAGTGAAGGAGAAGTCCGTTTAGTCAGTAGGATTGCCTCAGCAATCCTATAGTTTCTATCTCTACAACATCACTCCAATCTGTTCCTTTCTCAACACTTATAAATCCACCACCCTGATTCAGATCTTCATCACTTCTTGACTTGCTATTGTAATAGCATTTTAACTAGTGTTCCTACCTCAAGTCCCTCTCCACTGCAACCTCTTCTCCATCAGCTGCCAAAATGTTCTTTCCTAAAGCATAGATCTGACCAAGTCACTCTGCTAATCAAAAACTCCAGTGGCTTATTGTTAGCTCTAGTATCATGTAAACATTCTAGGCATTTAAAGTTCTTCTCAATTTCAATCTTTCCAACATTTCCAGTCTTCTTATATATTACTCCCTTCATGCACTCTGTAATTAATAAGTATTGGTGGACCTGCTGTTTTTCACCCATCATGCTCCATCTCTGTGTCTCCCATGGCTAGATTATACCCTTTCTGCACTTTTCCCTCTTGGAATGCCTGATTTCCTTCAAATAGCATCTCTTACTTCATGAAGCCTTCTCTAGTCTCCTTGACTCCTAGTGTCTTCCATGCCAAAATGGTTTTTTATTTTATTCTCTTTCCACTGGGATGAATGAAACAGACAGAGTTTCCAGGTAACTAATAACCAATTTATTAATTAGGCTAGCAAATAAGCAGTAAATTGGTGGTCAGTGGCCTCTGTTGGTAACCAAAGATAAAAGATATGGAGATTGTCAAAGACCTACATATCTTTGAAAAAGTAGGTGGGGATCAGTCCTGATTGTTAAACATCCAATGACAGAGTGAACATATTAATAAGGAGGTGGGCCAAAAGGAGGTGAGTAGCTCTTCAACTTAAGTTGGAGGGTTGGGTTTCTAGGGCCTAAGCCAAATACTTTAGGGCTAGAATTCACCTAGAATAGATTTTATTTACACTTTATTCAAAAATAAACTCTCCCAGCTGGGTGGGATCTCAACCAAGATTGAGAAAAGTGTTCCTAGAAGGTTAGAACAATCTCATAGTCTGACTGACCTACAAGGATTGAATGAAGAAGTAAAAAGATAAAAAAAAAAAACAAAAAAACTTGAATCCTAATATTAATAATCAGGTTATTAATAGTCATTTCTTTAGCATATATACATATTATATATATATATATATATATATATATATATATATATATATATATATATATATATATATATATATATATATATATATTTATGTTATCTCTTCCTTTAGAACAGAAGATTCTTGTGGTTAGAGGCTTTCACTTTTGTCCTTGTTTCCCAGTATTTAGCACAGTGCCTGGCACATGATAGGTACTTATTGAATGTTCATTGACTGATGCCCAAATTGAGCAAAGGTTCCAAATACAATTGTGTAATTTGGGCTCTGCTCCCTGCCTGTCACACTGTGAGGAAAAAAGAATGGATGTCTCCTCGTGTCCAACCTACCTTTGTTCTCTTGTTCACTAGTTGCCATTCTGTTCCACTTATAAAGTCCTTCAATTGAAGGCCTTTTCTATGAACTCTCAGTACTGCTGAAGATCAGTTACTGTGGTTATTTTCTGGTACCATGTAACACCTGAAGTCCCTCTAATAGAGAAACAGGAAAAGTAGTATCAGATATAGATGAAGGAGGAACTTTATAAACAATCAGGGAAAGGGTCCATGATTGAGAGGAAAAATGAAATCCTGTTGACCAGTTTACTGTAATTTATGTATCTAATCCCAGCTTTGCTCTCATTGCTCACTTTTCACTTGACTAAGATCAGCCATTGGCCATGAACTCACCTAGACTATTGCAATACCTTCTAGTATTAATCACTTAGTTAATCACTTCTTCTGATCTATCTTCCACATAAGTAATGTTTGGAGTACATTACAAGGCTCATGTGATTCCTTTACTCAAAAACTTTTAGTGGCTCCCCACTACCTACTAAATAAAATAGGAATTCCTGACTAGAATTCAAGACCCATCACAATCTAGCTCCAACTTTTCAATCATATTTCAAGCTATTTTCTTTTATGTTCTCTACACTTTAACCTCTTTCTGACCCTGTCTCTCCCCTAGAAAAGAAAATGTTCTTTTCCACCTCAAATTTTGAGTAGAACTTTTCCTCATTCTCCCTCATTCTCATTCTCCCCACTTTGTATACTTGCCCTTTCCCCTCTTGAGAGTCTAAGTTCCTTAAGAGCAGGATCTTTGCTAAATTCATCTGTAATACTAGCATGTTATAGGCACTTACTATTTGCTAAAAATCAAAGAAAAATATCAAAAAAACAAAACAGAGTGAAGCTAAAGGAAGAAGGAAGCAAATGCATCTATAAACTAATCATTTATTCCTAAATCATACAAAAGAAGTCACATATTGCAATGGAAACATTTATAAAATTTAAAAACATTTATGAAAACAATGTAGATCCAAGGCCAAAATGTGAAACAAACTTACTGCTCATTAGCCGCTCTCCCAGTCACCTCCCCTGGAATATATCAAATGATGGTTGGGATATCTCAGTACACTGTGGTCATTAATTATCATGGCATAAATACAGCAAGCATTGTGTATCTGTTATAAGGGCTCTGTGCTAGATACTTTGGATACAAGACAAAACCCAAACAATACTTGCCCTCAGACTTACATTTTACTGGGAAGGAAATCACCCCCACACTAATAAGTCAATCTGAGATATATTCAAAGTCAGTAATTGGAGGACAAGAAATATTAACAATTAAGTGGATGAGGAAAAGCTTGGTTTGAAATGTGACACCTGAACTGAGCATTCACTGAACTAGAGATCACAAAAGGTTGGGATGAGGAAGGAATATATCTCAAGCATAGGGGATAGATTGTGCCAAGATTCAGGGGAAGGTGGGAGATGGAAGAACAAATGGGCCATTTTACATGGAATGTAAGGTGCATAAGAGAGAATAAAATGAAGTTATTACGGAAAGATAGGATGGAGTCAAATTGTGAAGGATTTTAATTGCTAGACATTTTCCTAGCAATAATAGAAAGCATTGAAATTTGTAGAGCAAGAGGGTGACATGATCAAATTTTCTCTAGAGTCAGCAAACCTTTGACATTGATTATCTATACCAGCCTTCAGCAAATCACTTTACCTCCCTGCCTCAATTTCCTCATTTGTGAAAAAAAATGGGGTATTGGAGTAGATGGTCTCTGAGGTCCCTTTTCCTTCTAGCTCTATAAGCTTATGATCCTCTGATCTATCCTCTAGGATATCAATTTGGCAGCTTTATGGAGGACTGATTGGAGACAGGAGAGGTGAAATTGGAGGCTATTTGCAAATATTCTGGGCAAGAGATGATGTGAACATGACAAGAGGGCTACATGAGTCACAAAATGAACCAATGCTTTTGTTAAACCAATGTTTAGTTTTTCTTGGTTTTTGTTTGTTTGTTTGTTTTTTGGTTAACCTATGTAAAATAATTAAATTTCAATATAGTTGTTAAGAAAAAAGAGAAGTGGACCAATATAAAGGATATTGTGCAAGGAAAAACAAGATTTAGCAACTGATTGGATATAAGGGATAAAAGAGAATGACAAGTTAAGGATCATCCCAAGGTTATAAAGCAGAATAACTGCAAGAGTGATAGTGATTTCCCACAAATTGATTAAGTGTCTGTTCATATAACTGACTATGCCTGGTACCATTCAGGGCCATGGAGTAAGCTTAACAAATGCCTTCCAAGTGCTTGCATTGTGAAACATGGCGGCAGCACAGAAAACACCTTTCCCTGCCAAAGACCAGGAGACAATATCTGCAGTATACAGAAGCAAGTAGAAAGAGATCTATTTTCCTCTCATTGCAGGGAGAAGAGTAAGCTTTTTGCCTTGACCAGATTACAGCTCCAGGTCTTTTTTTTCCCCTTAATACCAACTGGCTCATGCCCTCTCATGCATCAGCTATTTTTGTATCTCTGCCTACACACCTGGTTTCAGCACTGGATGAGGGAAAGCACTGTCTCACTAGACCCTCAGGTATAGCTCAGGTTAATTAGGTCATACTAAAAACAGTACAGAGTATCCATCTCCGGATGACACATCCATCTTGATATATATGCTCGATATAGCAAAACTCTACTGTAGCTGCTGCTAAGGGATTTTGATTTTTAAATGGTAAAAGCTGGAAAGGAAAATTCTTCCATGACAGTGGAACTGTTCACTCTCCTTTATGTTAGATGCTTTTTATGCTTCATTGGTTTCCAGAGAGCCCCACAAACCACATTTAGTGTCCGTGGCATCAAACCACCTGCAGCTCTCCTCCTCACTTCTCTGAAGGGGATATATGGGATTAAGCTGGTTCCTGCTCAGGAAGAAGGAGGAAGAGAGCTCTTCACCCCCTAGAATGAGATACACTCATTCAAGAAAAGACTTACAAGCTCCCAACTTATCTGCTGAGCCAGATTCAGTAGGAATAGAAATCACCTATTTCCTCCTTTTTCCATACAACCTATCTGGGAGACAAAGATGCTTCCCTCAGTAAATTCTCACCTACTTATTCTTGAAGGTAGACCACAGGCCCCCAAGCCAGTTAAATCATGCAGGACCATGTCTATGCCTGCAAATGTGTGAGTGAGGCAGTCCAGCAGGGCTCTCCCACTCAGGGATTTCTGCTGAATTACATCTGGTCTAGCCTTTCTCTCCTCCTGCTCACTCCCCTTGTTTTTCATGTGAAACAATAAGAAAATCTCATTAAAATGTTTTCTATAATTTTAAACCTTAATAAAGCCAGCCCTATTTAGAAAACATTTGATTCTTTGTCTTGCATATAATGTCCTGATTCATCTGTATGCAATTCCTCCTTGTTTGTTACCATGTTGTCATGGCAACATTTTCCCTTTCAAGTACCAAGTAAATTGTTGAGGAGTACATCTTATTTTGATTATACAAACAGCATGCTCCTATAGGTAAATACTTTATTATTATCACACAAACATTTAATTTATTTTACCTACATTCCCTGGTTCAATGCAGGCAGATCCATTAAGATCCAATTTTTGAATTCTTTCCTCACAATAACATGTGAAAGATTTGCTTCTACAGAAGAGCCCTTTAATCAAATGAGAATTTGGTAGCTTTTCTTTTATATTTTCCTTTATTTCCCATTTCTCTTGTGACATAGTGATGTGATAAAAATATTAGAAAGCTTAATTACAAAAATGCTCTCCCAAGAATTCTTGCCTAGAATCTCGATGTTAGTAGTATAGCTCTCTTTTCTCACCCAGATAAAATGGAGATTTCAAAAGCAGAGATGAAAATAAAAAATGAAAAAAAAAAATGGCTACTAGGAGGTTGAACTAGGAAAAGACAGACAATCTAGTTGCTGAATTCCAGTCTATTTTATTGGTATTATTTTGACTTTAAATAGAAAAAGGGAAAGGAAGAAAGAACATGTACCTGGAAACCTTCTTTAACAATGTCCTCTCAAAAAAAAAAAAAACAAAAAAAAAACCCTCCACAACAGATGTGTACCAAGTCAACAGAAATACATAGAAAATTTATAAATATATATGTATTTATATTGTAATGTGGAAAATTTATAAATATATATGTATTTATATTGTAATGCCAGAAAAACTGAGGCAAGATAGAGATTATTTTTTTTGAGAGGGAGGGATTGTTCTGGGGGCAAAACAGGATCCATAATTGCCTCCAGGGCTGATAAGTCTCAAAATATCCAGCATCGAATATGAGTTCTCAATGAAATATATATGGCTCTAAGCTCCCGTAGACAAAGGCAGGGGGTGAAGTCCAAACTCTGCTGAGCGGGAATTTCCAAGAAGGGGACCACCAATCCAGTTCTAACAGATTGGGGGGTAGGACCATAAATTTTTCATAACTTAAGAGGAGTTAGGAGTCAGGAAGTCTGAACTCAGAGATAGAGGATACCAATTAGGTATCTGAGATAGGACATCTGGAGTTTTGGTATGTCAGAGTGGCCAGATCTCAGTCCTAATGATTAGAAAAAGGGAATTGCAACCGGGGGATTGAGGCAGAACAATTTAGTGAAACTGAGGCAGGACAATTAGGGAAACTGAAGCAGGACAATAAAAAGGAACTGTGGCACAACAATATATGATGTGGCTAATGTAGCAAATGATGTGACACCAGAAGTGCTTTAGGAGAAGCACTAAATATTGGGCTTTGGTCACGTGAAGAATTTGCAATGGCCATTTTCTTTGGCAAAATGTAGTTTTATTTTAGGAGAAGAGGTACCAGACAAAATGAAGGGATACAATATTCACCAGAAATGGAAAATGTGAAATAGAGTTGGGAGAGCACATAGCAAGGGAAGGGATTTTAATAATTAGTGATGGAAGGTGGAACCCATAATTAGCCAAGAGAAAGGAAACACCCCATGAGGTGTCAGGTTACCTTACCTGTCAGGTTAAATCCTAACATAGCTGTGGGAAGGAGAAAGACACCATAGGTATAGTGGAGTCTTCGAGAAGAGAATAGTTGGGGGGGGGGGAAGGGAGATGAAAGGAGAGACATCATGAAACATGGTTGGGGGGGGGGGGGAAGAGATCCAAAGGAGAGATACCATGTGTCTCTCATATCATGTCAGGGAAAGGTAAGAGGAAAAACTATTAGGCAGAGTGCAGTGGCGGACTGACCCAAAGGAGTGCAGCAAAGATGGCTCGGCTATAAGCAGATTTGTAGGGAAAATTTAACCTCAGGGACACGATTAGGATTTCTGACTGGACAATCTCTAAACCAAGAACTGACCTCTATCAGAGCCTTTGCCCTGCCTGCCCCAGTTCACTATTCCATCAGTGCTCCGGTTTCTTTCTACCAAATGCAGTCACCTTCTAGGACCAGGATCCACTCTAGAACAGAGTTTTGCCCCCCACTGCCTGCATAGAGACCCTATAATCTCCTTCTGACCAATTGTCTGAGCTCTTTTCTGTCGGGGTTACAAGAATTCTTGAAGCCCCTGCTGCAGATTCAGTTGTCCCTGAAACCTGGCCATTTTGCCTAATGCTTCCTGTGTTGGGCTGTGCTCTGCTCCTGCCAATCTTCTAAATTGAAGGGTTAAAAAATGGTTTCCCACTGTCTTTTTGTGGGCTCTACCTCTCCAGAATTTGTTTTGAGACATTATTTCAATTTATTTAGAGGGGAATTTGGGAGAGCTAAGATGAATCCCAGCCTTTTCTCCATCATCTTGGCTCTGCCTCTATAATTTTCCCTTTCATGTATCAGTTTTGTTTTGAGTAATGCACCATCCAGCTTCTCTTTAAATAGCTGCAGTTTAATAAAAATTTTCTAAGGATTTTGCAGTGTCTATCTGTTCATGAATATTATTTTGAGTCTTTAATAGTTCTGGAAGTGATATCTAGGTATCTTGGGAAATTAGTGGTTATTTTTAACCCAAAGAAGTCCAGAAAAAGAGGTGAAATAACCTTCCTAAAAGTCAATTCAAGTAACCCGGATTAATAGAAATCAGTAAAAAAAAAAAAAAAAAAAAAATTTTAAGCTGTTCCTAAATCCAATATTGCCTGTGTTCAGATACCACAAACAGACTATGCTAGAGGGCAAGGAAGTTTTATTTCTGGTAGCCTATGATGTCACATGCTCGTTTGGCATTTCCAGGATAAGGAAGAACCAGCAGAGATCTACTAATTTGCCTGATGGCTAGACATTATAGGAATTTGCCTGAGCTATTTGGATAAAATTGTCCAGTTCTGCAAGATATCCATGACATCATTATGCTCCAGGGATGGCCTGAGGTAAAATTGTGCAGGAGGCAAAGTTTATCTTGAAATGATAGATTGTTAATACTGGAAGGAACCTTAAAAATCATTTAGTTGATCAATCATCAATCAATAGTCAAGCAGCAATCATTTACTAAGTGCCTACTTTGTACCTGCATGCCTTTCTGCCTTCCTCTTCAAACCCTCCTTTCTCTGTCACTCTTCCCTCTATCCACAAGGGAATCATAATCTTTCTTACATGTGGATGCTCTGTCCAAAAGAAAATAAATTTGAATCCTTGAAACTTTGCAAGCTATCCTGGGGTTCACAGCTAGATCTCTTTCCTCTTTCCTACTAATTTATTTTATTATTTAAAAAAAAAAAAAACCACAAAACAACTGGGGCTATTAACTCTTTTGCCCCAAGTATTTCTTAAATTACAGCATTAAAAACAAACAAGTTTTGATAAAGTCAACTCAATTCAAATGGAGCTACTTGAGTAGGTCTTAAACCCAAATCACTCTGGCTTCCCCAGATTAAACAGCAATAATCCCACCCCAAGTCTTATTTGGTCATTGTTTGGATTTTGATGCCTCAGAGTGAGTGTAAATAGCAAATGTTTCTGTTTTAGCCCCGTCTTTCCTTCCAAGATTGTTGTTTGTTTGTTTGTTTTTTAAACCAAGATAAAAGAGATCATTTTTAGCCTCACTTTTTACCTACTCTTAATCTCAGAGATATAGTTTCAGAAAATGGAGACCTGGGAAAGACAATCTAGAAAAGATCAACATCGCTTCCTAGGCATCTAAGGCCATCTCCAGTCATTGTGATTTATATCTTGCCACTGCTCAAGATGTATCTCCAGAGGAGAGACTGATGACTTTGTCCAGACTTTCCTCATTTAAATCTACTTCATGTTCAAGACAAGATTTTACCTCCTTGATGTCGTTGATACTCTTATAGCAAGGGAAGATAAAGCAACAACTCTGTGTCTTGTAACCTTCATTTTGAAGAATCCTTAATGCTTCTCCCTCACCTGATAGATGCCCTATTTTGAATTCTGTTCAATGGCATCTTCTTTTTCTATCCCTCAGTGCCCCATTTCCCATAAATCCTAAACTCATGTTCCATCAAAGAGACTCCAATAATCTTCTTATTAGAGGTCTGGTAGAGGTCTCTTTACTGTTTGTGGTCTGAGAACTCTTCCTTTTCCTCATTATCAAAACCTATTCTCATATTCTTAATTCACGCTAAAATAGAGATTGTCAACCTTTCAGTATATGGAAATTTCAATCCCATCCACCCCGCCTAACCTCATGTTCACAAGACCAATGACTGTATTAGCAAACCAGAATATATATTAATAAAAACCATTGTGAATAGAGGAAAAATTTGAGATGAATTTACATTTTAATAATACAGGAGGGATATGCTGGTAAATGTTTATTAACCATCTCTCTACACAGCAGGATACATTTAAATTTAATCTGCATTATTAACTTTTTTCTCTATCACTTTCTTAAGTCTTGGCTTTCAACAAAATGAGAACTCAAGTCCTGATTTGCAGCACTTGATAATTTCAGGAGTAGCCAGGTAGGCATTGGGACAGAAAGCCTGAATCTCTGTTAACAATCTGGAAGCATCCCTAAGGGGCAAGCAGGGAAGAGAATGGAAAGGATTATAAATAGACCTTTTTGATTTTGTTTAGGCCTTTTGTTCTTAAGTGGTTCTTTTGTTCAAGTGGACTTTTGATTACAGTTCTTGCTCAGGTGGAAGTCTCTAGAAATCCCACTTTTACTGCATCCAAAAAAGCCAAATTATAATGTCAAATTCGAGGTTTTATTTTCCCCATAAAAGAACTGCTTATATGAATGGATGTCCATCAATTGGAGAATGGTTGGGTAAACTATGGTATATGAATGTTATGGAATATTATTGTTCTATAAGAAATGACCAACAGGAGAAATACAGAGAGGCTTGGAGATACTTACATCAACTGATGCTGAGTGAAACGAGCAGAACCAGAAGATCATTATACACTTCAACAATGATACTGTACGAGGATGTATGCTGATGGAAGTGGATTTCTTCAACATAGAGAAGAGCTAATCCTATTCCAATTGATTAATGATGGAAAGAACCAGCTACATCCAGAAAAGGAACAATGGGAAATGAATGTAAACTGTTATTTTTACCTTCTGAATCCAATTCTTCCTGTGCAACAAAAAATTCGGTTCTACACACATATATTGTATCTAAATTATACTGTAATATATTTAACATATATAAGACTGCTTGCCATCTGGGGGAGGGGTTTGGGGGAGGAAGGGAAAAAATCTGAATAGAAGTAAGTGCAAGGGATAATGTTGTAAAAAATTACCCATGCATATGTACTGTCAAAAAATGTTATAATTATAAAATAAAATAAAATAAAAAAAAAAAAAATAAAAAAAAAAAAAAAAAAAAAAAAAAAGAACTGCTTATACAATCAATAAATTAGAGATCTATTAGATCCAGAGATGCAAAAATTCTCTATGAATTTAGCCCACCAGTCAATGGTATAATCCCATCTTATGGCATCTTCCTTGTTAATTGCTAAATTTCCCTTGCTAAAAATTGTTATGGATTTAGCCTGCTCTTAGGAAAATAATGAATTTGTACCTTGATTTGAAGGATGTTTAAGCCTATAAATTATTTTGAAATGACCAGCTCATAACCCTAATATACTTTTGTGGTATCACCCTGTACCCCATCATTTTGGTGAGTAACCCCATCATTTTGGTAGCCTGATATAGGAAGAGTCTTACTATACCTCATAACCTCAACATTTTGGTGGTCCTATATAAGGGAACTACAACAAGTCTTTCTAAGCGGGCTCTAGTCCACCCCTGAACAAATGAATTTCAGTGATTAAAAAAAAAGTTTTTTAAAGATACTTCAGCATAATAGATGTAGAAATATGTTTAGAAGAATTGCACATATTTAACCTATATTAGATTGCTTGCTGTCTAGGGGAGGGGAGAGGGAGGGAGAGAGGAAGAAAAATTTGGAACACAAGGTTTTACAAAGGTGAATGTTGAAAACTTTCTTTGCATATATTTTGAAAAATAAAAAGCTATTAGTATTTTTTTTAATTCCTCCTCAATCTATGTAGGGAACAGGGCTCTATAGTTTATATTTAGACGTCATTGCAAGTTTAAAGTTCCCTAAGGAAGCTGATGGTGTCAGCACAAATATGAACATAGAATCACAAAATTCTGAGAACTGGAAGGGATCTCAATAACTAGTTAGCCAATCCTATACCCAGGATTCCTACTCTAACCTACCCAACAAGTAGTCATCACTGCACATGCTCTCAAATAAATGATTTGGCAAATATCTTGGGCATAATAGCATTGATTGATACCAGCTCCAATCTGTTCAAAGTGTTAGTAGGATACTAAGGCAATCATTTAGGGTACCTTATCTAAATGTTGAAGTTGGGAAAAGGAATCCCAAAAGTTTGGGGTCACAGACCAGTGTCGCAAAGTGTCTCCAAAAAATCTGCAACTTTAGCAACGTTGCTGGATACAAAATAAATCCACATAAATCCTCAGCAGTTTTATACATCACCAACAAAATTTAACAGCAAGAGATACAAAGAGAAATTCCATTTAAAACAACTGTCGAGAGTATAAAATATTTGGGAATCCATCTACCAAAGAAAAGTCAGGAATTATATGAGTAAAATTACAAAACACTTGCCACAAAAAAATCTGCAGGCTTGAACCCATTTCTGAGTCAAGGGGCAAAGTTTATTTGTAATAGTAACTCCATTACAAGTGGGCTAAATTCCAAAAGAAATTAGCAAAGAGAGAAGAGACTCTTTTATCCAGCTTTCTATCACTGACATGCTAATTCTATGGCCCAGAAGAGTGGTCTCCGAAATTTGGTTATCACTGACCAGATTATCAGTCAGCAATGAATTGAGGAGTGGTTTATTCCAAATCAGACAAGGATTCTAGGAGACATCAGCCAGATTTAGGATTTACTAACTTATTGTTAGAATAGAAGCCCCCTTAAAATCAGAGGACCACAAAATCATATATTACAATATAAACACTGACAATTCATGCTTCTTGTATGGATATTTATAGAAAGATAGAAGATAATATTGATAGAAAACACATCTGGAACATTGACTCCTTCAGTTCAAAATGTAGAAATCTTTGACTTTCCCCCTGAAACACTAATATGTTCTCAGTCTCTTTCAATAAAATCAGAAGTCAGCTCTCTCAGACATGGAAAACTACATGATATAATGTGTAATCAATGGCCACAATTAAGAGATTCAGAGTCTACCTCAGAATCCAGTCTCATCTGTAGAGGTGATTCTGAGGAAGACTAGAGAGATCTGAAGAAGGTACACTGCTAGACATTAAACAAATGGGCCATAGCACCATGCCACAAGTTCAGGAGGCCTTGAAATACTGATTAAGCAATCAATAATTTGCAGTATTGATTTCTGCAGTGGATAATACCAAAATCCCATGGCAGAGAAGTTAGACTTCATCTGCACAAAAGAATTATAACATTTTGAACATGCATTTTAAGGATTCTAGGAGACATCAGCCATATTTCTACAGCTTTTGAGGAAGGTTGTGGGAGAATGATCTGGAAGTTTTGGGATGGGATTATTTCATTGTCTTGAAAAAAGCTTGGGAAAACATGAGGAAAGGGTAATCAAAGAATAAACTCAGGCAAGAAGTTGTACTGAAATTGCTGATTAGAAAGTCCCATTTTTGCAGAGACTCTATTAAGTATGTGGGTCATGTAACATCCCAGCAGGGATTGAATTATGATCCAGAGAAGAGAGAAGTAGCTGGCCACATTCAAAGAACTTCTCTGAACTAAATACTGTTCTGAGACTTACTGGCTATAATAAAAAAATTATAAAATATGTTATCACTGTTGTTTTTTTTTTTTTAATTTGAGTAATATTTTACTTTTCCCCAATTACAAATGTAAATGTTCTTTTTTTTTTTTTAACTTTGAGTTCCAAATTATCTCCCTCTCCTCCTCTCCCTCCCATCCTGAGGTATAGGTCATACGTGTTATCTCCTCCTCCATATATAATGGGAAGAACTAAAATCCAAAGGTCAAAAAAGGCCAAACAGTTTTCATTCCTTTTTCAGCATTTGAATATCATTGATAAGAAATGAGAACAAGCTTTTAAAGATTATTGCAGTTTCAAGAAAGCCCTTTATTCTGCATTCAAGTGCTAACCTGGAAGTTTTGGAAAGAATCCTATGCCAAAAAAATTGATTAGCAGAAACCAGTTGCATTTGTCAGTACAGTGAGATTTGGTATATTATATACATACTTGAGTTCCTGGCTTTAAAGTGGGTCATTGCTAAAAAGTTCAAAGACATATATATATATATGGAACTAAATTTAAAGTATGAAAGGAAAATCCACTCTAGAGATGTGAGACAAGTATTTCTACGTATGTGGCTTCCCTTACCAGGACCCACTCTGATTAAGGTAGAGACTTTGAAGGTAAAATACTTATGGAGATATTGGCTTTGACAGGAATACAGAAAGCAAGGGTCATACATTACTTGACACTTTCAGACCTACAAACAAACATTTCAGTTATATACTGCTCAAAAAGCCTGAGCAAACCTTTCTTTTTATCTCCTGTGCTTTATAGAATGCCTGGTACATAGTAGTGCTTAATAATAATTATTGATTGACTGACTAAAGTTAGTTTGTGACCCTTATACATGATGCTATTAAGAAAGATTCAAGACTTACTTGCCAATGTTTGGGCAAGAGCTATTTCTTCCTATTGATGTGTATTTTAGAGTCTCAAAAGGTAGAGAAGACAGAGACTGACAACAAATATGTCTCTCAGCTATAAATGAGAAGAGGCTTATAACTCAAGTAGCTTCAACTCAAGTTCAAATTTGATAGAATAAATGTTAAGATAATGATCAAGTTTATAGCTTTCTTCATGCTGAAGGCAATAGAGTTATTTGAAATCTTGGTGTTCAGGGGACAAACAAGACAGCAGACTGACCAAAAGCCCATCAAAAACCATCCTGGAACAAGTAATTGAAGATCTGGGCAATTTATCAGTTTGCAAGATAATCCTGGAAGTCAAGGACTGGTCAACACAATACATCACAACCACTGATTTACCTATTAAAAAATAAATTAAGAATCTCTCATAAGCAACAGGAAAGGATTAATAGAGAATCACTCAAGAGGACTTTAGAGCTAAGGCTTCTCATAAGCTGCAGAGACTCTTCAAAGCTGAATAATAGGTCAAAAGATCATAATTCAGATGAGAAGAAATTGGGTATTGGTTCTTGTTATAGGGTCAGGGAAAACAACCAAATCTGTCCTGAGTTCCAGGGAGGAGGGAGAAAGAATAAAAGTTCCTTTCTTGCCTAATACTCCTAAAAGATACCTAGAGAACAGGGGGAAATCTGTCCAGCCAGGCAACAGCGATGATCTACTGGATCCATCTTTAAATTAGACATGCAACCCACGGAGCATGGCAATGCTAACCAATGATCTGGGCCAGAAACTTATTATTACAGTCTTGTGGAGAAATCTAGTGAACAAAGCCTAGAGAAAGCAATAGTCAGTCTGAGACTTTGTAAATAAAAAGATATAATAATAAAAGAGTATACTGGATGTATATGCATGCAATTTATGTACAATATCACTTAGCACAGTTCTATCATGTGATCCTACATGTTTTGTGTCCTTAACTTAATTAACTATTGTCATAAATGCTATTGTGTTATATACAACATATATGTTGTATATATATTAGAGAGTATATATTATATTCATCATATATACTAGTTATATATGTAACTAATTATGGGTAACTAGTGTATGCCCATATGAAGTTCTAATATAAACACTATGTATTGCATACCTACCTGTTCATTGTACAAGACAGTTGAATGGATCTGTCAATTTATGTTGCATGCTCCCAGGTAATTTGCTGGGACTTCAAATTCTTTACATAATAAGACAATTTTTTCATTGGTCAAAATATAGCAACAGAACTTTGAAAAGAATTAATGTTAGCAGAGTAAACAAAACTAATCTTACCTCCTCAGCTTATTTTTAGTTTTGCCTCAAATTTATTTGCAGTGAGCCACAATGGGTTTTGAAAGTGTCAAAGAATAACTAACCCTAAATTAAATAGTTATCTCTAGCAAAAGGCCTTGATATTTGCTCAGACCTACGGGTAGAAAAATAAAGGCCTAATCTTAATCCAAGGAGCTCTCTCTGAGTGTTCAATATAGTTTTATATATATATATTTCAGATAGATGGATAATGAGCTACTCTTAACATTGAATAAAAGAAAGAAGGTATTTTCGCTTAGATATAGGAGATTGCAGTGCTTTCAACATCCTAAGCCTTTAGGTAGACCTGAAGCAAAAGCCTATCTTTTCTGCACTAATATTTTTCCAACATATGACTGTAAAAAGAAGGTAGATCATTGATGTGGCAATAATGGATAGTCTGTCTATTCTATTATTGTCCACAAAATTTCAAGATAACTACAGAAAGGTCCCCAGAATTGAGTAATCACTCTATGAAGGATTTATGGGACAACAAGATAAGGGTTATACAAAATGAACTGACATTGGTAAAATGTGATCCGCATTGTTGGAAAGAATAGCTACATTTATGATTCCTAAGATTAAAGATGCATTAGAGTATCAGTGGATTTTTCCAGTAATGTCAAATAGCTGTAAATCCTGGAACACTACTGTCATTAAAGAATTTTAAATTATGGGTAACTCAAAGGGCAATGTTCACATATATGGTGGACATAAATAGGTAGCAATACATTAACAACAATGAGCACAAAAATCAGTGTAGAAGTTATGCAGAGAAACAGTAAAGTTTGTTCCTGGAGATAATAGAATAAGCTAGAAAGTTTTGCATCTTATAGCTATACATAATAAAGATAGAAATTAAGGCAAGTCAGTAAGGAAAAATAATCTTGCTTCTTTTAAGCACTTTTGGTTCTGAATAGAAATTCATTTGCATGCCAATCAAGAGATGATTTGGGGAATTTCTAACCTTAAACTAGATAGTTATCTGAAACAAAGAAGTATGATTTCATTTCTAGATGTAGAAGTTAAAAGAAAAGACTTAAATTTAACCTAACGGATAATCTATTGGATTTTGTTAGCTGAGAGTGAGTGGGAGTTTACAGCCTCTGACTCTATTTCTGAAATAGCAGTTTGCCCATATTAAGGACATTTTTTTCTAGTCACTATATCTGTGTAGACTTGAGCTAAGACAGCAAAAAAGTGGCTTTGAAGAATAAAGTCCAGAATCTGGTAATAGGAAACAATTCCCAGCAATGATTAAATGATCAGAAAAGGAACACACTCAATAGAAAGCAGAGGAGAGCAAAAAGAATGGGAAGCAGCAAAGACACAATACAAGGTAATCCCCAGGTTTCAGTCCAACAGAAATGGCAACTGAACTAAGCATCACTATGACATACTGGCAGAGGTATGAATTTCTCCTCCATGTGCATGTCCTGGACACATATATTATATACCTACATGCTCCTGTGCAAGATCCCTAGGCACATCCCTCTTCCCAGTATTGGGAGGATATACCCCAAGTATGTCAGGGAAATTTTCCATTACCAACAGGCTTCAAACCCATTTGTGAGTCTCCTCAAAGCATATAAAAACTTCCCCTGGCATAATGGACAGGTGAAAACAACTTGTTTAATGGCTGAAGCAGCAGGTGCTATGGAACACTTGGATCTTGGTTAGACATCTGCCTCCTGAACCACTGCCAGTCATCTTGATTTTTGTCTTGCCACCGGACTTTGATGTGTCTAGAAGAGAAAACAAGGTTCACAACTTTGTGCAATTTTGGGTGCCAGTTCACACACGTCAAGACTTCCCTCATATCCACTATTTTACCCCAACATCATGTTAGTCCTCTTCAAAAACAAAGGACAACTATCCTATTTTATTAAATTTCTTTGTTCTGAATTAAGTATGTCCTCTGTTTTACAACTAAAAAACAAGCATATCACGGTGGCTCATAAACTGTGATTTTGCTAGTTTTTTTCCCTCCAAAAATGACCTTGTATTCATTTATATATATTCTATATTTACTCATATACATTTTATATGTGTTGTAACCCTCATTAGAATACAGTTTACATAAGAGCAGTGCTTTCAACATCCTAAGCCTTCAGGTTGACCTGAAGCAAAAGCTTATCTTTTTGACACTAATATTTTTCCCGACATATTTCTGGACATTTTTGTGAACAATTTTGTGGATAATAATAGAATAGACAGACTATCCACTATTGCCACATTTTGCTTTTGTTTTTATAACCTTAGCATTTAACACTGGGCCTGAAACACAATAGTTGATTAATTAATGCTTGTTGATTTATCCAGGTTTATTTATACCATTAGGGCCTCAAAACTATTTCTGGCATTCAGCCCATCTCTCTCTAAATGAAAAGGATATAATTGCTACCATTAAGTGTGATTAGTAGCACTAATTGACAGTAACTAACACTGATTTTACCCTTTGGTAAGATGAAAGGGACAGCACAAGGAAATTGCTAGCAAATTTGGTGAAGCTCATAGACTAAGTTAAAGGTACAAACAGTAGGCTTGTTGAGTTCAGGATACATCAGTTATTTCTGTTTTTCAAATTAGTTGGACAAGAGATATTCTTCATACAGGAATGGAACTTCAAAACAGAAGGAACAAAAGGATTTACTTATGGCTAACCATGCTGAAACAATCCCCAAAACAAAGGGGCATTGTCTGGTAGGCATTATAGATAGTACAGAAAATAAGTCAAAATACTAGCTAAGAAGAATAGGAAAAGAGTCAAACTTGATCAGAAAACTAGCAACTAGTTTTGGTAAATCTTAACAAACAAAAAAAAATTATTTATTTGTTTATTTTTAAAAAAAAACTTTTTATTTTCAAAACAGATGCACAGATACTTTTTCAACATTGACCTTTGTATAGCCTTATGTTTCAGATTTTCCCCTGCTTCCCCCTCTCCTCTTCCCTAGATGCCAAACAACCTAAAATGTGTTATACATGTTAAAATACATGTTAAATCTAATGTGTAAACATGTTTATACAATTCTCTTGTTGCACAAGAAAAATCAGATCAAAAGGGAAAGAAAATGGAAAGAAAACAAAACACAAACAAACAACAAAAAGAGTGAGAATGTTATGTCAAAACAATTTTTTTTTTTTTTAAATGGAGCAGGAGAAAGGATAAAACATCCTAGGCCCACAAGCCACAGACACCTGCTAGAAAGAGTTAAGGGAGGCAAATACAAAAATAGTGTAGGGAAACCTGAACCCTAGAGAAAGGCTCTTTGGGATCTAGTTTGGTAAAGATTTTCTATACTAAGGGGCCAGAAAATAAGCTGAGACATGGGAAAGCAAAAGTCACTGGCATAAAAACTAGAAACAAGGAGATGCCTATCAATTTGAGGACTGGATTAACAAGTGGTGGTACATAAATAAAACAGAATATTACTGTGTTATAAGGCACTATGAACACGATGAATTCAGAGAAGCACAGGAAAACTTAAATGAACTGATGCAATGAGAAATAAGCAGAATGCAGAAAACAATATACAGAGATTACAACAATGCAAATATAAAAAACAACAGGAACAAAACAAATGAAATTGAATACGGTGCAATCATAATATCAAAGAAGAGATAAGAGTAGATATCTCTGCTTTATAGAGGTAAGGGAATATAAGATCCATTTTAAAATATTTTAATTTTTTTGCTGACCTATTTTTTTCCCTCTGTTTTATTTTTTGTTATGGAAGGAAGAGGAAAGGAGAGAGATGTGTTGAGAAATATAAGAACAACAGATACCAACAAAATATATGAATTCCCCCCCCCAAAAAAAAAAAAAACACAACTCAATTGGGTAACAATTTCAGTAGAACCTAAATCAGAAGGTATTATCTGGTGGCCCATATCCAGACCACAAGCAACCTTATCCTAGGGAGAGGATTCCAGGAAGATGGCTCAATAGGTCAGAAAATTCCAAGCTCTCCAAATTTTCCCCACAAAAAAAAAAGACAAAATCATACCTCAGGGCAAATATCTCCAGGCTAGTTCTGCAGAAATAGCAAGCTGTAAGCCCTGGGCTTATTGAACTGAGAGAGAGTTTCTGCCCAGGTCACAGGATTTTCACTTCCCAGACAGTCTGGATAGTCAGGCATCTGAGTCAGGGAGAATGGAGAAAACCTCTGTTGATAAGGTTAAGTTTATCAACTAGGCTCAGATGAGCTGCCCAGAAGGCCCTGGGAGAGAAGGAAACCTAGCAGGCAAAAGCAGTGGGGCAGGGATGCTGCCTGCAGCAGGAGGGTGGAGTTCTTAGCTTTGGGTTCCAGGACAAAGGGGAAAACTAAAGGAGGACTCAAGACCAGAGGCACCACACTCCCATCCCTACCCATCCCCACTCCAGGACTTGAAGTGATCATACCATCAATATGCTACAAAATGCACAAAGGAGAAAGAACCCAGCATGGAAAGTTACTACGGGAATAGGGAAAATCCAGGCTCATTTTCAGAGGAGAATACTGAAATTTTTAAAAAGCTTGTCCCACCCTAAAAATTAAACATCAAATGGTCATGTGCCCAAAAACAATTCATAAAACTTAAAAAAAAAAAAAAAAAACTTTCAAAATCCAATTTGAGAGATTGAGGGGAAAAAAAAAAGAATCCAAGAAAAACAAGATTATGTGAAAAAAGTCAACCAACTAGTCTTAAAAGAGGATACAGAATTTTAAGGAAGAAAATGACTCCTTCAAAAATAGAATTGGTGAGGGGAAGCCAGAAAAGTTATGAAAGATTAATAAATAATAAAACAAAATATAAAGAGTGAAAAAAATAAAAGAATATAACATCTTATGAGAAAAACAACATATCTAGAAAACAGATCGAGAAAAAAAAAAGAATGTTAATATAGTAATATAACAAATAAAGAAAATTGTCCCCTAGTGTTTCAACAAGAGGAAAAAGTAGAAATAGAAAAAAACACTGATCACCACCTGAAGAAGATCCTATGAGGAAATCCTACAGGAAAAATTAAGTATAATCCTGAATGGGGGGGAAAAAAAGACAATCAATTAATTAATTGTCAGGCTTTCAGAATTTTGTTACAAAAAGACCTAAACTTAATAGAAAATTTGACATACAAGATCCAAAAGAAATATCAGGTAAACATCAAAGATTAATTTCAAGGTTCTCAATAAGGACAAACTGCTTATGCTTTATATTTGAAAATGTAAACTATGTGTCTAAGATCATTATTAGTAAGTGGCTAGTTCAAAAGAAAAATTGGAGTAGAGCTGAATATGATGTGTTTCTACTTACTAATATTTTAAATTCTCCATTTACATGTAAAAAGATCTTCCAACTTCATTGTTATACTATTTTGAGATATATGTATGTGATTACAGATATCTATATATCTCTATATGTATGTATGCATATATGCACATGTGTATATTTGTATGACTACCTATACATGCATATATGTTTAATTATATTCTGCTTAGGGGTGGTAGAAGAATGAAAAGGAAAAAAAAGAATAAAGTAAAAAGTACACATGGGGAACAAAAGAAAGCCTATAAGGAAATAAAGAAAAGATAGAAAGTTCTGAATACAATGTATAGTATTTATTATATGTTTTCTTCAAATGGAAATTTATTGTTTCATATTTTGAATCCTCTCATGTTTTGTTATGCATATGACAATTTTTTTTTCTTTTTTTTTTCTATGTTGTATTTAAGTTTTAAATAAATAAATACATTAAAAAAAAAAAAAACTATTCCAGATACTTGTATAGCCTCAGTCAGTTATAGTCTGGCTCTGGGCAGAATTTCTATCACAGATTGCCTCTAATGTAATTTCTCTTCACATGTCTCTTTCAGAAGTTCTCTGCAGACTTACATCAACTGATGCTGAGTGAAATGAATAGAACCAGAAGATTGCTGTACACTTCAATGCTGTATGAAGATGTATTCTGATGGAAGTGGATATCTTCAACATAGAGAAGATCCAACCCACTTCCAGTTGATCAATGATGGACAGAAATAAATACACCCAGAGAAGGAACACTGGGAAGTGAATGTAAATTGTTAGCACTACTGTCTATCTACCCAGGTTACTTATACCTTCGGAATCTAATACTTAATGTGCAACAAGAAAATGGTATCTACACACATATATTGTATCTAGGTTTTATTGTAACACATGTAAAATGTATGGGATTGCCTGTCATCGGGGGGAGGGAATGGAGGGAGGGAGGGGATAATTTGGAAAAATGAATACAAGGGATAATATTATAAAAAAAAATTACTCATGCATATATACTGTGAAAAAAAAATTCTAAATAAAAAAAAGAAGTTCTCTGCAATATAGACCTTAAAACTACCTTTATAGCTCCCAGCATATGACAGTGATCCTCATTGACCTTTACAGTTTTCCACTAATTTTCCCCAATGTTTCATGTAGTTCTCTTCAGTCTGCAGTTCTTTAGAACATGGAAACTTTCTACTACTCCCCATGGAGTAGCAGAAGTAGTACAATGGGAGCTCCCATTGTAATTCCCCTGGACAATATGTCAGTGTCCAAGTGAAGCCTGTTTGTAGCTGTGGGGTATTCTGCAGAAAGCCTTTTCTAGGTAGAGTACTGCCCCAGCACCCAGAGGTTTCTCCCTTATACTATACTCCTGCCAATCTCTGACTTCATAGAAAATAGTCTAAGTGATCAGGAGCATTCCATCATGGTCATCTTCCAAGAGAATCTTCTCTGGTACCCAATTAAGATGAGGTAAATTTCATGTGTTCTTTTCCCCTCAGTTTCTTCTTGCACAAGATCCAAATGATGCTTTTTTTTTTTTTTTTTTTTTTTTTTTGCTTCTTATTGATGCTTGGTGGGGAAAGAAAATAAAAAGGGAACTGGTTGAATTTAAAACATTTAGTCTCAGTTTTCCCAGTCCTCCTTAATTTTAGTGTCTTCCCTTGAGATTATTCCCATTTTATCTTGTATATTTCTTGTCTGAACATAGTTGTTTGCATGCCATTTACCCATTAGACTGTGAACTCCTTGAGGGCAGGGACCAATTTATTATTTAGCATTCCTATGTTCAGTACTTAGCAAAGTGCCTGACATATAATAAGCAGTTAATAAATAAATACTAGTTGAAAGACAGTTAAACATAGGATCCTAGGATTAAAAGGTACAAGGCTTCTTTGAAGGGATAGAATAAATCTATAAATCTAGAATTGAAAGGAATCTCAGAAGTCATCTAATCCAATCCCTTCATTTTACAGATGTAAAACTGAGGCTTAGTGGGGTAAAATGACTTGCCCAAGGTCATAATTGTTGTGTTAGAAGTGAGATTTGAACCCACCCAGGTCCTTAACTTCTAATCCTATATCCCTTCAATTGTACCACAAAGCATGACCTCTCCATCTCTATTTTTATAGATGAGGTATAAGACTGGCCCAAGAAACAGTAGTGGCAGAATTTGAATCCAGGTTCTCTAACTCCAAATCTTTTTGTGTATAAATCAAAACTCCAGCAGATTTTAAATGAAGAAAGTCTCCTGGCAAAGGCCATAAACCTTATCATGCATAGAAGTAACAAGCCAAATCTTTCCTACCTGACATATTAGCCTGCTGTCCAAATGAAAATATACTAATGGACATTGAGACTATCAACAGATCCTTTTTACTTTCACATGGACAGTCAGTCCTCTTCTCTGATTGTAATTCCTACTTCCTTTGTATTTTTGTCATGTGTTACAATATTTATGGTGCATTGAACTTATTGATCTGCTTAAGGTTTAACATTCATGCATTTTTAAGTAATTTGTTCTTCCAAACTTTGAAAAAATGATCTGCTTCTACAATTGAGGTGCCCAACAACAAAAGGCAATAAGGAGTAAGAGGGGGAAAATCAGCTTTTCTTCTGAGTACAATAAAAACTGTCTCTCTCAAGACCAGTTTTCTAGAATCTCAAGTGTCCAGAATGACTCCAGACTTGGAAGCAAGGATGCATAAAAATGAAGTTTTTCTTTGGGTGTGAAGGAATGACATCACAGGCAGAAGAAGAGAGCAAATTATGACAGTTGCACTATAATTGACTGGTTGACCAACTATTAAAGCTTAATTGCTTGGTGATGTCTATGTAATCCAGGTTCTCTCAATATTCTAAACTCACATAAATTAGATAAAATCTGAGGAATTGACTCCAAAATGATTTTTTTTATGTTCGTTCATAACCCACCTGGAGGATTCTAAGTCTACTATTGTAACTAATGTTTAGGTCACACCTAAATTTCCCCAAGATATGTGTAACAGGAGCCCAGCTCCCATAAAAGTATTCAATGTAACATGCATATAAGTAAGAAATCACAATAATTTATTTCAATCAATCACTCAACAACAAACCAACCAACAAATTTTAAATATCTGTGGTAGGTCAAGCACTATGCCAGGTGCAGGGGATACAAGTCCAAAAGATAAAACAATTCCTACTCTCAAAGATAAAACAATTCCAAAAGTTAAAACAGTTCACACAATTGAAAACACAAAACACAAGGAATTCATAGGAGCCCACAGAAAGATAGGAAAAGGCAGAAAATATTTAAATAGCTCATCTGTTCTCCTCAGAAGAGAACTGAACTTTGGATACTTGTAGGGCAGCCCTTTTACATTCCAATGAATCTCCCTTCCTCTAGAATAAGGCATAATCATCTCTCACTTAAAGTCCCACTCTTTAAATTAGACTTCTCATAAAAGCTAAACATACTTTAGGAGTAGCCTAAAGTACTGTCTGGAGAACTCATAAGAGTAAGAGGAAAGGGCAGCTAGGTCCAGATTCCTTGGCTCTCCCCAATCTAGTTTGGGCAGGAGGCCGAGGAGGAGAGGGAGGGATTAAGAAGGAACAGATAACTGCTCATAAAAATAAATAAAATTTCAAATTAGTTTCAACAGCAGCAGCAGCAATCGTGTACCAAGAAACAGACATTGACAGAAAAGAAAATGGAACCAGGACAAAGACAAAGACAAATTCTTCAATCTTGGAACCTCAGATGCCTGCACTTAGACTAACTAAGACTAGTTTTTGAAGATGGAGACATAGAACAATCCTATTGTGTGAGCAGTTAACCAGGCCAGGATAATTGATTCGATGGAATGGATAGATATTTCCTAATAAGTTATAAGAGCAAATAAGATATGAGAAGGATGGATATAATCCATTGGGCAAACATAACAGAGTATTAATAACAAACATTTATTAAAGACTCTTGTTCTAGGCACTGAACCAATAATTACACATCTACCTGATAGTCCCTGTCCTCAAGAAAGTTATATTCTCCCCAGGAGGCTACAGCATGTACATATTTAGCAAATACATGGTAAAATGTAGGCTTCTTAAGGGCAGAAACTTTCAATTTTTTTCTTCATAGACCAACTTCAAGAACATAGTAGGTATTTTGGAATTACTGTGTTAAATATATTATACATTTAAAAACTGAGAGATTTATGGTTTCATATACAATTTGTCAAGGTCTCTTTTAGCTCTAAAATTTATGACCTATGATTCTCTTTTTTTAATTCTTTGCATATCAAATGATGATATTTGTTGATGTTTGTGAAGTTCATAATTTTTTAAAAAGAAAAAAAAAACAAAGCAAAGAGCAGTATAAGGAACAGAGGGGGACTCTGACAAGCAGAGCAGTATTAGAATCATTGTTTTAAATTTAATATTGCTGCACTTTGAAAAGAATATGCACATAATAAGAGATTCACAATATAATACAAATTCTTTTTTTTTTTTTTTTTGTTCTTCCTTGAATGTTTGCCAAATCATAACAAAAGAAAAGGGGAGAGAAGAACACGGTCAGTATTTAATAAATGCTTGTTTGCTTGATAATTTCAGGATGGAGAAAACACAAACTTTGAGGACAAGGGAAGGCTTCAAAAATGGTGGTACCTAAACTGAGCTTTGATGGAAGTGAGACACTTTTCCAGACAAGAAGTATATGAGTAGTGGTGTGCAGGAGCCAGCTCAGAGAAGTTTTTGAAACTGTTGTTAGATTTTTAGTTTGAGCATTTATATCTTGGAAATTGACAAATTTACAAATCAGGGCTTAATTTTTTGTTCTTGTTGATTATGTGGACTTAATAATGATAGAAAAAATGTCAAGAATGCAGATTAAATTTAAAAGTGTAGCATGGGGAGATCTAGTAGCTAAACATTTATCAGTATACCCCTATAAAAGAGGGAGAATATTTATACCAGCCCAGGAAGAATCACAATGGGTCAAGATAGAACTAGGAAGTCATAGCTAGACAGAATAGCTTTTTAAAAAGTAAATATTCCACATGAACTGATGCTAAGTGAAATGAGCAGAACCAGGAGGTCATTGTACACAGCAACAATAAGATGATGATCAATTCTGATGGACATGGCTCTCTTCAATAATGACTTGATTTGAACCAGTTCCATTTGTTCAGTAATTAGAGAGCTATCTACCCTCAGAGAGAAGATAGTGGGAACTGAGTGTGGACTACACTATAGCGTTCTCAGTTTTTCTGTTATTCTTTGCTTACATTTTTGTTTTCCTTCTTACATTTTTTTTCTTTCTAACTCTGATTTTTCTTATGCAGCAATATAACTTTATAAATATGTATACATATATTGGATTTCAACATATTTTAACATATTTAACATGTATTGGACTACCTGCTATCTAGGGGAGAAAGTGGGGGGGGAATTTTCAAACAGAAGGTTTTGCAAGGATCAGTGTTGAAAAAATTACCCATGCATATTTTTGTAAATAAAAAGCTATAATAAAAAAGAAAAGAACAAAAAAGGTAAATATTCCTCATTTAAGATGGGGAGAGGCAATATGAATACTTTTTAACTTCTTACTTTGGTTATTTTTAAACTTGTATATCTCTTTTCTCTTGTTAAAAAAAAAAACTGAACTTTTTTTATGCATTGTAATTGACTAGTTGACAAGTGAAAAAGAAAGGAGGAAGGAAGAAAGAAAAGAGGAAGGAAGGAAGTGAGGAAGGGAGGGAGGAAGGAAGGGAGGGAGAGAGGGAAGAAAAGAGGGAGGGAAGAAAGGAAGAAGGGAAGAAGGGAGGGAGGGAGAGAGGGAAGGAGGGTAGAAGTGGGGAAAAGTTGGCAGTTCACAAAAAATCAACTTTTGTTGTCTGATGAGTAAAGAGTAGAAGGAAAAAAGGATTAAATGTCAGATGAGGGTATCTACTTATGGTGGCAGCTGCAGAAGGGGAAAAAGTAATTAGGATTGAATACACAACATTTCTAAATCTAGGATATCAAGCCAACTTAAAGGACAAATCAGTTCAGAAAGAAACATGCCTCATCTTGCTATTCAATGATCAAGGACATTAAGAAAGCATTGCAATGTAGAAAATTCTGTGACCACAGGCAAGTGTCCTTGTTTCAACTCTAAATAAAGGAGTTTAAGAACATGGCATTTAGAGCTAGAAAGAACTTTAGAAGACATCTAATCCAACTCCTTCATCAGAAAACTGAAGGCCCAGAGAGGGCACAAAAGGGAGCATGCAGACCCTAGAATGAGAGATTGGATGAGGCCTAGGGCTCAGATCTTAATCCTTCCTAGACTCCCTCCCCTTTTACTCTTTTATCACCATGCAGTTGGGTCTCCAGAAACAGCTTTCTTTGGCCCAGTTCCTAGCTGTATACAGGGTATCCCAAAAGTCTTTATGTAATTTTAGCTTTAATCACTATTATCAAAATACTTTTTTAAAAAGTAATAGACTGTCAAAAATTTTATGCAAAGAGCATGTTCAGGGTATCATTGAATAAATGTATCATTGGAAAAGGAGTGGGTCATTTATGTAACAAGAATAAGGAAAGAGATGGACATCGTCATTATTTTACTGGTGCTCATAGAATTTTTTTTAATTATAGCTTTTTATTTTCAAAATATGTACATGGATGATTTTTTATATTTACCCCTACAAAACCCTGTGTTCTAATTTTTTCCCTCCCTTCCCCCTCAAGTTGTCAGGTGATCTAATATATGTTAAACGTGCAATTCCTCTATACATATTTCCACAAATATCATGCCACACAAAAAAAAGCAGATCCAAAAGGAAAAAAAAATGAGAAAGAAAACAAAATACAAGCAAACAACAACAACAACAAAAAAAAGGAGTGAAAATATTATGTTACGATCCACACTCAGTCCCCACAATTTTCTCTCTGGGTGTAGATGGCTTTCTCCATCACAAAACCATTGGAACTGATCTAAATCACCTTACTGTCAAGAGCCACATCCATCATAAATGATCATAGTATAATCTTGTTGTTGCCAGGTATAATGATCTGGTTCTGCTCATTTCACTCAGTATCGGTTCATATAAGTCTCTCCAGGCCTTTCTGAAATCATCCTGCTGGTCATTTCTTACAGAGCAATAATATTCCATAATATTCATATATCACAGCTTATTCAGCCATTCTCCAATTGATGAGCATCCACTCAGTTTCCAGTTTCTAGCAACTATAAAGAAGGCTGCCACAAACATTTTTGCATATGCACTTTTCCTCCTTTAAGATCTCTTTGGGATATAAACCCAGTAGAAACACTACTGGGGCAAAGGGTATGCACAGCTTGATAGCCTCGTAGGCGTAATTCCAAATTGCTCTCCAGAATGGCTGAATCTGTTCACAACTTCACCAACAATGAATTAGTGTCCTATTTTCCCACATCTCTTACGACATTTGTCATTATCTTCTCCAGTCAATTTAGCCAGTCTAAAAGGTGTGTAGTGATACCTCAGAGTTGTCTTAATTTGCATTTCTCTTATTAATAATGATTTAGAGCACCTTTTCATATGACTAGAAATGGTTTTAATTTCTTCATCTGAAAATTGTCTGTTCATATCCTTTGACCATTTATCAATTGAAGAATGACTTGAATTCTTATAAATTTGAGTCAATTCTCTATGTATTTTAGTTATCAGAATCCTTGAATGTAAAAATGTTTTCCCATTTTATTGCTTCCCTTCTAATTTTTTCTACATTGATTTTGTTTGTACAATCCATTTTGCTTTCAAGAATGTACTTAAGTTCTTCTTTAGCCACAAATTCCTTCCTTCTCCACAGATATGAAAATTAAACTATCCCTTGTTCTTCTAATTTGCTTATAATATCACTCTTTATGTCTAAATCATGAACCCATTTCATCTTATCTTGGTACATGGTGTTAGGGGTGGGTCAATGCCTAGCTTTTGCCATACTAGTTTCCAATTTTCTCAGCAGTTTTTGCCAAGTATCTTATTCTTATTCTTATCCCAAAATCTACTAGATTACTATAGTCATTGACTATTTTGTCCTTTGAACCTAACCTATTCCACTGATTAACTATTCTATTTCTTAGCCAGTTCCAAATGGTTTTGACAACTGCTGCTTTATAAGTCTAAGTTTAAGTCTAGAACAGCTAGACCACCTTCATTTCCATTTTGTTTCATTAATTACTTTGAAATTCTTGACCTTTTGTTCTTCCAGATGAATTTTGTTATTATTTTTTCTAGCTCTGCAGAGTAATTTCTTGTGAGTTTGATTGGTATGGCACTGAATAAGTAAATTAATTTAGGTAGTATTGTCATTTTTATTATATTAGTTCAACCTATCCATGAGCACTTGATATTTTCCCAAGAGATTAAATCTGACTTTATTAGTGTGGAAAGTGTTTTGTAATTGTGTTTATATAGTTCTTGACTTTGCCTTGGCAGGTAGACTCCCAAATATTTTATACTATTGACAGTTATTTTAAATGGAATTTCCCTTTGTATCTTTTGCTGCTGGAAAAATAGGCATTACTTTAAAAGTTTTATTAGCTTATAACTATACTTAAGGTTTTTGAGATGTGCTGTATATTTCCTTTCACCCTTCTGCTTCTCCTATGGTGATCTTTCAATACTTACAAATAGTTTGGGAGTGTAGGGGGTGTTTAGGAAGAACTAGCACCTCTGGTGTGAGTGCTTGCTGAGCTTTTTTCTGAACTTTTCATCCATCTTTGGTGTCCACTTGTTGAAAACCCAACTCTCATCTATGGCTCCAAGAAGCTGTATCATGCACAGCCATACCCCAATATGCCATCTGGACTCCTCAACCAGGCTGAGGGTCACCAACAGACCTCAAACCTATCTGTGAGTTGGGAAGATGTCTACTCCAAGCATGTGGAAACTTTCCCTGGCAGAATGGATGCATAAGAACAGTTTGCTCCAATGGCCATAAAGGTAGCTGAAGTTAGTGCTATGGAGTACTTAGAGACTTAGAAACATACAATTTAAAGGTAAAGCTAATCAATAAAGTACATATAGAGAGACAAACACATACAGTATAAATGTAAAATTAAGCAATACAAATGCATACAAAGGAAACAAAAACATATAGTATAAATGTAAAATCACCAGTAAAATATATTAAGGAGACAAATATAGTATAAATGTAAAAAAATTAATATGACAAAGTATATTTCAGAAGCAGTATAGCAGAATGGGTAATGAAATGATCTCAGAGTCAAAAAGAATTGGGTTTAAATCCAGCTTCTGACATGGTAGCTGTGTGGCCTTGGGCAAGTCAATATTTTAAACCACTCTGTCAGACTATAAGTTGCACAGAAGATCATGCCCTGCATTAGTAATAGGAGTTTCTACATATAGGAATTCTCTAAATCCATGAAATCACAAGTTTATTTTTTAAGTTGACATGCCCTTAAAAATATTTACTTAAATAGAAAACTTTTCCAAGCTTCAAGTAAGTATTTGCTTAAAGTGACCTGACCCTTAAGAAAACAGATCTGTAATGGTTTTGTATAAAAGGAATTTGAAGTCTTAGAATTTAAGCAATTCTTTTGAAATAATTTTGGGATAGCTTAATTATAAATAAATAGGAAAGAGTCAGATTGAATGTCTCAGAATGTAAGTTGAAATTCAAAAATTAAACAATAATCTTTTGGTTAAATTTTTCTCAGTTTTTCCAATCACAAAAACAGTTGAAAATTTCAAACTACCGAAAAAGCTCAATTCAGCAAACTTTGATGTTTCTGACCACGTGTGTTAAAGGTAGAGAAGTTAACAAGACCTCTCTCTGAAAGTTGGGCCACTTATTCAGCCTACCTCTGGACACATGGAAGAAAGAAATTCTTTCATGTCACAGTAGAAAAACAAAAAAATTTCATCCAGTTCCATACAAAACTGTAACTGACTTGGACTGAACTTAATAAGGATGATCAAAAACATTCCTGAAAAGTGTGAGTAAAGGAAGTATTTATCTACTACTAATAATTCACATTTAGATTCTGCTTGATGGTTACCAACGTCTTTATACACACACAAATATACATACATATACCTATGTATTTGCATACTCCATGTATTTATCTATATATGTTTCCATGTATTCCATGTATTTTATGTAATCTTGCAGAAGAGAGAAATCACAAAACAGACCAGGCCCAAAAAGCTAGAGACATCAGGTAGATTGTGTAAAATTGGTAAAAACCTGTATACTTCCGGTGATGGTATAATTTGAAATATTATTTTACCAAGTGTTAAATATACAAATATTATAAAATATACAATATATAAATAATAGCTAGAACTTATGCACTATTTTAAAGTTTGTAAGTTTTTTGCATGTATTATTTCATTTGAGCAACCCAACAACTCTATGAGGCAAGGGTTATTATTATCCCCATTTTAACAGGAAACTATGGCAGACAGAAATTAAGTGATTCAACTTAACACTTAACAAGTCCCTGTGGTCACATTTTAATTCAGGCCTTCCTGATTCCAAGTCCAGAATTCTGTTCATTTCATCACCCACCTTCCTCATATAACATGTATGGAATGTATTATGTATGTGGTGTAATGGGAGATTGAAGGACTGACCATTTGAGATCTTTTCTAATTCTTTTGTAAAAGAAAAGAAGACACAAATAGGGAGTGGATCCATTAAAGCACAGGGAAGAGATTCTTACCTGGGAGACCATGACTTCTTGGGCAGCTATGTGGGAAGAAGGACATCCTACAGAGGGTCAGAGTAATGTCCAATGAGACTGAGTAAGATTATAGTCAGGCTGTACAGGGCTTTAAAAGCTAAACTTTTATCTCTGGCCAACAAAGGAGGAAAAAAAAAAAGGATTTGGTATACACACAGTTCTAGCTCAGCTGCTAATTAAAAAAGGCTTTATATCATCACATAATAAGCTAACAGAAAAGAGTCCCAGAAAAGTTTCTCATACTCTCCACTCCCCTTTTGTGGTAGCAAGTTTACTAACATTCCTGCCAGTCTTCAGAATATATATATTTATTTAAGGGTCTCGACAGGGGCCAGTCTATTGGCTTTATTAATTAGTCTCTTGTTTCATATGTGTATATATGTGTGTGTACATGTACAATATGTATGTACATATACACACACATAAAATGTGATCCACATTCTAGCTCTCTGAGATAAATCACTTAATCCCAATTGCCTCCGAAAAAAAAAAAAAAAAAAAAAAAAAAAAAAGGAAGGTCCTGCCTTTAGAGAGCTTGCTTTCCAATGGGGGAGACAATATGAAAATATATGTGGAAGGAAGGGGGGAGGGTCCAATAATATATTGACCAAATATATCCAAATAAACAGATCCAAATTGAAAGAATAGTCTAAAATTTAGCACCCTAGTATAAAAAATCATAGAAATAAGTGGCCCTATTGATATCAGACAATGCTGAATTCAAACCAGAAGCTACTCCAGTAAACAAGGATAAACTATACATATCATTTGACTCAGTGATACCACTACAAAGTCTACATGCCACAGACATCAAAAAAAGAAGAGAACTCATATGTATTCTCTTATTAGTAAAGCTAATAAGAGAAATTGAAGCTGAAAATAAAATTGAATAGAAATTTTTTTAATAAAATAAAATAGATATTATGCCAAAAGGTTCTCATCAAAATGAGGGCATATCCATTTTAAACACATATATTCCAAATAATTCTGTGGCAAGTTGTATACAGGGTTAGAACAAATAAGTAAAAAAAAATAAAAGTAATTTTATCATATGATTATTAGAACATGACAATGAAAAAATAATAAATTACACTTCGAATAGAAGCTGGAGAAATTAACTCCAAAAAATGTATAGTCTTTGCTTTTCTCATTGAAATGAGAATGCAGATTTTCAATAGGAAAAGTAAAGACTACTTTTTTTGTAGCAAATATGAAAATGTGCAAAAGTTGATCATATGTTGGGTTACAAAAAATCCAGACTACAGAAAAGAGAAAATATTATACATTACAATTATGTGAATCTCTTAGTAAGTAATGACACAATAAATAAAATGTTTCAATTTGCTTAGAAGTAAAAACCCGACTTATAAAATAGTGCCTGAGTAAAAAAAGTAAATTACAAAATAATAGGAGATATTAAAAAATAACAATACAAATAATACTGAGTATCATAGTCTGTGATAAATAAAATAGCAGTTAGAAGGAAATTTATGGATCTGCTCTTTAAAGGAGGAAGAGAAAGAGAGGACAGAAGGACAAGAGAGACAGAGAGGGACAGAAAGGAAGGGAGGGTGAGAGAGAGGAGGAAGGAGAGGAAGGAAGGGAGGAGAGAATATTGATGAAATCCTGGGCAGTTAGGTGGGCATGGGCAAAGAGCTTTATTTCCCGAGGCAAACAGGAAGGAGGAGCACAGATAGGATTTCCCCCAAACCTCCCCACCCCTGTTAGGCCTTTTGTTCAAGTGGACTTTTGATTACAGCCCCACCTCAGGTACAGGCCCACCTTTACTGTGTCTAATCTGAAAGCCAAGTGCCTTATCATCCTACCCACCCCTGTTATATTTCTCCTAAGAAAGGACAGAACTTTACCTCATTAACTTGTTAGCTCCTTTGGGATTAGTCCACTTGCTACATTTCACTATAGCTAACTGCTTTTCGGGGCTAATAGACTGCTGCCTCAGGGCTCTCCTTCCTTTTTGGGATTAGTCAGCTAACTTCTCTTGGAATTTAGCCCACTTTTAGCAGCACAATAAAATCTTTGCTTCCTTGATGTAGAGGATTTGAGACAACCTGTGACAATGGCCTGTAACCCCAATACACTTTTGGGGTCTAACACCTCTATGCCCCATAATTTTGGGGGCCTGATATGGTGAGATTCTGACTGCACTCCATAAACTCAACAATAGAAGGGGATGGATGGGCCTGGACCTGTTATTTAATCAGTCTAGGGAATTTGCAGATAAAGAAATTAATCAATGCAATTAATAATGCAAGTTGATCCCTTCTCTGTCCCTTAAAGTCTTAAAAGAGTTGCCTGAAGCACCACGAGGTATAAGTGATTTTTAGCCAGGAATTTGAATCTGTCTTTTTGGGTTCAAATTCAGGTCTTTATCTGAAGGGGGGAACCCTGAAACTGTCCTCCTTGACTTTTGGGATGAACTCTGAAACTCTCCTTGGACAGAGACCCACCCTTCAGGGCAGTTAAGCATTTTCATTAAGATTGGCCCTGGACTACTATTTAGCTCTTCCACAACTTAAGTGGAAGATCTGGAAATGGAAGATCCATTTAGCTGGAGATCTGGATTTGATATTTCTATTTAGCTGCACTCTCTATTGAACTGAAAATTAGTTCAGGACCACTCCTAGTAGCTGGAACTTAAGTCATCTCATTCAACTGGAAATCTAGGCCTGGAGGCAGTGACAACATTGAAGGAATCTCATTCAATGGAAGCCCCACCCCCACCCCCAATCTCAGATTTCCTATAAAAAACAAAATTTTAAACTCATATTTTTGCAGAATGTCTGAAGCAGGATTATGTCTTGTCAAGGAACCTCTCTCCTCGGCTTAGCTGCCCGCCAGGACTCCTGCCCATTGTGAAGACATTCTCTTCTCAGTGATAACCCCTTTTTATTTCTCTGCCAGGATTTCCCTGCTAGGACTTCTATTTCCCTACCAGGACTTTGCCACTGAGAAAGTCTGCCTTCCTAGCAAAGCAGATTTCTCAGTGCCATAAAACTTCCTTTTTTGCCACTAATATTTCGGATTCGTGAATTGTTTCACATTGAACCTGCACCAACCAGAGGTTCCCACAACTCTGCACTGCCACTAACCATATCATATCCACTATGCCATATTATAAGATGACAATCAAAATTAATAGATTTGAATAATAATACACTTGAAAAATAAGATATAGCAAGACTGAAGTTTTTGCTGGTCAAAAGACAGCACCAAAACATTAAGGTTTTGCTGCTGATAGATACCCATGATAAAGACATGATAAAGTCAGGAATTAAGTGACATAAAAAAGACAAGAATTTAGGCTAGGTGGGTGCAGAAGATTGATATTGTCTTCCTAAGTTTACCTTTTATTGTCATAAATTAATTTGCAGCTAAGCTAGGAATCTTGGGAGTTTGTAACACTTAGAACCCTAAATTAATTAGCTGGAACAAAAGGCTTTGATTTCTGAAGAGACTCAGCTTGAAAAGGAAAAACCTAATTTTAGCCTGGGGACACAGTCTATTGTTTACTTGTTAGTAGAGTGTCTTGATCACAATATGAACCTGCCCCTATTAGGGAGGGGTTCTAACTACTATACCATAGCAACTGAGATGGTTTAGATATTCCTAAAGAAAGAAGCCCAGAGATAGTAGCTGGGACCAATATCTAATCCAAAAGAAACTCAAACCAGCAGAGCAATGTACCAGGGAAGACTATGTTAGATCAGAGGGAAGATGCATTATCTGGCAAGGAGCAAGGGCAGAGATACCTTACCAAAAGATGAGCAGGTCCAATGAGAGAATGTATAATCCCAAGGCACTAGGGGTCATACCATGTCAGAAGTATGAGTTGTCCCTCCTCATATATTCCATATATGAGCCTCCTTTATGTGACCCCTATGCACACTAACTCTTCCCACAGATAATATATTTGTTGTGGGAGAGTGTGCCCTAATTTATGAGGAGAATTTTCTATTACATCTCTTCTTTCAATGCTATTTCATTGAATGTCTTTATTTAGAACTAATTATGTTCTTTGGCTGACAAAAGAAAAAATAAACACACCAGTGAAGGCTTTTGCTATGTTGTTTTGAGAGAATATGGATCCACAGAGTACCTTGAACCTCAGGGTAGCTCCTCTGGAAACTCCATCAGAAGAGGTGCTACAAGTGCCACAAATAAATGAAATGAAAAGATAAATAAATCCAAGAGATTTTTAAGACCAACAATACTAATAATCAATTAGCTCACTTTTTTTTTTAAAGAAGAGGACAAGTTTGACTCACCAAAAATAAAAATGAGAAAAGAAAAATCAATTTTAAAAAAACCTCAAAGATTACTGCATACAGTACAATCCAACCTAACAAGCTTTTATTAAACCTCTACTGTATGCAAAGCATTTTGATATGCACCAGACACACAAAAACAAAATGAAATTTAGTCCCTGACATATTATACTTTTATCCAGAACTCCAGTTTTAACCCTGCTACCCTATGTCCCTGATTGGTGAGAGAATTCACTATATCTACTTGGTCCCAGATCCATCACACTTATATGTCCTCTAGCCATCTTCAGGTTACACTGGTCAAAGATAGCCTTGATTTTACCCTTTTCTTCAAAAATAGCCATTAAATAAACACTCTCATTACCGAAAAGAATACATTGGGCAATTGTCTTATAACTCCACTATCACCCTGACTTCCCAGAGCAAAACACCCTAGCTACCACTTCCTCCTGTAAACTTTCCTCCCCTTTTAAAATGAAGATTCCTTATTATTGCTCAGTAAGAAATGACCAGCAGGAGGAATACAGAGAGGGTTGGAGAGACTTAAATCAACTGATGCTGAGTGAAATGAGCAGAACCAGAAGATCACTGTACACTTCAACAACGATACTGTATGAGGATGTATTCTGATGGAAGTGGAAATCTTCAACATAAAGAAGATCCAACTCACTTCCAGTTGATCAATGATGGACAGAGGTAGATACACCCAGAGAAGAAACACTGGGAGGGGAATGTAAATTGTTAGCACTAATATCTGTCTGCCCAGGTTGCATGTACCTTCGGACTCTAATGTTTATTGTGCAACAAGAAAATGAAATTCACACACATGTATTGTACTTAGACTATATTGTAACACATGTAAAATGTATGGGATTGCCTGTCGTCGGGGGGAGGGAATAAGGGAGGGGGGGTAATTTGGAAAAATGAATACAAGGGATAATATTATAAAATATATATATATATATATATATATAATAAAAAAAAATTTAAAAAAAAAATAAATAAAATAAAATGAAGATTCCTGGAGGATATAGACTGTCTTGCTTTTTATATACAGGGCTTAGCACAATACTTTAATTAGTATTTAATGCTTTCATATATATACATATATATGTTAAGAGAATCAAAAAGGGTTTTTCATAGGAAATGACCCATGAGTTCAACCTTGAAAAAACCCATAGATTTAAAGAAATGGAGGTAAGGTAGAAGATGGGAGACAGAATGCTGAGTTTAGGGAAAAACAAGTAAGCTCATTTCCCTGGAATATAGTGTTCCTGGGCCCAATAGAAAGAAGAGACGAAAGCAGGAATCTTCTCCCTTAAACAATGGAAAACAAGAAATAGTCCCCAGAAGACCTTTATCTCAATGCCTGCCAATTCTTACATCAGGTTTGCTCCCAAACATTTTCATTCTGGTTAAAATCCAAGCTTGCTTAGCTCTTCGTCCTTGAGAGCTAAAAGTAATATTTAATCTTCTTCATTCCAAGTTCTTCAGTATTTTAATTTTAGAGATAGTTCCCAACCTTTCAAATGAACAAGTCAGTTTTGAATTAATCCCAGACGTTACCTGTGGTCTTCTAGGGAAGACAGTGGACAGAGTCAGGAATTCTCATCTTCCTTAATTCAAATCTACCTTCAGACACTTACTAGCTGTGTGACTGGTCAAGTCACTTAACCCTGTTTGCCTCAGTTTCCCTATCTGTAAAATGAGCCAAAGAAGGAAATGGAAAATCACTCCAGTACCAAGAAAACCTCAGATGGGATCAGAAAGAGTCAGACAGGACTGAAACAGTTAAACAATAATAAAAATATAGCAAAGAGATCACTGTCCGGGGATTTAGGATGCAACTGAAAAACAACTAAACAACAAAAAACACATCCTTATGGGACCACATGAGTTCTAGACATATTCTCCTTCACATTTATTCCTTGGTCATATGTGTTATCTGTGTGTGTTTCTTTCCTCATTTGTAGTATGACTATACTCCATGTACACATAGGGTGGAGGTTATAGGGAGAAAGGAGACCTTTCCTTTGCCACTATTTTGTTACACTGCTTGACTGAATATCTTTTGAACTTAAAAAAAAAAAAAAAAATCCAGGAGGCCCTTCCCTGTTTATCATAGAAAGCCACCTCTTTAATCTGATTAACATAATTCGTTTAGTTTCACTCTCTTGGATAAAGATAAATAAGATGCAAATTATTCTGTCTCCCCCACACATTTTCTTATTCAGTCATTTTTCAGTCATGTCTGATTCTTTGTAAACTTTTTGGGGGGTTTTCTTGGCAGAGATACTGGAATAGTTTGCCATTTTCTTCTCTAGTTCATTTTACAGATGGGTAAACTGAGCCATAAAGGGTTAAATATCTTGCCCAGGGTCACACAGCTAGTAAATACCTGAGTCCAGATTTGAACTCAGAAGATGAATCTTCCTAATTCCAAGTCTGACACTCTATCCACTTTGGCATCTAGCTGCTCACCTTCCATACATAAACATTCCAAAAAAACTAAAATGCAGATCCTAATACTATATTCATAATCAAAATAATCTAAAAGAATTGAATATTTATTTGCAAATAAATATTTTATTTGCAAATATACATATATATATATATTAAGAAAACAAAGTATATAACAAGAGAATTTCTAAACAAAAATTAAGATAAGCAAGCAAAAGCAAAAACAAAAACAAAAACCCTGTCATAAAAAAAAAAAAAAAAAAAAAAAACAGGCCTAGTGAGATTCACAAGCTAGTTTTACTAAATATTTAAGTATCAAGAGCCACTCCACTAAGGACTCTGTCCAATAAACCCAGAGGACTGAAACATCCTGAACAGCACTCACCAAAGATCAGGCTAGTGAGAAGTAGACTTGGAGGCAACAGTTTAATTCAAAGTTACTCGTAATCTTTTATAGTTGGAAGATGGAGTTGCCCCTCCACCGATGGGACAGGCTGCAAACATACCCTATATGTCACTATCTGCCTGCCATTATATTACACATATACTCTCCATGTGGGTCTCTTCTTATATGTTCACTATATATAGCAATTCCTTTAGTAAGGGTAGAAAAAGTGCCTGTTACATGAAGGGAAATGTTTCTTTGCTACATTTTTTTTTTAGTTGATGTTTTTCCTTTTAGGCTAAAAACATTGGTAAGGGCTTATAAGCTATGGTTTCTGAGTGGATACAGACCCACAGAATTCCTGAACACAGAGTAGACTTCTCTGAGAGGGACAAACCCTGTAACTTGGAAATTACATCCCTAGACACTACAGATGGAAATGGGATTTTCCCATTTAAAACCCAGTTTAAAGAACACTTCCTCTATGATGTCACAAAACAATAGTCATTGTATTATTTTAACCTAATATTTTAAACATACAAAAATGTGGCCTCTGTTGAGTATTATCCAATTTTATAATTCAGGAGATCTATTAGTTTAAAGTATTAACGAATAAATATATACATAATATTTGCAAATATTTTTATACATATATATATATATACAAAAAACATATAATGTATGTGTGTATTTATATATGTGTTTGTTTATTTATATGTTTGTTTCAATATGTATGTTTGGAGTTTTAAATTTTAAATCAAGAAAAAGATCACAGTTAAATATGGAATAACTATTCACATTTATATAACAACTTACAAATTACGAAGTGATTCACCACATTTTTGCATTCCAAGACTCATAGGTGCCTAAGAAATTGGGGGTACCAGTATTAACCCCATTTTCCAGATTAGAAAACTGTGAATGGAAAAAGGATTTGCCTACAGACATATTGCTAGTAAACAGCAAAGTCAGAATTCTAGCCTACATCCTCTGGCTGACTTTTTATCAAGTACTATTTTTCTGCTACATCATATTACCACCTTTCAGACTTATATGGATATACATATTAATATCTATATTAAAGATTATAAATTTGAAAACATCTATGAGAAAAAAGTACTTCTCCTCTCATTCTTGTTCTCTTTCTAATTATAAATATATATGTGTACATATATATATACACATATATTATAATCATAATTTTTCAATTGTATATATATTGATTTAAAAGTGAGCTTTCTTTTCCTAAAAGATTATGAGAAGGTGAGGGGTTTTTCAAAGTGGTAGTTTAATTTTCTAAGGAAGGGGGGAAAGAGCCTTCTTATTTTTAAATTAACTTAATTGTCAAGGTATCACATTTTTCAAACTGTTTCACAATTCTTAGGGGTTTTAGTTCTTTTCTTTCACTGCTAACAGAAGGAGGAGGGCTGAATGGATTGGCAATAGAGATCCCAGCTGTTTAGTCCCTCACACAGACAAAAGCTGTATAGTCAACAGAGCAGTCTTCCACTTCCTCCTCTTCACATTCAGTACCATTGGATGGCACATGGAGTCTTAAATGGAAATGTAAACGTAAATGCCATTTAAGAAGTACAAAGGTAAAAAACTCCTAAAAATGAATGACAGTGCCTTCTCTGTTCCCTGTAAAATTCAACTAAAGGGCCCAATACATCAGAGCTGCTTAATAATTACTAACAATGGTGGATAGAGCACCAGCCCTGAAGTCAGGAGGATCTGAGACACTTAACACTTCCTAGCTGTGTGACCCTGGGCAAGTCACTTAACCCCAATTGCCTCAGCAAAAAAAAAAAAAAATACTGACAATGGCAACACAGATTCATCATTTATCTCAAGGATAATGGATTTTGTACAATAATTAATAATAATAGACATCTATATAATTAATACATTAGGGTTTACAAATTATTTTACATATGTTATCTTAATTGATCCTTACAACAACCCTACAAGGCAGGTGCTACTACTGTCCCTATTTTATAGTTGAGGAAACTAAGGCAAGCAAAAGTTGAGTAACTTAGCTAGGGTTACACTGCTAGCAATTTTCTGAAGCAGGATGTGAACTCTGTTCTTGACTCCAAGACTAATGTTCCATCCACTAAAACTACATTATCACAGAAAGAATTCATCTACTTCTGCAATACATGTTTTTTTTTAATTTTATTTTTTAAAATAATGATAGTCTTTTTATTTTTCAAAATACATGCAAAGAGAGTTTTCAACATCCACCCTTGAGAAAACTTGAATACATAATAATACCTACAATGTGCAAAACACTACAAAAGATTTTTGTTCAGTCAGTTCAGTGGCAACCAACTCTTGGTGAGAATGGGGAAAAGATTTGCCTAAGGACATATTGCTAATAAATAGCAGAGCCAGAATTCTAGCCCACATCCTTTGGCCAATTTTGAATTAAATACTATTTTTCCACTACATCATATTACCACTTTTCATACATATGAGTATTATGTTGTATTACATATTAATATCTATAATAAAGATTACAAATTTGAAAACATCTATGAGAAAAAGGTACTTCTGCTCTTGTCCTCTCTATGTACATATATATGTATACATACTATAACCATAATTTTCCAGTTCTTTGTGTTTTGATTTAAAAGTGAGTTTACAATATAATAGGTATAGAAATTCACTCTAGTAAATTAGCTCACCATCATTTTGCCCTCATAAACTTTGACAAGATCAGAGAGCTAAAATGGATTTTAGAGGCTACCTAATCCAATCCCCCAATTTAGAGGAGGAATTAAGCCTCAGAGGAGTGAAGTATGGGTCACAAAGATAAAGTGAAATGCAACCATGTTAAGTCAGGGTGAAAGCTCACCTTGCAAAATATCTAAAATGCTGAAGGACTGACCAGTGCTGGAGAGCAGGGATGATCAAGGATTAGGAGTTCTGCCCCAAGGGAGAGAAAGAGAGTCCTAAAATGAGGCTGCCATCTGGGAAGGAACTCATTTGAGGTGTGACTTCTGTGGGTAGGGAAAGGAAGTGGCCCCCAGAAAAGTAAGTTCAGTATCCCACAGCAAAGTCCTGGTTATCCTACAGTAGGTATAGCTCTAACCAAGTAATTTCTCAAATGCCTCAAATTTACAGAACTGGAAAGAGTTGAGGTTTAAATATAGATTCTCTAAATACAAAAGAAACTCTTTCTACAATACCCTGTTTGATGGTAATTTAAAAAAAAAATCTCATGTCACTTAGCCCCCTCCTAATTCCCCTGTCTCACTCCCCAGTAGAGATTCAAGTAATACAATTTTTATTTTTCTTAATAGCCTGAGAAAAAATAAGGATGGTAAATCTTCAAGGGGACATACATTTCAAAAAACAAATGTAATTATTTCTGAGTTATCTTTAGTTTGAATTATTATCTCCGTTGATACTGCATTCCATTAGCACATATATATAGTTTTATATAGAGAGAGTTTTATAGTCTCAATAAACCTAGGAATGACATACAATTGAATAAGATACTTGATTAGTCACTATTTTCTCTATCATTTTAAAATACTGTTTAACAAAACCTTATTTAGTTCATGTTTCCAAGGAGAAATGAACATTTCAGCAAAAGGACAAATAAACAAATTCAAGTTCAATTTATCTTGTTATGATAAATTGCAAAGTGCTATGTCATGGATATGGATGAAAGTTTCTTAACAAGGGAATTAGATCTTTCTATGAAATATTCCTTGTTTTCTCTGTTATAGGAGATGCTTACATCCAGAATGTTTTGTAGGTTTAATTAAGATGATCCTAACACGACTTTCTAAGTTATTGGTGGTAGGCCAAATGTATATGACAAAGTGACTAACCAAAAACCTACCATTGTACCAGACCCACAATCACAACTTAAAATACAGCATGTTATAAGCACAACACAAGAGGTTAAAGAGACTTTTATTTAATTAGGAGAAAACAGGACATTCAGCAGTAACTTCTATGTAATATTTATGTGAAATAACTTCTGTGTATGGCAGCTAGGTGTCACCACAGTGCACCGAGTACTGGGCCTGGAGTCGAAGCCAAATTTTCCTGAGTTCAAATCCAGCCTCACACACTTGTGTGACTCTGGGCAAGTCACTTCACCCCGTTTGCCTCAGTTTCCTCATCTGTAAGATGAAGTGGAAAATGAAATGTTAAATCAGTCCAGGATCTTTATCAAGAAAACTCCATGAAGAGTCAGACATGATTGAAACTGAACAACAGCAAAAACATATAGCAAAGCGATCATAGTCCTGGGATTTAGAAGACTGAATTCTATTCACAGCTCTGCCTTTAGCCAGCAGGATAACTGAACAAAATATTTAATCTCCTGGGGCCTCCATTTTCTAACTTGTAAAATCAGGAGATTGAACTTTGTTTTAGAGCCTTAAAGACCTAAAACTCTATGATCAGATCAAGGACAAGGACTTCCTCTTATATTTTGTGCTGCTTTTAACATCTCCATGACATAGTTATAGAAAGAAAAGAGTTTATGTTAATGATCTTTAGAGCTAGGAAACTTTAAAAATGATTTAGTTCAATCCCCATAATTCATAGATGAGGAAATGAAATCCTGATAAAATTAAATGATTTGGGACCAAATCTGAACTGAAAATTTCAACAGTAAATAGCTATATTGCCCAAGAAAGAAAATCCTTTAAAGCAACCCCAATCCAACAATAAGGTAACAATACTCAGTCAGTTAGGGGTACTGACAAAAACAGTATCTTTCTGAAGCCCACAGAACCTCCAATCCATCTTTCCACAATACCCAGTTCAACTAAACCATTTCAAGTTGCAAAAGATATGAATCTTTTTGAGGGTTAATAACTCAAGGGGCCTAGTATGAAAGCAGAAAATTTGAAAGGGTAATGGAAAGCAAGCTAGAATTAAAGCAAAAGAGATAGTTCTAGCCAGCTGCCTCCTTTTTCATTTCTCATAGGCACAGAGTGTCACTTTAAATTACCCCCACATTAGAGGGGGGGAGAGAGAGAGACAGAGAGAGAAGACAAAAGGAGGAACCCAGTCTGATGGATATCCATTTATTTGGCAATTAACGAAGGGTAAAAGAGCTTTCTGTAATTTTCCCCCTAGGGCCCCAAATTTAAAGATATATTGCAACACAAAGAGAGATGCTTGCTTGCCTTTTATAGGCATGGCCTAAGTCTCTGAGTTTTGCTAATTTGAGGAATAATCACAAAAAAAAAATTTAGTGGTTTTCTTTTGTAAAAATTTTATGTTAAGTAAAAAGTGCATATCTTCTCTGATGTATTCAACATGAAAAATTAGAACCAGTCAAAATTTTTCTATAACTTTTTCTATAATTCTATAATTCCTCAAGTTTAACTTCCCCCCAATTTTTCTATGCAGAAAGTACTTACTAAGATAATCGAGTACTTTGTACCACCTTCCTAATTATTTAAAAAAAAAATCCTAAAAATATTTTAAAAGATTCATGCAGTTCACTGAATCATGTTTTAAAACAAAACTCAAAAAAAATAATAATACTTTGATTTACCTAATTTGGATTTTGGAATAAAGTTCCTTACCCTTAAATTAGACTAAGATTTCTCTGTCAATAATTCTAGTACCATACCCAGATTCTGCTCATACCATTCAACCTTCAACCCACTAGTCTTTCTGTCTATTCATAATCTTCAAACTATTACTTCAAACAGACCCCCTATCTTTCCTTTCTTCCTTTTTTATTCTCTTTTGCCACTCTAGATTTGTCTAATAATACTCATGGTTATAGTGGAGCACTGATCAAAACTATATACATTTAAAGTTTTCTTGAAAGTATATAATCTATTATTACTAAATCTTCAGCTCTTATATCTTCACTGCAAATTACAAGAGGATAATCTCATACATTTGAAAAGTGTGGGGCAAAATAAAATTTAGCAAGTTCCTACATCCAGTAATGTTCACATCCCATTTATTCTCTGAACCACCAAAGGATACCAAGAGGTATAGCTAGCAAAGTTTCTCATCAACACCTCCAAATATCCTTGCCCTGAGAATTTACAAAGGACAATGAGTCAAATACTGCCAAGTTCCATTCATTACCTGTGGCTAAAGAAAAGTTCAAAACAAATTAAATCCTACTTTGATAGAGAAAGCACAATCTATTTTAGTGATATGGTTACGAAGTGATGCATCTTAGTTTTAATTAAGAAAGGAGGACCATTACATCTGAAATGTGGATTAATTACTCTAAAAGCATTAATAAATTTGGTAAGAACCCTTCAATAATAATGTAGTCTTTTTATTCCTACCCCCAGTAAGATTTATCCCACAGAACCATAATCTGCTTATTGATACAAATACCTCCTCCTTTTAGTTAATTTAAGGCAAACATTTCATGAGTGCTCCAGGCTGAAAGGGATGGCAAATAATTTTTAGACTGAAAGTTGAAGTGGATTGATTAGGAGCAATTTTTTCTGTTTTACACAATAAAAAGATGAACTCAGTGGTTTGCCGAGCCAATTTGCAGAGCAACCTCTCCTCTCTAATTGCTACTAGACTAATGTAGAAACACACTCCTCGGAAGTAGAAAAATCCATTTACCCAACCATGACATTTAAGTAGCAAGAACAAGTAGTGGATTTTTCCATTATCCTTCATATAAGCTTTTGCTACATTCCACCTGTGACCCTTATGTTATAAGGGCAATGCTCTTTTATACAATTTGGTGACTATAATAAAGGTCCACTTTAAAATTTTTCAGAGCACACTAAGAACATTTTTTTTTTAAAAGATAATTAGGAACATAACCAATCTCACTAATTCTTGCTAATGTAGTGTAAAACGGAATTATTTGATGAAAGGTCTAATAAATCTCCATCTTCCAGTATGAGAAAATAACATTTCCTCTCTGACAATCACAAAGTGCTTGTCACCAATAGCTCCAGCAATGCACAGTGCCTTTGTTTTGTATTAAATTTTCTTTCGAAAATGCTTTCAAAAAAAAAAAAAAAAAAACATACCAGGTCATTGAAAACAACATAGGTCTTAAAATTTTAGGAGGCTTTGCATCTTTATAAAAAATAAAAGGAAAAATGCCTTCAGATGATATTGATTTTGCAACATGAGCCAAAAGCAAAATAATACAAAATCATGTGCTTCCATTTTCCTCCCCTCTAATTCTTTTGTCATTTGAGTTGATTTCTAGAGTTTTGAAAATATGAACTTTATCCACATGAGAACACTGGGAAGGAAGTTCTAGTAATGTCCCTTCAAAAAGGAAAATTATGCTTTCTTTAGAGAACTAGGAGATTGCAGGTGCAGAATCGATATATATGCTGTCAGACATGACTGCTTTGTCAGTTTTTCTTTGTTATAAGAGAAGGCTCATTGAATTGGAAGTATGGTATATTTGGAAATAACTGATATCAAAACAAAAGATATAAATAAAGGTTTTTTTCTTGCTTTTGTTTTGGGGGTTTTTTTGGTTGTTTGTTTTTTGTTTGTTTGTTTGTATGTTTTCCAGAGAGGCTAAATCTAGACAAAACTAGTTCAATAGAATGATGGATCTGGAAGTCCAGGACCTGAATTAAAATTTCATTTTTGACACTTACTACCTATATTGTGTTGAACAAGTTACTTAACTTACTGAGGCTCAGTTTCCTCATATGGAATGGATTGGATTAGTTGGATTAGATGGGCTCTGAAGACCCTCGCAACTCTAGATCTGTGATGCTAAAATAATGAAGAGAATGGAAATAAAAGGGAATTGGAATCACTATTATTATTGACCAAACCTCTGATTAATTCAAAACTTTTAAGCTAGTTGAACCTCTTATTGATAAGAGCATTTGTTTTGTATGATGAAGGTAAGAGTTAAAAAATAGATCAGAAATGAGACAAATTTCTTCAAAAAATTAAGTAACAAAAGACATGAAAATTTGATACTTAATTCTCATACTGAAATTATGTGCATACTTGCTCAGAATTAGGGTTTCAGGCCACAAGTACTTAAAACTAGGTTGAATTAAGAAAGTAGTATCCCCAAACAGTCAGCTTTTGTGGTAAGCTTCAGAGAGTATATCCCTTTCTTCGCAAAACTCTACTCAGGATTCTGGAAAAAAACAAACAAACAAACAAACAAAAACATCCCTTTGAGTCTTTGTTAATTAAAAATAAAATGATTTAAACTTTTTTTATTCTCTCCCCTCAGCTTTTTTTTTCCCCTAAAATTGTTTTTGGCAGTAATGATTTATCTATCAGATTTCAACCTTATGGAAATGTCACCATCAAAATATTAAAGCTAGCAAATTGTAGGTTACAAAGGAAATGCCAACTCTATTTTTTAATGCCTACAGACTCCAAGTGCCACGATAACATAGACAACAACATTTCTAGGCTTTAATAAGCATGCTTTAAAACACAATTAGGTATGCTAGTCTTTTCTTGAAAACAATTTGAAAACATAGTAACTGCACAAGTGTTAAATACCTGCTTCTGGGCAAAGTGGTGATTTGAACTGACATGATTTAGATTGGCTGCATTGTTTTCTAAAGCCACTTTCACAAGGCAAGGGAATGGTATATTTAGGACAGATACGCTTTACCATATTCTTTTTCTTTGTTTCCTTTTGAACTGCACTTTAATTGAATTCAAAATTTCAAGTATCCAAGATGAAACTTCACAGTTAGAAGCTCTGTAATTTACAGCCATGAACTGAAATTTAATGTTGATTAACCTTTGCCACTGATTGTAACCATCTTGTTATATGGTTTAGATTCCCATTTACTTCTGCTTTATTAGGAAATCTTTCACATAGAAAGCTTCTTAGTACCTGTTGAATGAAAACTAATTTTCTCAGATGAAACCCTTGATCAGCTTAGCCTAGTCAATGCAGAAACTACATTTGATTTGGATAATGCTTCCAAATTTAGGCTCCATTTAAAAATCATTTCAATGCTTTATCCATTAAAGAATTCAGCAGCTCTAGTCAGCTCTTGACAAGGGAATTCTTCAATAAGAAAATAATTACAAAGCAATGTTGAAGAAAGAATTATGTAGGGGAAAAATACATTGGACTTGTAGCCAAAAGACTTGGATTTTAATTCTCATACTGATATTTGGTAGCCCTATAATAGTGTACACAAGTCATAACTTCACTGAACATCACAAGCAAATTGCCTTATAAGTGAGTTAATATTCTTTCTTACTGACATTATGAGCTTGAATTTTAACACAACCTCTATGAATTTTATATAATTTCCACTCCTGACTGTCCATAATATATGGCTGACTGTTCCACAGGCAAGTTTTCCATAGATCTGGCCTGTGCTTTTGTACAGGATACTGTAACCCATGTCAAGAATTCAACCTCTTTACCCTCTCTTCTTATTGTTTTCCTTTGCTCCAGTTACTGGTGCTTCCTCTCTCTTTCAAAATTAGTATTACCTATTTTTTTCTATTATTTATTTTGTATGAATTCTGTGCTTTCTCCCTGTCTGCACACCCAAAAGTTTCATCTTTATCTCTGTGTCTCCATTATCTATCACAATCATTGGAATAGAATAAGCATTTCATAGATGCTTATGGAACTTAATTTAATTTAATTAGCAGGGGTATGTATAAGAATAAGACACAACATGAAATTGTGTCCCATTCTCAATTGTCTGCATACAGATTATTTTAATCAGTTTGCCTTTCCCAGTAGATTTCTAGATTGCTTCTTCCTGCAATGTGCCTCCTTAACGGTGCTCAGCTGGTTAGGGTCACACACTCACAAACACACGCACACACTACACACAACTACACATCAACTCACTGGGGTTGACTGTCTCAAAGATGATGTTCAAGGCTCCTTCTTTGACATCCTTGGCTCAAGGTGTTCTGTTCTGATACATTAATACATAATTTTCAGGCCAGAAGGAACAATTATTTCAAGAAATACACTTGAAAAAAAGCAGAAATAAAACATTTCCTTTATAGAGCTATAGTACTCTTTCCCATAAACACATACATCATCAGTGGGGAAAAATGGACACATACAGGAAATGCACATAGAAAGGGACATACTTAGGGAACAAATGCAACCAGGATACTTAGGTGGAAGGACATATATATAGGAAACAAGTGTGGCCAGCATACCCAAGTAGAGGGTACAATTCATGCTTCTAATGCTACAGATTCTCTATTGTCTACTGAAGCTGTCCTGCTTTAGCTGGGTCAGTTTGCCTTTTCCCTGATGGCTATTGCTCAATAGGAATAAAGTATATACCAGATGTTGTTCCACTGAATATTCATCTTCTGTTTTTAGCTCATAATTTTAAATTAAATCGGTTAAATCTCTAGCCTTTAAATCATGTAATTTATCAGCTTATTTTCTTTAATCTTTTCCCAGAATTTTGTGTAAAAGGTACCTCATATCCAATATCTTAGATCAGAATATTTTTCTATTGTTTGCTCATTTACCCAGTCTATTCCTTGACTTTTCACTCTTTCAAAAAGTAGGGCTCGTTTTCCAGAATGGAGGATGCACTGTCCAAAGCTTCAGGGATTTTATACAGCTGTTTTCAGAGATCCTTCTAGAGTTGTAAATTGTCAATTCTTTCAAGGTAATATGACCTAAAGAGAGGTGTTTTACCTGTGCTCTGGTCTGGAATGACCACAAGTACTCTTTTCTGCCCTGGAACTGAGGAGAGCCAGAACTACATCCTGGATCTGAGAATGGGCAAAGCAACAGTCCTTCCTCAGTGCTAGCAGAGGCCTCTGTAATCCCCTACTTAATCCGCTGCTCAGTCCCCTTAACCCATCTGTGGGCTGAGATCTTCAGAAGCACCACTGCTGATTCAGAAATTCCCAAGGCCTGCTCCTGACTTGCTGGGTCTGCTGTTTGTGCTGGACTATGTTCCTCTCTCACCCAAGTGTGAAAAACCTTTCCTGCTGACCTTCTAAGTTTTCTTCAACTGGAAAATTGCTTGACACCACCTTTTTGTGGGTTCTGATACTCTAGAATTTGTTTAGAGTTTATAATAAAGGTATTTGGAGGAGTTTGGGGGAGAGCTTGGATGAGTCCCTGCCTTTCTTGGCTCTGCCAATTTCCTGACTTTCACACATAAACACTTCATGCGAAAGCCCAAAGGGATTTTGAGCTCATTTTTACACACAGAGTGCAGTATAACTTAAACCAAACATAATTAGGAAGAAAAATCTTCTGGGAGAAAAAAAATCATGTGATCATTCTAAAGTTATTCCCAAACCAGGCTACTAGTTCTTCCTTTTTTGGTGGATATGTTGGGTATGTTCATATGTTTATCAAATGCATAGCAGCATGCATTTGATACCTATGGCACACACCTTTCACACATGAAGGTCTCTAAAAAAGATATTCCAAGTTGAATTATGGGCCCACAAACACTCAAAACAACAGCTTATAAATTGAGGTGATTCTATGCTCTTTCCCATTAATGTACAGTTTTTATTTTTCCTTAGGTAAACAATTAGTCCAAAACTTTCCCAGTTAAAATCCTATCTTCTATATGAAGTTTTTACTAACCTTTCTTAATTCTAGTGCCACCTCTCTGTTCCCTCGTTAGATTGTAAGCTCCTCAAAGGCAAGGATTGTCTTTTACCTCTTATTTCCTGAGCATAGTATGGTGCTTGGCACAGTACAATAAACACTGATTGCTGGAAAATCATTTAATGAAATCACAATTAGAAAATCTGCCATAAACCATTTCACCTAAAACAAGCCATGCTTATTTGGAACTATGCCCAAACTGTGCCTACCCTTCGATCCAGCAATGTTACTACTGGGCTTATATCCCAAATAAATCTTAAAGGAGGGAAAGGAACCTGTATGTGCAAAAATGTTTGTGGCAGCCCTCCTTGTGGTGCCCAGAAACTGGAAACTGAATGGATGCCCATCAATTGGAGAATGGCTGAATAAATTGTGGTATATTAATATTATATAATATTATTGTTCTGTAAGAAATGACCAGCAGGGTGATTTCAGAAAGGCCTGGAGAGACTTACATGAACTGATGCAGAGTGAAGTGAGCAGGTCCAGGAGATCATTGTACACAACAACAATACTTTAAGATGACCAATTCTGATGGACCTGGCTCTCTTCAACAGTGAGACAATTCAGACCAGTTCAAGTGATCTAGTAATGAAGAGAACGATCCACACCCAGAGAGAGGACTATGGGAACTGCGTGTGGATCAAAACAGCATTCTCACTGTACATTGTACATTGTACACTGTACATTCTCTAACAAAAAGAGTTATTATTTGCTTGCATTTTATTTTCCTTCTCATTTTTTTTTCCTTTTTGATCTGATTTTTCTTGTGTAGCAAGATAATTATATAAATATGTGTACATATGTTGCAGTTAACATGTTTTTACCATGCTTAACATATATTGGAATACTTGCCACCTAGGGGAAGCAATGGGGGGAAAGAGGGGAAAAATTGGAATACAAGGTTTTGCAAGAATCTATGATGAAAAATTATCCTTGCATATGTTTTGAAAATAAAAAGCTTCAATTAAAAAAAAAAAACTAGCCATGCTTTTCCATAAATAAAAATGCCATTAAATAAGCAGAGTGAACATGCATAGGAATAACATATGAGGGACCCACACATGGGAAATATAGGTGGAAAAACAATCTCCAATGCACCAGAATCACTCACTGCTCTAGTCGGACCCACTCCTCACTGAATATAATACTCCACTGGACTCCATGGTATTGCTCCTAACTGAACTCAGTGTCTTCACTAATAGTCTCTTCAATTCAGAGCCAAGAAATGAAGTCAGGTGAAAGAATAAATAGGTGTCAAGCACTGCACCAAGCTGGGCATACAAATACAAAAGCTAAAACAATCTGTCCTGGAGGAGCTTTCTTTCCAATAGGGGAAATAACAGATACAGGTGGAGAGGTGAAAAGAGATACTTTGCTTTAGAAAGTTACAGAATTATAAGCAGAGTCATAGAGAAAGAGATTAAAACATATTTCTAGCAGCAATGACAAGAGTTGGTTTGATTGTACTTCCAAAACTGGAAAATCAAGTAATGGGTGCAGGAACAAGATGACCAGGGTAGCATGACAACTGTAGAGAGGGACATTAAGTGAAGTGTGGCCATTTGTTTACTCAGTTTTGCTGACTTTAGGGTATTTTCTCCCTGAATTATTATGAGGTTCATACTACTGTTTTATTTCCTCCCAGGACTACCATGGAAAAGAAATCTGGGTTTTCAATTTCTCTTTTGATCTCAAGCTGAGAACCAGTGTTTAAGAAAAGAAGAACATATTCATCCACTTAAAATTGCAGAGGAAATTATTCCCACTTAATTGATATATTTACTTTTGATAATTCAAAATTCAGCAAAGATTTACTGGTTTTTTGGTTTTTATAACCAGCATTTGTTTTTCTAATGTAGAATAACTGCTCCTAATCCATTAACTAATGATAGAAAAATAATTACGTTTTAATAACAATGTTATACAGTATAATACAATATAAGCAGGAAGTTTTATTGTTGTTTTTTGTTTTTTCAAAAAAGTAATTATACTCAGGCACATAAATCAGATAGAGACCTAGGCCCTGATCCTGAGACGTGAGAGAAATAAGACTGGATTTCAAATAATTCAAGGGAAATAAGAGTAAAATGTGATCCATAGTACTCTTTCTCCTTACCAGATACACTGCTTTATGAATTTGCTAACAAATATAAGTGACTCCTTTTCTCAAAGCAGAGTATACAATGATTTCCATTTACTGTCTACTTTATATCTCTAGATCCATATCATAGTCATAGATGCATGATATTTCAAAGCTGAAAAATATCTAAGTAATCATCAAATCTACCAAATATCTGAACAAGAATCCTCTCTACAACAGCTTTGAAAAGTGGTCAGCACAAGGCAAATGTAAGGCATGTACATATAAGAACGATAACCTTTTACCTCTAAGAGGAAATTTAGTAGCAGTGGTCTCAGTCAAAAAGTACATACAGGTTAGTCACTTCTTAGGATAATTCTAAATTGTCTTCCAGAAGACTTAGACCAATTTATAGCTAGTGTACTAGCATATTTATCTTTCCATAACCTCTGACATTTAATATTCCCACATCTTACCATTTTTGCTCATTTGCTGAGTATGAGATAAAATTGTAGTTGTTTTGATTTTCATTTAGGTAATTATTCCTAATTTAGAGCAGTCTAATATGCACTGGTTAATAGTTTGCAATTATTCTTTAGAGAACTGTTTGTTCATATGTTTTCACTACTTAACCACTGGGGAAATGACTCTTGGACTTAAGTACTTGTCTTAATTTCTATATGTATTATATATTAGACTCAGAGACTTTTGATGAAAAAAAAAAAAACAGAATTGAGAGTTTCTCTTTTTGTATTAATTATACTGATTTTGTCCATGCAAAAGCTTTAGAATTCATGTAATTAGAATTACTATATTTTTTGTGATCATATTTACAAATGCACACCCTAACCATGATTGTAAAAAGTGTCTAATCTAATTTACTCCTTATTTTTTAATGATACATGATCTACAAAATGCAGGCCATAATCTTTTTTTTTTTTAAATATTGTAGCTGGTTTTGGTATAAGATGATGTTCCCACTCTAATATCCATAAAGACTATGGAGTATTTTCAATACCAGGCTTACTAAAGAATTGAAAATGTCTTGGAGGGAAATATTTAACTAATTATTTTGGGAGACATAATGGTTACTTTTTATTAACAAACTGTTCTAATTATTACTTAGATTCTTAGATGGATTAGTAATTTAATTGATGTGAGGTGATACAGAATTTACACATATACTTGTGTAAATCAAAACTTTTTTTTTCCTAATTAACAAGCAATTTTTTCTCCCTTCCACTTATTCCTCCACCCTGGGTGGGAGGGGAAAAAAGCTATACACAAAACTCTTTTAGCAAATATGAATAGTCAAGCAAAACAAATCTCTACATTGGTGTCTGAAAATGTATATATTTTACTAAATATTAAGTTTGTCATCTCTCTGTCAAGAAATAGACAACTTAGGGGCAGCTAGGTGGCGCAGTGGATAGAGCACCAGCCCTGAATTCAGGAGGACCTGAGTTCAAATCTGATCTCAGACACTTAGCACTTCCTAGCTGTGTGACCCTGGGCAAGTCACTTAACCCCAGCCTCAGAAAAACAAACAAAAAAAAAAAACAAATAGACAACTTTTTTCAACACTGGTCCTCTAAAATTGTGATTGTTCATTCCAGGAATCAGGGTTAAGTCTTTCACAATTATTCTGGTTCTGCTCACTTCATTCAAGTCTTCTCAGTTTCAGGAAAAAAAAAAAAAAAAAAACACATCCCTTTCATTTGTGCAGTAGAAAGACTACAGGGCCTAGAATCAGGAAATTCAAATTTGATCTGATACTCTTATTAGCTGTGTGACCTTGGGCAAGCCACTTGACCTCTGGCTGCTTTACTTTTGTCCATTGAAAAAAAGGAATAATACTAGCACCTACCTATGAGGATTGTTGTGAGGATCAAATGAAATAATATTTGTAAAGTGCCTAGCCCAGGCACAAAGGTGCTTAATATATGCTTATTTCTTTTTTATTTCTTATTAAAAATCTAAGTTTTTCAACTATTTGGACATGTATACATATATTGTATTTAATTTATACTTTAACATAAATTGGTCAACCTGCCATGGGGGGCGGGGGGGAGCAAGGAGGGGAAAAATTAGAACAAAAGGTTTGGCAATTGTCAATGTTGTAAAATTACCCATGCATATATCTGGTAAATAAAGACTATTTTTAAAAATCTAAGTTTTTCATTTATAGATATTAATCATTTCATTTAAGTGGTTGGTTTTGTTGGCATATAGCTGGGCAGAAGTTTCTAATAAGTTCTTTCTATTTGTTATAAATTCTCCTTTTCCATTTTTGATACTTGTAATTTAGTTTTCCCTTTTAAAAAATCAAACTAGCTAAAAATTATTTTTATTTTTTTTTAAACCAGCTCTTAGCTTTATTTATTAAGTGGAGATTTATATTCAATTTTGTTCAGCTTTGCTTATTTTCATGATTTTCATTGGGTATTTAATTGGGATTTTTAAAATGTATTGCTTTTCTAGTTTGAATGTATAATTCAATTTAATAAAAATTAAATACCTACTTTGTGCCAGGCACTGGATTATGTGCTATGGATACAAATAAGAAATGGAAGACAGTTCCTGAACACAAGATTACATTCGAATGAAGAAAGACATGTTTAAAAAAAGTTGGAAAGAGTGGGGGATACCAAAAATTATCTTGTTCCATGGAGTTGAAACCAGGAAGAGCTGAGATGAAGAATGGAAAATTCAATTATTTGTTCTCTCTCTTTTGCTAATGGAAGTGTTTAAAGATATAAATTATACTGTAAGGACTGTTTTGACTGCATCCCACAAATTTTGGTATATTGTTTCAAGGTCATAATCTTTGAGGAAATTATCAATTGTTTCTATGATTTATTTTGTAATCAACAAATTCCTTAGGATTAAATTATTTAGTTTCCCACTAATTTTTAATCTTTTCTTCTATTACCTTTTATTGATTATAATTTATTATTGTGCTATTGTGAGCAAATAATATGTTCGTGTTTTTTCTTTTCTGCATTTGTACCATTTTTATGTCTACAACATAATCAATTTTTAGAAAGGAGCCATGGACAGCTTATATATATATATATATATATATATATATATATATATATATATATATATATATATATATATATATATATATTCCTTCCTATTCCTATTTCATAATCACTAGAAATCTATCATAATTAACTCTTCTAAAATGTGGGGGGGTTTATATTAGATTTGCTTAACTCTGACTAAAATCCTTTACTATCCTGGTTTTACTATATTTGTAACTTTGTAACTTGTTTACCTTTTCACTCAAGTATATGGTAGAGTGCATATTCAGTACACATATATATTAAATATTCTTATTAATTCACTGTATATGGTATTTTTCAGCATTATTTCATTTTTACTTCTTTTAATTGTCTTTTTTTGCTACCTTATTTCAGATCATGATTGCTATCCCCAATTTTTTTTGTTCTTACTAAGCGATTTTATTTTTTTCAATTAATAGTATTTTTTCTAATTACATTTAAAGATAGTTTTCAATATTCATTTTTGTAAGATTTTGAGTTTCAAATTTTTCTCCCTCCCTTCCTTCCTTGGTCTCTCCCAAAGACAGCAGGCAATCAAATATGGGCTATACATGTACAGTCATGTTAAACATTTTCATATTAGTTTTGTTGTGAAAGAAGAATCAGAACAAAAGGGGAAAACCATGAGAAAGGGGGAAAAATAAAAATTATTGTGCTTTGATCTGCATTCAGACTCCATAGTTCCTTCTCTGGATGTGGGTAGCATTTTCCATCCTGAGTCTTTTGGAATTGTCTTAGATCATTGCATTGCTGAGAAGAGCTAAGTCTGTCATAGTTGATCACACAGTGTTGCTGATACTGTGTACAATATTCTGGTTCTGCTCACTTCACTCAGTGTCAGTCCCCTAAGTCTTTCCATGTTTTTCTGAAATCTGCCTGCTCATCATTTCTTGTAGCACAATAGTATTCCATTACATTCACACACCACAACTTGTCTGGTCATTCCCCAATGGATGGGCATTCTCTCAGTTTCCAATTCTTTGCTACCACAAAAAAAGTTGCTATAAATATTTTTGTACATGTTGCCCCCTGATTTTTTGAGTTTATCTAAAACGTAGTAAGCTTTATTCCAGTCCCTTCATACACATCTTTATGCTTCAAATGTGTTTCTTGTAAAGAACATATTGTTAGATTTTGCTTTCCAATCCATTTTGTTATCCTCTTCCATTTTATGAGTTCATCCTTATTTATACTTAAGATTATTAATTATGAGTTTCCTCCTTATTCTCTCTTTGCTCCTTGTCCCTTCTTTTTAAAGAAGAAAAGAGTGGGGGGAAAAGTGTGCTTAGCACTAGTTCTCTAAGCAATTAGCTCCCACATCTCTTCAACCAGACTCTCACATTATAAGTTCTTAGCTTTTCTTTCATTTCCTTTTAACACCTTGGAGGATGTTTTATTAGTGACTTTCAGAATATGCCTTTCTTCTTATTCTCTCCTGTTTCCTTATTAAATTGAGTATATTTCTTCATCAAATTGTTTGTTTATATTGTACCCCATTCTGACTCGTTCCGATGAAAATGAGCTTTGACATCCTCTCTTGACTCCTTCCTCATTTGTTTAAAGTTCCACTGGCGTCCTCCAATTTTGTTAAATAAATTCTTAAAATCTGCCTTTCCCTTTCTCCTCTAGCTTAGCCCTTTTCCCTTAGGGTGTACAGTAGACTAAGTCCCTCCGGTAGGAGGCTGCTCATCTGCCTTTGATGTCCCCCTCCATTCGGCCCCCGAAAGCCCTAGTATGTGCAATGGCCACAGGGGGCATGAAGACGGTGGAATCGGGTAGTTTGGAGCTCTCAGATCTTGGTCAGACACCCCAGATGCAGAGCTCATCTGCTGCATCCCAACACATTAGCAGTCATCTTGACTTTTGTCTTGCCATTAGACTTCAGTGACTCTAGGAGAGAGAATGAGACTGACAACTTCACACATCTGCCTCACTTAAATCCAAATTAGGCAAGAGTCAAAAGACAAAATATGTCCTATCTTACTATTTCATTACTTTTTTTTTTTTTTTTACTGTTCAATAGTTTTATCATTATTTTACTATTTTATTATTTAGTAAAATAGTAACACAGTGAAATAATGTCTCATTGTTTTGCCTCCTTTGAAGTGCTCTGGCAATAGGCTAGTGACAAAGCAACAGGTGCAGATAGGCCATAATCACCAGTCTGCACAAAGGCAGCCCGGGCCGGACCATTGCCATCTCCCTGGGCTGAAGAAGCAGTGGGATTCCACAGCTGCCCTTAAGGACCCCACTGCTGCCCTCCGACATAAGGAAGGAGCTAGAAAAGGTGCCCTAAAAAGTGCCTGCTCATTGCATGTGGCGGGATCCACCCTGTTGTCGAAACACAAAAACACGGGTAGACAGGTCTATGAAGACCTGGGACCTTCATCATCCATGTGACAAAAGGGGACAAGCTTGTAATTCTGGGTGACTAACTCCAAAGAAGGCCCAGAGCATCAGACAGGCCGCGGAGGACCACGGCATCAGGGAGGTAATGCTGTGACATGCAAATGAGTTGGCTTCCCGTAAGGGAGGCTGTGCAAGCTCACCTGCCTCACCTTCCCCTCCTGAGCCCTCGGGGGCCAGTATCAAATATAGATCAGGACAATTGAAGATGCCCTGGATGCAGGGAAAGACCTAACCTTTCAAAGGTAAGAGCTTAACAGAGGCAACTGCCTGTTCAATAAATAAGGAATAAATCAGGCAAAGACTCAGATTATCATTCTGGGAGGGGAGAAGTGTCAAGGGCTCTGGACAAAACAAGCAGTTGCTATGTACATTTACTCTGCAGGGAGTCCTGGGGATGAATGGAATTCATCCACAAAGGAATTAATAAAATTAACATTGGTTATTACTGAAGACTTGTACACCTCATGACTCATCACCAACACTTTCTTCCATTTATTTCAACATAATAAAACTTCATGGATGCAGCCTTGCAGCAAACATTGGCATTTAATAGACCATGCCATTGTAAGGAGAAGAGACAAACATTAGAATGTGACTGACAAAGGCAATGAGAGAATAGTGCAGAGTTCTGGACCAATTAGACTTCTTCTCTCCTAGTTAAGCATTCATATTCAATAAAAGCAAAACTTCTAAGGCTTGATACCTATTGAAAGATTCAGTGTCAACAGAGTTCTTCATAGTGTTACTGACTTGAAGGGAAAACTGAACCAACATGTAGAAAAGAAGTAGAAGGCTTTCAGAAAATTGATTTGTAACACTGCATTTACTCATCTTGGCAAGAATACTCACAAACAAAAAGACTGGTTTAATAAAAGTGACAAGGAAATTCAGAAGCCATTTCATGAAAAAAGAGGATCCACCAGAAGGATAGATTATCCATCTCTAAAAAAAGGCAGTGTTTAGTTTCTCAGTAAAGTGCAAGCAAAGCTTAGAGACATGCAAGTTTCTTGGCTCAGAAAGAAGGTAGATGAATTTTAGTTTTATGCTAATAGCAGCAATCCAGAGCATTATGCTTTAAAGGCTATTTATGAGCCAAAAAAACTTTGATGCATCTCAACTACTCAGTACTAATGGGGCCACACTGATCAGTGATAAGGACATGATCCTGGAGAAATGGCCTGAATATTTCTATAGCATTCCCAACAGACTATCATCAATAAATACTGAAGCCATAAATTATATACCTCAAGTGGAAGTCAATTTCTGTCTGACCAAACTTCCAATGGAAGAAGAGGTATTAAATGCCATTAGGTTCCTCTCACATGACTCCATCCCAACCGAAAGTTATAAGGCAGGAAGTCCACTGTTCATGCAAAAGTGGACAAGAAATCTTCTAGGTTATATGTCAAGAGGAAGTTATTCTCAAAGACATCAAAGATGCCTCCATTGTCCATCTCTGTAAAGGAAAAGGAAATGTGTCTAGTTTTCCTGTACTTTTCTATCAAAAAATTTAAGATGGGAGTTCCTTCCTCTTGAAATTCCCATTATCTTTACTTCAAATATCAATTTTTCCTCTCCTCAATTGAATTAAGTTCAGAAAAATCCAAATTCTTCTATTTCTTCCTCTATATTTAAAATAATGGAGTTATCATTTATAAAAGTCAAAAATAGTATTACTTGTTCTGCTTCTGGAAGAGATATTTGGATATCTCTTCGTTTCTCGTGTTTTCAGATTTCTCATAATTTCTCCTTCAGTTCAAGTGGCCTATAATAAATTATTATATTATTAATTCTGTTTGTCTCAGTGCTTATTCTTACCCATATAGCCTCCACTATTTCTCCTCCTTAATAATCTTAAAAATATTTTCTTAATGTATTGCTGCCTTTAGACAATTTCCAATTTGTAATCATAGGTTGAATTTCCCAGGAGATAACTACCAAGTTCATGGTATCCTGTGAGTCTATACTTCTACCATTTATTTACTTTTAATAACAAGAAGACACACTTAGCCCAACATATTTACTGAAATGACATTTTACTATTAATAATAGCTACAAAACATTCTCCCAATAAACCTGGGGTGAATTCTTCCACAAATAAGCAAAATGAAATATTAAGGAATATGCTCACACATAGAGTATGCTAGTAGAAAGGGACATATGCTATACTATATATGTGTAGCTAGAGAATATTTTATGTGTAATTATATATGAGTATATATATGTATGTATATGTATATATACATACTCATAAATCACTGTGTCTTTATATTTACTTAATTTACTTTTAAATTTACTTATTTATATTTACTTATCTGTGTGCCTGTTTGTTTCTTCTCAGTAAAATGTAAGCTTCTTGCAGGTATTGTTTTGCTTCTGTCCTTGAGTCTGATATATAGTATGTACTTGATAAATAATTGTTGAATTGAATTGAAGTATCTATCCTAATTTATTCTCTTCTCTTATATATAGTCTTTTTCTTTGTTCACATATTGGGATGGGAAAGGGATTATAAACACCAAAGAATAATCAGTTTCTACCTGGTTTATAAGAGATAATCCTGCAAAAGATTACATCAACAGAGATAAATAAGCAAGAATATAATTTTCTCTGAACTTTGCTCCAAATAATTTCCAGTTGCTTACATGTTTCAGTCCACCAGACATAATGACTATAGTTCCTAATATATTACTTTAGTTATCACCAGGAACAGAAAACTATTTCATTTTGCAGCTACTCTATGGTTACCTCTCTATTAAGAAAACAAAAACAAACCCACTAAGCAAATAAAGTTCATTAGAATGGACAAAGTAAAGGAAGAAAAGAGAAAGGGGAGGAGACTACAAGACCAATGGGAGGAGACCACCAGGAAAAAGGGAGGTGTCACACTCAGTTTACATACAAAATTTTCATTAACCCCTTCTTTGCTCTACAAAATAAAAGCACAACCATTTAGCACTTTGTTTTTTGCAAATCAAGCTCTTACCTATGCTTCTCAGACAAAGGACTTAATTGTTTCTCCTTCTAAGGGCCTGCAGAGTCTTAAACTGTGGCAGGGCCAGGTTAGCCCAAACTTGATTCAATCCAGTTAAATCCCATCCAACCAAACTCTGGTCTTTGCATTCTTGCTGACTAAGCTACTTACCTCAGGACAACACATTGGAGAAGTAGGGGAATAGGAATGAGAAAAGAGAAGTTACTGAGAATGAGATCTAAGGCAATGACTGCTCAAAGGTGGATAGAAGCATCTCTCCTGCTAGGGAGAGTCTAAAATAACAGGGATAACTATCCTGAATCATTCAAAACAATTGTTTGCCCATATAGGTAATGTGTTCACATAATACATTAAAAGCTTCCCCCTTATAAGTCAAATCTTTCCTTGCTTCTGAGAATGATGTTATATGTTTTTAAATTTTATTTTTAATAGTATTTTGTTTTTCCATATACATGCAGAGATAGTTTTCAACATTCACTTTTGCAAAACCTTGTGGGTTTTTTTGCTCTCTCCTCCTCCTCCTCCCTCTTTCCCAAGACAGCAAGCAATCAGATATAGGTTAAATGTGTGCAATTCTTCTAAACATATTTCCATATTCATCATGCTAAGCAAAACAAAACAAAAAAATTAGATCAAAAGGGAAAAAACATGAGTAAGGAAAAAAACAAACAAACAAGCATCAATGTTGAGATTGGGAAGGAACCCCAAAAAGTTGGGGTCACAGACAGGTGTCTCAAAATAATTTGCAGGCTTGAACCCATTTCCAAGTCAAGGGGAAAAGTTTATTGTAATTGTAATGCCATTTGTAGCAATATAAATTCCAAAAGTATTTAGCAGAGATACATTTATCTAGTTCTTCACGTTATAGATATGCTAATTTTATGGCCCAGAGGTAGAACCAAAGAGTGGTCTCTGGAATTTGGCTATCACTGACCAACCAATTATATTCTTAGGTTGGAGGGGAGGCTGGGTCACAGATTCCAAAGCCAGAGAACTTTAGAATCACTGACAGATTGTTAGAACAGAAGTCCTCCCAGGTCAGGGGACCTTAAAATTATTGCTCTCTCCCCTAAAGGCTGTATTTCATCATTTCTCCTCTCAAGCAGTTTGCATCCCATATTCATCTGGGACAAAGGGACAGAGATCTTATCTTCTGCAGCTGCTTCATGCTGACAAGGAGTGTAAGGCTGTCCCTGCCCAGTGGGGTCCAGACCAGGGAGGGGAAGCATATGGTATAAAGATGGAGGCAGCAGCATCTAGGGGTGCTGAGTATCAGAATCATTTAGCCCATGGTACTCAGGGTGAACAAACAGTTGGAAGTTCACAGCTTGGAGCCTGGAGGGAACAACTCTACCAAAGGAATGTTAGGTTCTCAGGAGGTTATAAAGAAGCTTCAAGGAATGTGGTGTAGAAGCATCAAGAGCGAGTTTGCTAGGACAATTTTGCAATAGATAGCCCTCAATTATTATGTGGCAAGAAGACAGGGGATAGCTAGTACAATCCAGGGTGGGGATGGTGACATTTGGGAATGAGGCCTTTGCAAATTGTGCATCAGATTGCATATGTGGACTGCCTAGAGGATGATGAGGGCACACCCAACAATCCTGAATGCCCCCACTGCCCACGGAGTTCCCTAGTCTGACTAAAGAGTAAGAAATTATCTTCCCTTCATTGGCGGGGGCCACAGAGTAACACTGAGAGAGCTGGAGAGAGAGTACTAAGAGCAAAGCTCTCATCCTCTGAGTGTTGTTAAAGGTAGACCTGGAAAAAGTGGAAAATGGCAAAAAAGAAAGAAAGCTAGAGTGAGGGAGACAAGGACAAAGGCAATGTCACCCTTTTCTATCCAGTGTGTTTCCAGGAGTCCTGAGGAAGAACAGTTTCACATCCTCTGTGGACTCACAGCAATATTCAGGAATGGCTGAGGGAGAAGTAGTAACAGGAGCAGCACTTTTAATTCTAGAAACAGGAGTCCAGCTTGGAGTTTGAGTAGTCAGAATGACCATATATGATCCTCCCTAATGGGAGATTCTTCACCCAATTTTTTGGCGTTCCCAGGCACAGTTTAGTAAGGATTCACCGGAGGGGGTGATTCACTTTTTCCACCTTCCCAGAAGCCTGAGGGCCAGGCAGGGTGGAGACAAGTAATCTTAAGTGGGCTTGATCTTTAGCAAAAACCCCTGAGCCTTTTTATTCTTAGAAGGGAAGGCTTTTACCCAATTAGTAAAGGTGTTAACAAAAAACGGAAGCAGTTTGAAGCCCCTGAGAGGGGGCTTGTGTAAAATCTATATGCCAGTCCTCCCCAAATATGTACCCCTTCTTCAGATGGCTTCAGGATAGGGCATTTAGTAGCCCTTTCAGGACTTACTTGGGCGCAAACTGGGCAGACCTGGCAGATCTGTTGAATTGTTCCTCTTAGCTTGTGAACGTGAAGATAGATTTCACAAGGGATTGGAGAGCATTTTTTCCCCAAGTGGGCCAAAAAGAGGCTTGCCTCTGGGATTAGAAACTGGCCTGAGGGTGTTTGAAAAACCACCCAGAAGGAGAAAGGGTGTGTCCCCTTCCTTCCCCAACAAGGGGGGTGTAAATCAGGGAGTTGGGGAATTAAAGGTGCCATGGTCAGGGACAAATGGGCAGCTGAACCTGCAAGCCTGTTCCCCGGGGCCTGATGTGAATCTCCCTTCTGGGGTTCTTTACAAAACAAAAAGCTCTCTAGGTTCATGGACAGCTTGCAATAGCTGTAGAATTTCCCTTCTTCCCTTCTTCCCAATTCAGTAGGAGAATTTTCTGCTGTCCAAAGTTCCCTTTCTTTCCATAGAGCTCTATGAGCATGAAAATATGAAAAGCATATTTGGAGTCTATATGGATGTTTACTTTCATTCCTTTCCCCAGATCCAAAGCCCTAGTAAGGCAATGGATCTTTCAGGCTTCAGTCTGAGAGCACATACATGACAGGATAAAGCACCCTTAGTTCTGTTTGACAACCAGTCATGCAATAACAATTTCATCTCATAGCCAGACTCAGGAATAATCAGGTGGGAAACAAAAAAACAAAACAAAAAAAACCAGAACTGAGTCAGAAGGATCCTGCCTTAAGCAAAGGCCAAGGTTGTCCTCCCAACTCTTGCCCAGATAAAACATCCAGGAAAGCATTCCTCTGAGTAACTTAGAGCATTTCTCTTGAATGGTGGGTTACTGATTTAATAATCAGGTAATCAAATTCAAAACTCAAAAGATTATCAGTTACAATCCCAAGAGATTTTATCTCTAATAGTAAATTCTACCAATTGCAGCTTAGAGCTAGATACATTATTTTAAAAGTTTGCCAGGACTTAAACCCATAGGAGATTTTATTTAACATGTTTTATATTTTTAAACTTATTCTGGTGCAAAGGATCAATCATTATACAGGTTTACAAATTCTTAATAAACTATATAAATCCTAAATAAGCTCATTTCTCAGGGCTGATGGCCTTGCTTACTCTGATAATTTCAAGAAAACTATAAATTAAGAGGAGCTGATTGAGACCCCAGGGAAGAGGCTGAGCTTGCTGTTGTGCACTCCAACTATTCATAGTGTTTTCATGGCCTGTGCTGTTTGATACCTCCCCCCCACTCTGTGAAGGGGAAAAGGTGTTGTGCACCTCATACTTGGAAATGAACTGATAAGGTTTTCACATCATCCTTCTTGTTCCACACACAGTAATTACCAATTTTAGATTTAACATGATGACAATAACTCCAATAACTTTCCTAAGAAATAGCCAAATAGTCTTAACTAGTTTCTATTCTCTTAAATAAATTTCCCTTTTGTTTTAGGGAGAAAACAAGACAATTCTTAAAATTGAGATAGAACAGATTTTGAAATTGAGTTAACTTTAGTTAATGAGATTCCCTAGATTCTGATTAAATGTTCTAGATAAACTGAATTGTCATTTAATTTCTCTTTTGTGAGTCAGGAAAAGGGTTGGGTTATACTGATCTTGTCATAGATTCCAAAGCTAGAGAACTTTAGAATCACTGACATTGTTAGAACAGAAGCTCCCCAAGGTCAGGAGATCTTAAAATGATTGTTGTCTCCCCTAGAAGCTATATTACATTAACAACAAACAACCAAAAAAAGGTGACAATACTATGCTTTGATTCACAGTCTTCATAGTTCTCTCTCTGAATGTGGGTGGCACTTTCCATCACAAGTCTATTGGAATTGCCTTAAATCACCTCATTGTTGAAAAAAATCAAGTCCATCACAGTTGATCATCACATAATCTTATTGTTACTGTGTACAATGTTCTCTTGGTTCTGCTCACTTAATTTAGCATCAGTTCATATAAGTCTTTCCAGGCTTTTCTTATATCAGCTTGCTCATCATTTCATATAAAAGCATAATATTCCCTACCATTCGTATGCCATAGCTTATCCAGCCATTCTCCACCTGATGGGCATCACTCAGTTTCCATTTCTTGCCTCTACAAAAAGGGCTGCTACAAACATTTTTGCACATGTGGGTCCTTTCCCCTCTTTTATGATCTCTTTGGAGTACAGACCTCTTAGAGATACTGCTGAATCAAAAAGTATGCACAGTTTTATAGCCAGAGTTCCAAATTGCTCTCCAGAATGGTTGGATCAGTTCACAACTCCACCAACAATGTATTAATATCCCAGTTTTCCCACATCCCCTCCAATTTTCTTCATTAACTTTTCCTGTCATCTTATGCCAAGTTGTATTAAAAACCAAGGAATGACATACCTCTCAGTCCTACAACCCACATGGAAGCAGAGAAGGGCTACATGACATGTGATATATGGACCAAACAAGGGCACCAATGTTAATCCATATATTATTAGTAAAGCTTAATATTTCTTTTTTTAGCTAAAAATAATATAAAAAGAAATACTAATATAGTCTTTCTGCATCCCCATGTGCATCTTGTGCACATTACATTTAATCAGATTCACAAGACTCCAGGCAAATATATTTTTGTTGGCCCTTCATTTGGTACATTCCAATATTTTAAGCCAAGATAGAGAAATCTAAATCCTGTTCTTATACTCTATCTTTTAAACCAGCTATTCCATTTTCAAATCTGCTTCTTTCCTCAAGTCCTGACCTTCAACTGACAACATTAATGAAAACACCCCTGGGCTTCTAAGTTATATAAGACTTGTTAAATCTTAGAAATTATTTTTACATTTCTTCTAGTGTTATTTATCCTTTCATGAATCACATCAGAGAATTGTTACTGAGATTTGATTTTCAAATTCCCATTTCCTAAGAAGATATATACACAGAGGAGTTTATGGGATGTTTAAGAAGGACTAGCACCCACTATAAGAGCTTGCTGAGCCCTTTCCAGGGCTGCTCATCCAGCTTTGATGTTTATTGGCTTCAAACTGTTGGGGAGTTAGAGAAGTGTCTACTCCAAGCATGTGGAGACTTCCCACAAAATGAATGGATGAGAGTAATTTGTTCCAACAGCCAAGAAAGCAGCAAGGTCATCTACTGCTTCTCAGGCCATCACCAGTCATCTTGATTTTTATCTTGCCATTCACTGGACTTGGATAACTCTGTAAAAAGGGAGTGAGACTGATGACTTTGTGTAACTCTGTCTTGCTGAAATTCAATTTTCACATGAGTTAAGGCATCACCTTGTGATGTCGTTGGTCCCCTTTGAAAATAAAGGAAAAACAGCAATAATATACATAGATGAATTGGGAACTGTTGCCAGTCTTCTGACTATTTGAATTTGGATACTGCCAGGAGAAACTAATGGACTATACTTTAAGATTTCTTGGAGAGAATTTATTGGAAGTAGGAGGACTCAACCTGAAAACACAGAGTAAATGAACCTGAAGAATGCTTGAAACTATTGAACATCGTTCAATATTTTATGTTATACCAAGAGAAAAGGGTTATCAACTCTGTTTGTGTATTTGTGTGTGTGTGTGTGTGTGTGTGTGTGTGTGTATGGAAACACTAAACACTACATATAAAAAGACTATCCCATTAAGGGACAGATCAAGAATTCCATATCCTGGTTGAGTTGGAGTCCCAGAAATTCAAAATAGAGCCAATTCTAAACCATAAATGGTAATCTGGGTGGAGGGTATGGGTTAGAAAATAGGATTATGGATAGGTGCTTAAAGTAAGAACCAGTATTATATACAGATTCAGCTCATAGCAATACTAGAACTTATATGTTTAAACTGAAAAAGCAGAAAACTATTAAACTGCAAGGGAAATTTAATTTAGTTTAAGTGTTGTATGGGCAGACCTGGAATTTGGCTCCAATAGTCTTCAAGACTTGGGTACTTTTAGTTTCATATCTCAGTTGAATGAGCACCATTTCCTCAAACAAAGTTGAAAGATTTGCCTGACTAATAAGGCAATTCATCTGTCTCTGAAACTTTAACCTCCCCTCACGGTTTTTCAGGAGCCTCTCCTATCCAGGTTCCAACCAAGTAAACCTCAGGCCTCTTTATGAAATATCTGCAGATCATTTCATAAAGGGACAGCATAGAGTTGAAATGACTCAGCAAATATGCTTATAATAAGCAAAGTTTCTATGTGCATTCATTGAGATGCTAAAATAAACCTTGGTTAAACCACTCACTGATCAATTTTTTGTTATCCCCCCCAAATTTTTTTTTAAAGTTATTTCTTTGTTTGATTCGGCTTTGCCCTGGTAAGACTATTTGTACATAAGAAGTCAATAGCTAGTGCACATTTCTTAACTATGAACTCTGGGAATCACACATTTTGCTAAAAAAGAGAAATCAATTTTTAGTTTTTATGAGAAATAATGTCTGCCTATTTAAATGCAAATTAAATTACTACACTTACATGTCTCAATTAAAACTCCCTAAAATATTAGTATTTGCTTATCTACAGTGATTTTTTGAAACAGAAAACTTTTCAGGATTAAAAGTTCCTCTGCAAACCACTGCTAAACATAAATGTCACTTTGAAGCGGGTTGGAGTCACTTTAAGAAACTGTATTTCCTATTGATTTGTGATTTCTTTCAAATTCCCAGCCCCTCCTGGCTGAGGCATATCCTCCCCAGACAAAGTTGTCTTTCCTTGATGATTTACAAATCCTGGTCAAAAGCATCCCTTTGAATTCCAATAGGAGATCCAGGCTTGTCCCAGCTCCCACTGGTTCTGCTCTGCTCCAGTTGTCCCAGTCCCCATTCTAATTTGCTTGGGCCATCCAGCTCGGGCTTCCCAACCCCCACTAAGATACCCAATATAATAAGCGTCCATCAACTAAAGTCTTTGCAGATGGACCTCGGTGGCTCACTCATCTGCCAGGACTTTCTGTCAACTGAGAACTGCATTCTCAGTGCAAAACTCTTTCCCATAGATCTATGGATCAAAGGGTATGCACAGTTTGATAACTTTTTGAGCATAGTTCCAGATTGCTCTCCAGAATGGCTGGGTGTATTTACAATTTTACCAACAATGTACCAGTGTCCCAGTTTTCCTGCAACCCCTCCAACATTCATCATTATTTGTTCCTGTCATTTTAGCCAATCTGACAGGGGTGTAGTGGTATCTCAGAGTTGTCTTAATAATGACTTGGAGCATCTTTTCAAATGGCTAGAAATTGTTTCAATTTCTTCATCTGAGAATTGTCTGTTCATATCCTTTGAACATTTATCAAATGGAGAATGGCTTGATTTCTTATATATTAGAGTCAATCCTCTATATATTTTGGAAATGAGGCCTTTATCAGAACCTTAGACTATTTGTTTTCCCAGTTTGTTACTTCCCTTCTAATCTTGTCTGCATTAGTTTTGTTTGTACAAAAACTTTTCAATTTGATATAATCAAAATTTTCTATTTTGTGATCAATAATGATCTCTAGTTCTTCTTTGGACATAAATTCATTCCTCCTTCAAGGCAAACTATCTTCTGTTCCTCTAATTTATTTATAATCTCATTTTTATGCCTAAATCATGAACCCATTTTGATCTTATCTTGATGTATGATGTTAGGTGTGGGTCAGTGCCTAATTTCTGCCATACTAATTTCCAATTTTTCCCAGCAGTTTTTGTCAAACAGTAAGTTCTTATCCCAAAAGCTGGCGTCTTTGGATTTGTCAAACACTAGATTATTAAAGTTACTGACTATTTTGTCCTTTGAACCTAACCTATTCCACTGATCAACTAGTCTATTTCTTAGCCAATACCAAATGGTAATTGCTACTTAATTATATAGTATTATATAGTAAGTGTTGACCAATGGTCAGGGGACATTTCTGCAAATTACTGGAAGTAGCCACTCCTTGGCCCTTCCCCCACACCAGCTTAGTGTGTGACTGGACTTATCTGCCTAATGGCCCTTGGGAGAGCATAAATTTTGCACTCTTTGCAGAAGAAAAAACTGAAGTACCACTAACTTCTGGAACTTTGCCTGGCATTGTAAGAACACACTCACATGATGATTCACAAAGCAATGAAAATTAAAAATAAATAAATTTTACTAGGGTAAAAAAAAAAAAAAATGGGGGAAGTCAAAGCCAGACAGCCACTTATGTGAAAAATATCTGGAGGTTTTAGTAGATTGAATACTCAATAAGAGTCAAGAGGCCAGGCAAAAAAAAAAAAAAAAGTTAATGCAATAGTAGACAACACTAAAAGATACATGGTCTCCAGAAGTGATGATGTTCTTAAATTCCTGCCCTGGTCTTACCAGGATATTGTGTTTGGATTTGAACACCTCATTTTAAGGGATTTGACAAATTCACACAGTCAGAACTGTGTGTTGACACAGCAAGAACAAAAAAAAAAAAAAAAAAAATGAGGAGAGAACTGAGGATTATAGATTTGGTTAAAGTTATAATGGATATTTAGCCCAGAGAAGAAACTTAAGGTAGGCATCTGAAGGCTTTCATTAGCAATTAGATTTTTTTTTCTTTTCTCCTTACCTCATTAGAATCAATTGGTAGAAGTGAAAGAAGAGGCAGATTTGAACTTGTCATGAGTAATAATAATAATAATAATAATAATAATAATAGTAACATTTATAAAGTTCTTTAAAACACTTTACAAATCTCATTTTACCTTCCCCACAGCCCTGGGAAATGAGAAATTGGGGGTCACACAACTACTGTCTGTGTCAGGATGTGAATTGCAGGCTTCTTTACTCCATGTCTAGTATTCTTTCTCTCCAAGGTGCCATGTAGGAGAATACCTCAAGAAGAGGTCCTCAAGCAGAGAGTGGCTAATCAGGCATCTGAGAAGCTATGGAGTGAATTCCTGCTCAGGTAAAAAATTGGTCTAGATAACCTCTTCCAGCTCTGAGAATCTGTGATAATTCATCTAATTAAATTCAAACCAGGATGTAAATGGCAAGTGTGGAGCCTCTGTAGGCAGAAGATTTCATAGGATCAAAGGGTTTAGGTTAGAAGAATCTTAGAGATGAACTGGTACAACCCCTTCATTCTACAGATAAAGAGACAAGTTCAGCAAGGTTTTAAATGACTTGCCTACAGTCTCACAGGCAGTAAAGCACAGAGTCAGGTTAAAATCTAGCTTCAAAATGTTCTCACCCCACACCGTCCACAAAGTTGTTTACTGCACAAGTTTTCAGGTTTTTTTATGTTTTTAAAAATTGGGATGATTTTTTTTCTTTTTTGTCCTTAAAAATACTATTTGTTGTATAGTATACCTTTCTGGAAGATAAAAAGAAAGGTAAATTATGGTGATGTCAAGAAAAAAGACATCAATAAAAACTTACTTTTAAACAAAAGAACTCATTACAGAAACCCAGGATCTTTTCCAGCACACTACACTGGAGGAGACTGGAAACATGAGAGGGGAAGAAAAGATCATTATTAATGGGGCAATAGTTATGAAAAAGGCAACCTGAGAGACTTGCAATTTTTCCTACACCTAGTTTTGTCCAAGAGTCCCAGGACAGCAAATGAAAGATCCTCCATTTCAAGTACATAGGTACGTGGACATACTTGCCCTAGAATGGAGGATTACATTCCATGAGAATGTAAGTGTCTTGAAATGGAGACATTTGTTTTCACTTTTTTCCTTGTATCCCCAGTGCTTAGCATAGTGCACACAGTGGGTGCTTAATAAATGTTTGGTGAGCTGAATTGAATAGGGGGAAAATTATTTCCTTTCAGGTGATTGTGTTCACCACCTATTTATCATAAAATTTGGGGCAGCCATAGCTACAATGAGCCAAATTTCAATTCAAGAATTACACATAGCTAAAATCCTCAAACATTTTTGAATTCCAAGGCCTTGAAAGAAGTTAATTCTCTCTATAGATAACAAGATAATTTGGGGGCAGGAAGACTCATTCATTCCACCAATTCCCTACCACTACCAAACAAATCAGTCAATGGACTGGCATGGGTAGGAAATTCGGGTATTAATAGGAATTAGCTCAGCACCTACTTTTTTTAAATTTTTTTTTATTAATTTTATAATTATAACATTTTTGACAGTACATATGCATAGGTAATTTTTTACAAAATTATCCCTTGTACTCCTTTCTGTTCCGAATTTTTCCCCTCCTTCCCTTCACCCCCTCCCCTAGGTGGCAGGCATTCCCATACATATTAAATATCTTATAGTATATCCTAGGTACAATATATATGTGCAGAACCGAATTTTGTTGTTGTTGTTGTTGCAAAGGAAGAATTGGATTCAGAAGGTATAAATAACCTGGGGAGAAAAACAAAAGATGCAAACAGTTTATACTCATTTCCCAGTATTCCTTTTCTGGATGTAGCTGATTCTGTCCATCATTGATCAATTGGAATTGGATTAGCTCTTCTCTATGTTGAAGATATCCACTTCCATCAGAATACATCCTCGTACAGTATCATTGTTGAAGTGTATAATGATCTCCTAGTTCTGTTCTTTTCACTCAGCATCAGTTGCTGTAAGTCTCTCCAAGCCTCTCTGTATTCCTCCTGTTGGTCATTTCTTACAGAGCAATAATATTCCATAACCTTCATATACCATAATTTACTCAACCATTCTCCAATTGATAGGCATCCATTCATTTTCCAGTTTTTAGCCACTACAAAGAGGGCTGCCACAAACATTTTGGCACATACAGGTCCCTTTCCCTTCTTTAGTAGTTCCTTGGGATATAAGCCCAGTATGCACAGTTTGATAACTTTTTGGGCATAATTCCAGATTGCTCTCCAGAATGGCTGGATCTGTTCACAACTCCACCAACAATGCATCAGTGTCCCAGTTTTCCCAATTTCCCTCCAACATTTATCATTATTTGTTCCTGTCATCTTAGCCAATCTGACAAATATGTAGTGGTATCTCAGAGTTGTCTTAATTTGCATTTCTCTGATCAATAGTGATTTGGAACACTCTTTCATATGAGTGGAAATAGTTTCAATTTCATCATCTGAAAATTGTCTGTTCATATCCCTTGACCATTTATCAATTGGAAAATGTCAGCACCTACTTTTTAAAGAAGCAGGATGCAGCTGATTTCATAAAGAAGAAATACAATAGGGAAGAAAGAAGAGGGGGGGAAATGATAGCACTGATCATACAAAAGGAAGAGTTGGAAAAAGGCATCCTTCTGCACAGAATCTTTCCTGATTCCTCCTTAACTCCCTATTTAACTACTTTGTATATAGTTATATATTTTTTCATTTTACATTTATGCTATATATGTTTTATATATAGTCATCTCCTCAAAAGGTAAGCTCACTGCAGGCAGAGATTGTATCTTTTTTTTGTATTTGGATTATCAGTGCCTACCTTGATGTCTTGCACTATTAAATGATTGAATCTATCTAATCTATTCCAAACTTGCTACTTCACCTCCTAAAACTCAAAGATGGTATCCATTATCTTGACATTTTTGACAAAAGTATTTTTGATCTATATGATTTGGATAATTATTTCGTCTCTCCATTTTATTTTGAACACTGAAAAAGTATTAGGTCTGAGAGATCAAGGAGAAAGAATGATTATAAAAATATGAGATCTGAGGAAAGGAAGATAAAAAAGACATTTCAATACATTCACATATAAAAATCACCCTCTTTGAGAATATTTCATTTTATATCACTTTCTAACTTCACTTCGGGAGGCACTGTGGTGTAGTGGAAGGAATGTTTAATTCAGAGAAGCAGGAACTGTGTTCGAATTCTGATTCTTACTGCCTGTGTGACTTTGGACTAGTCACTAATTCCCTCTCTGGACTCAGTTTTCTCCTCTGTAAACTGAGGTATATGAACTAGATGGCCCCCTAAAGATAAGCTTCCGATTCTAAATCTGCAATCTGATATTCCATAATTGGAGAGTAGTAACATGATCTAAGCAATTTAAAGCTTAGTCAATATGGTGTGGTAGGAAGAAGGCTGAACCCAGAATTGGGAGAGCTGGTGAATAGTCCCAGTATTTGGCACATAGCAAGCACTTCATAAATGCTTATTGATTGAGCAATTGATTCTGATTCAGATTTCTTTGTTACCTTCCGTAAATGACTAGCGTTTCTGGTCCTCAGTTCTCTGCAAAACAAGAAAATTTGTATTTTTTTTAAGTTCACAAAATTATAGATTTAGAGCTAGAAGGGGCTCCAGTGGTGATCTAAACTAATCCTCCTCCTTTCCCAAATGAGGAAATTGAGGAATTCAGTGTGTACCAAGGCCATCTAGGCAGTGAGTAACAAATTTGAACTCCATTCTGACTCTACATACAATGATCTTTCTGCTATGACAAGATGAGGGCAGCTCAAATAGAGAACTGGGCTTGGAATCAAACCCAACTTCAGTCACTTCTTAGCTGTGTGACTTTAGAAAAGTCACTTACCCCTGTTTGCCTCAGTCTCCTCATCTGTAAAATGAGGATAATAATAACACCTGCTGCCTCCCACGGTGGTTAAGATAATTAAATGAGATAATAATTATAGGACATTTAGTACTGTTCTTGACATATAGTAAGCACTATATAAATACTACCTATTATAATGATGTTAGTTGTGAAAATATTTTATATATCTTACAGCACTATAAAAAGTGTGAACTTAGTAGGTCTTTGGGGAATTTCCCCTCTCATATACAATCTCTTGCCTACTTAGTAGCACCTTTTATAAATCCTCCTACATTCCTGCTTTCTTAAGAAATATGTGAATATGCAACTAATCACTTTATGTATACTACTTAACTCACTGAAAGGGAGTGCAATATGTTATGTGTTGTCCTAGTTTAAACACAGGGAAAAGTAGTTTAAAAATAAATAAATAAAGATTATGTTCTACTACTGCAATTTCTCCTGTTGTTTTTTAAACAATGCGTTGATCTGCTCCCCGTTTTCCAAGTGTCTTCTCCAGCTGTGCAGCCATAATTTAGCAGTATTATGTGCTGTCACTTCTGCATTAGTAAACACTGAGGACCTGCTGAGTAATTACAAAATAACCTCATAATGAAATGCAGCAAAGAGTTCTAATTAAATTTTAAAGTTGCTTAACAACTATTTAACTTAAAATGAGAATTTTCCAACCATGTATTCTAATGAGTCCTCAGAATATATTACCCCCCATGTACAAATGATAAGGTGAACACGGGATATTACCTCCTGTGTGCATGAATGTGGGAAGAACATTTACAAACAAATAAATATACTATATAAAAATTCAAGAATAAGAAATTACATTCAAATCGTACATCACCAGGAATGATTTTATGAACTTTTGTGTTCCTTTTGAAGGAAAAAGAAAATTCTACTATGAGTTTCCCTTCCATAGCATGAAAAAAAAAAATTGCATTAATCTTTAGAACTTAAAAGTGCATAAAAGAAGAGTTAAAGTTCCTCCTTCAACTTTATAGAGAAATTATGTGTACTAATTTTAGAGTCAAAAGGACCTGGATTCAGATATTGCCTTTGATGCTTACAACCAATTATCTTGGGCAATTTATGTCTCTGAGCTTCCATTGACTCATTTGTAAAAAGAGATACTTGAATTGGATGACTTCTGAGTGACTTTCAGTTCAAGATCTATGATCCTGTGATCATAAAAAATTGGGTGCAATACTTCTATGTTATTTTATCATATTCACATATAATTATGGTTCTACAAGGAATCTCCAGCAGTCATCTACTCCTTAACTCATCTCAGACATACCTAATGGTTTAAAGTTAAAGCTCAAAAAAAAAAAAAAAAAAAAAAAAATCTTCAAAGTCGAAAGTTCTGTAACTTGCCTTAAAAATGCATTGTAGTGTCTTATGGTCCTGGGTAGACATTCTGATTATAGGATCTTAGTCCTTAGACCTTAGAGATAATCTGGTCCAAATTCCTCATTTGCCAAATGAGGAAACTGAGGTCCAGGGATATTAGGTCACTTGCCAACATTCTATGTGATGGGTCCATTTTCTTCTGTAATGGCCTACATGGAATGCTAAACTACTACTCATACATTAGTCTTTGATATTAATTCAGTTAATGTTATCAGATCTTTCTTCAATCTTTTCTTCTCAAAAATAAAATAATGTCCTAGACATATGTCTCAATTCAGTGATCATTTTTATCTCTGCTCGCTTCTTCAAACTAGGGATATAGATTTAGAGCTAGAGAGGACCTTAGAGATCACCCAAGCCAACTACTTCACAGGATCAAAGGAAGTAAAATAAGTGATCCAAAGTCTCACCACCAAGGAGGCACAGCTGGAACAAGAGTTCAAATTCAGTGCTATTTCGTTTTGCTTAAATTTCAGGGTCTTTACTCTCACCTCTTCCTAACATGCTGAATTCAAAAGAATTAAGTACGTCTAGAATCCTACAAGTTCATGTCCTATTCATGTATCACAATGCCTTATTGAACCTGTTCTCCAAATCAATCGAACCTGACCCATCTTTTTTTTTTTTATTTTTTATTTTATAATTATAACATTTTTTTGACAGTACATATGCATGGGTAATTTTTTACAACATTATCCCTTGCACTTACTTCTATTCGGATTTTTTCCCTTCCTCCCCCAACCCCCTCCCCCAGATGGCATGCAGTCTTATACATGTTAAATATATTACAGTATATTCTAGATACAATATATGTGTGTAGAACTGAATTTCTTGTTGCACAGGAAGAATTGGAGTCAGAAAGTAAAAATAACAGTTTACATTCATTTCCCAGTGTTCCTTTTCTGGATGTAGCTGGTTCTGTCCATCATTAATCAATTGGAATTGGATTAGCTCTTCTCTATGTTGAAGAAATCCACTTCCATCAGCATACATCCTCGTACAGTATCATTGTTGAAGTGTATAATGATCTTCTGGTTCTGCTCGTTTCACTCAGCATCAGTTGATGTAAATCTCTCCAAGCCTCTCTGTATTTCTCCTGTTGGTCATTTCTTATAGAACAATAATATTCCATAACATTCATATACCATAGTTTACCCAACCATTCTCCAACTGATGGACATCCATTCATCTTCCAGCTTCTGGCCACTATAAAAAGGGCTGCCACAAACATTTTCTGACCCATCTTTTTGCCACTGTTCAAATGTCATAATTTTATTTCCATCATCAAAGATCCCCTGTTATTAGACCACGTTGAATACCAACAATATGAAATGTGTCTACATGACTGCTCCTATGTCAATTGTTGTAATATAAGGTCTTCCAAGTTGTGTATTATTACTGGGCATAATACAGCTTAATGTGGTTTAAAACATGTTTTCTTTATTAATGATGGATATGTGAAGATATGCCCAAGTTTTTTCTTCCCACCACCCCCACCTACCCATAAAAGAAAGATTAGGAATTGCTCCCCTTCAGGCCTCTCTGTGATTTTCTCTTTAGGATAAGGCTTTATCTGGACCCAATAGGAGGAAATCTCTGGGAACTTGACAATATCTACAGAGCAGGAAGGTGGAAGAATATGAGTAACTAGAGATATTTAGGAGAGAAGACTTAAGTGGAGTGTAAAAGTTTTCTTTAAGAATTAAAGGCCTGTCATCATAAGGAAGAACTGGATTTTTTTTTTTTTTTAATGGCTCCAAAGGACAGAACTAGTAGAAACAGAAAGAAGCTGCGATTAGATTCTGTGTTTACTGAGGTCCTTTCCAACTCTGAAATTCTGTGATTCTATGACATAAATAACTAGATTGTACTTTTTCCAGACCCCAAAACACAAGATGCCATTAAGGAATACACAGGAAAGTTCCCATCAGATGGGATATTTGTGAAATGCTTAGCACAGTTGGTACTTAATATTTTTTCTCTACCTTCTTGCCCTTCCCCCATCCATTCACCTATGTAATAGATACAGGCAGTAGCTTTCTCTCCCTTTCAAAAAAACCTACTTTTTCTCTTTGCACTACTACCCCTAATAGAGTTGGAAGTCTTCAGTAAAGTACACTGGACATGGCTATGAAGCCAGAGTGCCATAGAGTACCTTGCAGTAAGTCCTAGCTATCCACTTCCTCCCCTTGTGTACCAAAGCACCAAAAAGGAAACAGCACAGATCAAAAAATAACTGGCACACTGCCTCGACTTTCCTTTGATAAATGCCATTTTTCTCAAAACCATCTCTGACAAAGGTAACTCTTGCTCTTGAAGAATCCACCAATTCACAGGTATCCTCTGCTAGGCACTGGGGATACAATAACCAAGAATAAAATCATCTCCACTCTCAAAGAACTTAATTGATAATGAGGAAGCCAACAAGTATGATGTATAGGTGTACAGGTATGTGTTATGTCTCCAACCTATACATCTTAATTGAAAAAGGTCTATTTACATATGTGTATGTATAAATATACACATTACGAATGCATGTCTCTCTGTGTATGGAGTGAATTTAAAAGTCCTTGAGGATGATGGCAGAAAATAAAGTGAAAAGGAAACTTTGAGCAAAGGACCAACTTTATTGAAAAATATAAGAAGATACCCTATAGCTCTATAGACAGTATTGATGAGGTTAGAGAAAGACTGGTGTAAAGTAACACCAAGAACTTTAAAAGAGAAGAAGGGGATATAAGTGAGACTAAACAATAATATGGAGTTGGTTTGGGGTAACAAGAAGTATGCTGATCATTTCCCTACTCAGTCGACTGCAGTGACTCTATTTTGCTTTTAAAGCTCTTCACAACTTGGCCCCAACTATCTTTCCAATTTCCTTCTCCATTATTGCCCCTTCTATATTTTGCAATTTCTTCTGTTCTTCATGCTTATCCCCCATGCCCAGAAAGCATTCCCTCCTTACATCTTTGTCTTTCTCTCTCTTCCAAAACATGCTTCAAGCATCATTTTCTGCATGAAATCTTTTCTGATCTCCCAAAACTGCTAGTATCCTCCCTTCCAAACTACTTTGTGTTTAATTATCCTGTATATACTTATACTCATTCACTTTATATTAATGTTGTATATGTGGCCATATACATACACATGTCTATATATATATTATGCATATATATATATAGTTACACATTATATATATATATATATATATATGTGTGTGTGTGTGTGTGTGTGTGTGTGTGTGTGTGTGTGTGTGTGTGTTCATGTATGTAAAGAGTATCCCCAAAGTCTTAGTGCTGTTTTTAAAAAGCTATGGAAACTTTGGGACATCCTGCATGCATTTGTATAATAGTCATATTTATGTGTGCACACATACACACACTCATGCCACTGACCATGGCTAGGTTCTCTGGGCTCTCTTCTCTTTTCCTACACAATATCCAGCTTGGTGATCTCATAACTCCCATGGGTTCAATTTTTATGTCTATGCAGATGCTTCTCAGATCTATTTATCCAATCTGAACCTCTCTCCTGTACCCATCTTGATATTTTTCAACAATGGATCATTAATCCTAAGATTCATCTCCTTGACTTCAGCTGACAAACATTAGGAGACCATACTGATTAGGGAATAGTAAAAATTCCCGCTACTTAACAATAGCTATTAACTAACTATAGCTTAACTGCAACTATTTCTGCTAGTTAACTTTAGCTAAGCTCTCACAAAATTCAGCAAATCTTATTTTTCATGTCTTTTCAGTTTCCCAGGATATTCCCCCAATAGCTGTTCCAAACCTTCACCATTCCACATTAGCCCTCAATCTTAGCCCTATTCTTTTATTCTTAGCAATTGACCTCTTCTCTTACTTCCCCAAGACCACGGTATTTTGTAAATTGTTATCCTATTTGGCCCTGTCCACATCTAGAACGGGGCGACCTGCTGCTTTCACAAGGGGAGAACAGTCTTGGAAGGGGGATAGACCAGATTTTATTTGAAAGGCAGAGACAAAGTCTCATCAGGCCTCAGAATCACAAGTCTAAAGAGCTGAGAACAATAGAAGGCCAGAGACAAAAGAAAAAGGCTACTCCAGTCACAGTAAGGAGTCCAATCATAAGATAGCAAACAACACATGAGAAGGGTTAAAGCTAAGTCAGAATCCAGTTGGAATTAACAGATAGCCTAGAAGAAGGTCTGCAAAGGACAGCATCAAAAGCAAGGATTACTAAGTATCAGCAGTCACAGGAAATTAGTTTTCACCCAGTTGGATGGTACACGTTCACTGCCCATCTCCTCATTCTGCTCAATAAGCCACAGCTGTGCCAATGAAATTCAATCTAACAACTTGTTCAAAAAAACGTTGTGGTTCAATGGAAAAACAAAACAACGAATTTAGAGTCTAGGGAATGTAGGTTGAAATCCTGTCTGTCACTCATTACTCAGTGACCTTGAACAAATCTCAGTTTCTTCATCTGTACTGAGTACGGTGAACTAGGAGGAATGCTTACATCTGTGACCTAGTAAGCATTTACTAAGATAAGGCATTAAAGTCAGGTACCAGGGAAAAACGGATAAAAACAAAACTGTTCACATGAAACGACCAACATTTTACTTGCCATAGTAGACTCCTTTGCATGGATCCTTGACCCTATCCCAGTCTTCTCCAGCAGGTTGCCCCCTTCGGTTTCCCTCACTCTCCTTATCTTTAGCCTCTCCTTATCTACTGAGTAAAGCTTACCAAAAGGCCCATATTTCCCTTGTCCTTAAAAAATCCTCATTTGATCACTCACATTAATTATTGTCTTATAGTTCTCCTCCCCTTCAAACTAACATCCTTGAGAAAACTGTCTGCAATCAGTATGTCTACTTCCTTTCCTTTCACTCAATTTTAACCCTGTACGATATGGCTTCCAGTCTCATAATTCCATTGAAACTCCTCTCTCCACAGTTGCCGCGATGAGTTCCTAAATGCCAAACCTAAAGGGTTTGAAGTCGTAATTTCAATAATTTTAATAAAGGTTATTGGATTTAGATGGGAATCGAAGCTCTGCCATTTACCTGTGTTCCATCAATTCCTGATCCTGGTTTCCTCCTCTGTAAAATGAGTGGAGGTTTAGGGGAAGAGGGACTAAATGGCTTCTCTGGGCACTTCGAGCACTAGAGCCCATGAGGTCTAAACATGGGATTCATCCAAATAGAGTGAATGGTGGAAAAAATTGAGAAGAGGCTAAAAAAAGGCCACAGTCGCCCATCCCTAATGGAGGCTCGGACAGCATTGTTAATCTTACACTGATAGCTATAACTGACCTGAATAATAACGCTTCTTTTATAGACAGCTCAGTGAGTGACCACGGAGCCAAATGCTGGCTTCTTTCCTGATGTAGCACTCCAGTTCTTGCCATGAGTGCATGTTCACGGAGTGCCACAAAGCAGAATTCAGAGCGAGCGAGCTAGCTTTCTACTTTGTGCTGCCAGGGAAGATTTTGGGCTGTGCACAGCAATCCAGCCCTCTAGGTTGCTACAGGAGAGTGACCTCAATCTCCCAGCCGGCTGTCAGTTAGGAAGGCTGTGCTGACCCAGCACAATAATACATAATCTGGTGCATGACTTCCTGTGTTCGGAATTTCAGGATTGCTGAGGGTGGCCTATCATTTTCCTCATTTGCAACTGCCTGTCCTCCAGAAATAAAACAAATGGTCTTATCATCCCACTGTGGTGGAGGAAGGGGAGAGGTTCAAAGTGAAGGGGGAGGTGAAAATGGGGAAGTAGTAAGAGACTAGGAGAGCAGAAATGGGTGGCATTCATTCCAAACACACTGATTTTTGGCTGCCATGCACTGTAAGGGTTTCTTAAGTGTAAACCATTTTGATTAAAGCCCCTACCATGAGTCAGACACAGTACCTGGTGTTGAGGCAGGGAAGGAGGAAGAGCCTGAAAACTACACAGCCCCTATCATTAAGGTGTTCACATTCTATTAGCGTTGGGGAACAACATGCATATCTCTAAGTTAATTCAGAATATATATAAAATGATTTTGGGGAGAGCAAGGTGGGAGCACCTGTGGACAAGGAAATTCTCATTTTAATCTATGAAGGTATTTTGGCACTTATATTTTTCAAAGCCTCTTGAAAAATTCTACTAAAGTCCTGTCCAATTATTCCAAATGTTTATTGATTGATTTACTGACAATCAAATCTCTGGATAATAGAATCCAATTTAAGAGAAATGAAGTAAAGGAAATGGAAGTGTGTATGTTATCTCTGAGTTTCTTGCTTTTAAAGGTTGACTTTACTTTCTCCTAAAAAAATAAGAACAAACTTAATGCTACTTCATCAGCCCTAAGATTAGAAATTATAACCTATAGCTTCTTAATTTTAAAGGCTGTGCAGCATAATGAATAAAAGATTGAGTTTAAGATTGGGACAATCTAGGTTCCATTCCTGCCACTAACACTTACTAACAGATCATTTAACCTCTATGTTCACTGCTATTACTTATGATTTATCTACTAAGTCACAAATGGGTTGTAATCTATACTGGTTGAGAAAGTTCCCAAAGATGCAGGTCTCAGCTACTTTCCCCCTTAGTAATCAATTTCCATGAGCTGCTATAGTAAAAAATAATAATAATCAAAAGAAAGAAAAAATAATAATCATTCAGTGGCCAATCTCCTGATAATGACCCTCTTTGAACCTGAGTCAGCTAACTCTTCACATGACAGAAGCCATTCCCAATCTTGTACTTGATGCCTTTCCAAAGTAGCAGGATCTGCCATAGATGATTCTCCCTTGGCAACACAACCTTCAAAAAATAAGGATCACCTTCTTGCCCTGATAAGGTATCAGGTAGGGCTTTAGTAGAAAAGGGTATATTATTTCAAAATAGGAACAATGAAAGGAACTTTCATAGTGACATGGACAGAAGGCTGCATCCTTCTTACTTAATGACTAAACTTAGTTACTAATACAATTCAGGACTGGACATGTTGATCTTCATCACAAATCACAGCTGTTATTGGGATAATTTCATTGTTGTTAAATGCCTAAATGATGTTACAATCACTTAAATATCTGGAGTACATGTATTAAAACCATAATTTATCTTCATTTTGCCTAAACACTTCTGTAAGAATTTAATTTAATTTCTTCCTATCTTAGTGTTCCAAGTCCATCATTACAATTAATTCCCATCTCTCAGTCAAGGGTACAGTCTCCTTGGTTATTCTTGCTAAGTAATGAAAAATATAAGTGGGTGTCCATAACTCTAAAATTCACCGCAAAACTTTTGGTGATTATATTCCATTGTTCTTAGGTGTTAAATCTGGAGATATTGATAGATGTTATTTAAGAGCCAAATAATCTCACATGAGACTAGTAATGATAAAAGCAATGCAGCCTTACATTTCAAATATATTGCAGAACTGAAGGTTGACCAAATATAGGATGAGAGAGCAAGCAAAAACATATTTTTAAGGGTTCAGCAATCTATGACAGATATACTCTTAAAACCTGGCAGTGTCCTAATCTTCCCCAATGTCAAAAGGAAAGGTATCACACACTGGCAGACCATTTAGTAAATGTTACTAATCCCTATACACTTGGCTAAATCAATACCCTTCAAAGGAAGTCAAAGCCAGAAAGAAAAGTCCCACAGATAAAAAAAAGAATTCATAGTAGCAATTTTTCTGGCAATAAAAAAACCTGAAACTAAAAATTAATAGATGCCTATCAATTAGGTAATGGTTAAGCTAAGAACTACTACACCTGTGATTTCATTTATACAGATAAAGTACTCCTTGGTCAAGAAACTTCTTCTATAACTGCAGGTTGGCACCTTCTCAATAACTTGGAAAATTGCCTAGAAAACCAAAAGCTTAAGTGATTTGTCTACAGGAATACAACTAGCATGTAATAGAAGCAAGAATTGAGCCCAGATCTTATCACTCTCTATTCACTACAATATACTGTCTCCCACATGATGCAGAATATTATTTTGCCAAAAGAAATAACAACTATGAATAATTCAGAGACACGTGGAAGATTTTTATTAACTGACACAAAGTGGAATAAACAGAACCAGAAGAGTATGTTCTCTCAATTCTTATCTTCTTTATAATTTTCTTTTCTTTTTATATATTTTGTTTAGCTCCCCAAAATTATTAAGTTACTGATTACACAGTATTGTTTAGTACTTTTGTTTCACTCACCTTTTAAGAGAAGCCATTCCTGATTCTTCCTTGGTATTTTCTCTCTCCTCAAATTACCATGCACATTTTATATTTATATGTGATCTTCCTGTTCACCCCAAGCTTCTTGGGGTTTAGTGATTACTCTTCTTTTTGCCATATGTATAAAGTGCTTAAGCACAGAGACCGACACATGGTAGGTGCTATATAAATGTTTAATGTTTATTCTATTCTCTCTCACATTCTTAGGTCATCTACATTCCATAACATATATTGCCCCTGACTAGATGTAAGGAAGACCTGAGTTCAAATGCAGCAAACAAAATATATGACAACAATAATGTGAATGAAAGCACTAAATGGTAAACAAATTCTAATTGTGATGACCAGGGTCTTCTAGAGAAATCATGATGAAACACTTCTTACTCCTTGAAGTAGAGATGCAGGAGTTACATACAGGTCCAGAACATGGCATTGTTCTATGGTTCCTGTGTCAGCTGGTTTGGCTTAGCCATTTGTTTGGGTTTTTTAAATTATAGAATAGGATTCCACAAGGATACACCAGGAAATGACTGTAATATAAAAAGAAAAGGGATAAATTAAACTTCATTTAAAATAAAACAAACAGGGGCAGCTAGATGGTGTAGTGGATAGAGCACCAGCCCTGAAGTCAGGAGGACCTGAGTTCAAATGTGATCTCAGACACTGGCTATATGACCCTGGGCAAGTCACTTAATCCCAATTGCCTCAGCAAAAAATAAAAAAATAAAATAAAATAAAACAAGTAAGTCTAAGAGAGGCTCAAATAAAATTTACATCTAAGTTTCTGGCTTAGTAAAAGCTAGAAATGATGTTACAGAAGACAGGGGCTTAAGACACTATCTAGTCTAATCATTTTGTTTTAATAGATGTGATAACTGAGGCCACATGAAGCTGATTAGGAGCAGAAGGCCTGGAAGCTGAGTCTCCTAACTCTTGATGGCCTGTGGAATTCTCCTTTACACTATATTGTCTCCCATTAAAGAACAGAAAATGAGGAAGAAGACTGGTGAAGGAATTTTCTAAGAGTCAAAGAGAGAAAAAAGTACTAATGAGGTAACTAAAATGCTAAGAAATAAGAAGGAACTACTAGTTGGGATAATTTTATGCCTATAATTTTGCAAATTCTAATTCTTTATTCAACTAGACCAAATATTTCATGAAACTGAAGAAAATCTTTTCTGTTTTCCTACACCTAAGATGCTTGCATTGCTCTGTGGGATGTGAAGTTTTACTTTCTTTTTTTTTTAATTAACTCCTCTGATATTTTTTACATTGACTATCAAGAATTGCAAGGTACATTTTTTCCATGAGACACCACACAATATGTTACCTAATCAATGCCATCATAAGCAACTAACTGCTATTACTACTATTAAGCTAATATTTATATAACACTTTAAACTTTGCTTATAAATTTTTTTCTTACAAAAATTTGCAGATTTTTTTTTTATTTACAAAAGTGCTTACCAATCTCATTAGTCCTCACAACAACCCTTTGAGGTAAATACTGTTATTATCCCCATTTTACTGGAGAGGAAACAGAGAGTAAAGGAGATGAAATGACTTGCCCAGAATCATGTAGCTAGTCAGTGTCTGAGACAGAATTTGAACTCTGGTCTTCCTCAGTCAGGTATTTTTCTTTATGCCTCCTAGATGACCTGGAGAAATGAAAGGGGGCTGGGGATGAGAAAATGGAATAAGCCCTTATATGGTACCTACTATGTGTCAGGAACTGTGCTAAGTACTTTACAAATATCATTTCACAAGTAATATGATAACAAAAAGAAAACAAGAAGATTACATGAGGGGAAGTGAGAAGGCAGCAGTGAACAGGAACATAACATATAACTAGAAAATATGATAATATGGGGAGAGAGAAAATACTTAGGGGGAATCAGGAATTGCTTCTCTTAAGAAATGAGTAAAATAAAGGCACTAAATAGTGCCATATAATGGACAGAAGTAATAACTTAATAAATAATTTTGGTGGCCAAAGAACTCTTTTCTGTGTAAATCCTGCCACCAAAATACCTCTTTGCTGGACAGTTCTTAGGCAAAATTATGAAAAAGAACAAATGAGTTTTCTGGCACCCTAATCTCCTTTTGTTCTTTTCCCTCCTTTCTTCCTTCTCCTCCCCCCATTCCATCTTAAACCTTCAGCACTGTTTCCTTCCTCCTCTTTTTCACATCCTGAAGCCAGGAAAAGATTATTCATTTATACCTTAGTGAAAATGTAAGGGTAGTCATTTCTTCCCAGGAACATTTGCACTCTGAACCTTATCTCCAAGGCTTTTGGAAGGAAAGGCACTGTACTCAATTAAAAGCATTTAGAGTTTATTTGAGCAAATGATTGGGAGTTGTTTGGGAGAGAACAAAATATTCTCAGACTCCTGAAATTGTACCCAAAATGCAACCTATTGGTCAGGCCAATCTTGACTCTTAGAACAAATTCTTGATAGAAAATTACTTTTTCTTGTCTAAGTTCACAAGTCCCCAGCCAGTTGTCTTTTCTATTTTCTTAATCTCTTCTCTTATCCTAATTCCCAATTATTATCTCTGCTGTTCTGCATTACTTGTTATCTTTTTCCTACTCCTTTTCCTGCTGTGATTAGACAACAGTTTCCACTATCAATTTCAATTCATTTGAAACATTTATTTAGGTCTACTAAAAAACATTCAATAGGAAGAATAGAGACTAAATCATTTTTAGGAAACTGCATTGCTTTCAATGATCCTAAGGGATTCACTGCCTTTCAAAGTCCATCTTTTTAATGCTAACATTCTCCCTGTGGTATTCTACAGCTGTAAATCATGAAACACTATGATCTTGGTGGAATCTAAACTTCAAATGACCCAAAGATAAATGAAGAGATGCATGATAGGTCTAATAGGCTATAAGATAGTATTAAAAATGTCTTACATAAAAAAAAAGTGGAGTTAAGATATATTATTCAAGAACATGTCTTGGAAAAAAAAATGGTAAACCAGTGAGGACAGTCCAAATCTTTCACCAGCATTTAAAAATATATCTATATCGAGTATACATAGACAAAAATATCACTCAGGAGAATCAGAATTTTAGAATTGATTCACAATGAAAAATGCTATGCACCTCCAGAAAGACTTGATGGAGTCTGAGTACAGATTGAAGAATAATTTTTTTCACTTTATTTTTCTTCCTTTTCTTTTTGCATCATGATTAATATGGAAATATATTTACGTGATTTCACATATATAATTTGTATCGAATGATTTACCTTCTCAGTGGGTAGAGAGGAGCTGGAGGAAGGGAAAGAATTCAGAAATAAAATTGTTTAAAAATGTTAATGATTTTTACATGTATAGACTATATCAAGTTGTTTGATGTCTTGGGGGGGAGAGAAGGAAGGCAGAAGAAGGTGTAACTCAAAAGCCTAAAAAAATAAATGTTGAAAACTTTCTTTACATGTAATTATAAAAAATACTATTAAATATATTAAACCAAAAAATAAATGTTAAAAACAAATATCTACTATATATTTATTTAAATACAAATGCTTATATGGATATAAAAATTTATTTAAAATAAACATATTTTTAAACAATTACAACAGCAGCAGCAGCAGCAAAAAAGAATTTCAGACCTGGAAGAGGCCATCTTGTCTAGCTCATATCCAAAAATAAATCCTCCCTACAACTGACGAATTACAGCACATACAGAAAGTGGTCATCTAGCCTTTCCTTAAAGCCATTCCTTTTAGTAAAGAGAAACCTAGTATTTCCAAGTTGTCCTGTTCTCCTTTGGAAAAGCTTTAAGTGATAAGAAGTTTTTCCTCATCTCAAGTCTAAAGGTACCTAATTACAACTTTATCACTGTCTTTCATTGTTCCTAGTTTTATCCATTGTGGTCAAATAGAATAAATATAATTTTTTACATAATAGAAAACTATCATGTCTTCCCTATTGAGTCTTCTCTTCCCCAGGTAAACATCCTTAATTTTTTTGGATAATAACTTTTTATTTTCAAAATACATTCAAAGATAGCTTTCAACACTTATCCTTGCAAAACCTTGTGTTTCAAATACTTCTCCCTCCCTTCCCTCCATATCCCTCTCCTAGACAGCAAGTAATCCTTTATAGGTTAAACATATGCAATTTTTCTACACATATTTCCATATTTACCAAGTTATGCAAGAAAAATTAGATCAAAAAGGAAAAAAAAATAAGAAAAAAAGCAAGCAAACAACAAAAAAGGTGAAAATACTATATTGTGATCCACATTCAGGCCCCATAGTCCTTTTTCTGGATGCAGATGGCTTTCTCTATCACAAGTCTATTCAAAATGTCTTGAATTATGTCATTGCTGAAAAAAAGCCACATCCATCAGAATTGATCATATATAATCTTGCTGTTGCTGTGTACAGTATTCTCCTGGTTTTGGTCACTTCACTTAGCATTAGTTCATGTAAGTCTCTCCAGAACTCTCTGAAATCATCCTGCTAATTGTTTCTTTTAGAACAATAATATTCTATAGCATTCATATACCATAACTCATTCAGCCATTCTCCAACTAATGGGCATCCAGTCAGTTTCTGTTCCTTGACACTACAAAAAAGGGCTGCCACAAACATTTTGGCACATACAGGTCCCTTTCCCTCCTTCAAGATCTTTTTGAGATATAAGCCTAGTAGTGGATCAAAGGATATGCACAGTATGCCCTTTGGGCATAGCTTCAAATTGTTCTTCAAAATGGTTGGATCAGTTCACAACTCCAACAATGCATCAGTGTCCCAATTTTCCCATATCCTTTCTAACATTCACTATTATTTTTTCTTGCCATCTTAGCCAATCTGAGAGGTATGTAATAGTATCTCAGTTGTCTTCATTTACATTTCTCTAATCAATAGTGACTTAAAGCATTTTTTCATATGACTAGAAATGGCTTTAATTTCTTCGTCTGAGACCATATTAATAATCAAATTAATAAAAACCATATGATCATCTCAATAGATGCAGAAAAGGCATTTGATAAAATCCAACATCCATTCCTATTAAAAACGCTTGAGAGTATAGGAATAAATGGACTATTCCTTAAAATAATAAGGAGCATATATTTAAAACCTTCAGTAAACATCATATGTAATGGTGATAAACTAGAACCTTTCCCTGTAAGATCAGGAGTGAAACAAGGTTGCCCACTATCACCATTACTATTCAATATAGTACTAGAAACTCTAGCCTTGGCAATAAGAGCCGAGAAAGAGATCCAAGGAATTAGAGTAGGAAATGAAGAAATCAAATTGTCACTTTTCGCAGATGACATGATGGTATACTTAGAGAACCCCAAAGACTCTGCTAAAAAGCTATTAGAAATAATTCAGAATTTTAGCAAAGTCGCAGGATACAAAATAAATCCACATAAATCCTCAGGATTTTTATACATTACCAACACAATCCAACAGCAAGAGACACAAAGAGAAATTCCATTCAAAATAACAGTCGATAGTATAAAATATTTGGGAATATATCTACCAAAGGAGAGTCAGGAATTATATGAGCAAAATTACAAAACACTTGCCACAAAAATAAAGTCAGATTTAAATAATTGGAAAGACATTCAATGTTCTTGGATAGGCCGAGCGAATATAATAAAGATGACAATACTCCCCAAACTAATCTATTTATTTAGTGCTATACCAATCAGACTCCCAAGAAACTATTTTAATGACCTAGAAAAAATAACAACAAAATTCATATGGAAGAATAAAAGGTCGAGAATTGCAAGGGGACTAATGAAAAAAAAGTCAGAGGAAGGTGGTCTAAGTGTACCTGATCTAGAACTGTATTATAAAGCAACAGTCACCAAAACCATTTGGTATTGGCTAAGAAATAGACTAGTTGATCAGTGGCATAGGTTAGGTTCACAGGGCAAGATAGTGAATAAAAATAGCAATCTAATCTTTGACAAACCCAAAGATCCCAAATTTTGGGATAAGAATTCATTATTTGACAAAAACTGCTGGGAAAACTGGAAATTAGTATGGCAGAAACTAGGCATGGACCCACATTTAACACCACATACTAAGATTAGATCAAAATGGGTCCAAGATTTAGGCATAAAGAACAAAATCATAAATAAATTGGAGGAACATGGGATGGTTTACCTCTCAGACTTGTGGAGGAGGAAGGAGTTTGTGTCCAAGGGAGAACTAGAGACCATTATTGATCACAAAATAGAACATTTTGATTACACCAAATTAAAAAGTTTCTGCACAAACAAAACTAATGCAAACAAGATTAGAAGGGAAGTAACAAATTGGGAAAAATTTTTTACAGTTAAAGGTTCTGATAAAGGCCTCATCTCCAAAATATACAGAGAATTGACTTTAATTTATAAGAAATCAAGCCATTCTCCAATTGATAAATGGTCAAAGGATATGAGCAGACAATTTTCAGATGATGAAATTAAAACTATTTCCACTCATATGAAAGAGTGTTCCAAATCACTATTGATCAGAGAAATGCAAATTAAGACAACTCTGAGGTATCATTACACACCTGTCAGATTGGCTAAGATGACAGGAACAAATAACGATGAATGTTGGAGGGGCTGTGGGAAAACTGGGACACTGATGCATTGTTGGTGGAGTTGTGAAAGAATCCAACCATTCTGGAGAGCAATCTGGAATTATGCCCAAAAAGTTATCAAAATGTGCATACCCTTTGACCCAGCCATACTACTACTGGGCTTATACCCCAAGGAACTACTAAAGAAGGGAAAGGGTCCTGTATGTGCCAAAATGTTTGTGGCAGCCCTTTTCATAGTGGCTAGAAGTTGGAAGATGAATGGATGTCCATCAATTGGAGAATGGTTGGGTAAACTATGGTATATGAATGTTATGGAATATTATTGTTCTATAAGAAATGACCAACAGGAGAAATACAGAGAGGCTTGGAGAGACTTACATCAACTGATGCTGAGTGAAACGAGCAGAACCAGAAGATCATTATACACTTCAACAATGATACTGTACGAGGATGTATGCTGATGGAAGTGGATTTCTTCAACATAGAGAAGAGCTAATCCAATTCCAATTGATTAATGATGGACAGAACCAGCTACATCCAGAAAAGGAATACTGGGAAATGAATGTAAACTGTTATTTTTACCTTCTGAATCCAATTCTTCCTGTGCAACAAAAAATTCGGTTCTACACACATATATTGTATCTAGAATATACTGTAATATATTTAACATATATAAGACTGCTTGCCATATGGGGGAGGGTGTTGGGGGAGGAAGGGAAAAAATCTGAATAGAAGTAAGTGCAAGGGATAATGTTGTAAAAAATTACCCATGCATATGTACTGTCAAAAAATGTTATAATTATAAAATAAAATAAAAATTAAAAAAAAATTTCTTCATCTGAAAATTGTCTGTTTATATCCTTTGACCATTTGTCAATTGGAGAATGACTTATATTCTTATAAATTTGAGCCAATTCGCTATGTATTTTAGAAATCTTTGCATGTAAAATTTTTCCCTAGTTTTCTTCGTCCCTTCTAATTTTGGCTGCATTGGTTTTGTTTGTACAAAACCTTTTAAATTTAATATAATCAAAATTATCCACTTTGCATTTCATAATGCTCTCTAGTTCTTTTTTGACCATAAAATCCTTCCTTCTCCACAGATCTGGGAGGCAGGTTATCCCTTGTTCTTCTAATTTGCTTATGGTAGGTTTTCATCTCAAAAGCTGGAGTCTTTGGGTTTATCAAATACTAAATCACTATAGTCATTGACTATTGTATCTTATGAACCTAATCTAATCCACTGATCCATTATTCTATTTCTCAACTAGTAGCAAATGATTTTGCTGACTGCTGCTTTATAATATAGTTTTAGGTTTGTTACATCTAGGCCACATTTATTTGCCTTTTTTTTTTTTTTTATTAATTCCTTTGAAATTCTTGGTCTTTTGTTTTTCCCAATGAATTTTGCTGTTATTTTTTCTAAATTTGTTAAAATAATTTCTTGGGAGTTTGATTAGTATGGCACTAAAAAAGTAGATTAATTTAGGTAAAATTATAATTTTTATTATATTAACTAGGCTTATCCATGAACAATTGATATTCTTCCAGTTGTTTAGATCTAACTTTATTTGTGTGGAAAGTGTTTTGTAATTGTGTTCATATAATTCCTGGCCTTGCCTTGGCAGATAGACTTCCAAATATTTTATATTATCTGTTATTTTAAATGGGATTTTTCTTTCTATCTCTTACTGCTAGATTTTATTGGTAATATGTAGAAATGCCAATGATTTATGTGTATTTATTTTGTATCCTGCAACTTTGATAAGTTATTGCTTCTACTAGTAGCACATCCCTAATTCTTTAAATCAATCTTTGTATGTCATGGACCCTTCAATACTCTAGTTGTATTCCTCTGGACATTGTCCAGTTGTTCAATGAAAACGTGGATGGATTGCATTCAGCACTAATGAAAGGAGAACCCATAGCAGTGGAATTACAGATTCATCAATATACTGAAGTAATAAGGCACTGTGGTAAGCTCACCTCAAATATAATAATGAATGGAACAAAAGGGACTAAAGTGCAAATTTTTAAAAAATTAAATCATACTTTATGAAAAAATATAATTTGTACATGCAAAGGCAAATAGGGGGCATAGTAGATAGAGTGCTAATTATGGAGTCAGGAAGACATGAACTCAAATCCTGCTTCAGATCTTTATTAGCTTTGTGACCCTAGACAAATCATTTACTTCTCTCAAGGTTAGTGAGTATTCTCCCAAGATTCTTTTCTGGTCCTTCCTCTTTCTTTCCTCTGTACTATTGCTTAGTGATCAGATCAGCTCCCAGGGGTTCATTTAGCTAGTTTATGCAGATTCTTCTCCGATCTGTATATCGGGTCTAAACATCTCTCTTGAGTCCCAAAGTTGCATCACCAAAATGGCTCTTGGGCATCATAAACTGTCCCATAAGCATCTCAAACTCAACATGCCCTAAAACAGAACTCATTATTTTCCTACCCAATCCCCCCAAACCATTCTTCTTGCCTGTTAAATATTACAGGCACCCCGCCTCTTCCCAGTCATTCAGATTCAAAGTCTTAGTCTTATTCCTCTATCACGTTTTCCCCATTAATCCAACCTGTTGCCCAGTTCTATCATCTCTACATTCACATTATTACTATGCCTCTCCTTTCCTCTTTATTCATAAAGTCACTATCCGGTGCAAGAGCTTATTATTTCATTATTGGACTATTCTGTTTGGTCTCCCTGCCTCAAATCTCTCCACATTCCACACCACTCTGTACTCAGATATCATCAAAGGGATCATCCTGACCATGTACATCCCATACATATCTCCTACTCATTAAACTCCACGGACTACCTATTACCTCCAGGATATAAATAGGAAATTGGAAAGTCTCTCTGGGCAAAAAAAACAACCTTTATTAAAAGAAACAAAGGTGGGGTCAGACTCTAGAGAAGAAAATTCACAGTTCTTTATAGGTCTCTTTGGAGGAACAAAGTTCTCTAGAGGCTGATACAGGCAAAATTGTATTTTGTAAGTCATTAGGTCCTAACAGGATGACATCCTAATTTTGTACTTTCCATGATGTCTCAATTAGCCCTTTTTTTATCATTTTAATATAAAGATTAATGCGCAGATGTGATCATTTTAGTCACATAAGATACACATTTTATAATAATTTAATTATAAATTAAATAACTACCACAGGAATTTTCCTGGGACTATATCACAATTTGGTTATATATAGGTTTGTTTTTGTTTTTGTTTTTACTACATCTTTGCTATAAATCACACACTTATTTCTGATCCTAATGATTATAGCTGATAAAAGATTATCAAGGCAATATAGAGCAAAGCATTCAAAGCCTTGATTATTTATCTTTTTCTTTTCAAAGATCAAGTATAAAATTCTTGTATGGGTCAAAGTTCTTCAAAACCTACCCTCTTCCTAGATTCCCAGTCTTCTTACACTTGAATCTCCTCTACATATTCTATGATCCATGGACACTGGCCTCCTTGCTATTCCTTGAACAAAACTCCATCTTGAGCTTCTGAGCATCTTCATTCTCTGTACTCGTGCCTGGAATTCTCTCACAATTCTTCTCCATTTCCCAGTCTTCCTGGTTTCTTTCAAGTACCAGCTAAAACCCCATCTTTTAGGAGAAGCCTTTCCAAATTCCCTTACACTAAGGCTTCCCTTCTATGTATCATCTCCAATTTAGCCCCTTTATATTGTTTCTTGGTCAAAGTTTAATGTATGTTTTCTCTTCCATTAGACTAAGATTTTGGAGAGAAAAAAGCCTGGTTTTGTCTATATTTGTAGCTCTAACCTTAGCATATTGCTTGGCATACAATGAGTCTTTATTAAATGTTTATTGATTACTACACAGGGTTATTGTAAGGATCAGATGAGATGATATATGTAAAGCATTCTAATTAGTATCATTTCCTTAATTACATGCTTTGGCCTGTAATATAATAGCACTGCATTCTGCCTTGGTCTAAATTATACAGCTTTTTAAACTGCGGTTTGTGATACCATATACAGTCTCATAACTGAATGTGGGGCTCGTGAAATTATGTTTTATTATCAATAAATGTTTGATTTATATACCTATTTTATTCACCTATATACCTGGGGTCATATAAAAATTTCTTAAGCAAAAAAGGGTCACGAGTAAAAAAAGTTTAAGAAGCTACACAAAACTATGTTCAGTTTTGAGAATCACTATGGGGTGGATGCTGACAAACTGAAGGGTGTCTAAAAGGCAATCAGGATAGTGGCAACTTGAAAACCATTCCATCCAGGAACTGACTGAAGGAAGTAGAGAAGCATGGGAGGGTGAAGGGCAGAGAAGGGAGAGAGATAAAGCTGTTTTCAAGTATTTGCAGAGCAGTCATGTGGAAGAGTTCAGACTAGCCCCAAAGGACAATACTAAGAACAATGGTTAGAAGTTGTCAAAAGGCAGATTCTGGCTCCATGAAAAGGAAACTCCTTTAACAATTAATGCCACCCATAACTGGAATGGGCTGCCTTGGGAAACTGTGGGTATCCCATCATACAAGTTTTCAAACTAGAACTGACTGGATCCTTACTTGCCTAGGATGCTGCAAAGAATTAGTTTAGGGTAAGACTAAATGATCTTTTCCAACTCTGTGATTCTTTCTCTAGTATAAGCTCTTCTAATATACAAAGTCTGCCTTATGAATGAGAATAAATAATTGTCTTTAGAGTTCAAGCCATCTTCTCCAAAAATACTTCAGTTCTATTATTGAATTTTAGGATTTTTTCCTATGAATTTAAAGTGTTAAAATGAAAATTACTTTAGTAATGACAATGCTAGAGTGCACGATCTATGTGGGTGCTTTTATCATTATTGCATCAAAATCCAACCATCTCAATCAACAAATATTTATTAAGTACCTGTTACATGCCAGCCACTGTACTAAGTGTTAGATATAGAAATTTAAAGAATGAAACAATCATCCTAGCAAGAAACTTAATTTCTACTGAGAATAACACAGTTATAGATAAGAAACCACAATATATACATACATATAATAAATACATACTTATTTGGTATGTGATATATGTAAACAGAAGGAGACAGAAAAGAGAGGTGCTGAGGAGGTGGAAATAATAAGACTTTGACACCTGTCTGGCTATGGAGGGTGAATGAAAGTAAGAAGTTGAGGATAGCTTTTAGGTTGGAAATCTGAATTAACTAAAAGCATAGTAGCACCTTCAACAAAAATAGGAAAGTGAAGAGCAGTGGCAAATGTAGGGAGAAAGATAATGAATTCTATTTTAGTGACATATTGAGCCTGCTATGTCAATGTGACATATTAATGGAGATATTTAGAAGGCAATTGGAAATAAGGTATTGCAGCACAGAAGGGAAATGAGGACTGGATTTGTAGTTTGGGGCATCGCCAGTTTAGAGATGATAGTTGAATGCATGATATCTGATGAGGGTACTAAGAGAAACAAGAAAGAAGAAGAGAAGGCCCAGGGCAGAGTTCTGGGATATGTCCATGCACATGTAGAAAAATATGAGTGATAATTTTACATCAGTCTGACCAAGGGGAAGAAAACAATCCACAGCAGAATGAAAGCCCAGGGAATAGAGAATCCAGAAGGAGATGGACAAGACTATCAAAAAAAAAAAGAGTGTGGAAGGATAAGGATTTAGAAATAACTGTTGCATTTAGCAATAAAGAAATCATTGAGGACCTTAAAGAATGTGGTTTCATTTTAAAAAATATTTTTCTATAATGGGAAAAGAAGAAAAGAACATTACTATGTACACAGCAGACCATAAGAAATGATTCAATATGAAAAAATCAATTTCCATTTCAAGAATACTTATATAATAAATAAGTACATATTGTTTTCAAAGCTCCTAGCTTTTCTTTGCTTCCTGCTTTGGTTTTCTTTTGTTCTCTGCTGTGCACAAGTGTGGATACATAGATATCTATAAACATATACATATATGTAAGATTGTACTATCTTATTTCCACTTGTCATCTTTCTCTGGAGGTGAATAGCATCTTCTTTCATAGGTCCAAGTCTTTCCATGATTTTCTAAATTAACCAGCTCACTATTTACTACACCACAGCAATATTCCAAACCAATCACATCCTATCTGAGAGATTGTCTATAATAGTTTCTCCCCCAATTTTCTGCATTTCTTTTGGTTTTATTTATATAAGATTATCTTAATTTAAAATAAACAAAATTATTCTTTTTACACTTCAGTGCTCTCCCCTATAATGTAGTTTAAGGTCTAATACTGCTGAATCTACTTCCTTTATTTCTTTTTCCTGATTTTTTTGAAGCTCCTGCTCTTTTGCCCTCTCAAATGAACTTTGTTACTATTCTTTAAATCAGTAAATACTCTTTAGTAATTTAATTCAAATTACATTGAATAAACAAATTAGATTGTCATTTAAAAAATTGTGACTTTACCTATGAGCAGTAAATATTACTTTATTCAGATCTGAATTTATTTATATAAAAAGTATTTTATGTTCATATAGTTCTTGTTTATTTTGGCAGGTATATGCTGAAGTATTTTATACTGTCTAGGTATTTCAAATGGTCTAAAACAATAATGAATAATATTTCTGGCAAAGAGTGTAATTTCTCTATTTTTCTTAATATTTTGATTAAACCTACTTTAACTTTAACTTTGTCTGAGATCATGATTATTATTCCTGCTTTCTTGTATAATAAATTCTACTCTTGCCCTTTATGTTATCTTTGTGTGTGTGTGTGTGTGTGTGTGTCGTGCAGAAACAAAAGTCAAATTATAAGCAATTGAAAAAAGAATTAACAATAAGAAAATGTAGTTTGTTTATTCTAGGAGTTTGGCTATGTGCATATCCTTTCTTTTCTTTTTTTGATTTTTATTATTATCATAGCTTTTTATTTACAAAACATATGTATGGGTAATTTTTCAACATTGATCCTTGCAAAACCTTCTGTTCCAACTTTTCCCCTCCTTCCCTCCATCCTCTCCACTAGATGGCAGGTAGTCCAATACATGTTAAATATGTTAAAATACATGTTAAATCCAATATATGCACACATATTTATAGTTACCTTGCTGCATAAGAAAAATTGGATTTAGAAAGAAAAAAAAACTGAGAAGGAAAGCAAAAATGCAAGCAAACAATAACAGTAAGAGAGGAAATGCTATGTTGTGGTCCACATTCATTTCCCACAGTTCCTCTTTGGGTATAGCTGACTCTCTTCATTACTAAACAATTGGAAATGGGTTGAATCATTTCATTGTTGAAGAGAGCCAAGTCCATCAGAATTGATCATCGTATAGTCTTGTTGCCATGTACAATGATCTCTTGGTTCTGCCCATTTCACTCAGCATCAGTTCATGTACGTCTCTCCACGTCTTTCTGAAATCATCCTGCTGGTCATTTCTTATAGAACAATAACATAGAAAAATATTGGTGTCAACAAAGATTTCAGAAAGTGCTTTGGGTCTTAGTTGAGGCCCTCTTCACCTCGCTTAGATTCCTCTTGATTGGTCTCCTTGCTTTGTTTCCCCCACTTCCTGTCAATCCTATACACTGAGAGAAGAATGATTTTCCTGAAGCACAGATCTGCCACTTCCCTATTCAATGAACTGCAGTGGTTCCACTATAAAAGATAAGCTCTTCTTTTTAGTAAACTTCTCAGCCCAGGCACAATCTATCTTCGTATTCTTGTTCCTCCAGCTCTGTAACCTCTGATCCAAAATGGAACTTCACAGGCAACCAAACTCCCATCTTTTCCTCAGGAGCCAATAAAGATTTTCATCACTTCAAATGGTGTGTGTGTGTGTGTGTGTGTGTGTGTGTGTGTGTGTGTGTGTGTGTGTACAAGGAGAGAGACTTAGAAAACAAGGATGTGATTATCAGGCTTCATTTCACATCTACTAGACACATCTAATCCAAAATTAATCATCCACTCCCCGAAGCCTAAATAAAATTAGTAACACTCGAAAAAGGAGCATTGTTATCTAAGACATGTAGGTTAATTCCTACATATAATTATTTTATACTGATGCATCAGTCCACACAATAAGGTATTCCATTACCATATTAATTCTAATAGGGGTGGGGGATAGGGGAGATGGGGATAAATGAGTACTTGAAATAGTTTTAACCTTTTCAACCTATCAAATCTTTTAGAGAATTAATAAAAAATAAAAATAGATTGTTTAAATTTCACCTCCTCTCCCTTCTGTTGTTTGACCTGTGGATAGATGCTAATCAGCACTGAATGGGACAGATTAGATGAAGTATTTCTCAGTATTGTCACATAATCCCTGTTTCCAGAACTGGGACCTTGGGGGAGGTCATTTACACTCTGGAGGAATGAACTTTGGAACCTGAGATATAAGAAATTACAGGAAGTGATGTGACTTGTGAAAGGCAGCCAGCATTGGTTATGTCCTTTAAGTATATCTGATGAGAAGGCTCGAGTCTTTTGCTTTTACAACCCTGGACAAGCCAGAAACAGGTCAGGTTCCAGGTGCACATGGTGGGAATTGGGATGGCTCCCAGGTGTATCTGGGCCTCTCCCTGCAGGGATTAAATAAATGTTTTCTCTTTGTACCTGATAATGTCTCTGATTAGTTAATTGGATTGGGAAGGGTGTCTTGCACCGACCCATCCCACACAGCATTGAAATAGCTAAAATAGAGAGGAGAGAAGATCAGAGGCTGAATATTCCACAGATTCTGACATCTATCCCTGCTAAGAAAAAATAAAGAACACTGATTTTTCTGTACAGGGCAGTCTAACATCATCACTGGAGACTATGTGTTACGCTGGACACCTACTATCTGAGTATTATAAAAGCATTTTCCATGGCCCTTTCTCTCTGTGTGTTCCTTTTTTAAGTATCTTAATAGGTTCCTGACATAGAGGAAATACTTAATAAATGCTTGTTGACTTAATGTAGATCACTGAATCACTAGATTATTGGGTTCACCTTCAATCAACAAGTATTTACCAAACATTTACTATATACCAGTGTGCTGGGAACTAGGAATATAAATACCCCAGGCCAGTTATTTATCAGATGGGTGGGATCTCTAAGATACTTCCAATAACAAAATTCTATTATAGCTGAGTATGAGTAGACTCTAAAGGTGAGGTTGACATTGGTAGCCAAAGTAGGGAAAAAACAATTAGAGAAAGGGGAGGAAAAAAAAAAAAGACAAAAACAAATTATCACCTTATTTCACAACCTTGAGTAGAACATGGGATGAGAGTTTCTACTTTGGCCTGTGAATTTCCTGATTGGTAAAGTAAAGGAGTCACACCAAGGTCCTTTCTTTCACTAACAATGACCACAACAATGATAAAAATAATTAGAGGGAGGGAGGGAGACACATGCCATTTCATTGCTACATGAATGCTATGTGGAATTCCCTCTGAGGGGACTTGAAGAGACTGAACAGAGATGGAGTTGCTGAGGATTATTCCTCCACCACTCCTATCACAGGGACTGTGCCCTCTTTGCACATTTATAGCTGGCAAGAAGCTGCTCAAAGAGATGAAGCAGTAGGCAGTGTAGCGAATTTTTAGGCACAAATGAACAAGTCTGACTCCTTACCCTTTTCCCCTATGCACTTATTTTGGAATATCAATATTGCACATGGTATATGGAAGGGAGAGACATTGATATTTTATCCTAACATTGAAGACATCTGCGAAATGGTATTGGTAACAGCCGTGGCTTATTGCTGCTGCTGCTTTTGGGGACTGTCCTAAGGGCCATGGTGAAGAAGCTAAAATTGGGGTCAGGAGCCAGGATCATAGGACCACCACTGGAATGTATGTACCCAAAGCAAGTAATTTTTTTATTACAACTTTTTATTTTCAAAATGTACGGATAATTTTTCAACATTGATCCTTGCAAAACCTTGTGTTCCAAATTTTTCCCTCCCTTTCCCTCTGCCCCTCCCCAGGATAGCAAGTAATCCAATATATGTTAAACATGTTAAAATATATATTAAATCCAATATATGTATACATATTTATACAATTATTATGCTACACAAGAAAAAAAAATCAAAGGAAAAATAAGAAAGAAAACAAAATGCAAGCAAGCAACAAAAAGAGTGAAAATGCTATGATGCAATCCACACTCAGTTCCCAAAGGCCCCTCTCTGGGTTCCCAGAGATGGGTGGCTTTCTTTATCACAAGATCATTGGAACTATCTTGAATCATCTCATTGTTGGAAAGAGTCATGTCCATCAGAATTAAGTATCATATAGTCTTGTTATTGCCATGTATATATAATGATCTCCTGGTCATTTCTGCTCATTTCACTTAGCATCATTTCATTTAAGTCTTTCCAGGCTTTTCTGAAATCATCTTGCTCATCATTTCTTACAGAGCAATAATATTCCATAACATTCATATACTATATCTTATTCAGCCATTCTCCAATTGATAGGCATCCACTCAGTTTCCAGTTTCTTGCCACTATCAAAAAGGCTGCTACAACAGTGATTTTTTTTAAAAGGCAGTTTTCACAACCTTCAGTGATTGAGAAATCGGGTAGATCATTCCAATGCTTTGGCAATCTCTCCTTTGCTGGCAAAATTGATCCTAGACTGTCCAAGACATGTGATTCACCTCTACCTCCAGATCTTTTCCCTATAACACAAAGAAATTGGGAGCTTTATAATTATTCCTTTACACCCAACATCTGAGAAGGGAACATTGGGAGATTGAGGGAGGAGATTAGGGGGGAGACAACTTGGAGAAAATAAGCATTTTGTTTCTTTCTTTTTCATTCTTGTTCCCTTATGCAATAAACTAAATGGCTACAGAATGATATTTACTGATTCTTACGAATATGATGGTTGGTCAATAGAAAGCAGAAAATTTCCCTGATGTGGAGTGAAGATGAGGGCAATCATAGGTTTTATAGTCTTACTATTTAAGAGCAGCTTTTCCATGCCCTAGTAAGAATTCAGAACCTGGTCAACAAGAATTGAGTTTGGTTGGTTTGGTAGGGTTGAGCTGTCTGAATATGCATATAGAGAAAAAAAGTGATAAATGTTGGAGGGAATGAAAGAAAAATAGTGAATTGTTGGTTGAGTAGTGAACTGATCCAAATGTTCCCATACATCAAAGGGACCTTAATGGGACCAACAGAATACCATCACCAATGAGCAAATGATATATCATATTCCCTATTTGGTTGATTCATTTAACACTTTGTCTTCTCTAGATTTATGGAAGGCAAGACATAAAACAGTAAATGTGGCTTTTGATGCTGTAGCACCTCCAGAGTTCCATAGGATAACCATGTTTACATATAACCTGCATCTAAGTTACATATAGATGAAGAAAATTAGGGCCAGAAAGATTAAATGATTTATCTGTGACCACACAGATGGTGGGCTTCAGAGCCTGGATTTAAATTCAGGTCTCTCCTGACTATGAGTCCCACATGCTTTCCAACAGCATTATATGCTTAAGGTTGGCCCTGCTGGCATCCCAGAGCCATCCAATTGAGTCATTCTATAAGCAATTGTTATTAAGCAATTACTAGCTACTAGACCCTATACTAAGTTCTAGGAATAAAAAGAAAATACAAAAAGCCGGTCCTGTCCCCAAATACAGATAACTAGGAATCAGAAACAACTCAGAAAATGACAGAATTTCCAATGAAATGGTTAACCTAGAGAAAATATTACTGCACTTTTTTCCTAGGTCATTAAATGACCAGGCACAGATAACTCAGTCCTTCAACTTTATAGATATTATGGTGTATTCTAGCTATATCTTCTACTGGTGTCAATTTTCCCTTTTTGAAGACAGTCAGGATTCTATATTATCTATGATTTTGGCAACAACAACAGTAGCATTAGCAGCCAGACCTAATTCCACCATTTACCACGAGAAGAGATTGGGTCATCCAACTTAACCTTGCCATCTCTCTACTCTCCTCATTCTACCTTACAGCTGTCCTTGTGGCCAACAAAACTATGCAAATACTATCTATGTGAAGCATCAAATTTTCTATCAACAACCCTGAGAAACAAATCCTTGTCAAAATTTTCAATACCAGGAACAAAAACCTCTAAGTTCAAATGAATTTCCTAATTTGCCCTTTAAAGAAAGAGTTGACAGTTAAAGAATGCTATATCAATATAGCATTTTCAATCAGTCACAGTAGAGAATTTCATGCATTCCTTGGATTTGCTTTAAAAAGTGTTTGAAGAGCCACATTTTTAATTATCTTGATTTCCTAGGAATTCCAATTATTCATTAGTTAAAAAGTTTTAAAAAAACTAGAACTGGACAGATTATCATACTACTTAGTGAATTAATAACAGGGCTAGTCTTAACTTACGACCAGAATAGAATCAAAAAAACAAGATTTTAGACAACTATCTATGGAGCATAGTTTGAGCATCTAAAAGTCTCCTTCCTCCCTATTCTACCCCCACATTTCGCAACTGCTAATGTGTCACTGAACTATGTCATGCTAACTATTATTTTTATTAATTTTTCAATAAAATTTGTTTATTAAGGTAAAATTTACCTTTCAACCTACGAAGAAGGCAAGAATTTATGACCAAACAAGAAATAGAGAGTTATAAGATATAAAGGATAATTTTGGCTATATTAAATTAAAAGGTTTTTACATAAACAAAACCAATGCTACCAAGATTCTAGAAGGAAACAATTTTTACAGCAAGTATAAAGTCTCATTTCTCAAGGATGGAGAGAAATGAGTCAAATTTATAAGAATAGAAGCCATTCCCCAATTAATTAACACTCAAAGGATATAACCAGGCAATTTTCAAATGAAGAAATCCAAGCTATCTATAATCATAAGGAAAAATGTCCAAATCATTACTGATTAGAGAAATTAAAACTACATCACACTTATCAAATTGACTATTGTGACAAAAAAAAAAAAAAAAGATAAAAGTCGGCACATTCAATCATCCTGGAGAATAATCTGAAACTAGGTTCAAAGTATAATCAAACTGTGCGTACCCTTTGATCCAGCAATACTACTACAAGATCTGTATCTCAAAGAGATTTTAAAAACCCACCAGGAAAAAGGACCAAAATATTTATAACAAATCTTTTTGTAGTGGCAAAGAATTGGAAATTGAAAGTTATAGTATGGAATGGAGTGGAATGGAATGGAATGAAATATTGTTGTCCTGTAACAAATGATCAGAAATGATTTCAGAAAGGCCTGGAGAAAACTGATGCTAAGTGAGTAGAACCAAAAGAACCTTGAACCTAGTAACAAGATTATGTGATAATCAATGGTGATGGACTTGGCTCTTTTCAACAATTAAGGCCAATTCCAATAGACTTGTGATGGAGTCAGGGAGACTGAATGTGGATCACAACACAGTATTCACCTTTGTTTTTGTTATTTGCTTGCTTGTTTCTTTTCTCCTCTTTTTAATCTGATTTTTCTTGTGCAGCATGATAAATGTGGAAAAATGTTTAGAAGAACTGCATATGTTTAACCTATATTGGGTTGTTTGCTATCTAGGGGAGGGAGGAGAGCTGAAGAAAGGGAGAAAATTTTGAAACACAAAGGTTTTGCAAAGATGACTGTTGAAAACTATTTTGAAAACTAAAAAGCTATTATTATAAAAAAAAAGAAGAAGAATTGGAAATTGAAGGGAATGCCCATCCTCTGGGCAAGGTGTAGTATATAAATATAATAAAATACTATTATAATACTATTGTCTTTTAAGAAATTATGAGCAAGCTGATTGCAGAAAAACCTGGAAAGATTTCTATGAATTGATACAAAGTGAAATTTTTACTACCAGAAAAACAAATACACAATAACATCACCACCATATAATGATCAACTATGAGTCAGCTTTTTTCAGCAATATAATAATAATCTAAAACAATTCCAAAGGACTCATATCAATATCCAGAGAAAGAACTGATGGGAGTCTGAATGCAGATAGAAGCATTATTTTTCACTTTTATTTTTTCATGTTTTTTTTTTTTCCTGTTGACCTGTTTCTTCTTTCACAACATGACTAATATAGAAATATGTTTTACATGACAACACAAATATAACTTACATAAAATTGCTTACATTTTTAGGGAAGGAGGTAGTGAGGGAGGGAAAAAATTGAATCTCAAAATATTTTTAAATTAATGTTAAAAATTGTCTTTACATGTTATTAGGAAAAAATAAAAAACAATACAAAAGGAAAATTTTAAAGTAATTTTTAAAAAATCTCTCATGCTAAGTATTATCCAACTTTAAAGGTTTATTCTTTTGTGTTAATCTAGGATTCCCAATAAATGCAGATACCCATAGGCTAACATGAGAAAATCTTGTTCATAATAATAGCTCACATTTACACTTTCATATATCTGATGTCATTTGTCCCTCATAACAACCTAGTTAGGTAAGTATCCCCATTTTATAGAACTATGGTTCACCTAGCAAGCAAACAGCACAATTGAGGCTTGTATTTTTTCTGCTCAAGTGCTTCTGTCTCAAAATCAGCAATAAAAACACACTGAGGCAGCAATATCATTTATGGCCCAGTATGAATTGTTTTATCTGAAATTTCCTTTAGAGTCAAAAAGAGAAAAATCAGATCATATTCAACACTCCCTGAGGGTGACAAGCCTAGGAAAAGATTTCTGAGTCAAGAAACTACATAAGGGCATGGGGCCTTCCCTAGGCTGACTCACTGAAATGTATAAACTTTCTGCTTTTTTTTTTTCCAAATTAAACATATATGTATGCATATATTTACATGTGTGTGTACGTGAATAAAATTCCATCTAGCATTCTAAAAGTTTATAGGCAAAAGGAAAACATAATTATTTCTTTTAATATCTAACTTTGCTAGACTTTTTTTTATAATTGTGCATATAATTACTATGTCTTTGCTTCTCATTTAATGATTTTAAAGTGACTGGTTCAACAGGAATAACTGCATTTGTTATGCACTGGAGTTCTGGTAGGCATTGTGAAGATGAACTTAAACAGCCCACACCTGAAGAAGGAAAATCCCTAAAACATTAATCAATCAATCAATCAACGTTGATTAAATGCTTACTATGTGCTAGGCACTGAGCTAAGCATGAGAGAAGAAAGATCTAGTCTCTGCCCATGAGGAGTTTATAACTAAATGGGGGGAAGGGAAAATCCTTGCTCTGAAGGCACAGGAGAGGTGGTGCAACCCAGTGAGAAATGGCTAGCTGTTCGGAGCTGAGCTTCTCCTTAAAGGAAGTTTTGGAGTTCAAGGCTCCACCTCCAATCATAGAAGCAGAGGGTAGAGCACCAAGGCTGATGGGATGTTACTGGATGTTGCAGTTATCTCAATAATGATCTGACTAGGCCATGGTAAAGTTCCATAGTAGTTTAGCCAGATAGATATCAAGCTCCTTTCTTAATTGGAGGTTTAGAGTTCATAGCCCTACCTTCCAATCAGAAAGATGGAAGGAAGTAATAACATGGGGTATTTTCATTAGTATATATTTAAAAAAAAAATCCAGTTTGTATATTCTTTCACTGAATTGATTGACTTCTTGCTAATTTAAATCTTGCTTCAGAAATTAATCACTTTATCATTCTACTCTCCTTATTCAAGAATCTATAATAATACTACTACTATCTAGGATGACTTTCAAGCCTTTATCAAATGCCCCAGTTTCATAGCACACTTCTCCCCAATTTAAATCCCATTCTTCCAATCCCCTAATATTCTATTTCACTACTACTGCCTCTCATTAATTGAGAGTAACACATTAAGTTCTTAAGAGTGGTTAATTAATTTTAGTATGAGTTAGCCTATAGAAACTGTTATGGGAGAAATATATCCTCTTGGATTTCATGTGTTAGACTTCTTCTGCCAAAATAAATCTACCACAACACAGAAATTACAAAGGTAAAATCTAGGCCTTATTATGCTTAAGACTAGGATCAGGAGGTAGAATAATCAAACTGAACTTGAATTGGAATTTCTGACAAGCTTTTATGGAGAAAATTACATCAGAGAAAGAGAGAAAAAAAGAAATTATTTTACATACTGCAATTCCCTATATCTTTAGGATATCAAAAATTCATAGTCATAATCCCACTTTTGATGTCAAAGTTGAACTTCAACAGAATCATAATCTCATATATCCTTAAGGAAACAAAACTAGTCATACAGATCCTATAGGGGTAACAGATTACAGATTAAACTACATTTAGAAGGTTCACAATGCAGTGATTGAGAGGAGAATTTTATATGCCTACAAAGGCCATGCCAAGAGAATCCTTTCACAAATAATTAAATCACTAGGAAGCTCAAACTCCCCTTTGGCTTCTTATCTGAAGAATGTCAAAAATTTTATCATTCCATGAATAAGGTTTTGCCAAGTAAAGTTAAAATTAACAGGAAATAATCAACCCAAATATCTATGAGAAATGGCACAATAAATTTAACAAAAGAAAAATGAAAGATATCCATCACAAAATTAAGGTTGTTTCTAAAGGCTTCATTCAACCTCAAGCTACAAAAGTAGCTTGAGAAAAATAGCTGAAGACCTATGGAAGCTTATATCAATATCTACACAGTATAATAAAACCTGAATGACATCTCACCTGATTAAAGTCAATGAAAAAAACCATACAAAATAAAATTCAAAAAAAAAAATATGTCTCAAATTCTTCACATCCTTAATCAATACTAAAAGCAAAACCTAACTGTTTAAAGTGATAATACAAGTCAACAGAGCACAAAGAACAAAATTAATAACTCAATATTGATCAAAAACTATGCTTTAGAAACTGTAAGCAAATAAATTCAAGGGGATAAAAAATTCCTGAAATAAGGAAGATGTGGAAAAATTTTGTTTGTGTTTGGATGTGGGATATCATTAAATATAATGATCAACAAAATATTTACACTAAGGGAGTGAGTTCATTGAAATTCTAGCTCCTCTGAAAAAATGGAAAGTACAGAATCCAGATAAGATCTTTAATTATTGAATCAAATATTTCATAAGTGACACATGAATGAATAGCACAGCACTTTATCAATTCCTTCTCTGCTATAGGGCTGATCCCATCTTTCCTTCCAGAAGACAATACATTTAATATTAAAATATATGAATCTCACTAACCTCACTAAATATTGGCCACTTATATAACCCTCCAGTTTACACAAAGCATTCACAGCTTGTATTTCTCAAAAAATATATACTTACCCCCCAAAAAGTCTAAGAGGTGAGGGAAGAATGTGCCAAAAAGTCCCATGGGTGATTATTGATTTGATGATTACTGAACAAGCCACCTTAATTTTATAACAACACCTTTATTAATAGAAAGCCTTTGACTCAGTTCTGCATTCATCATGTAATCATATATTATACAATATTATATGACTAATACAAATATTTAAAATATCTCCAAACATAATGAAAATTTTAGAGCATTTAATTTCCAATGGAAAATTATTCTGGACTTAAAACATGCCACTAACAATGTCAAGAACATTTAATAAAAAGCATGCTATCTTCCATGGAGATAATGTAAACTCACCATGGTTCTATCTGTTATCATTCCTGAAAAACCAAAATGGCTTTTGAGTTTAAAAAAAAAAAATGAACTAAAACATCATATTAACTAGCTGATATATGTGAATGACATCATTATATGGCTCCACTGAAATACACATTAAACTGCTACTCCATCTAAGGAAACTTTCTTTGAGTATATAAAAATATAATTTGAATAAAAATAATACAAGTAAGCATAAAATTTTTCATACATGCCACAGATAAATAGAAACTAAAGAATTTCAGTTTGAATCCAGAAGTCAGAACAAATGGATGAAGCAGTGTCTTATAATATTTAGTCTAGCTAAGGCCCACTGAGCATGTCTACCAAGAAGAAAGCTGACTGTAAAGAGACTGACTGGAATTCTGAAGTCAAATGGGAAGGATTTACTGATGGAAAGAATATATTTAGAGCAATTAATATGAATACCACATGAGTCTTAATGTATATTTTTGACATAGTAAAATAAATGACAATGGACACAGAAGTTATCTAAACAAAAACTCATACACTAGTAAAACAGACAGTTCAGAAGCCCAAAGAAGTTGTGGAAAGATTAATACTTCATCATCGAAAAAGAAGAATGATGGGTGTTCTCAGAGCATGTGACAAACAGGTCAACATGTTAATGCTTTTGAAATAAACAGACCTCATTTCATAAAATAATAAGGAAAGTCTTATAACAGACACTACTGGTTTTAATGAATGTAAAGAAAACACTCAATTCAGCCAATAACAAATTAAAATTTCTATAGCACTGACTGTAGCATTTTCAAAGTACTTTACATACATATTTTATCTCATTTGATCCTCAACAATCCAAAGAAGTAAGTAGCATTATTACTTCCCTTTGACAGGAAAAGTTAAGCAACTGTCTCAGAGTTATACAGATAGTGTTAGGATTCCAATTCAGGTCTTCCTAACTTTAAATCCTACAGTCTATTTACTATAACATCTAGCTGTGTTTACTAAGCACCTCCTACATCCCAGCCATTAGTGATGGAAATACAAAGTCAAAAATGCAATAATCCCAAGGAACCTACACTTTATTGGGGGAATATAAATCATACATATAAAAGCACATATAGAACAAACATTTAAAAATGCAAACTACTTAAGAGAGGGGAAGTATTAAAAGTTGGGAGGATTAGGAAAGGCATTGTGCAGAAGGTAGTTTTTGAGCTATGTCTTAACGAAGTTAGGGGATCTATGAGGCACATTTAAAAAGGGATTATGACCCAGGCATTGAGGATGATCAGTGCAGACACACAGATAAAAACTGAAATGCTTTATGTGAGAAAAAAAATGAGATGGTCATTTTAGCTGAACAATAATCTGTGAAAGAGGAAATAGTAACACATAATGAAGCTGCAAAGACAGGTGGTGGCCTGGTTGTGATGTACTCGAAAAGCCAAACAGAGGAAATTATATCTTATTCTAGAAATTATAAAGAGCTACTGGAATTTATTGGATAGGAAAATGGCATGGTTAGAGATGTGTCAAAAGTGGTTTATTTCTAGACAGAATCTATAAAACAGCTAAGAAAAGAACACATATGTACCAAAAAATTATCTCTAGTAACTCTTTTGTTATAATAAAGAACTAGAAACTAAAATAGAAATAGAGAAATAGAAAAAGAGAAATAGCTGAACAAATTATGATATACGAACATAATGGGATATTATTTGGCCATAAGATATGATGGAAAATATGGCTTTAGAGAGAACTGGGAAGACTTGTATGAACTGATACAAGAGTGAAGTGAAGATGAAGAATCAAGAAGACAATTTATAAAATAACAACAAAAAAATTGTAAAGAAAATAAATTTGACTTAAGAACTCCCATCAATGGAATGACCAACCAAAATTCCATAGAACTAATAATAAAACATATTACCCATCTTCTGACAGAAAAGTGAGGGTTTCAAGACGTAGAATGAAATATACATTTTCAGAAACTTCTAATTAGGATTTTCTTTATTATGCATATTCATAACAAGGGTTTTTTTTTTGTTGTTGTTGTTTTTTTAATTTGAAGGGGTGGTGGAGTGAGAAAGGAGTTAGCAACAGAATAGATAAACAAAAGAAACAAAAACAGCTGACCAAAACATTTTTAAAGACACATAGGAAAAGAAAGGTTAGAAGGAAACACAATATGCAGAACAGCTTTGAAAATTAATTTTTTGGATAGATTAGAAGCAACCTAGGTAAATTCTCTCAATATTCCCCTCCAAAAAACTTTTAATGCCTCAAATAAAATTCTAGAGCAGAACAAACAACTTTCAATGATCAGGACCTTTTCCTGCTGCTTGCTCATTTTCCAGCCTATTTCTTGACTCTTAACTCTATGCTAAAAATGGAGCTCTGCTTCCAGAATGAAGAGGAGACCATCCCAAGTTTCAGAGTTTTCGTGCAGTTCTTTTCAGAGGCAATACACTTTGATGTGTGTGTGTGTGTGTGTGTGTGTGTGTGTGTGTGTGTGTGTGTGTGTGTGTATACTTCCCTCTTGTGTATAGAAATGTAATTGCCCAATAGGAAAATAGGAGGGAAAGGGGATAAAAGAAAGTGGGGAGGGGAGAGGAGATAAAAGGGAGAACAGATTAGTGGAGGCAGTGGTTAGAAGCAAAACAGGTTTTTGAAGATAGGATAAAAAGTGAGAGAAGAAGAAACTAGAGAAAATGTGATGAAAGGGAAAAGACAGTAACCACAACTATAAATGTGAAGGAGATGAGCTCACTCATAAAATGGAAGCAGATAACAGATTGGATTAGAAACTAGAATTTAACAACATATTGTTTACAAGACACATACCTGATACATAAAGATATGAATAGAGTTAAAATAAAAGACTGGAACACAAACTAATGTGCTTCAGCTAAAAAGAAAGAAAGAAAGAGAGAGAGAGAGAGAGAGAGAGAGAGAGAGAGAGAGAGAGAGAGAGAGAGAGAGAGAGAGAGAGAGAGAGAGAGAGAGAGAGAGAGAAAGAGAGAGGGGGGGAGGGAGGGAGGGAGAAAGGAAGGAAGGAAGGGAGAAAGGAAGAAGGGAGGGAGGGAAGGAAGAAGAGAGGGAGGGAAGGAAGGAAGAAGGGAGGGAGGGAGAAAGGAAGAAAGAAGGAAGGAAGGAAGGAAGGAAGGAAGAAGGGAGGGAGGAAGGAAGGAAAGAAATCAGGGAGTTATATTTTGCTAAAAGGTATCATAAACAATGAATATCAATAAATTTTATTTTTTTCTATTAAAGGGCTCATTTCTCAAATATATATTGAATGTAGAAGTCAAATTTATAAAGAAATTAATAAAAATAATAAGAAATAGGCAGTTTTCAGAAGAAATCAAAGCTCTCTGTATTCACATGAAAAGAAATTCTTTAAATCACTATCAATTAGAGAAAGTCAAATTAATATCATTCTGAGATATCATACATATTCTTTAACTCAAGTAATATCAGTAATAAGTCTGTATCACAAAAAAAGTAGAAAAATATTTATAGCAGCTCTTTTGTGATGGCAAAGAATTGGAAACCAAGGGGATGGTCAGTTTTTGCAAACTGGCATATGTTATGATAGAGTCCTAATGTGCTGTGGGAAATGATATGTGGAAATAGTTTCAGAAAATGTGACAAGATCTATATGAACTTATACAAAGCAAAGTGAAAAAGTGGGTGAGCATTGTACCATTAACAGCAATGTTGTAATGATGATCAATTATGAAAGATTCTGATCAATACAGTGATACAAGACAATTCTAATAAACTCATGTTGAAAAATGGTGCCTACCTCCAGAGAGAGAACTGATGAAATATGAGTGTAAATTGGAGTATAATTTTATCATTTAATTTATTTTTGCTTATTTTTTTTAATATGGCTAATCTGGAAATGTTTTACATGATTTCACATGTATAATCGATATCATATTACTTGCTTTCTCAAGGGGTGAGGTAAATGGTGGGAGAAAATTTAGGATTCAAAATTTAAAAGGAAAAGAATGTTTAAAATAAGTGAATAATAAATTTTTAAAAGAATAAAGTTAGTAGACAGCAAATATAGCATAACATTGCAAAAAAAAATATTTTTAATGACTCTACCTTACCAGGAACATCAATTGTATCTGCTGATTCAATTAGTTTTTAAATATTTTTTTATAATTTTACTATCATTTACTGTTATGGGCCCGAATTTGAAACAAGATTCTAAGTCAGTTATCTAATTTAGCATGGTATTTAATAGTTCTCTAGGTCAGTATATGTACTTAGTACTTACTAGAGTTCTACAAGATTCACACCTTTAAGAGAGCATATATAAGCTAAGAGCCTCAACCAGGATTTAGTCCAGGAGATTCAGAAGCCAGAGAAGGCAGTCGGGCAGAGCTAAGGAAGACAGAGAAGTGTGGCAGGCTGTCCTGTGGAAAACACTGAAATCAAGATCCGGAAAACCTCCGGAAAACTAGCCGAGCCCCAAGTGAAGGAGATAAGACTTGGAAAGAGACAATAAAGGATTTGGACTTTAACACCTGGCTGCATTTGGGGTGATTACTGAACTGAAAGGAAGCTTGCTCCCAGAAGCCCCCCAAGAAACCTGCTCCTAAAGAGTATTACATTTTAGAGAAGAAATATTACAATTAACTTTTCCAATTTGTATAAATATACTTTAAATACAAATTGTTAGGAAATATTTATATATTTACATCATAATATTCATTTTCATTTTATTAACTCTAGTATGTGCAAATGTACTGCATCAACTGATGCAACTTGAACCTTTGAGATATTCTTAAATTCTGATCCTTCTATTAACAAATGAAAAATAATTATATTAATACCTATAGGATAGGTAATTGGATACCATATTTACTATGGGGTAATTATTTTAATACCTGTAGAGTAGATATTTTAATAACTGTGGTAAATTAATATCACCCTTTAAAAAGAGAAAAAAAATGAAGCTTAGGGAGTCACTTAAAAGTGATTTCTCTGTAGTATCTATTAAGGGCTTATTAAATTTTTACTTATCTATAGAGGTTACAGATAAGCTTTTAACCCATCTCATTTACTCAAATTCTAGAACTGTATATGCTATCCCATGCTAGAAATAGTCAGCTAGTGATAAACAGGGAGTCATTTTTTAAATAGCTAATTATATAAAGTCAGATTTTTGATTTGTTAGAGCAAAGATTAGTCTACAATTTAAACAGTTCCAATCTGATCAATTTTTAAATGATATTTAATATAGAAGAACAATACTACTAAGTTCCTCCAAAAGTAAAATGGATAAAGAAATAAGATATTAAGACTAATGCTGTTTCCTATATAAGATTAACCAACATTGTTGTTATTGTTTGTTCTTCATTCTCCAGGATGACCATGACATCAAGGAGGTGATGTCATGACATACAAGTGAATTGGATTTAATTGGTGAGGGCTGGGCAAGATCACCTCCTAGAGAGCCATCTGGATACAATGGCAAGAGATAAATCAAAATGACTGGAGATGGCCCTGTATATAATGGGAGACCTTGGTCTTTTTAAGCCAATGTTTTAAACAAATCTCAGTTTTACTGAGGCAAAAGCTAATCAGTGACTAAGGCCAAAGAATGGCCTCTTTTAACTAATTTTTTTTTTAAATCAACTTGAGAGAGGAAGAGTGTCAGGCTTGCCAGAACAGAACATTGCATTTAAAAGAATGTGAGGCCAGAGGCACCGTCCCATATATCCCAACATTAGAGATGATTATACAAATAATCTACCACAAATTAAAAAAAAAAATGTATCAGAAAAAAAGTGGGAAAATTTAATCACAGAAAGTTTCTACAGGAATAAGGAAGAGTCAGGTTCATTTTCAGAGGAGGACACTAAAGTAAAAAAAAAAAAATTTAAAGCCCCCCAAAAGTAACGTTAAATTGTCACCTGCCCAAAAAGAATTCATAAAAGAATTTTAAAAGACTTTGAAAATCAAATGAGAGTGTAGATGATTATAGATATCTATATATGTACATATTTGTATATATGTATATGTGTGTGTATATATATATATATATATGTTTACAAATATATTTATATTTAATTATATCCTTCTTGGGGGAGGTAGGGAAAAGAAAAGGGGAAAAAAGTGAAAAGTATACAGCAGAGAACAAAAGAATACCTATAAGGAAACAATGAAATCATGGACATCTCTGAACACAATATGTAGTATTTATTATTACAGACTCTCATGAAATGAAAATTTACTATCTCTTATTCTGATCTTTTCTGTTGTATTGTCTAAATGGGAATTTTTTTCTTTCGTTGTTTTGTATTTAAGATTAAAATAATTTTTAAAAAATAAATAAAAGAATAATGGCAGAATAGTGACTTGTCCTCATAAATTTCTATTGAGAATCCAACAAACCTGAACAGAATATCCTCATAGACAGAATGCTTGCTCATACTAGATATACATTGATCCATTAAAATGCAAGAAAAACTTAATAGGTGGTACTAAACCAAATTCTTATCTTCAAGCCATACAGAACAAAAAACTTTCAAAATACAGAGGCCAAGCGAAATTTAAAAAGATGTAGGAATAGTAAAAAAATATGAGTCATGTGCTTCTAGACAGGTGCTGTATTTTCTAAGCTGGGAATGTGCATTCTTATTTGTACAGTTTCTAATATATTCAGAAAGGGAAACAGGCCAAGAATACTTCTCTCAGGCCTCCTAAGCAAGCACAAATGGTTCACTACTGCTTCTTCAAAAAGACAGCAATTAGCAACTTCTAGGAAGGAGGAAAGAGAAAATAGGATAGAGAAAAAGAGAAATACCCCACCCTACAAGGACTTTAGAAGAAAGCAACAAGACAAAGGATTAAAAATCACTGAGAATGGTCTGGTGCCAATGTAGAGTAGGGAGGCAGCTTTTCCAACAAGAGGTACAAGAGTCCCTGGAAACAAATAAAGAGTTGTCTTTTGTCCTTTTATGGGCATCTCTATGGGGAAGGACTTTTTTAATTCTACAGACATGGAAACCCTTAACCAGCTGGAGGAACACCCTTAACCAAACCTAACATAGACCTAAAGCAGAAAAATGAGAGAAGAACATGCATATAATGGAATTAAGAGGCCATGGGAAACACACACACACACACACACACACACACACACACACACACACACACATACAGGTCTTACAAGTAAATGTAAGAGGAAGAATTCCAGGTAATTATTTCATGTCACTTAAAGTAACTAATAAGATAAGGTAGATAGCTTTGTGGGTTAATTTAAATTAATCAATGTTATGTAACAACTAGAGCATCTTCTACAAAATAGCAAACCCACTGAGCTTGCAGCACCCTAGTGCAAGCAGGAAAGCGCAGTCCCAGCCAAACCCAGGAGGAGCGTTCTTGGGAGGGAAGGAGAGGAGAGCCCCTCTCCTCTCAGATCAGATGTGGACTCTTCCTCAGTGGTGGCAGTGTCACCAAACTGGCATCAGGTGGTGGTGGTGGTAGCGTTCTCCAAGAGGACTAAAATGACTAAAATTAGGGTTGGGCCCAGGAGCACCTGTGGCTGATCAGACCAACATGAGCTCAGAGTGCTCTACCATCAGTGGGACACAAATAGTCCCTATGAACATTTGGGATGGATTCTCTAACTTTGCACATGTCACGTTTCTTCTGAGCTACTTCAGTTCTGCTTTGCTCATGGAAAACTCTGCTGCAGTCAGCCATGCTGGGTGGCCCTGTGCCAGCGTCTCTCATGTTGTACAATCAATTCTGAAGTAAGCTGCTTAAGAGAGACCTTAAGAGTGTCCTTGTATCGCTTTTTCTGATCTTAAGTGATCCTAAGTGAGTTCTTACCCTAAGTAAATTCTCCATAAACTCCCCATTCCCCCAAAAAAGATGACGGAGAGAAAAGGATAACCAAGCTGGTGCCTCTGAGCTGCATAGGGGGAGTCAGGCTCAGACAGTTCCAAGTCTAGCATCTTCTTCCATAGGACCCTAATTATCACCTCCTTGAGAATGATCATACACACAGGATTTCATGTTAACAAAATTTAGAAAATGCAGCTTTTATCTTTCTTGGGGCCACAAAGACCCATGGAAATTGTTTCAGAAACAATTCTTGAATTCTAGGTTGAAAACTTGGATCCCTAACAGGGTGAGATGACTGGTTGAATTCTGAGGTTTGTTTTTGTTTTTTTAAACAAAAACAACAATAACTGCTGAAATAAAATATCCTATTCAATCAGGGTTCAACATCTCCAAATCTATACCTTCCCCAATTGGGACAGTGTTCCCTTTCACTTTCTTTTTCTCTCCCTAAAAGGGGGATCAGTCAAGGACATTATGTGCCAAAGTTGGCTGGAAACAAGCTGAGGAAACTAAGCCATGAGGCAGGGTCTTGGGGACCAAGATGCTGCCAGGAGTCTGATCTTGTAAGATCCTATGAATCACAAATCTCTAATTTCCCATGGGAAAACTTCAGGCCCAATGCCCAAACTATCAAAGGGATGTCAATTCTTGTAAATCCAAACCTCTAAGATAACTAAGCTCATTTAACAATGGTCCTGCTCTTTCTAGTTCTGTATCCCAAAGACATCCCCCCAAAAGGGAAAAGGTTCTATTAGCATAAAACTATTTATAGCAGCTCTTTTTGTGGTTGCTAAGAACTAGAAATCAAAGAAAAGCCCATCAATTGGGAAATGGCTAAACAAGCTATAGTACATGATTACAATGAAATATTATTATGCTATAAGAAATTACCAGCAAGATGATTTAGGAAAAACCTGAAAAGACTTACATGAACTGATGCATAGTGAAGTAAGCAGAGCTAGGAAAACATTGTGCATGGTAATAGCAATATTGTGAGTGACTTGGCTGTTTTAACAATGCAATGATCCAAGACAAAATTCCAAAGGATGAAGCATGGTATCCACCTCCAGAGAAAGAGCTGACATTGACTAAATATAGACCAAAGTATTTTTCACTTTCTTTTTTTTTCTTTTATTCGAATCATCTTGTACAAGATGACTAATATGGAAATGTTTTATATAATTACACATGTGGAGCCTATATGTAGTTGCTTATCATCTTGGAGAGGAGTGGGGGTGGGGGGAGGAATCAAATTTGGAACTCAAAACTTTAATTAAAAATGTTTAAAAAAGAAAAAAGAAAACATCCTTTCTGACAGGAAAAAAAGATAAAGCTGCACCATCCATAAGGGGAATACCATGAGGGCTCCAGCAAAAGGGCTTCAAGATCCCTAAGTCTGACAATTCATGTATTCTAGTCTTGAGTCCACTTTTCCCTTGACTTATGTACTCATTGGAAAAATGAGTCCCTGAGGTGTTTTGTGAGTTTGGGGAGGGAAGGAAAGGGAAGAATGTTTTATACCAATTATTCTTATTATACAATTTATTAAATACTTGTTTCTAAGAGATCTAACATCTGACTAATTGATATCAACTACAATCAATGACAAAGTGGGGGGGGTGGCCCTCAGGAGTTATAGAATCAGAGAAACTATCCCCTAATCCAAGATTCTCAGAAACTCCCTAGAATAGAAGTAGCAGCCATCTTCTAAGCCACCTTCCAACCTACTAAGGTGAGTTGATATTGGAATAGTAAACACAAAGCATGTGTTTTCATTTACCTTTATGTAAAACAAAACAAACAAAAAATTTTCAGAACTTGATACTAACAGCTAGATAGTTTTCTGTAATATTCTTCTCTGTTGAGGTTTCCTTGGGGTCTCTGGAGGCAGCCTTTGTTTCAATAATCACCCCAAATGCAGCCAGGTATTAAAAGTCCAAATCCTTTATTGTCTCTTTCCAAGTCTTGACTTCTTTCCTGGGGCTTGGCTAGTTTTTCTGGAGGCCTTCTGGATCTTGGTTTCAGTGTTTGCCACAGGACAGCCTGCCACCACTTCTCTGGTCTTCCCTTCTTCTGATTCTGGCTGAGTTTGTTCAAGCTTATATCCTCTCTAATCAAAGGTGTGAATCTTGTGGAACTATAGTAAGTACTAAGTACATGTACTGAACTAGAGAACTGTTAAGCACCATGCTAAATTAGATAACTATTGTCTATCAATTCCACTGACTTAGCACCTTGTTTCAAGTTCTGGCCCATAACAGTTTTCCATATCCTTGTAAAGTTAATAATACTCAAAAAGTCATAAGAAAAAGGAGGAAGTAGTATGAAATTAGCACAGTATATTATTTTTAATTTATATTCTAACTGCCTTTAATCACTGAACTCAAACTAAACTTAATTTTGCTACTATTACTGAAACAAAGTCAATCTAATATCTGACATTTTCACAGCTGCAATAATGATAACTTATTTCTCTAATCATGTCCTAATAGTACCACAGTCAAATTATATTATTATTTCTTTCCAGTATTGAAGGAAATAAGATTGGTCCAAAAGATAGAAGTTTCTATGTCAAACACTAACAGATTTCCTTAATATATAAAGTCTATTGTGCTACTTTTTTACAAAATTATCACTTTCTACATATGTTGTCCCTTGTTAACCCAGTGTTACATGAAATTGGTAGCACCAGAAGATGCTTAGTAGATTCTGACATATTTACAATACCCTCCAGGAGTCATTGCAAGGTTTACTAAGGGTACAGAAATATGGCCTTTAATTTCAGATTTTCTCACCTTGGTCATGTTATTCAAAATAATTCATCAACTAAATACCCTCAAAGGCTATATACACTTTGAATGTTAGAAGGTAAATCAAAACAGAAGTTTTTATGTGTCTAGTTTGAAATGGTGTTTCTTTTTAGTCGATAAGAAAATGAGATGGGAATAAAAACCAAAATGGTAAAAATAAAGCTATTTTACACAGATGTTTTCTGTTTTGCTTCCCCCCACAAAAAAAAAGATGTCATATTTACAATTGCCTAGAAAACTGAAAAATTTATATTATATCTTTTGTTAAAAAGTTGTGGGGGGGATTTCTGGATGTATATGTAAGGTTATTTTTGGTTTTGTATTTTCAAATCATGGGGACAAGGAAGCAAATTAAAACAGAAAAAAATAAATAGCAATAATTATTAAAGAATAAAGTGTTTACAAGGAGAAGAGTTAATGATATTGCAGCAGACATCAAACTGTGAGAGAACAGAGAAAGAGAAGGACTCAGGACCAAAATTATCTAAGTAAGAGACCTAGAATTTTAGAGCTGGAAGGATTCTTAGTAGCATTTTGCCCAGTCTATATAGCTGAGCAGTAATTTCTGCCTCAAACTTGTACAATGAAGTAGACAGTAGAGATCCGAGTTCAAATTTGGCTTCAGACACTAGCGGTAAGATCCTAGGCAAAATAATTAATCTCTCCTTTGTGTGACCTTCAATAAAGTCATTCCTCTATTTGCTTCAATTTCCTTACCAGCAAAATTAGGATTAGTACTTAACTTGCAGGGTTGTTGTGAAGCTCAAATGAGATAACATTTGTAAAGCATTTAGCACTATGCATAAATACTATATAAATACTAGTTATTATTATTACCCAGCCTCTGGTTTAAGACCTTTAATGAGGGGAGACCCATTACTATACAAGCATATCTCATTTTATTTCTGTTTTCTTTATTACATTTCACAGGTAGTGTTGTTTGTTCACAAGTTGACTGTTTCTGACAAACCTTCATCAAGCAAGTCTTTTGGCACCAATGTACATTTTTGGTAATTTTCACAATATTTTAAACCTTTTCATTATTATTTTTTTTCTATTATGATGATCTCTGATCATTGATCTTTGATGTTACTGTTAATTCTTTTAGGAAGCCACAAGCCTAGCCCATAAAAGACAATGAACTTAATTAATAAATGTTCTATGTATTCTGATTGCTCTAACCCTACAATTGCCTCTAAAAATTCAAGTGAAAAGAAAACTTCATTGCTGTTTTATTTTAAGACATTGCCACAACCACCCCAACCTTCAGCAACCAGCACCCTGATCATTCAGCAGCCATAAATATTGAGGCAAGACCCTTTATTAGCAATGTGATTATAACTTGCTGAAGACTCTGATCATGATTAGCATTTTTAGCAATAAAATATTTTTAATTAAAGCATGTATATTGGGCTTTAAAAAAATAATACTATTTCACACTTAATAGACTACTGTAGAGCATAAACATCACTTTTTTAGGCACTGGGAAACCAAAAAACTCATGTGACTCATTTTACTGTGGTATTTGCTTTAATGGAACAGAACCTGAAACATGTCCAAGGTATGTCTATATCTAGAGATAGCTATTCCACTTCTGGAAAGTTTTAACTGGTTCACAGTCTCCTTAACAGCAAGCCAAAATCAGCTTCTCCCCAACATGTACAGTTTGTTTTACACATGACAATCTAGAGTCCCAATCTCTATCCAACTCTCTTTGGGAAACTCTTAATTTGCAACGCTAATGATTGCTAACATATACATTTTTAAAAGGTCAAGAATTTTTAAAGGAGAAAAAGGAAAATGATAGAAACACAAAAATTTATTAAGCTCCTGAGACAGCTAAGTGGCACCAGAGAAGAAGTCAGGAAGACTTATCTTCCTGAATTTAAATCCAGCTTGAGACACTTAAGTCATGTAATCCTGTTTGCCTCAGTTTCTTTATCTGTAAAATGAACCGAAGAAGAAAATAACAAATCAGTCCAGTATCTCTACCAAGAAAAGACCAAAGGGAGTCATGAAGAGTCAGATACGATTGAAAAAAATAACTGAACATGTGCCAGACATTAGCCATCTAGCTAAATGCTAAATCATAAATTTAGAACTAGAAAGAACCTTAGAAATCATCTAGTCCAGTTCCCTAATTTTACAAATAAGAAAACTAAGGCCTAGAAAGTATATCATCTGACTTGTCAAAAATATATAAGAAATAATAATAGTAAAATTCCAGTCCAGGTCATTTGACTTCTGGTCTAGGATGCTTGTCCATCACACTACAAATGACTCTATACCGACGGGGAAAGAGTATTTTCTTACTGGCCAAAATATAACTCAGAAGTAAAAACTGACTAAATGGTATAGCCATTTGTTATATGTTGGATACTAATTCAAAAAACAGATGTATACTTTTAATATTCCTAAAAAGATATTTTGTGAAAGGCATTTGGTTAGTAATTAAAATTATCACTTCACTCTTTACTTGCAAAAGAGGCTCTCCTTTTGATGGTTACAAATCATGCTTTCTTTTACATTAAGGATCCTTTGTACAATTACATTTTCAATTTATTCTCTTGCAATATATATCAATTTGTAGTGTTCTAGGAGTCTTTAAACTCTGCCAGTGATTCATCTATTACTACCAGTATGTACTTTATCATTCCTCCATCTAGATTCACGTACCCTTTCTTTCTCAAAAGAGAAAGTAAAAGAATCATAAGACAAGTGGTCTTTCATTCAATTCTTTGCTATAGTTGAGCCTAATTTTTAAATACAATTATTATCTTAACACCTGTTCAAACTAGTTTCTTTTCTTTAACATTCCTCTTTCTACCTGGAAGGCTCCAAGAGAAGAATCATATCATGATTAATTTAGTCTTAAGTGATTGACATAAATAATAAACCTTCTAGACTAAAGGGGCTATTAAGGGGCTCCAGCTCTGGGGTCATGTGAGTAAAGGGGGGTTCAGTCCTGAAGAGCTGCTTGGTTTCCAAAGGAAGGCCCAAGATTATAATCTTCTCTGGCTCTTTATATTTCACTTCCAGCTCAGAGCACTTAAAGCTTATATTTGGCTTATATCTAAGGTTTTCCCAAAAGGTAGTAGAAAGGTTCTGACATAATATGGCTATTGATTTCTTTCTGTCTCTGTCTCTCTCTGTCTTTCTCTCTTTCACACACACACATACACACACATACACAAAGAACCTAAGATACAAAAGAATTAAAAAGCACCTACTGACAAAGATTTAAAGTATGACACAGAAGCCCATAACACCAATTATACTCTGCCAAGAGGTAAATATTTAAAACATAAAAATCTCCCCATCATAGGGATTTTAATTTGTCTTTCTTTCCCTGTTGTCCAGCACATGCCTCTAGTACAATAACACTGTTATAATTAATAATTGTTTTTTAAATGTGTGTGTTTGTTTTGTTTTGTTTTGTTTGGGGGGGGGAAGTGGTAAAGAATGAAGCTCAACAGAACTGCTGAAGTTATTTTATCATCACTTCAGTTGCACACAGTCTGAACAGCTCTCTCATGGTCCATGTCTTTTGGCCAGTCAGACCAGGGCTTGAGCTTATCATTTCTTCATAGTTGCTTTGAAAAAATTACAGAACTATAAAAGGCAGCAAGAGGGGTCCAAGGTCTTGGCTCAAGCTAGTCTAAATAACATATGTACTCTCATAGAAGAACCTGTGCCACTGATGAGGATGAACCCTGAAACTGTGTCCCCTTTAATAGATAAAAGAAGGGTGATTCGAGGTCTCAAGCTCTCCCCTGGGAAAAGCATATCTTTCACAAACAAGCCCTCCCCAAGTTAAGTGGTCTCATTCAGTTGGAGATCTCAGCCTGATAGTCCTATTAATTTGCTGGAAATTCCAAGATAAGTACTCTCTTTTCAACTGGAAATCTAGGCCTGGGGCATTGAAACCCAAACCTCAGATAGCTAATAAAAGACAACTCTGAACCCCAAATCTTTGCATAAGTCTGAAACAGGATTATGCTTGCTAAGGAAGCTCTCTTCTTGGCAAGCTGCCCACTGTGAAGATGTTCTCTTCTCAGTGTTAACTTTTGCCATTTTCCTAACAGGACCTTGCGACTAAGAAATTTGTCTTCTTAGCAAAGCTGACTTCTCATTATCAAACTCCTAATGAGGAGTTTTGCCTGCTAAGAAAGCTTCCTTCTTAGTGAACAATAAAAATCCCTTTTTGCCACACAGATTTCCAGTTTGCAAATTCTTTTGCATAGGACTTGGGGGACCAGAGGGGATTCCCCACCCCAATTTTCATACTTCTTCACTACCACTAGCTTCATCATCTGTACCTCATCACCATCATTACCAGAGGGAAGAAGTATTCTCCCATTTCACAAGAAGTCCTAAAAAAAAAAAAAGATAGTCCCTTACACAAAGAGAAACAGAAGGGTAGAAAGGAATTGTCTCTCTTGATTCAGTGACCAAACTTCTTGAAATATCTCCCTTTCCCTGATGCCAATAGAGCAACCAAAGAATCGCCTCATCATTCCAAATTTCCACATCTATCAATACTGAATCCCACACATTGTCTTACCAGAAGAAGCACAAGGGTCCCACCAATCAGGGTTTTATCTACATTCCCATTATAAGTAAACTGAGTTGCCAAGAACAACAGTAACTTTCAAGCTGAATAAAGCATTTAAAACCAATAAATGGCACTACTTTATAGTAAGCATACTTGATAGACTTACACTTGGAAGGTAGCTTACAGGAAGCTGAATAGAGATTGGAGAGGGAAGGTGTATGTTAAATGCTCTTTTGTAAATCAGCATTTCTGGGCTTCACAAAATAAGGAACCATTTAAATTTACAATTGTTTTGTTCATTCAAAAACTGTTTGGAAACCAACTATGCAAAACATTAATGCACTTTTGGTGGAACTGTGAACTGGACTATTATGGGAAACAATTTGGAATTTCAAAACCCAGAGATCCTACTGCTAGACATAAATCCCAAGGAGATCAAAGATGGAGAAAAGGTACTAAATCATTCCTCTGTAGTTTTCATTCTCCCAAATAGATACAATATCCATGGAAATAGGGGACACAAGTTTAAGGTTATGCAGGTAATAAGATACAAATGCTAAGAGGTAAGACAACTCACAAAATCATAAATAGGCTTTTAGATAATGCTCAACTCTTGCATATGACATTTCTGTTGGGCAAGTAGCTTAGCCATGTTCCAAGGTCTACTCTTCTCCACGATTTTTAGTGGCCAGATCTGAAATCCATAGATGTCTCTCTTCACTGCTGTCAATTCTCACTCCTCAAAGCTTCTTCTTCCATTCAAACGATAGCTTCTCTATAGTCAATTGTGTCTGGAATATGTCTTTATTCACATCAACTGATTCTTCAATTATTTCAAACTACCTCTCCATCTGCTTGAGGAGGTGGCTCTACTGTGGCTAAGGGGAGGGAATAGAAAGAAAATCCTACCTTTCCCCTATCCCTCCACCCCCAAAGCTCCAGGCTTGAATTTACCCTAACAACCCTCTAGTATCCCATGAGTTTGCTCCCATAATACCATCAAAAAAAAAAGATGTCCATACTTAGAAATCAGTAGGTGTTAACTAAAACCTTTTTTTTTAAACACTGATAACTCATTAACTCTGTTAACTATTTTTTACTTTCTGAAGCTATATCAACTAAAGAAGGGCACCAAACCTACCTCCCTTACAAATAAAAAGAAATATGACTGGTACTTTTCTAAGCCATAAGAAATGACAAAAATAAGGAATTTAGAGAAACATGGGAAGATGTATGAACTGATAGAGAGTGTAGTAAACAAACTAGGAAAACAACATGCAAAATGACTACATCAATGTAAAAGAAAAGTAAAATAAAAATGAATATGGTGTAATTATGATTATCAATTTTGGTCTCAGAGAAGGGGATTATGGATATAGATTATTACATATATAATCAGATGGAGTTAATGTGTCCATTAGTTTTGTTTAATGACTTATTTTGTTATAAGGAGAGGTTTCAGGAATAAAAGGGAAGGTACAGCTATAAACGACTATACTCAGAAAAGAAATTACATCAATAGAACCTTTTAAGACTATGCACAGAGTGGTGCTTAATACTATATATAATAATAATGATAATGAGAAATTGCCTTGAAAGATAGTGGCTTCGATTTGGAATTAGGTAAATAAGTTAATTAAAATGTCTATATCCTCAGATCCAGAGATTCCATTGCTAGGCTTATACCCCAAGGATGCCATTGATAAGAAGTCCCCATATACAACAAAATATTTATAGCAGCACTTTTTTTGTGATAGTAAAGAATTATTAGAAACAAAGTAGATGCCCACTGATAGGAGAAGGACAAATTGTGATGACATGAATGAAATGGAATATTATGTGCAGCAAGAAATGACCAAAGTAATGAATATTAAATGAACTGTGAAAGCTGTCTCACAAAATGGAGAAATGTTCTAAAGACTGAGTGAAGGTCAGCTGTGCCCCAGAGATCACCATACAGGCCTTTTCTTTGGGAGACTAAGTTGGAGCCACCTTGGCACTGAAATTCCCATAGAAGGTAATTTAGTCATCCTAAAGATGTGGTTGGTTGAAAGTTTTTCCTCATTTATGACTTAGAATGTGAGGTCATTTGTCCTGGTGAATCAGGGCAAAGACTCAACCTATAGAAAGTGTTAGTCCAGGCCCAGATATAATTTTTGTCTGTTAACTGGGCCTCGCCTCTCCTTGCCTAACTACTGTGGGAAGGGAGACCCCCTTTCTCACATAATCATGATAAAATTCCTTTCTACTTTTGTCTTGAGAAATCTCCTTAATTTATTTGATTTATTTGAGCCATTGGTCTTATCCCACACAATATAGAAAAAGATGGAAAAAACTACATTAACTAATAAAATACAATGAAAGAAGCAGAGCTAGAAAATCAATACATTTCAACATGATAATTGTGGAAATATGTGTAGAAGAATTGCACATGTTTAATGTATAATGGATTACTTGCTGTCTAGGGGAGGGAGTACAGGGAAGAGAGAGAAAAAAAATTTGGAACACAAGGTTTTACAAGGTGAATGTTAAAAACTATACATATATTTTGAAAATAAAAAGCTTTTAAAAAAAAAGAAAAAGAAAATCAATGCATTTATACACAATGACTATAACAACATAAACAAAACAATTATGAAAAGGTCAAAAGTAAATATTCCAAAATTATAAAAAACAAGCATGGCTTAAAGATACCCCCATACTATCCCTTTGCAGGTGGAAGAATCCCTAAGTATTGTACATTGCACCTATTTTCATACCATTTCAATGTATTGATCAATCAAGATAACATTTTCTTTACTTTTTCTTTTGCCATTAAAAAAATACCATCCTTATCTCAGATCAAACAAAATCAGAAATTGATCTAATTAAAAGAGATAAGGAAGGAAATTATATCCTGCTAAAAGGTAGCATATACAATGAAGCCATATCAATACTAAACATATGTGTACCAAGTGGCATAGCATCTAACGTTCTAAAGGAAAAGTTAAGAGAGTTTCAAGAAGAAATAGGCAGTAAAACTATAATAGTGGGAGATCCCAACCTTGCACTCTCAGATTTAGACAAATCAAACCACAAAACAAATAAGAAGGAAATTAAAAAAGTAAATAGAACATTAGAAAAACTAGGTATGATAGACCTTTGGAGAAAACTGAATGGCGATAGAAAGGATTATACTTTCTTCTCAGCAGTTCAAGGAACCTATACAAAAATAGACCATATATTAGGACATAAAGATCTCAAAATTAAATGCAGGAAGGCAGAAACAATAAATGCCTTCTTCTCAGATCACAATGCAATAAAAACTACATTCAATAAAAAGTTAGGGGTAAATAGACCAAAAAGTAATTGGAAACTGAATAATATCATCTTAAAGAATGATGGGTGAAACAGCAAATTATAGAAACAATTAATAATTTCACCCAAGATAATGACAATGATGGGACATCATGCCAAAATCTGTGGGATGCAGCTAAAGCGGTAATAAGGGGAAATTTTATATATTTAGAGGCTTATTTGAACAAAATAAAGACAAGATTAATGAATTGGGCCTGCAACTTAAAAAGATAGAAAAAGACCAAATTAAAAACTCCCAACCAAAAATCAAACTTGAAATACTAAAATTAAAAGGAGAAATCAATAATATTGAAGGTAAAAAAAACTATTGAATTAATAAATAAAACCAAGAGTTAGTTTTATGAAAAAGCCAATAAAATAGATAAACCTTTGGTAAATCTGATCAGAAAAAGGAAAGAGGAAAATCAAATTGTTATTCTTACAAATGAAAAGGGGGATCTTTCCACCAATGAAGAGGAAATTAGAGAAATAATAAGGAGTTACTTTGCCCAACTTTATGCCAATAAATTTGATAACTTAAGTGAAATGGATGACTTCCTCCAAAAATATAGGCTTCCTAGATTAACAGAGGAGGAGATAAATTGCTTAAATAGTCCCATTTCAGAAAAAGAAATAGAACAACTCCCCAGGAAAAAATCCCCAGGACCAGATGGATTTACATGTGAATTCTACCAAACATTTAAAGAACAACTAGCCCCAATGTTATATAAACTATTTGAAAAAATAGGGGATGAAGGAGTCCTACCAAACTCCTTTTATGACACAGACATGGTACTGATACCTAAACTAGGTAGATTGAAAACTGAGAAAGAAAACTATAGACCAATTTCTTTAATGAACATTGATGCTAAAATCTTAAATAAGATATTAGCAAAAAGACTTCAGAAAATCATCCCCAGGATAATACATTATGATCAAGTAGGATTTATACCAGGAATGGAGGGCTGGTTTAATATTAGGAAAATTATTAGTATAATTGACCATATTAATAATCAAATTAATAAAAACCATATGATCATATCCATAGATGCAGAAAAAGCATTTGATAAAATCCAACATCCATTCCTACTAAAAACGCTTGAGAGTATGGGAATAAATGGACTATTCCTTAGAATAGTCAGGAGCATATATTTACAACGGTCAATAAGCATAATATGCAATGGAGATAAACTGGAACCTTTCCCAATAAGATCAGGAATGAAACAAGATTGTCCACTATCACCATTACTATTCAATATTATATTAGAAATGCTAGCCTCAGCAATAAGAGTCAAGAAAGAGATTAAAGGAATAAGAGAAGGTAATGAGGAAATCAAACTGTCACTCTTTGCAGATGATATGATAGTATACTTAGAAAACCCCAGAGATTCTAATAAAAAGTTATTAGAAATAATTCACAACTTTAGCAAAGTTGCTGGACACAAAATAAATCCACATAAATCCTCAGCATTTTTATACTTCACCAATAAATTGCAACAGCAAGAGATACAAAGAGAAATTCCATTCCAAACAAATGTCGAGAGCATAAAATATTTGGGAATCCATCTACCAAAGAATAGTCAGGAATTATATGAACAAAATTAGAAGGCACTTGCCACAAAAATAAAGTCAGATTTAAATAACTGGAAAGACATCCAGTGCTTGTGGATAGGCCGAGCGAATATAATAAAGATGACAATACTCCCCAAACTAATCTATTTATTTAGTGCTATACCAATCAGACTCCCAAGAAACTATTTTAGTGACCTAGAAAAAAAAAAAAACAACAAAGTTCATATGGAAGAATAAAAGGTCGAGAATTGCAAGGGAATTAATGAAAAAAAAGTCAGATGAAGGTGGTCTAGGTATATCTGATCTAAAGCTATATTATATAGCAGCAGTCACTAAAACCATTTGGTATTGGCTAAGAAATAGACCAGTGGATCAGTGGAACAGATAAGGTACAAAGGACAAAAAAGGGTACAACAATAGCAATCTAGTGTTTGACAAACCCAAAGATACCAACATTAGGGATAAAAATTCATTATTTGAAAAAAACTGTTGGGAAAACTGGAAATTAGTATGCCAGAAATTAGATATGGTTCCACACTTAACACCATATACCAAGATAAGATCAAAATGGGTCCATGATTTAGGCATAAAGAATGAGAGCATAAATAGATTAGAGGAACAGAGGATAGTCTACCTCTCAGACCTATGGAGGAGGAAGGAATTTATGACCAAAGGAGAATTAGAGATCATTATTGATCACAAAATAGAAGATTTTGATTGCATCAAACTAAAAAATTTCTGTACAAACAATACTAATGCAAACAAGATTAGAAGGGAAGTAACAAATTGGGAAAATATTTTTACAGTTAAAGGTTCTGATAAAGGTCTCATTTCCAAAATATATAGAGAATTGACTCTGATTTATAAGAAATCAAACCATTCTCCAATTGATAAATGGTCAAAGAATATGAACAGACAATTCTCAGATGATGAAATTGAAACTATATCCACTCATATGAAAGAGTGTTCCAAATTACTACTGATCAGAGAAATGCAAATAAAGACAACTCTGAGATATCACTACACACCTGTCAGATTGGCTAAGATGACAGGAACAAATAATGATGAATGTTGGAGGAGATGTGGAAAAACTGGGACACTAATACATTGTTGGTGGAGTTGTGAAAGAATCCAGCCATTCTGGAGAGCAATCTGGAACTATGCCCAAAAAGTTATCAAACTGTGTATATACCCTTTCACCCAGCAGTGCTACTACTGGGCTTATATCCCAAAGAAATACTAAAGAGGGGAAAGGGACCTGTGTGTGCCAAAATATTTATAACAGCTCTTTTCATAGTGACTAGAAACTGGAAAATGAATGGATGTCCATTAATTGGAGAATGGTTGGGTAAATTATGGTATATGAAGGTTATGGAATATTATTGCTCTGTAAGAAATGACCAGCAGGATGAATTCAGAAAGGCTTGGAAGAGACTTATATCAACTGATGCTGAGTGAAATGAATAGAACCAGAAGATTGCTGTACACTTCAATACTATATGAAGATGTATTCTGATGGAAGTGGCTATCTTCAGCATAAAGAAGATCCAACTCATTTCCAGCTGATCAATGATGGACAGAAACAACTACACCCAGAGAAGGAACACTGGGAATTAAATGTAAAATATTAGCACGACTGTCTATCTACCCAGATTACTTATACCTTCGGAATCTAATACTTAACGTGCAACAAGAAAATTGGATTTGCAGACATATATTATATCTAGCTTATACTGTAACACATGTAAAATGTATGAGATTGCTTGTCATCTAGTGGAGGGAGTAGAAGAGGGAGGGGAAAATCTGGAAAAATGAATACAAGGGATAATGTTATAAAAAAAATTACTCATGCATATATACTGTCAAAAAATTTATAATTATAAAATTAAAAAAATTTAATGGAATAACAATTATCCATTTTATCACCTCAAAAAAATTAAAATAAAATAAAATAGCTTGGAAGGACTTCAGTAAAAGTCTGTCTCACTTTGGTAAAGGGGGAGCGTAACCTAGCTCAGTCTCCAGGTAGGCCAGAGTACAATTAGCAACTGATACCCTTTTATCCTGCCTCAACAGGACAAGGGCACAGCAGGCATTGAGCCTCCTGCCCCAGCTTAGAAGGCTAATTTCCAGCACCAATAACCAGACAATAACAGGAATAACTAGTTCATGCTACCCCTGTCCAGTGAACCTGCCAATGACTACCAGCGCAAGAAACTCAGACAGAACCTCTGGTACTCCAGCAGCAGAGCTCAACTTTAAAAGCCATGAAAGAGGGAAAATTAAATAAAGGAATGAATGAATGAATAAGGAAGAAACAAAAATGAACTGTGATCATAGATAGCTATTTTGGTGACAGGGAAGGTTAAAACATCAACTCAGAAGAGGACAAAATGTCTACATGTTAAACCTCAAGCCCAGAAAGCTTTCTTGGAAGAACTCAAAAAGTATTTTAAAAGTTGAAAATGAAAAATGGGAAAAGAAATGAATGGTATGCAAGAGATAGTAAACAACTTGGAAATGAAAGGCAAAAATTTACTGAAGAAACCGATTCCTTAAAAAATACAATTGAAAAACTCCACTGCAGAAAATCACTTTTAAAAGTAGAATTAGCCAAGTAAAAAAGAGATACAGAAGCTTATTGAAGAAAGTTATTTTTATTAGAATTAGGAAAATGGAAGCTAGTGACTCTATGAGACATCAATACTCTAGCAAATAAAATCAAGACTGAAAAAATAGAAGAAAATATAAACTACCTCATTGGAAAAACAACACACCTGGAAAATAAATCCAGGAAAGATACTTTAAGAATTATTGGACTACTTGAAAGTCATGACCAAATAAAGAGTCTAGACATCATCTTTCAAGAAATTATCAAGAAAAACTCCTGATATTTTAGAACCAGATGGTAAAATAGAAATGGAAAGAATCCACTGATCACCTCCGGAAAGAAGTCCTAAAATAAAAACTCTTAGAAATATTATAGCCAAATTCAGGGAACTCCCAAGTTAAGGAAAAAAAATAATGCAAGCATGCAGAAACAAACAGTTAAAAAAAATAGTAAAGATACAATCAGGATAACACAAGATTCAGCAACTTCTACATTAAAGGACCAGAGGGCTTGAAATATATTCCAAAGAGCAATAGAGCTAGGATTACAACAAAGAATCAGCTACCAGCAAAACTGAAAGTAATCCTTTAGAAGAAAAGATGATTACTCAATGAAATAGGAGTTTCAAGCTTTTGTGATGAAAAGATCTGAGCTGATTGGAAAATCTGATTTTCAAATACAAGACTCTGGAGAAGCACAGGGGAGATAATCAGTAAAGTGATATCATAAAGGACTTTATTAATAAAGTTTATCTGTTTATATTCCTACATAAGAGGTTGATACTTGTAACTCATTAGAATTTAGTTAGGAGTATATATAGTATGTGTGGGTAGAATATAAAGGGATAATATCTTTTGTTATGATTTCAAATGATGCAATTAAGGAGTAAGAGAGGAATGTAGTGGGAAAAAGGGAAAGGGAGACCTGGAATGGTACAAATTATCTGCCATAAAAAAAAGTTAAGAAAAAGGCTTTTACTATGAAGGGGAAGAAAAGGAGGAGAGGGTAAGTGACTGAAACTTACTCTCATCAGAACTGGCTCAAAGAGGAAATAACATACATATTCAACATGAATATAGAAATATATATCACCTGCAGGAAAATAGAAAGGGAATGGGATATGGAAAGGAGGGGTGAAGATAATAAAAAGAGGTCATTTGAGAGAGGGAGTGGTCAATATCAAAACACTTTTGAGGAGGTACAGGGTGAAAGGAGAGAGAGGATAGTTAGCAACAATAATTGTAAAAAGAATTTCAAGACAAGTTTCTCTGGTAAGGCCTCGTTTTTCAAACATAGAGGGAACATAGTCAAATTGGGGAAAAAAAATTACTCATGCCCCAATTGATAAATGATCAAAAGATATGATCTGTGCCCAAAGGCTATCAAATTCACTCATATTCCATAACCTAATGACACCACTACTAGGCATAAATACCAAAAGAAATTTGGGGGGCAGGGAAGGAAAATGACCTATATGTACAAAAAATATTCATAGCAGCTCTCTTCTCAAGGCAAAAAAAATGGAAATTAAGGGGATGTCCATCAAATGGGGAATGGCTCAATAAACTGTGATATGAGTTTGTGATAGAATATTATTGTTCTATGAAAATAATGAGCAGGATGCTCTCAGGAAAAAAAAAAAAAAGGAAAGTCCTCCATGAACTAAACCAAAGTGAAATGTACTATATACAAAGTAATAGCAATGTTCTGGGATGACCAGCTGTAAATGATTTTGCTATTCTCAGTAATACAATCATCTACAACTACTATGAAGGACTTATAATGAAAAATCCTATCCAAACCCAGAAAAGGAATTGATTGTGTCTGAATACAGATCGAAGCATTCTCTCTTTTTCTGTCGTTTTCCTTTAACTTTTCTTGAGGGTTTTTATTTTCATTAAGGTGAGAAATCTATGTTTTCTTTCACAATTTGACTTTTATGGAAACGTTTTGCATAGCTTCACATACGCTTTCCTAACTGTGGGTGAGGATAAGGAAGAGAACCTATAAATCAAAAGTTTTGAAAACAAATGTAAAAGAAAAAATATTAAATAAATAATAATAAAAAAAACCTATTTTAAAAAGAAAGGAAAGAAGGAAGGAAGGGTAGAGGAAGGGAAGGAGGTAAGGAGGAGGAAGGGAGGAGGAAAGGTGAAAGGGAGGGAGGGAGGAAGGGTGGAGGGAGGGAAGAAAGGAGTCTTTTTATTTTGATTTTTCTTGTACAGCAAGATTAATGTATAAATATGTATACATATATTGGATTTAACATGTTTAACATATATTGGATTATTTGCCATCTAGGGGAGGGGGTGGAGGGAAAGAGGGGAAAATTTGGAATGCAAGGTTTTGTAAGGGTCAATGTTGAAAAATTATCTATGCATAGCTTTTGAAAATAAAAAGCTTGGACTTCTGGGGACAGAGCCAAGATGGAGGAGACAACACAATTATTTTTTTTTTTTGGATACTCATAATATTATTCTCTTCTATCAGCATAGATAATTATGTTAACTAGTAATTAGTTTTGCAGAATAAGCTTACATGAAATTAATGTTGTATTAGGAATATTTATGAAGTTTTCCTTATATAAAAATCCAGGTTGACTTTACACATTCTGTGGTATTATCTAACATTTTTCATAAAATTTATTTAGCATTTATGAAAAATGCTAAACAAGAAAGCATCCTTTAAGATCTCTTTGGGATATAAGCCAAATACCTACAGCTAGGTAGACAGTACAATTGGAGTTAACATATATTTCTACCATATTTAACATATATTAGACTACTTTCCAATTAAGGGAAGGCGTGAAAGGGGGGAAATTGGAACACAGAGTTTTGCAAGGGCTAATGTTGAAAAATTGTCCTTTGGACTCAGTAGTGCCATTACTGGGTCTGTATATAAGAAATCTTAAAGGAGGGAATAGGACCCACATGTACAAAAATGTTTGTAGCAGCTCTTTTTGTGGTAGCAAAGAATTGGGAAATGAGTAGATGCCCATCAGTTGGGGAATGGCTGAATAAATTATGGCATATGAATGCTATGGACTATTACTGTTGTATAAGAAATAATGCACAACCTGATTTTAGAAAAATCTGGAAAGATTTATATGAACTGATGCTGACTAAAACAAGCATAACAAGAAATACATTATACACGATAACATCAAGAATATGTGATGATCGACTATGAAAGACTTGGTTCTCAGTGGTTCAGTGATCTAAAGCAATCCAAATAGACTTTGGACAGAAAATGCCGTCTTCATCTAGAAAAAGAACTAAGGAGACTGAAATGTAAATCAACACATGCTACATTTTTTTAAAAATGGAAAGTCATTCATTCAATTATATGCCACTAAATTTAACAATGTAAGTGAAATAGATGAATATTTATAAAAACATAAATTGCCCAAATTAACAAAAAAGGAGATAAAATACTTCTACAACCCCATTTTAGAGAAATTTAACAAGCTCTCAATAACTCCCTACATTTAAAAAATAATTCTAATGCTACAAATAATGCTATTTGAACAAAACAAACAAAACAAAACAAAACAAACAAACAAACAAAAAGAAACACCAGAAAAAGAATGCTATCAAATTCTTTTTATGACACAAATAAGTGCTAATATCTAAACCAAGAAGAGCCAATACAGAGAAAGAAAATTACAAATCAATCTCCCTAATGAATAGTGATACAAAAATTTTAAATAAAATATTAGCAAAGAGATTACATCACTTTATCACCAAGATAATAATACACAATAACAAAATGGGATTTATCCTAGGAATGCAGGGTTGGTTTAATATTAGGAAAACTCCAAGCATAATAGACTATATCAATAACAAGATCAACAGAAATCATATGATTATGTCAATAGATGCAGGAAAAGCTTTTGACAAAATACAGCACCCATTCCTATTAAAAACACAAGAGAGCAAAGGAATATTTGGAGTTTGTCTCAAAATGAAAAGTCATACGCAAGCATTTTATGTAATAGGGATAAGTTAGAAACTTTCCCTAAGATCAAGGGAGAATCAAGGTTGCCCACATAAATTATTAGCATTTCTATCTATCTCCAACAAAGCTCAGCAGCAAGATCTAGAAAGAGAAATTGCATTTAAAATAACTGTAGAAAATATAAAATATTTGGGAAGATTACCTACCAAGACAAACCCTATGGATAGAAGTGTGTGTGTGTATGTGTGTGTATGTGTAATTATAAATTTTTTTGATATATATATATATATAAATATAATTACAAAACACTTCATACAAATAAAGTCAGATCTTAATAATTAGAAAAATATCAATTGCTCGTGAGTAGGCTAAGATAGTATAATAAAATTGAAAATTCTACCTAAATTAATTTACTTATTCAGTGTCATACAAATCAAACTATCTAATGCAAAGGAAGAAGTCCTAGCACAGATCTAAAACTATATTTTCAAGCAGCAATCATTAAAAGTAGTTGATATTGGCTAAGAAATAGAGTGGTATAATACACTGTTGATGGAATTGTGAACGGATCCAACCATTCTGAAGAACAATTTGGAACTATGCTCAAAAAGTTATCAAACTGTGCATACCCTTTGATCCAGCAGTGTAACTACTGGGCCTATATCCCAGATTGCTCTTAAAGAAGGGAAAGGGACCTCTAAGTGCAAAAATGTTTGTGGCAGTCCTTTTCGTGGTGGCTGGAAACCAAGTGGATGCTCATCAGCTGGAGAATGGCTGAATAAATTATGATATATGAATGTTATGGAATGTTATTGTTCTGTAAGAAAGACCAACAGGATAATTTCAGAGAGGCCTGGAGAGATTTACATGAACTGATGCTGAATGAAATGAGCAGGACCAGGAGATCATTGTACACAGCAACAAGAAGACTATACGATAATCAGTTCTGAAGGACATGGCTCTCTTCAACAATGAGATGATTCAAACCAGTTCCAATTGTTCAGTGATTAAGACATCCATCTGCACCCAGAAAGAAGACTGTGGGAACTAGTGTGAACCACAACATAGCACTTTCACTTCTTTTGTTGTTGTTTGCTTGCGTTTAGTTTTCTTATTTTCTTTCTTTTTTGATCTCATTTTTCTTGTGGAGCAGGATAATTATATAAATCTGTTTACATATATTGGATTTAATTTTCTTTTAACATGTATAACATATTTTGGATTGCTTGCCATCCAGGGAAGAGGGTGAGGTGAAGGAGGGGAAAATCTGAAACACAAGGCTATGCTTTTTTCAACCAATGTTGAAAAATTATCCATGCATATATTTTGAAATAAAAAGCTTTAATTAAAAAAGAAAAAGAAAAAAAATAGAGTGGTGGATCAGTGGAATAGGTTAGGTACACATAAGCCAAGATAGTCAATGATCATCATAATCTATTGTTTGATAAATCAAAAGACTCCATTCTAGGATAAGAACTCACTATTTGATAAAAATTCTGAGAAAATTAGAAAATAATATGGCAGAAAGTAGGCATTGACAACATATAGAGAACTAAGTCAAAATTATAAGAATACAAGTCATTCTCCAACTGATAAATGGTCAAAGGATATGAACAAGCAGTTTTCAAATGAAGATGCTTAAGCTATCTACGGTCATATAAAAATGTCCTAAATCACTATTAACTAGAGAAATGGATATTAAAACAACTCTGAAATACCACTTCACACCTGTCAGATTGGTTAATATGATAGAAAAGGAAAATGAAAAATGATGAAGGAGATGTGGGAAAATTGGAACACTAATAAATTCTTATAGAGTTTTAAATTGATCCAACCATTCTGGAGAACAATTTGGAGCTATGTCCAAAGGGCTATAAAATTGCATATCCTTTGATCTGCAATACCACTACTAGGGCTATATCCCAAAGAAATCAAAAAAGAGGGAAAAGGACCCACATGTGCAAATTTGTTTATAGCAGCTCTTTTTGTCAAGTGGCAAGAAATTGGAAATTGAGTGGATATCCATCAGTTGGAGAATGACTGAATAAATTCTGGTATATGAATGTTATGGAATATTATTGTTCTATAAGAAATAATTTCCTGATTTCAGGAAAGCCTGGAAAAATTTGCATGAACTGATGCTGAGTGAAGTGAGTAGAAACAGAAGAATACTATACAAAGGAAAGCAATATTGTGTATGATCAACTATAATAGCTTGGCTCTTCTCAATGCAGTGATCCCAAATAATTTCAATAGACTTGGAAAAGGAAATGTCGTCTGCATCCAGAGAAAGAACTATGGAGACTGAATGTGGATTGAAGTATGCTATTTCACCTTTTTTGGTTTGGTTGTTTTTTCTATTCTCATGCTTTTCTCCTTTTGTCCTGATTTTTCTTTCACAACATGACTAATATGGAAATCTGTTTAAAATGATTGTACATCATCCAGCCATTTTGGAGAGTAATTTGGAACTATGCTCAAAAAGTTATCAAACTGCATACCCTTTGATCCAGCAGTGTTACTACTGGGCTTATATCCCAAAGAGATCTTAAAGAAGGGAAAGGGACCTGTATGTGCAAGAATGTTTGTGGCAGCCCTCTTTGTAGTGGCTAGAAACGGGAAACTGAGTGGATGCCTATCAATTGGAGAATAGTTGGGTAAATTGTGGTATATGAATATTAAGGAATATTATTGTTCTGTAAGAAATGACCAACAGGATGATTTCAGAGAGGCCTAGAGAGACTTACATGAACTGATGCTGAGATAAATGAGCAGGACCAGGAGATCATTATATACTTCAACAACAATATTATATAGTGATCAATCTGATGGACGTGGCCCTCTTCAACAATGAGAGGAACCAAATCAGTTCCAAAATATCAGTAATGAATTGAACTAGCTACACCCAGAGAAAGAACTCTGGGAGATGATTATGAACCACTACATAGAATTCCCAATCCTTCTATTTTTGTCTGCCTGCATTTTTTATTTCCTTCACAGGCTAATTGTACAATATTTCAAAGTCCGATTCTTTTTGTACAGCAAAATAACTGTTTGGTCATGTACACATATATTGTATTTAATTTATACTTTAACATATTTAACATGTATTGGTCAACCTGCCATCTAGGGGAAGGGGTGGAGGGAAGGAGAGGAAAAGTTGGAACAAAAGGTTTTGCAATTGTCAATGCTGAAAAATTATCCAGGCATATATCTTGTAAATAAAAAGCTATAAGAAATTTAAAAATAAAATAATTGTACATGTATAACATATCAGATTGCTTGCTATCTTGGGAGGAAAGAGGTTAGGCAGAGAGGAGAAACTCAAAATTTTAAAAAATGAAAGCTATAGACTATCTTTACATATAATTGGAGAAAGTAAAATACTATCAAGTGAAAAAATATTTTATAAAAAGAAAAATAAATGATAAGCAGGAAGATTTCAGGAAAACCTAGGACTTACATGAATTGATACTGAGTGAAATGAGAACAACCATTTGTGCACAGTAACAGCAACACTGTACAGTAATCAACTTTGATAATACTTAGCACTTCTCAAACAATTCCACAAGATTCATGATGGAAAATGCTACCCACATCCAGAGAAAAAACAATGGAGTCTGAATGAAGATTGAAGCATACTATTTTACCTTTTTCTGATTGTTTTTTCATTCTCATATTTTTTCTCTTTTGTTCTGATTCTTCTTTCACAACATGATTAATGCAAAAATATGTTTAATATGGTTGTACACATATAACCTATGTCAGGGAAGAGAGAAAAAATGGAACTTAAAGTCTCATAAAAGTAAATGTTGAAAACTATATTTACATGTAATTGGAAGAAGTAAAATACTATTAATTTAAAAGCTAAATAAATAATATATCTGCCTAAAACTTGCATATTTGGAGAATTTTTACATATATAATAGCTTTTTATTTTTTCAAACACATACAAAGATAGCTTTCCATTTACCTTTGCAAAACCTCACGTTCCAAACTTTTCTTTTTCCCTCCCTCTTGTCCCCTCCCATAGGCAGCAAACAATCTAATATAGGTTAAACATGTGCAATTCTTCCAAACATTTATTTCCATATTCATCAAGAAAAATCAAATCAAAAGGTAGAAGGAAAAAAAAAACAAGGAAAAAACAAGCAAACAAACAACTACCCCCCAAAAAGGTGAAAATACTATGTTTTGATCCATATTCTATCTCTAGAAATGGATGATTGTTTCTATTACAAGTCTATTAAACTTGCTTTGAATCACCTCATTATTGAGTCTATCATAGTTCATCATCATATAATCTTGCTGTTGATGTGTACAATGCTCTCTTGGGTCACTTCATTTAGTATCAGTTCGTACAAGTCTTTCCAGGCTTTTCTGAAATCATCTTGTTCATCATTCTTTAAAGAACAATATTTGGAGAAGATTTTTTAGAAACTGGGACTCTATCAATGTAAAGTCATCAAATTCATACTTTGATCCAGAAAATTAAAAAGACTGTTTGTGAAAAGATAGAACTAGAATAATAAATTTATAAAATCACATTTTATAAATGTCCCAGTTTGAAAATTATTTACAAATGATATTAGTAATGTTAATATTTAAAGAAGTACTTGAGTTTCCCTTAGTATCTCTCTTAAGTACTTAGCACTCTCTTAAGATTATAAACTGCAGTAAAAGTAATGACAGCATTGGCAGACCTTTATATTTGAGAATCTAAATTGTAATGTCTGTGCTAGCTTTCTGGAAGTCTTCTGGAAAGGCCTTGGTCTCAGCAGGATAGTCACCACGAGGATGGACAAAAATAGTCTAAAGTCTTTATTGTCTCCTTCATAGTCTGACCCAGTCTCAGTCTGACCCAGTGTTCTCCAGGTCTGAGAGTCTGCCAGTCTCAACCTGTCTTAGTCTGAGTCTGACTTTGTCCCCAGTTCTCTCAGCCCTTAAATACCCCATTACAATTACATCATTACAGAATACTGAGTATAAACCTGTCTAGAGTGATTATATCATTATATCGAACTAGAGTGATTATATCATTTTATCATACTAGATATATGTGAACTAGAGAACCATTATCTCATCAATTCCACTGAGTTAACACCTTGTTTCAAGTATACTTCTCCAAAGTCCCAGCCCTCTAAACTAAATCCCTATGCCCACAATCTATTAAATTTCACTTCTTAAAAATAATTAGAGCAACCTCAACACACTTTTAAAAATTTGTGTAAAAAACAAAAAATAAAACAAACAAAAATGATTAATGGTGGACCAACTGTGTAACTACATAGTAATACAGAAACTACTGTTTCATTTAATTCTTTTTAGAATACCATCAAATTGATAAAATATCCAGGTTATCATAACCTTAGGATCTTAGTAAACTTCTCAGAGTAAATTTGCTTAATAGAAGCCACTGTCCTGGTCTATCAAAGTTGTAACATATGATGGATATCCTTAGGGAACTTTAAATTTAACATGCCTAAAATTAAGCTCATGTTTTTTACTATCCCCCAAGCCCAATCAAGACCTGCCTCCATTCAAAATTTATCTGTATTGATGGCACTATAATCTTCTCTGTCATCCAAACTTGAAATGTCTGCCTCGATTCTTCCCTTTCATTCAGTTCTCACATCCATTCAGTTTATAGGATTGAAAGAAGGGGATTTACAAATGAAGGTGGCCTACTTGTACCTGATCTAAAATTATAATATAAAGCAGTAGTCAACAAAACCATTTGGTATTGGCTAAAAAATAGACTAGTTGATCAGTAGAATAGGTTAGGTTCACAGGACAAAATAGTGAATAACTACAGCAATCTAGTGTTTGACAATCCAAAGATCCCAACTTTTGGAAGAATTCATTATTTGACAAAAACTGCTGGAAAAACTGAAAATTAGTATGGCAGAAATTAGGCTTAACACCACATACCAAGATAAGATCAAAATGGGTCCACAATTTAGGTATAAAGAACAAGATCATAAATAAATTAGAGGAACAAAGGATAGTTTACCTCTCAGACTTGTGAAGGAGGAAGGAATTTGTGACCAAAGGAGAATTAGAGATCATTATTGATCACAAAATAGAAAATTTTGATTACATCAAATAAAAAGGCTTTTGTACAAACAAAAGTAATGCAAACAAGATTAGAAGGGAAGTAACAAACTGGGAAAACATTTTTACAGTTAAAGGTTCTGATAAAGGTCTCATTTCCAAAATATATAGAGAATTGACTCTGATTTATAAGAAATCAACCCATTCTCCAATTGATAAATGGTCAAAGGATATGAACAGACAATTTTCAGATGATGAAATTGAAACTCTTTCCACTCATATAAAAGAGTGTTCCAAATCACTATTGATCAGAGAAATGCAAATTAAGATAACTCTGAGATACCACTATACACCTGTCAGATTGGCTAAGATGACAGGAAAAAATAATGATGAATGTTGGAGGGGATGTGGGAAAACTGGGATACTGATGCATTGTTGGTGGAGTTATGAAAGAATCCGGACATTCTGGAGAGCAATCTGGAACTGTGCATACCCTTAAACCCAGCAATGCTACTACTGGGCTTATATCCCAAAGAAATACCAAAGAAAGGAAAGGGACCTGTATGTGCCAAAATGTTTATGGTAGCCCTTTTTGTAGTGGCTAGAAACTGGACAATGAATGGATGCCATCAATTGGAGAATGGTTGGGTAAATTATGGTATATGAATGCTATGGAATATTATTGCTCTGTAAGAAATGACCAGCAGGATGAACATAGAGAGGCTTGGAGAGACTTACATGAACTGATGCTAAGTGAAATGAGCAGAATAAGGAGATCATTATACCTGGCAACAAGAAGATTATACTATGATCATTCATGATGGATGTGGCTCTTGTTGACAATGAGGTGATTCAGACCAGTTCCAATGATTTTGTGGAGAGAGCCATCTACACTCAGAGAGAAGATTGTGGGGACCAATTGTGGATCATTCCCTCCTTTCCCTAATCAAATTTTATTTATCCTTCTCTTTAATCCAGTCCAGGGCAGGTAGGTAGTACTGTAGATATAGTGCCAGGGCTGGAATCAGGAAGACTCAATTCAGCCTCATACAATTACTAGTTGTGTGACCCTGAGCAAGTCACTTAAGCCTGTTTGTCTCAGTTTCCTCATCTACAAAAAATGAGTAAATAGAAATTCAATGCAGTATCTTTGCCAAGAAAATCTCAATTGGGGTCAGGAAGGACACTTAGAAAAAGAGTGAAAAATAACCTAATTTATATCTTCCCTACGGACAAGGTAACTAGGGTTGGTCAACTGGGCCTTGCCCTAAGGTATTGAATCTGAATCCAGGTTCATGAGCAATTTTCCTATCCCACTCTCATCCCACAAGTGGCCTCATACCAGTGTGATGGAGAGCTCTTCCCCCACATCAAGGTGGGAAAGTAGAAGGGTTTTCTCTAGTGCTTCTTCCTGTCACTTGCCTCCAGCATGATCTACAGAGTTTGAAACTAATGCAAAAACTCTTAGGGGTCTGAGGATATATATTTTATAGGAGGAGAATGGTCTTTCAATTTGGTTATAGAATAAAAGGATGATCATTTTAAGTAAGGTTATCACAGATGATGTTGGAACACAATTCTTTACTGCTCTAAATCACTATTAATTAGAAAAATGCAAATTAAAACAACTCTGAGGTACAACCTCATACCTATATTGGCTAATATGATAGAAAAGGAAAATGGCAAATGCTAGAGGAGATAGAACATTAATGCACCAATGATGTAGCTGTGAACTGGTCTAACCATTCTGGAGAACAATTTGGAACTGTATTTAAAAGGCCATAAAACTCTACATACTCTGATTCAGCCATACTATTCCTGGATCTGTATCCCAAAGAGATCAATGAAAAGAGAAAAGAATCTACATATACAAGAATATTTGTAGATGTTTTTAATAGCAAAGAATTGGAAGTTGAGGGGATGCCCATCAATTAGGGAATAGTTGAACATGTTGTAGTATATGATTGTGATGGAACATTATTGTATTATAAGAAATGATGAGCAATATGGGGAAGACCTAGATGATTGTAATGATGGTTGACTGTGAAAGATTTAACCACTCTGATCAAGACAATGATCCAAGACAAATCCAAAAAATCCATGAAAACTACTTATCTACTTCCAGAGAACAAACTGATGAACTTTGATTGCATATCATTTCTTTCCACTTTGTTTCTTCCTTAATTTTTTTTTTTGCCACATGGTTAATATGGAAATAATATGGTTTTTGCATGATTTCACATATACAAAAGTTAGCATATTGATTGCTTTTTCAATGAATAGAGAAGGGAAAGAATTTGGCACTCAAAAAAACTTTAATGTTATGAACAAATTTAAAAGAGAATAATTCTTTGCTTATGGGTATATTACAATGTATATAATTAGAAATTTAGCAAAATTGTGAGATTCCTCCATGAGGTCCAGAAATCAACCAAATCCAATACTTTTTTATAAGTGTTTCAATTTTACTTTCTTAGGAGCCAAAAAAGATTTTCAAAAGCTTATAATGTAGCTTATAATGCTTAGCAAGTTTTCCAAATTAATCCCTACTTCTATAATTCTCCAAGACAAGGAAGCAACCTGGGATCTCCAAGTCTATAACTTAAATTTAAACTTTCTTTACTTAGTTGAATTTTGATGTGAACTCTGAAGCCAGCATCCTGGCCACTTCCCCAAGCTACTTTTCATCTATTAGCTATAGCATAAAATACTAGTAAAGAAGGTGTGGTTGACACCTACAATTAAATGCTGCTTGTTTTGCTCTTTAGAACAGTTCAATTCCATTAAACTGATGGTTCTCCTTTAACCAATGCTTTATTATAGCTTCTTCTGCAATAAACCGTCAATTATCTTCAAAGATTATTCACCTTGGGAATAATTCAAAACAGGTCTCAGAACTGTTTTAATTCCTATTACTTAGTTGTAGGTCACTTGGGTCTTGGCTAACCCTCTAGGATTAACTTTCCCATAATAGTGGTCCATTTATAGGTCTATTTTTCTGCCCACTTGCCTTGAGAGAATGATGTTCATTAGTGCAGACAATCCATAACATAATTAAAATAAGTAACTTTCATATAAAAAATTAGGTTTCTTTCATGTACACAATCTTTTTAGGTCATTAATTCAAGTAGAAGTATAAGAACTATTTTATAGGAATTATGGAATATTTAAAACACTTATCTAAGGCAGATATGCTTTTTAGTTTCAAAGATCATCCACTTTTTAATATACTACAATCTTTTTTTGGGAAAGAATAGAGTGAATTCTACTATATTTCTTAAGTATTAGTAATTACATAGATTCCCTCTTTTCCAGTCTTCATACACCCTAGCCCCTTTCATATATTTCATCATCCAATGACACAGAACTTGTTTCTTTCCACAAAGTACTCCATCTCTCAAATCCAGGATCTTTGTTAACTATGCCTGAAATTCTTCCTCATCTCCACCTCCTGGCTTCCCAGGCTTCCTTTGAATGTGAAGAATTTTGTCCCATCTTCTGAAAATATCCTTTCAATATCCTCCTTAATGTTACTTGTCCTCAGAGATTATCTCCAATTTAAAAATCTTTTTTGTATGTACAACCACCTTTTTTGGTGTATGTAAACAACTGTTTACATGTTGTCTCTTCAGCTAGATTTCAGTCTTTGAAAGTAGGGTCTGTTGTCTATATCCTCCACACTTAGTGGTGTCTAAAAGACATCAGGTACTTAATAAATGCTTGCTGAGTAATACATAGTATAGGGACTTATGATCTCATCAATATAGGAACTCCAAGATGAGGAAAATCCTTCTTACCAAAGCAAATCAGCCAATATGATATTGGGGGAGCAGTTTAAACCCAAGTGCTTAAGACTCCAGGGTCAACTGTTTACTATGCCCCATTGTTTTTCTACAAAAATTGTTTTAATACTTCAAGAATCATGTGAATTTAAATAATATATCACAGTAGGAGAAAAAAACCACAGTAGGATGAATCAAAATGATATAACCAAATTCTATGAGTCAACCTTCCAAGGCCATTTCTTTTTTTTTTTTTTTTTTGCTCATTTTATTGTTCAGTGCTCCTTTTCAAAGGGTGAGCAGTGCATCAAAACAAAAACAAAAACAAACAACCCATCCTATTTAACTTTATTTTAATATCTTTGGTTAAAAAAAAAGTAAATCAGAGAGATGATTTACTAAATTGAATTGTTCTTTTTATTTTGGTGGATTTAAATTTTTGGATTTCCTTGTTCTAGGAAGTCCTTTTCCTATGCTCACAAAATGCTATTTATGCCAATATGCAGAGTATAAATTTGATATCTTTTGACATTATTTCTTTATTTCTGGTACTTTAACTTAATACTCTTTCTAAAGCAGATTTAAACAGATATTTCAGTCAATCAGGATCTAAGTGCCCATCATATGCCAGACTCTAAAAATATAAAGAGCAAAAAGAAACAAGTCCTCCCTTTGAGAAGCTTATACTATTAAGGGAAATAATCCTTGGACATCCAAAAGCTACGAGGAGATGGAATGGATAAATCATTGGTCCCTGAACCAGGAAAATCGGAGTTCAAATACTGTCTTGGATACTTCCTAGCCTAGTGACCCTAGAGAAGTCACTTAACCTTAGGCTCCCTCAGTTTCTAGTAGCACCTACTTTTCCAAGTTATTCTGAGACTCAAATGACAAACTTTACAATGCTGAACATTAAAGATACAAACAAAATTGAGCCAGTTCCTGTGCTCAAAGAATTTACACTCTGATAGGGAGAGATTACATATAAGGTCTAAAGAGATGGTGTCAGGTAAAGATATTTTAGATGGTGAATGGAGTCATAAGGCAGTTAACTGACATGTCCTCTCCCAATGCCTAGCACACAGTAAGTCAGGTACTTAATAAATGCTTGCTGAGTAATACATAGTATAGGGACTTATGATCTCATCAATATAGGAACTCCAAGATGAGGAAAATCCTTCTTACCAAAGCAAATCAGCCAATATGATATTGGGGGAGCAGTTTAAACCCAAGTGCTTAAGACTCCAGGGTCAACTGTTTACTATGCCCCATTGTTTTTCTACAAAAATTGTTTTAATACTTCAAGAATCACGTGAATTTAAATAATATATCACAGTAGGAGATTACTATTCCCAAAGCAAGAGATGGAAGCAGGAACATAGAACACAAGCAGCAGCCTATCTGGGGCTGTCTAGATATAGCAAGCTATGTGATGTCGCCCATCAAAATAGCTAAACCCCACAAACAGGATTTCCAAAACTGACTAGATTAAATCCCTCAGGACCTGGTCTCTATGCCAAGAAATATAACAGTAGAGAGTATCTAATATTGGAATGGGTTATGTAAGAGAGTCAGGTAAGGTCTAACAAGAAGTGACATTTGAGCTAAGTTTTGAAGTAAACTGAGGCATAAGTGGGCAAAGAATAGTAGGGAGTTGCTGCAATTTATTGAATAGAGAGATATGAACAGACCAGTTTGGAAGCCGATGTTCGGAGGAATAGATACAGAAAATAGAAAAGGGAAACATCAAGTAGAAGGCTGATTACATAGGATCATATATACATATGATAGAAGTTTAGGGGAAAAAGTAAATTCCAAGAGAATTTAAATATATTGGGTATACTAAATAATGACAATGTGTAGTGAAGGTACATATTCAGCATGGGTCCCTGGAGAAAAAATATACCTATTATGCAATTTTATTTCAGTTAAGTTTCATATTTTGTATTCTTCTATACAAAAAGCATTTTCTAGACAGCAATAACTTTATTTTTAAAATCTCATTATTCTCCTCCTCCTCTGTATTCTTTTCCTAAGTTATCTACTGATTTTTCTACCTCAAGACCCCCTTTAGAGATCAAAAGGGGAACAGTACTCCCATCCAGGATTAAAAATTATGTGACATATTTAATCATCAGGCAAAAGGTTAAAACCTGAAATTGTTATAGGAGTACGGTGTTCTTCATGCCAGTAGCACTCTCTTGATTCATTAAATTTTTTTTTTTTTTTTTTTTTTTTTTTACTTATAAAAGGCTTTATGTACAGATTGCAGGAATATATGTACTAAACATAAAGTGCGACACAACTTTTTTTATTTTTTATTACATAGTGTAATACATACTATAAGGCAGGTAAAATTGAAGAGGGGTTCCCAAAACATATCTGTATGCCAAAGGAGTGTTAGGTTCTTACTAAGTGCTAATGAGATAATGAGATATTAGGTTCTTACTAAGTGCTAAGTCGGCACTTAACAATTCTCTAGTTCTGGTCTTTACTAGGAGTTTTACCCCTGTGAACTCCTGGGGAGGAGCTTGCATGCTTAGAAGGAGCAAGTTCATTGGTTGAAGTAATTTTTCCCAGAAGCCCTTGTTATCCCAATCCCATTCTCTGGGAGGATAAAAGAGAGCAGCACTCAAGAGATAGAGAGTCTCTGCTCTAGGCCAGAGTTGAGGCCGCTCTCTGGAGGAAGAAGTCTCTCCTCTAGATCAGAGAGCAATTGGCAGTTTCTGGAGACAACAGCACATTACAAAGGAGATTGTTGAAATTTGTTAAAAGACAACAAGTTTATTTGGTAATATAACTACTGGTCATATTATAAGTTGACAGCCACTATGTATTTGTCACCTCCACGAGGTTATAAACTTCTTTTAACATACAGGGATAGTGTGGTTCAGAGTGACTTGTACTCAAAGGACTTGGGTTTTAAACCCAGTTGTCACTTACTTCCTATATAACCATGAACAATTCACCTAATCTCTCTGGGCTTCAGCTTCCTCATCTGAAAAATCAAAGTGTAAGATTAGATAACATGTGAGATTCCAACTTTATTTTTACTTCCTCTCTCTCCCAACATCTAGCACAACAAACTATTTATAGGAGACACAATGTCTACTTAATTGGTCAAGGGTTGTGCTAAATCATTGTATAGTCAAATTTAACTTACCTGGCACAAAATTCAACATCAGAAAGTGGCCTTTTCCTAAAGCACTCTCAGCAGCGCACTCTAGAAGCCACCAAGTGATCACTACAAAGTTAGGAACCAACAGAATTGTACTGTGGATCACACTATTAATCATGAGATAGTTAATAGTTAATACAATTAATAATAGTAGTTAATATATAGTTAATACAAATTTAACTAAGCCAAAAAAGTAAAAATGACCTGTTAAGAAGTTCATTGTTAAATTTTTATTCCCATTAAAAAAAATATAAAGAAATTGGTTTTACAACTAACTGTTTGGTCACATATACATATATTATTGTATTTAATTTATACTCTTAACATATTTAACATGTATTGGTCGACCTGCCATCTGGGGTGTGGGGGAAGGAGGGGAAAAATTGGAACAAATGGTTTGGCAATTGTCAATATTGTAAAATTACCCATGCAAATATCTGGTAAATAAAAACTATTAATTTAAAAAAAAAAGAAAGAAATTGGTTTTATTTATTTCTTATATAGAGTTAATCTTTTAAAATTTTTCAAAAGATTATTTTCTCTTTTAAAAACAAATTATCATAGCAAACTAAAAAGGTTAAAAAAAAAAACCCTCAAATTCACGTGTACTTTTATAATTTTCAGTTTAGTCAGCACTACCTATAAGCAAAGATAAAAAGCTTATTTTTATCCAAACATGCTAACAATCCCTGAACTTGGATATTAACTTTTCAGTACCATTTGAAAATAGAATAGCTATCAAAACAAGTCTTTTTGTAATAATTTACTCTTTATCATATATAACATTGGAAAGTTTATGTTTCATATCACAAAAACAAGTACCAGCAAACTAAAAAATCAAAAGAGTAACTTGAATCTGAACACCAACATTTTGGTCCTCTGGGATTACAACAATTTTTTTTTAAGAATATACAAATAATTTGTTTAAAAATTTAAAATTTAAAATGTTTTACTAATGATTATCAATTTTTATTAACATAACCCAGCACTGCACAATAATACAACACTTTAGAAATCATTCTGAAGACAAATTAGGAATGATCTTCAGAAGGGATGGATAACAAAAACCAGTTTCTCATCTAAATGTTAACATTCTTTCAGAAAGGTGCCTTCCCCCAAATAAAAAATTAAAACAGAGGTTTTGGAGGGGATAATTATACCAAATTTAATTTTAGATTTTATTCCTTTTATCCCCAAAAATGAAATAAAAGAAAACATCTAAAATGTTAACATTTGGCTTTTAGATCAAATCCTGAAAATTTGTGAGTGTTTTCAGTTATTTTCTATTCTTGCTTTGGTAAGTCATTTATTAAAAACTTATGGATTTATTCAAAACTGATGTTATTTATTCAAACGTCTCTTTAAGTTTTGCAGATCTTCCATATTTACATCTTGCAGAACTGACACTATGCCTTTAGACAAGGAAGGATTAAATGTAATGGTCATCAGACAGCACAAGTCTATTAGAGCTCTCTGACATTTCTGTAAACCTTCCTGGAATTTTTTATGCTGAATAATATCTTTTTTTAACTGTTTCATTTCTGATACTGAAAACCCAATCATATTTGTTAGTATTTCATCTGCAAAAATCACATCTAGATAAGCAGTACCATCAGAAATTTTTGCAGTTATACTCCAAAAACCCCCACAACCTGAGAGATTTCCAGTTAAGGTTACAATAAAAGCTTTGACTTTCACAGTTGTTAGTTCATTTAAATTTCTAGATAACAGGACAGAAATATAAGTAAAAGGTGGGGAATCCAAATTGACAGCAATAGGAATTTGATCCATGCTGTTCTCTGATGATATTAAAGAACTAGGATGTTTATAACTGCTTTCATTACTGATTTCTGAAATTAGCTTTGGTTCATTAACTAGTTCTGTTTTTAATGTTTTATTATTTAGCATACAGGTCTCTAAACTGCCAAGGGGGGGATTAATTTTTTCACTTATCTCTGAGCTTTTATGTTTAACTATGAAATCCTGGGGTAGGTGTGCATTATTTTCAAATGACAAAATATTGCTAGGATTTTGATCTCTCATGGATAGATAACTACAAGATTCATCTTTACTGGTTATTTGTTCAAATAAGATCTTTTGATTCTGAACATTTTTTTCATTTATATTAACCAGAGAAAAATCTTCTGAAATATCAGGTTTCTGTGAACGTCTCTCTATATTTTTGTCATTGCCTCTGTTCCTTTCTTCTGTCTCCTGAAGTTCCTTCTGAACAGTTTCCTCTAAAAACAAGACATCCTCTAGTGAAAAATCATCTAAATCCCCTTCAGTGAAATTCACAAATGGATTTGATAAATTTTCTTCTTTTCTTGGTGTAATGCTAGAAAGTCCTGAGCTAGAAATTACATTGCTGATAGAGTCTGAAATACAACTTCTGCTAACATAGCCACTTTCTAAATGAGTGTCATTACTGACCACTATTAACTCATTTTCATCAAGGCTTGCTAGAAGTTCTTCATCTGAAGGTTCTAATGCTGGTTCTAGTCCATCTGCAAGAGCAGGAATGGATTGGCTATGATTTGATCTGGTTGAAGTTAAAGAATCAGGCTCTCCAATTAGTCTTGCAAGTATTCTTTCTTGGGCATGTTCTTCAACAAGAGCATCCACTTCACCCCCTAGCACCTTCACGTTTTCTGGTTTCAAGAGAAGAACACCAAGACGGTAAGAAACTTTTCCATGAATAAGAATCTTTGTACCTGGAAGAATAGCTTGATGAAGAGCTGGAATGGGTTGGTATTCCATGCCCTGTATTTGCCTAACACCATCAGTTATCTGCAACATTAGCATTCGTGTAGGATTTGCTTCCCAAGGCTTTAAGGATATTTGTGTTTCAGCTGTTACTTGATCATTAGACCTGTTCAGTCCTCTCAACTTTTGCAACTGGGAATACATAGGCTGACTAACATCAACCAATGAATTAATCTGCAAAGAATAAAAACCACTTAGCTCTCCTTTTGGAACTTCCAAAATCTTATCAGGTAAAATAGGAAACTCCAAATCTCTTAGATCAGTAAGAAGCCATTGGTCAAACACTTGTTTATTCATTTGAGCCTGAGTCAAACTCACATCATTATTTTCTTCTTGAATCCAAGTAATACAAGCTTCCAGCCATGTCATGGGTACTTTAATATGCCATGCAGAAGAAAGCCAAGTTTCCACTCTTAATGCAATACTAGACATATTCATTTTTTTAATTAATGTCCTGCCTCAATGTCCTGAAAAGAAAAAAAAAATTTTTTTTCAATCAAAATAAATTACTTCCATTCCCTAGGTTGCACATTTCAATCAGATTCTAAACCCCAATAATTTTAAAAGACATACTTTGTTCAGTATGTTGAATTTTCTTGACTTTCCACATATTTATAATTCAAACAACAAAAAAGTAATCAGACTTCAATCATCTAAAATGTAAGTCTCCTATATCAGAGAACAGATACTGAAATGTACTTTCCTCCTCCCATTAGAGCAAAGGGGACTACCAGTGTAGAATGCTTCAAAGCATTATCAGATGCAGTCATTTTTTCAAATGATTTTTATTCATTATAAGGAAATGTTTGATTTCCTTTGGTTAGAGGTAGAAGTTGGATATGGAAGGTATGAGGAAATGAGTGTAACAAAAAAAAAAAGAAGGTATAGATAAAGTAAATAAGAAAAAACGTATAAAATGCAGATCTCTTGAAACAGTGCTAAAATTAAAAACAATCACTAGATTTATAATATTTAGCATCAAAACAATACTGCAAGAATAAAATACAGCAACTGCAAAATGAACTCAAGAAACACTACTGATCTAAAAGGATTTTTTCAATTTACAATCATCCTAAAGAACAGGGGTATCAGTTTTTTACTGCTGACAGAACAAATCACTAGCACAAAACAGAGTCCTAGTCTTCTGCACAAAAACTTACTACCTTCCTCATGTGTAATAAGGCTCTCAGCTATGATTATTTTAATATATCCAGTAGGAATTTATTTACCCAAGTTAATTCTCATCCTTTGCTGTTCAAAAATAACTATGAGGATAAGATTAAGATATATAATTACAGAAACAATTACAGAAACAACTATTCTCCTAAACTTCTGGGTGTAGATGTTAGTGAATTGGACTGGAGAGAGAGAGATGGAAAAAAAAGTAAATAAGGAGCCACCGTATCAAAATGACCAATCACTACCCATAGCAAAGGCCAGGACATAAAAAGCTTCATAATTTATGCCACCTCTTAGTCAAGAACAGAATATATTATTGCTATTCTGGAGTTGTTGAACTTAAGATTAGCATGATTCTACACACCAGTGGTATATTCCTAATCTTGCTAGTGCCATAACAAAGCCATACTTTTAATATTTGTTGAATTGCTTTCCAAAAAGTAGCTTAAGAAAATACCATGTACCTCATTCAATAAGAATACCTGTAAGCAGCTGTCAAGATTTTATTATCCTAAGTGTAACATTTTTTGAATGTATCCTCTTTACTCTCATAGTTTTTGTAGTGGTTTCAGTTATGTCCCACTCTTTGTGTCCTCATTTGGGGTTTTCTTGGCAAAGACAACCAAGTTGTTTGCCATTTCCTTCCCCAGCTCATTTTGCACATAAGAAACTGAGATAAACAGGGTTAAATGACTTACCCAGCGTCATACAGCTAGTAAGTATCTGAGCCAGATTTGAATTTAGGAAGATGAGATTTCCTGACTTTCAGGTCTAGTACCCTATCTACTGTGCCACTTAGTATCTCCTACTCTCATCAACATCACCCTAATTCAAGCTCTTATTATAATAGCCTTCTAATTAGTCTCCCTGCCTTCAAAAATGTCTATGGAAACCTGTCTAATTCAATTAAATGACTATTAGGACTCATTTAAAACTAAAAAGAATTTCCTAGACAAGTCACTCTGCTTTAGTTTACTCCATTATAATATGGGGATAATAAAAGCACTCTCTGCCCACAGTTCTTGTGAGAGTAAAATGAGATATTTATGAACAACTTTCCATACCTTAAAATGCTACATAAATGCCAGCTATTATTATTATTATTATTAAAATAACAACAAAGTAACTTAAGGTAAAATCACTGAGGTGTGGGATGAGGGAAAGGAAGCAAAGTAGAGATTACTGTATTACAAACATTTCAAGTAAAGGAGAGCGAGAACCCTAAGAATGATGTACTTTGAGGTATCTTTTTCTTATAATTTCTTCAAAAGATGATACTGTACCAGCATAGGTGAATTAGATTCTCTATAAGCATAGTTATATTAATACATTCCCATTAAAAGTGATTAATCAATTTGCTTACGAATAAATCTAAATTTTCAAATTTAAAAACTGATTAACAAGTAAATCCCTTTCAGAAACTTCCAAACTATAGACACAATTAATTTTATAGAAAGCACAATTTCTTAAGGAGAAAAATTAAGTTCTTCATACTGATGGGCCTACTAGCATTGAATTCAGGAGGTAGGAAGGACTCCTAGTCATCATGAAAATAGTTCCTTAAATAAATCAATGGAATAAAGGTACAAGGTAACCTGGTGTTTTCATCTTCATAAGGTTTTTCTAGAAAAAGTATCTTTCACAAAAGATCAAAAAAACTTTTGCTACATCTACTTCCTCATGGACAAAATAGGGTACTATTTGCTCCTTTTTAACTAATGAGGATTAAAAGATGCTTTTAAAGCTTCCATGCCTCTGAGATGAATGCTAAATATTATGTTGGTGGTATATGTTTTAGAATAGTCATATAATTTTATATCCAAATGTTTAAGCTAGCCATGTTTCATTTGCCACTCAACTTTACTTAAAATTAAAAAGAAAACTTGAGGAAGAAGCTAAATTGCACCCTAAACCTTGATTGAGAGTTTTTTATTCAATCACTTAGTATAAAAATTCTAATGGTATATGCCATAATTTCATCAGACCTGCCTTAAGGCTATGGAATTTACAAGTGAAATGGGACATGTAACCAATTCTATAGAATTTAACATATGCCTCACTTTCCCACCGCCTTCATGCAAAGAATATTATGCAACAAACAAAAAAGCTTGAGAACCACTAACTTAAGTTTTTTTAAGTTTTTAGACTTGCCTTAATATAATCAAGTGTGTGTGTGTGTGTGTGTGTGTGTGTGTGTGTGTGTGTGTGTGTGTGTAAACAGTCTCTGGGATAAAAGTTTCAATCTTTCCATAAAATTCTCAAAATTTTGTGTAATAAGCTACATTTAAAAGATGGATGATTTTCTGAGTCAGTTTCTAAAAGTTGTTGATTGCTACATACTCCTACAGCAACTCAACTGAAAGCACCTTCTTTCCTCATCTCAACTTCCTGACTCCCTTAAAGTCCCAGCTAAAACTTTACCTTCCACAGGATGGCCTTTCCAAATCTCCCTTAATGCTAATGCCTTTTTCCAACTTATCCAGTATTTGTACATAAGTTGTTTGCATGCCTATTGCCCTTTTAGAAAAGGAACCCCTTGCGAACAGAGATTGCTTTCTTTGTATCACAGGGCTTACTCAGCACGTGCTTAGCATATTGTTAGTGTTTAATAAATGATTGATGACTTGACTCAATCAGGTAATGAATCACAGTAATTTGATCAGCTCCTAGTTTGAAAAATAAAAGAAAAATAAACATCAACGTAAAGGAAGGGGGAAAGGGAGGAGAAATGAAGCCAAGACTTATGAGTTCTATAAAACCTTCATTCTCCTATTCCCAAATGATCAGGAAGAAAAGCAAAGAACCATCAGATATCTAGTCTCTTTCCACTGAAGAAAAGACCCACAATACAACAGCTGAGGCATTTAAGGCTGATACATATGTAGGCGGCAGCCTTTGAAGCCAAACCAGTTCACCTGAGAGAGCAGGTAAAAAGGTTTTTGATTAAATCAAAATACTTTTAGTTTGGGCCAGAATAACACAAAACCAGAAACCACATATGAAAATTAAAAATTAAGGTGAACTAAAGGGAAATTAGTTAGAAAAATACAAATTTTGTCCCTTGTCATCTTATTTCCTTAAAAATTTTATTTTAATTTTAGAATCTAAAAGAAATACCCATCTCAGTAGTCAATGCTACTTATGAGCTATATTAATAGAGGCATATTTTAATAATAAAATGTTACTACTAGAATATTGATAACTATAAATCCATTACTTCTATCAAAATATGAGCCTTACCTGCTTGTGACTAAGATACCATCAACAACATCTACTGTAACAGTGTATCCAAATTTCAGTTCAAATCTAAATTGATAAAATAAGAAAAACTAATGTTAAAGGTAAAAGAGCTTTAGAGAACATCTAGCCCAACTGCAACTTCTTTTCGTAAAATGGAGGCCTATAAAGTCAAGATCACAGAGCTAGTTTATTAGTAGAGTCCGAATTTAAACATCAGTCTGCAAACATTTTTCTTATCCTTAGGTACATCAGTGACCAATTATGAATAAGCAATTCAATTAAACAATATCTATTTACTAAATGCCTACTAGGTATATGGCAGTGTGTGCTAGGTGCAGAAGATACAAAGAGAAAAGCCCCTGCCCTTAATAAAATTGTCTCATATATTAAATGCTTCATGTGACTGTTTTAGTATCTGTCAACACTTTTACTTCTCTAAAGCCTGGTATCTTTTAGGCTTAATATAATCTGCCAGACTAGAGTCAATCCTTAATAAGAACTGTGAAGTACATAATCTAATCTGTCAAGAGTATACTTTTGGGGCAGCTAGGTGGTGCAGTGGATAGAGCACCAGCCTTGAATTCAGGAGGACCTGAGTTCAAATCTGGTCTCAGACACTTAACACTTCCTAGCTGTGTGACCCTGGGCAAGTCACTTAACCCCAGCCTGGGGGGGGGGGGGGAAGAGTATACTTTCAGCTGCAATGGCAGAGGCAAATTGATCTATCTCACATGTCACAACCATAATCAAGCCTTTTATATCATTTTTATTATCCTACACACCACCAAGAGACACTTTAATGGCTCTCAACTATGGGCTATTTTCTACCCAGACCTGTTCTCTACTTGATAGATACTACTGTTGAAAAGGAAAAAGGGAGAAAACCAGGTGGGAGTAGGTGGGGGGGGGGATGAAAAGATTGATCAGATTAAGCTTTGAGACAAAAACAAGCATAACTGGGGATAAAGATTGTCTAGTAGGAAAAATTTATCTGAAATATGATAGAGAAATGTAAAATATAGCATCTTACCTCTGGAAACTTTTGACCTTCAGAGTAAATTTCTATTTAATATCTCATTTGTTTATTGAGATGAAGTGGATCCTTAGAACAAACCTGTAAAGGTAGGCAGGGCTAGTATTACAATTCTTATTTGACACATCAAAAAACTAGCACACAGATTTCAACATCCCTAATGCCACAGACCAGTGAATGACAAAAGCAGCCTATGGATTTGCAGTCCTGTGTAGCTTGGTGGCTCAAGAGGAATCAGGAAAACCTTAATTCAAATCTTGCCCCCAAATACTTAATATAGCTGTGTGACCCTGGGCCAAGTAATTTAACCTGTTTGCCTTAATCCATTAGGGAAGGAAATGGCAAACATTATAGTATCTTTATCAAGAAACATTTTTCCATCCCCCAAAAAAAGATTCAGGAATTGAACATAAATCAACAACAGCTTTCACTTGACCATACTGGGGAAAGGGGATATGTGGTTGTTACTTATCAACATTCAAGTTTTTAAACAACCAGCATATACAAGAAACTATTTCCAAATTGCCCATTTGAATTCTTTTTCTTCTTCACTCCCTGAAGGTCACAACCCATCAACATCTTCCCAACCTAAGCCTTCATCCTAAGACTTTAGTCTTAGGTTACTTCAAGAACAATAGTCACAAGTCCTCATTTCCTTGAAGCCAGGTCAAAATGAAAAAGGGAGAATAAGAGCCGAGGGTGGCAGAACACATACTTAGTGGAATTTAAAATGTACTTTTTCATGGAAATAATGTTTATAAATTAAGGGTTTTTAACTTTGTGTTATGGACCTCTCTGGCAATCTGGTCAAGTCCATGGATCTCTTCTTAGAATAGCATTTTTAAAGGCATAAAATAAAACAATTACATAGGAAACCAATTATACTGAAATTCAGTTAACAAAAAACATTTTAAGAAACAAATTCATGGGATGCCACGTAAAGAACCTCTATTAAAAATGGTGTTTTGATTCCACAGAGCCAGCTATATTATGCTTTAATGAGACTTTTAGGAATGTGCTTGGTAACTTCCCCTTTATTTCTACAGGAAAATAAGCTCCAAATTATAAACTTAAAAATTTTAATAATGCAATCTCTAACCTCATTTGCTTGTTACTTATTTCAAAGATGTGACTTCAGTGGCATAGACAAAATTCCACAACATTATTAATAGTGATGTCCTGTGAATCTTTAGAAATAAAAGCAATGATCACTAAAAGCTAGCACATCTTAGTTAAAAATGGGTCATGCTAATTAAGACATCTCTGAGATACCACTACACACCTCTCAGATTGGCTAAAGAGACCGGAAAAGAATGTTGGAGGGGATGTGGGGAAACTGGGATATTGATACATTGTTGGTGGAGTTGGTTAGATAATAGATCCAACCATTCTGGAGAGCAATTTGGAACTAGGCTAAAAAAGTTGTCAAACTGTGCATACCCCACTGTGCATACCCTTTGATCCAACAGTGTTACTACCAGGCTTATATCCCAAGGAGATCTGAAGGAAGAGAAAGGGACCTGTATGTGCAAAAATGTTTGTGGCAGCTGAAAACTGGAAATTGAATGGATGCCCATCAATTGGAGAATGGCCGAGTAAATTATGGTATGAATGTTATGGAATATTATTGTTCTGTAAGGAATGACCAGCAGGATGAATACAGAGAGGCTTAGAGAGACTTACATGAATTGATGCTAAGTGAAATGAACAGAACCAGGAGATCATTATACATTTCAACAACAATAATATATGAGGATCAATTCTGACGGAAGTAGCTATCTTCACCAATGAGAGGATACAATTCAGTTCCAATTGATCAATGCTGAATAGAATTAGCTACATCCAGCAAAAGAACACTGGGAAATGAGTGTGGACCACAACAAAGCATTCACACGCTGTTATTGTGTGCTTGCATTTTTGTTTTTCTTCCCAGGTTATTTTTACCTTCTTTCTAAATCTGATTTTTCTTGTGTAGCAAGACAACTGTATATATGTTGTATTTAACATATACTTTAAAATATTTAACATATATGGGACTACCTGCTATCTAGGGGAAGGGATGGAGGGAAGGAAGGGAAAAGTTGGAACAGAAGTTTTTGCAAGGGTCAATGTTTAAAAATTATCCATGCACATGTTTTGTCAATAAAAAGCTATAATTAAAAAACAACAACAACAAAAAAGCATTTGGAAATGAGAGTATCAAAGTAAATCAAAAGTAAATATCAAAGTATCAAAGAAAATAAAGTAGATTCTGATTAATGAAAAAAAAAAAAAAGGTCATGCTAGCCTAACCTCATGCCCTTTTTTTTTTTAATAAATTATTCAATTATTAAAAGACTGCTTTAAATATAACATACCCAGACTTTCACAAAGCATTTGACAAAATCTTTCGTACTATTTTTATGGACAAGATCCTGAAACACACAGTTAAGATAATCAATTAATAAGCATTTATTAAGGAACTACACTGTGGGTACCAGGCCAAAAAAAAAAAAAAAAAAAAAAAACCAGAACAATCCTCACCTTCAAACAGATAAATAGTTAATTCAGCATTAATTGAATGACTAGACACAAAGAATGCTTATTAATAATAGCTTTGGCTCAATTTCAAGAAAAGTCTCTAGCAAAGTATCTCCAATCTTTGGTGAGTGACTATCGTTTTATCAGTGTAATTTAAATGAGAGATATAATGTCATGCTTTATCAAATTTACAGATTACAAAGATTAGGGAAAGATAACTAAGACTGGTTTTCAGGTTCCCAAAAAAATCTGGAGTTCTTTTAAAATGTCCAAGAAGACGGGAATAATTGAGCCTAACTCCTCAGTTCTACTCTCAAAAAGGCATCAAATAAAGAATAAAGAACAATGGATAGAACTTGCAAAGAAGAAGTTTTAAATTTCATATATAGGATAAAAACATCCTCACCATTAGAGCTGCACAAAATTGGAACTGGCTACTTCAGGAGGTAACAGATTCCTGTTTACTGTTTTAGAAAAGATTCTATATTCACACACACATACACACACACTCACTTCAAAATAATTATCTGCTTTACAAAAGAATTTATCTCAGGGATCCTTTAAATCAAAAAACTTTTCTAGTGTATTTAAAATTACTTCATTTACACAACTTTTCAGAAACATTATTGCATAAAGCAAGGTATTTCCCTATTGTCTGTCATAACCATACTACTGAGACCATTTTTAAAAATAAACAAGGTTTGCTATAACAACATTTATATGTGTGTTAATATATTTCATATTAACGCAGGCTTTACTGGATCCTGGAATTTAACCAAAATCCCATTCAAATGTCTGTTATACTACAAAGTAAGAGTAGGAATACAGTACATTTATAAATATCATCAGTAATGTTTTCCTGGTTTCAAAGCAAACCTGTTCATACAAATGGATGCTGTTTTGTCCTTCTATTGTAACCTTAACTGAATGCCATATAAGATAATCTTAATAAAACATATGTTTTCAGTGTTGTGTTGGCTTTTGAAGTTTCACAAATTGAGTGCTAACTTATGCAAAGATGGTGCCATAAGAAGACTAACAGCTTCTGAAGAGTTCATAGTGTTTCCCATTAGCACCTTGACTAAATAATGAGAACCTGAGGGTATCAAGAGATCAATCAATGAATGATCTCTAATAGTTTTTGCACCAGCAATCCAGAATACCACTAACAAAAAAGATTTAATTGAGACCAGATTGACATGTTTTTTAAAAAATCATCCTTATTTTAAGATAAAAGAAGTTTCTTTTTTCTACTCAGATACTATAATGCTATTCAAAGACAGAATTTGATTGGTAGATCAAGAGGAAAATGTTATTTAATAATTTGAGTGAAATTAATGTGATTTATTAGGAATTAGAATATCATTATATAATTTGTTATTATACAATAATCTTATAATTATAGTGGTAACCAAGATCCATTCTAAAACTGAGATTGGGGTAAAAAAAAGAAAGTATAATCTAATTTGAGACAAAGAAAAGTAAATAGGTAAATTATTTCCTTAATTGCTTTCTTACATCAACTAGTCTTCCATAAAATTTCCTAGACTCTTTCCTCACACTCTCTCTTTCTGCAACAGCAGTAGAGGCAATGGGTTGACAAAAAACAAAACAAAACATAGGTAGTGGTCAGGAGATTCAAATGAAAAAGAGAATGTCACCTACTCTTAACCAAAAAGAAAAGAATTGAAAGAAGCTATTATGAATAGTCTGGGTTTAGTTGTTTTTGTTTTTTAAGCTGATAAAACAGTTGTATATACTAATAAAAGGATTATAGCAATCTATATATATAAGCACTCTACACTGAATACAAGATTCCCAGCAAAAGTAATAAAGAAACAGAAAAGGATCTCAATACATAAAGGAAACTAGGAAAATCCTCTCAGCCATGAACTCTTTTAGCTATCCTGAACTTAAAGGAGAGTGGGATATTTTTTATATTTTGCTTTACATAACCCAATTCTTATTCAAAATAAAAAACAGCACATCATTTTAGCTGTACTTCTATTATCCTTTGCCATGTTGTTATATAAAAACACTAGCCAACTTTAAAGGCACAACTTGTTTATGCATGATCTTTTTGCATACCCCCCAAAAACTTAAATTAGTATTTACCTCTTTTCAACTTCAATGATGCTGAAAATAAGTGAAAGTATAGAAGGTGCTATCATACCTCATTTATTCAGCACTGGAAACTAAAAAGTAAATCTATAGGAGATTCTTATTTTCCAAATTAATTGAAGCTTACAGCTTAACCCCAAAACAATTCTGTTTTAATAATTTGTAAAGAAATGTGTCTAAAAAACTAAAAACATCCCTGCCTTCTTAAATAATGTAAATAATAATTTAACCTTTTGATTAATTCAGAAATTAACCTTTAAGCCTTTCTTAATTTCCCCAGCTACTAATGCTTTACATCCCTTCCAAATTAACACTGCATGTTTTGTATATACTTACATGTATGTACATGTTTTCCATCAATAGAATTTAAGCCCTTTAGGAACTGGGACTTTCATTTCTTCTTTGTATTCCCAGCACCTAGCACAATATCTGCCACATAACAAGATACTCATTGTTTGCAAGGAACATCAAGATACCTGGACTAGATCATGAGAGTGAGATAAATGTCCTATCTGCCATCTAAAAAATGGTATAGATAGGCATTTTTGGTTCTTTTGTATTCTCTTTTGGTAGTGAACATTCTTAGTATATGACTGCATCACAAAATGCACAATATGACTGCATCAAATAGCAGTTTTAACCTTGTTATATATAAGGAATGAGTTAAGTAAGCACACTGCTAGAATTTCTACAATATGAGTAATCTCTTGTATTAGCATGTAAACTTTAAAGCAATTATTTTGGCTTCTTGTAGGTATTCCTTCATTTCAGATTCTCAACTATGAATCAAGTGTCTAAAGCTGGACAGTAATTATGTAGTTATCAGTGATCAAATAGCATCTGCTTAACATAATAAAAACCATGAGCTAAAACCTTACACATAAATTTCTTTAACCTAGTATAAATTATCCAGTTATCAAAACAACTTAGTTAATAGCTAAGAAATATTTTCCTATAAGCTTTATTTCTTCTTGTTTTCTTCCAAACATAGTTCCCACCCAAAGCAAACACTTCAATCTTCTGTTCTATTACAGAAAAATCCCACAACCATGTAGAATTATTTGTCATTCATCATCAATTCATTCAAGGTCCAAAGCCATCAAGGGATCATAACAGATAGAGTTCATTACATTATTAATGAAATCCTTGAGTGAGCAATGATGCACAGCTTTGGGAATAAATGCTTGAACTTAAGAGATGAGGACTGAGGAAAAAGGTAAAAGCCTCTTGAAGCAAAGAACAAACCAAAAAAAATGAAAATAATGCTAGGAAAGAGGCAGGAACACTGGAGAAAAACTGGTTACTATTCACACTGCAAGTTACTAACCTTTTCCCTACTCTTTTTATATATCCCTTTCCCTGCTTTTACATATCTAGCTATGCAATATGCAATAGGTATAATTATCTTTTTTTTAAAAAGTACAGTGAAAGTATGATATTTCATAAGGAACAAAATCACAGCATTTCAGAATTGGAAAGTACTTTACTGATCTTCTAGTCTAAAGCTCTTCAGTCCTTTAGTACCAGAGGAACTGAAGTGTCGGAGAAGTGAAAGTATTTGCCCACAAATCAGAGAGCTAATTACTTTCTAGAACAGCAATAGATACTTCTAATATATCTCTTTGATTTTAGGCTGGGACAAGGAGAAAAGGAATTAATGACAGAAGAATATAATAATTTGAAATTAATATTCAAAATCTAATTTCTTCTAACAGGGTTTTGTTTATACCTTAAAATCTACCAAATTATGTTTAGCTTTTATTTTTATTAAAAGACTGATAAAATAATTTCATTTCTCTGGGTCTCAGTTTTCTCATCTGCAAAATGAAGCAACTGTACTTCAGTTAGAAGCAGAATTCAAATTCAGGTCTCTCCTGGCTATCACTCACCTATTTACAGTATTTTGAGGAATAACTCATTAAAAAAAAAAAAGCCACAGAATATTTGAGTTGAAGGGGGCCTTCCAATTAGTACAATTACATTATCAAACAAATGAAAAGACTGAGGCCTAGAAGAGAATTGAGTTCCTCAAGGTTTGAACCTCTGATATCAATATCCACCTTTACCAAATACTATTGGCCCATGCCTAAAGGGTTAAAGACCTGGATAGTAATTTGTACCTTAAAAAAATCTGTTATCAAACATTCAGTAAATAATCAAATTATCTTCTTTATTTCACATTTTAATTTTATCTTGCTAAAATAGGCAGTGTACTCAAGGATAAAGACAATCTCACAAAATCACAATCTCTGCATACTACATGGCATGATTTCTTAATCTATAGAAAATACTAAATATTTAGTCATACACTTTTACACCACTATTTTCTTGGCATTTTAGTACTTCACAAAATTCTTCAAATGTCATGGTTTCCTTTACTTTCTCCTTTGTCACATTTTTTTACCAGCTAGGTAAAAGATGAAGATAATGGAGGTAACAAGGACAGAGAATGTAGTTAGTTGGTATTTGGCATGCATTTCCAAATAAATCTCACACACACATACACATGTCAATGGCAGTGTACAAATAAAATCTATAGGAACCCTTCATTATTACAGGAATAACATCTATATTTACAGAGTACCTGAAGGCTTAAAAAGGATTTGAAGTATTAAGAGACTGTAATACATATTTTGTTCCTCCCATTTAACAAATTAAGAAACTTCTGTTCAGAGGAACTAAAGGACTTGCCTATGATAGCATAACGGACCAGTGTGTCATGGCAGAGATTCAAATTAAAGTCTCCCAACTCTTAAGTCCAGGATTTACTACTAAAGGTGTTCTCCTCTTATAGAATGGGAACATCAGTTTTTTGGTTTTTTTAAACTCACCTTTATTCATACAGTAGAATCACAGATTGTAGGAAATGGGAGGGACCCAAGTCATAGTGCCTTAAAGTTTATAAAATATTTTCCTCACAACACTCCTGTGAATTAAGAAATCCAAAAATTCTTATTTTACAATGAGGAAATGAGGAGTGAGAGAACTTAAGTGATTTTCCAATCACCAACAACTCATCATCAGACTGTTAAGTTCAATGTCCTGGTCTTCCAATTCTGGGTCCAGGACTCTACTAGACCACTTATGTTAGACCACCAGTCAATATGTATATTTATGTTTGGGGGTCAAAATTAGATTGTCTAACCAGTTAATGTTTAGAAGTTAGACTAGACCGGGAGGAAAAAATAAGGGGAAAAGCAGCCTACTGTTTGGAAATTTCACTTTTTAATCACATTAAGTTTAAAGCCCTGTTTACAAGACAAATACAAAACTGAATCTTCATCAATTTAGGTGCACATAAGATATTTTTCCAACTTCAAACTCTCGGAAAACCACTGTACACTGGTTTGAGAAAAAACGAAACTAATTTAAAATGTGAATTCCTAACAGTTGCCCTTTTTGGGGGGGGGGGTGAGGTTTAATCACTGTGCTTTTATTCTATTGAAGAATATTTAAAAGATTAAAGTTTATTGGAGTTTTCCAGCACATTACCATATCAAAAACAAATAAGACTTGGTTAGCATGTTTTTACAACATCCTGAGCTATCCAATTACATTTGAAATGATTAGTTGAGAAAAATATTAGCCACGCACATGTAAGACTCAAGATAGAATCTGGGCACCACAATAGGATAACTGGCGTCCAAAATATTTTGTTAAAATGAATTATAAAATCCAGGTAGGAACTTCAATAAGGACATTCTCCCAAGATGGCCCAGTGCCTCAGGAAATGATTACAGAGGTGCGTAATTGCATCTTAAATGCAAATGGTTAAAACAGAATAGACTGACTGAAGCAGCGTTACAACAATCACAGGGAGACGTTCCCGGCTAGTAATGGTAAGAAAAATTAAAGGCCAGATTTCCTAGGGTTTTCAGTACCTTTAGTAAATGCATCTTGGGCTCAGCTCATCCTTTAAAGGCAAGGGATTCTGAACTGGGGGTCCGAGAACTAGGACGTGAAAAAATGACGCGTATTTTCACTCCCTTTTATTTCCTTTGTATTTTATTTTATGTCTTTTAAGATGCTCCAGGTCTCAAACAAGGTTCAGAGTCCCAGCTGCACAGGAGGTTTCTTCCGCCTAGCACCCTCAAGGAACTACGATTTCCTTACACCTCGAAGCCACCTGGCCCGGGGGCACACGCCATGAGAGAGGCGTACGAATTTTCGGGGTCTTTTCTAGCAAGGACCAGCAGTTTTTTCAAAGCCTGAGGCAGCTTCCTCTCTAACTTGGGCGAGGCAAGGGCAGGGCCCGGCACACCCCGCGGCCTCTCCCCAAAACGGGCCCCGAGCTCAGAGCTCCCAGAACCCAGAACTCCCTCCCCCGCGCCGACCCGGAGGCAGAGCTGCCCGGGCAGGAGGGGCGGGCAGTGCGGGCCCTTCGCGCGCACACTTACCCTCCGCCACTGCGCAGCCCGAGGCCCCAGCTAGGAAGGAAAGGAGGGAGAGCGAGGCGAGAAGAGAGGAGCCTCGACCTCGGCCCTGCCGTCCCCGCCCACCCGTCGCGCTGCCCCACACCCCCGGCGGCTGCTCGGTTTACGTCCCCCCGCCGCCCCGAACCACAGTACTAGCCGCCGCCCCGCGCGCCCTAACCCCTTTTCTCCTCTCTTCCTGTTTCGCGCCCTATTCGTCTCGCTACCCGCCACACTCCGGAGCGAGCAAACGAACGAGCAATCCCACGCGCATCCACCCCATCTCTCCTCCCCTCCCCCCGCCCCGGCTGTAACTCCCCCAAATTGCTAGCTCACGCGGCAGGGGCGCCCCTCCCCCTACGCTCTATTCCTTTGCCACCCCCGCGCGCGAGCTAGCAAGCGAGAGATCCTTTAGATCTCGCGAGATGCCGGCCCGTCTAGGCTAGTGTGTGAGAGCGAGAGAAGGAGGAGGGCGCTCGAGGCGACAGCACTGCAGACGCCATTATCCTCTGTTTCTCTACGGCATCGACCTCTGTCGGCTGGCGTTTTGTTTGCTCTTAAACCTACAGGTAATGGGAGTTATTGGGGTCTCTGCATTGTAGGTTCGGGTACGGCACTGATGCCCTTAAAGCTTTTCGGGAGCCTTTCTAAGCAGGATTTTTAGGGCCAGAGCGGCCTTTCAGCCTGAAGGGAGGCGCCGGCGGAAGGCGGGGCCGCCGCCTCCTCCTGCGTAGAGATTGACAGCGCCTTGGGCCAATCACATCGCCCTCGCGCCACCGCTGAAGGCTGAGTAGCCAATGAGGGATGGCGGTGGAGGGAAGGGCGGTAGAAGAAGGGGGAGCGCAGGCAGTGGGGGAGGGGAGTGTGGGCCTGCGCTCGCTCTCTGTTTAGCTCGGACCGACTGGGGCAGCGGCGGCGTAGAAGAGAAGGCGGCCTCGTGCGGTAAGGACCTGGGCTGGGGAAGGCGTCGCGAGGGGGCTAGGGTCCGGGTCGGAGACCACTTTATCCACTTCTTGCAAAGGTCCCCATCAGGCTGTCTCCGCATGCCCGGGGGTTGGCAAACCTTTGGAGAACGTTGTCTTGTGTTCCCCTCCCCCCCACCTCCGCCATTTCCTTGATTCCGCTTTCATAGGATCATAATGCTAGTTTTCCCCCGGGAATTTAGGAGACAAGACCCAGAATGATGAGAGGAGCCCTTCACTGTTATCGGGGCCTTGGTGGTGGGGGTTGCTGGAGGGTGGCGAAGAGGGGGCGGAATCCTGAGAGGGTTTGAAGGAGACCCAGAGACCTTGATATCTTAGCGACATTAGCGCCTTTGTGTGGGTGCTTACCGCGTTTTTGCTTCATCGGAGCCGGCGGTACAAGTGGGGGGCGTAAGATTATAATAACTGTTAGATTGTGGCTCCGCTGCTTTGTCTCTCCCGCTGTGGCGGGAGGGGGAGAAGTGGGGGGGAGGGGAGGGCGGGGGATGAAGTCCTCCTGACCGCGTGGTGGGGGGGAGGGGCCTCCGCCTAGTAGCACGTAGGCGCCATTACAGGGGCCGCCATTTCCCGTCGGATTCTGGTGAGGAAAGAGGCGCTGCGTTTCTGCTACGTCCTTTCATCCTTTTTTTTCAATTATTGACTTTTGGGTATTGGCGCCACCCTTGTGTCGGTCGGCTTTCGGAGAAGAATAGAAATCTTTGATAGGGGATTGGCGAACCACTTAAGCCGAAATTTCGAGGTAGTTCGGCAAAGAGAAAGGCCTTAGGATGAGCAGCGGCCGCTTTACATATCTCTACGAACCTCGCCCAACTAGTTATTTTTCTCCATTCTCAATCCTAGACCGTCTTCTTAGATGCAGAGAAAGGAGTAAACGTTTTGTAGGGATAATTGCTACCAAGAAATGAGTTATTAACGCTGGCGAATTTTTAACCCTATCCTATACCGGACCGATTAGCCGCATCTTGGCTCAACGAGCCACGTGTCGGCCTTTCTGCCAGTCAGAATCGAGGGCGTCTCCTGCTATGTCTTTTCTGTGGTCCCCTCTTTGTAGGGGTTAGACTACCAGAAAATCCGCGCTCTAAACCGCGGCACGAGATGCTTATGTTAAAGAAGCTTCTCCCGTGGAATTAAAGTTTAAATACTTGTGTTAATCTCAGTAGGTTATGTGAAGTGTTATATAGCCCAGAGGAAACCAGCCAGGAATGCCTACGATTAATTCTTTGCCATTGTTACTTGGATCAGTATACCTGGTTCAAGTTGTTAAAAAAAATGATTACATCTTTACCTTGTTTCTGCTTTGTCTTAGTCTAGTGATGGATGATGTTGGGAGGGGGGGAGCTTGAGTGAATATGATACAATAGTACCACGTTTTTAATAGCTCCTGCAACCAGGCTTAGGATATTCACTAGAAGTTTGACCTGGTTAATATGTTCCCTTTGGGGTAAATTGGAATCAAGATTAGTGATAGTATTCTAATTGCTGCCTTTGGAGTTATCAAATTTTCATATGATTAAGTAAAGGGTTTAAATAATAAATTTAAACAGTTTCAGAAGTACTAGGGTCTGGATAAGGTTTAAGTTTTGACAAGACAGCAAGTCCTTTATGGTATAAAGCAAGCAAAATGGAAGAATTGTCAACAGATATTCTGCACTGTATATAACATAGCCAAAAGGTTCTAATAGAAATAGTTGTAACTTAAGGATTTTAAATTTTTGTATTTATATGATGTTCCGAAATATCAATACCATGCCCATTTAACTTAAAAAAAAAAAAAAAGCCTTTTTCCTCCAAGAAAAAGCATCCAAATACATCAACCAACTTAGAATTAATATTGATTTTCCTTTTTAGAATGTGTTTAGGGTCCTGGCTAAGCTTTGGACATTTAAAAAAAAAGTTACAGAAATAGGAAGATTGAGATTTACTTTAAATTTGACGTCAGAATTAGTATTCAGTAATAGAAAAAAATCAAAACTGATTTATGTTGATTTTTATAGGCTACTGCAGCACTAGGGTGTCAGTTGTTGATCCCGCCCAGAACACTTCAGTTCTGCCCTGCAAGGATATATAATACTGGTACGTTCTAGAAGCAGAGTCATTTCTTTGCTTGCTCAGTTTAGCAAGATATACACATCTTATTTTCCAATGAACGAGTTGTACTAGCTTGTTTATTCTTTGACAGATTGTCTACCCATTTAATCTGAGAAAATGGAGACTGAGCAACCAGAAGAAACCTTCCCCAATACTGAAACTAATGGTGAATTTGGTGAGTAAAATTTGGTGTTTTTCTCCCCCCCCCCCCCCCCCCCCCCCAGTTATATTAGTAGAAATATGTTTATTTAAAGAAAAGTGGCAATATAAGCACTGTAGAAACTTTGGTACATTTTTTCATCCTATAGTCATTAAGTACAGTGTAATTATAAGCATTTAGCTGTGTCTTAATTTTTACTTCTATTTAGTGCTCCCTTTGATACCTTTTTAAAATTTTGCTTTTGTAAATGGAGAATTTAAATCTTTTTGTAACGGAAATGCCGGCTTTTAAATTTTTACAGCCTTTTTCAATAAGGATATTATATATACAGATAGGATTTTTTTTTTAATCCATGTATTAGGACTTTTACTTTGATTTTAAAGATCTATTCAAGGATATTTTGTCACAGTGCATGCTGTGCCTGATATTAGACTTATTGAGAAAAACATTTGATCTGAAACAGACTTCAAAAAAGAATGTAACAGTATTTGTAGCCTTTAGGTAACACTTGCAGTTAGCAACAAATACTTCATCTGAATAGAAGTTATCCTTTTTTTAGTAACTTCAGTTCAAGATTATTATAACTTGGTGAAAGTGGCAGTAATCCTCCAAATAAAGCAGAGTTAAAGGAAAGGATAACATTGTTGATTAAGAGAAAAAGACAATTCTTTTTAATTCAAAACACTTAATTTTTAGGTAAACGCCCTGCTGAAGATATGGAGGAGGAGCAGGCCTTTAAAAGATCTAGAAACACTGACGAGATGGTTGAACTGCGCATTTTGCTTCAAAGCAAGGTATGAATTGCATTTAAAATTGGCTAAAATATGACCCAACTGTTATCAAAATTGAATTTCTTTTTAAAAAAAAAATTCAGTTCTTATCTAATGGAGATAACATTGGGTTCAGAGTTTTTCTTTTATTTTGGCAATTAGAAAATTTACCAGCAACAGAAATTGCTATCTTAATTTTTATTATAGCCATATGTAGTTATTGATTATTGAGATTGTTCTCAAAGTTGTGTTGAAATCTTTACATTGGAAACGAAAATGTTTTCCTGAATTTACTGGGGAAGGTTGTCTTTTTTAAAAAGGGAAGTGCAAATGAGAAATTTGTGTGTAATGTTGTCTTATATAGTGCTTGGATAAGTGGTTTTGAGGCCAGTAAATTTTTTTTTTTTTTTTTTTAATGGAATCTAAAGAGCTTCATTCAGTTTAAGTATTTTCGTACTGCAGATCTAAATTAAGTCTTTTCCTTTGTATTTTTTTTTTCCTCCTAGAATGCTGGAGCAGTGATTGGGAAAGGAGGCAAAAATATCAAAGCTCTTCGTACAGACGTAAGTATTCAAGACTTCAAAGTACTATTCGGTCAGCTTCTGTTTACATGTTGCTAGAAATTTTAAAATTTCAATCAGACTTCATTTAATAGTCTAGATACAAGCCATTTGTAATGATTTTTTTTTTTTAACATACCTATATATATTTTAAAGACTTCAAGTTTTGCCATTCCTGTTACAATTAAAACCCAGATTGAGTCATGTGGGAGGTTTATATTAAACCTCTTCACTTTCTAACAGGATTCCACTAAATTATACACTTCAAGCAAGATAACATCTTAATTAGAAATATTGACAAAGCTTAAAAACCTTTAATTGCACCATTTCCCATATGTGTGAATCAATTATAATATTACTGAAAACCATTGCAGGTGGCTGATTTAATAACCCAATGATTTTTTTAAAAAATTCCTTTGATAAAACTGCCCATCTGTTCTTTAACAGCTTGCACATGAAGCACAAAGACATTAATGTTAAGGAAATTGCATGGTTTAAATATGGGTATAAGTTAGTGTAGGAACTTTTAATTGGGGAGCAATTTGTCAATGGCTATGACTTGCGTGTTCAAATTTTATAGTGGGTTGACTCTTGTGATTAGACACATTTGATATGGCATCTCCCAGAAGTGTGTATTTATAGGACTTGACTACACCAAAGCGCCTAAATTATTTCTCTTAGTCTACGCCCTTATATTTAACATCTTGCTAAAATTAAGGCAATTATGACTTTGTGTTGAACACTTATCTGACAGTATTTCGTTTCTCTTTCGGTCGCAGATCTTTGTATGTTCCTCTTGATTACTGTAAACTGAACTTGAAAAATTGTTTAAAAGTTTCAAACTTGCCTATTAGGACCCAGAAATAAGTCTTAAACATCCAAAAACCAAACTTTTTAATAGCCAGGATTTTTGGTGGTGTGGAGTTTTTGTTTTACTTTTTTTCCTTAAACATCTCTCCTCTTAATCCAGATGTTGTCTATCATTATCTGGGTTATTAATTTCCCCATTTCCTCAAGACTTCAATAAAACAAGTCATGACAGGTTTTGTGTCTACCCTCATGAGCCAGCCTGCTACTGAAACAACGTTTGTAAAAAGTAATTAGTTAGAACCATCATTTTAAGATCCTTAAATGTTAAGGCAGTCAGATGTAGAGCAGTCCATTATTGTGTTAGTCTTCAGAACAACTTAAGCTTGTTTCATTAATTGAGAGTAATGAGTATAGTTTGTATTAAATTAAAATTTATTGCTTTTCCCCCTTTTCCCTCTCCTTGTTTTTTTGGCCATATATCTCCGTTGCCCATGTACTGGATCGACTTACCCCTGCGTTGCCCACCATGACGTTGGCCCATCCGCCCCTGAACGCCCATGTGAAAACCCTGGTTGGCTATGCCCAAAAATGTGCTCGTTGCCAAACGGGTACCATACTTGACAACTTCTGATTGAATGCCCATGCCCAATGCCAACATCCACGAACGCCAATGACCAATGCAGTACAATGCCAGTGTTTCAGTCCCAGACAGCAGTGGCCCCGAGCGGTATGTCCCAACAGTTTATGCCTCACTGCCTGATTAGAAAGAGAGAAATGTATTTTATTACCTGCCTTTTATATAATTAAATAGTATCCCCTTTAGACGGTGTATTGTTTTTCAAGTTTCTGTCTTATTTTCCCCATTAAGTCTTTTTGTCACTGAACTTTTACCGTGAGTTGCCCACCCAAACGATCCACTAATTTTATTTCGATGGAAGGAGCACAGCTTCAAGTGTTGCATATTTGCTGCATTGTAAATCAAATTGTTTCAAAAATAGTCTTTCGCTCTCTGTCTTTGTGGCCCACCTTGCTTCCCAACATTGCCTGTTCATAATTTTTTCTGATGAAACGCTAACTCTGGTTCACTTTACTTCACTTCTCATTTGTGTTGTCTTTGTTTTGTCTTGCATTTGTATTTGTTTTCTTGCAGAGCCCATTAGTAATCTAATTTCTAACTGGTCTCATAACTTTATTCCAAATATAATGTTCACTTGCATATAGTCCCTTTCCCCCACTTCTATGAGAAGGTGTGCCAATTTTTCCAATGTAATAGTTGAGGGTATCCTTAAATTAGTGGTGGCGGGGAACATTCACTTCAGCTTCAGTTCTGGTCAATTTGTTGCCCACTTAATCTGAGCCCTTCCAAAAATCCATACTCTTCTCTAGTCTGTCTTTCTTTCTCCTCTCTTTCTATTTCTCTCTCTCTCTTTCTAATCTATCTCTGCAAGACCTTTATCATGTCTGTTTTGGGCGTAAAAAACAATGCATGTGAAAAGTCTGTAAATAAACTGCTTTAAATGGGGAATATTAAATAATCGTGTTACTTTTCTGTGAAGTTTGCTTTTATATGATGAACACAAAACTCATTTTTCTTTTCCACCTTTTTTGTACTCTCTGGTATTTGTGATGTTTGACAGCATATTGAGTATCAGTGCAGATATTGAAACAATTGGAGAAATTCTGAAGAAAATCATCCCTACCTTGGAAGAGGTAGGCTCATTTTTTTATTCATTTGTATATTTGGAGTATAAGGGGGATTATTAGTTTAACAGATTATCCGTGAGCCAGTGGGGTAAAGTTGACAGAATAGTATATTAGTACTTAGGGTGAAATAGTTTGTGGTAACAATTGCCTTGTGCTGCATAATAAGCAACACTAATGTGATTGATATTAGGCAATCAAGACTGGTGACTTGTAGAGAATGTCATTTGTATATGTTATTGTTTGTATCCCCTTTTATTATCCTTAAGTAATACTGGCAGGCTTCTTTAGAATTCAGTTTTAGTTGCGATGTGGAAATATAAAAATTTCAGTTAGCTAGAATGGGCTAGTTGGGAGGGTGGTAATGTTTATTGCAAGATCTTTTAATTTTCTGGTTATCTAGAAGTATGAGGAAGTTTTGTTTTTTTAAAAAATTAGTTGTTAGGCAAGAAGTTTGTCTAGATAATTAAGTTAAAATGTTGTAGTAGCTTTACCAATATATGCGACAATAGCCTGATCACATTAGACACTTAACCTATTACTCTTATTTTTCTACTTTCAGGGCCTGCAGTTGCCATCACCCACTGCAACCAGCCAGCTCCCGCTCGAATCTGATGCTGTGGAATGCTTAAATGTATGTCATAGTGCCATTGAACCCCCACTGAAGTATGGAGCCTGGCCCATAGGATCAATTTCATTTTAACATAGTGTACTTTTCCCGTCTCTAGAGAAAATGCTTGAAAATTAAGATATGTGAATGGTCTTACAACTCACTGTTGACCCTGCTCCATGCTGCAGTGGGAATTAACTACATTTGCAAAGTGCTTTGCAGTCATTTATATTATGGTGTTATTTGAATGTTGTTAATAATTTCTGTGGTAACAGCGACATGCTAAATGGCTGCAGTGTGGGTATGGTGTTGCAGGACCTGAAAAAAAAAATAGTTTTTTAAGGTGGTGCAGAATGTCCTTTTTGGGCCTGGCTATTGAGGATAATAAGCACATAACTGGTAAAGTTATTGAAATATAACTTCAGGTTGTTCACTGCAACAGTATTTTATGATTATGCTTATAAAAAATGGATGTGTTTGGGGAGTTTTTTTTTATTTTGCACTAAAGCTTTATAAATCTCCATCTGCAGTATCAACACTATAAAGGAAGCGACTTTGACTGCGAGTTGAGACTGTTGATTCACCAGAGTCTGGCAGGAGGAATTATTGGAGTCAAAGGTGCTAAAATCAAAGAACTTCGAGAGGTAAAGGCCCCTTTTTTTCCCCCCTCTTCCCTTACTCCTTATCAAAAAAGAAAAGGTTTTAATAATTTTACAGCTTATTTTTTTATATATAATTTTACATATTAAATAAGTGGGATTATTCTTTCCTTATATCTCCCCCATCTCTCCATAATTTCTGTCTGATCTAATACGGTCACATTTTATTATTATTAAGATTGCTCCTGTGTCCAGGCTTTTACACTGCTATACCGTAGCACTAACTCCCATGGTATGTTAGTACTATAAATAACTCCGGGTTAATTGGTTTTAAATACTTTTTTATTAAGCGTTTCACTTTTTAAAATTTCTCTTACAGAACACTCAGACAACTATCAAGCTTTTCCAGGAATGCTGTCCTCATTCAACGGATCGAGTTGTTCTTATCGGTGGAAAGCCTGATAGGGTTGTGGAGTGCATAAAGATCATACTGGATCTTATATCTGAGGTAAAAAGAAGAAAGAAAACTTGTTTTTAACATGTTTTCTTTAAGATGTAATTTGGAGAGGTCAGGGCTAGTTCATCAGTTAACTGTAGGCTATTTGAAAGAAAAGTTACCCTTTCTTACCATGTATTTCATACTTTGTGTCTTTTCACTAATATCTTCCCTAATCAATCTTTATTTACTTAGAAGTTATTCAAGATTTCCTTTGTTGTTTGACTTTAGACACAAGTTTAAACTAGCTATTGAAGAAGTGTCATTATGTTGCCATTTAGTTGTAACACAACACACAATATAAACTAAGTTGTGACTAAATTTATTTACCCAGTTTTGAACATGGGGGAGAGAGACTGTGTGAGAGAGAATAATTGGGTAGCATTTAAATAATGCAAAAGGGAGAAATGCTAAGCAATATAAGGTATTAAGCATTATTAATGCAAAAGTGAAATAATGCTGTGGTTTCATTCTTTGTATTTGTGCATTGTAGCCATTTTAATATGGTGGTTAATTGTTTATTTTATCCTTTCCTAAAATTATAATGGTCCATTCAGTTCTGCTTAGCTTTAGATTCCTCAAGAACATTCAAAGAAATAAAACAAGTTGCTAATATTCTAAAATTTGCCAAATTTTGTTGTGGGGATTTATCTCTGGTACACTTTAGTATTAAAATTTAACAGACAATGGAGGGTTTAAATTTAGATTGAATTCTTTAAGTAGATTGACATATACAAACAGCCCAGCAAATTAGATGCTCTGCATTTTTTAGTACATTTAATGATATGATTCTTGGTTTATATTTGTGTGTTATTGTATATTAAGGTTTTTTTTTTTTTTCCTCCTTGGTTTAGTCTCCCATCAAAGGACGTGCACAACCCTATGATCCCAATTTCTATGATGAAACCTATGACTATGGTGGTTTCACAATGATGTTTGATGATCGACGAGGACGCCCCGTAGGATTTCCCATGCGGGGAAGGGGAGGCTTTGACAGAATGCCCCCAGGCCGTGGTGGGCGTCCTATGCCCCCATCTAGAAGAGATTATGATGACATGAGCCCTCGCAGAGGACCACCACCACCTCCTCCTGGACGTGGCGGCAGGGGTGGTAGCAGAGCTCGAAATCTTCCTCTTCCACCACCACCACCACCTAGAGGAGGGTAGGTTGTGATTTAGTGTAGATATTGTCTATATAGTATTTCAGGGGTAAAGTACCAAAAATATTTTTCTACAAAAGTAACTCAAGCTCAATCTGTTTTCCTTTCAGCGATCTTATGGCTTATGACAGAAGAGGAAGACCCGGTGACCGTTATGATGGCATGGTAGGACTTTTGACTTGTTATACCTAACTATGCTTGCCATATATGTCACCTTGTAGCAATTTAAGCTAATGTCCTGAGTAGTGTAAACTTTGGAATGGGGGGGGGGGACTAGGTGGCACATTGTTATCATGCATTTGAGATGTTCTATATTTAATATTTATACAGCCAAAATTAGAGAAACTAATTTTCTCTTATCCCAATGCCAAAATACACCTACCCGACTCCACTTACTTTATCACCTATGGTGAATTTCTTACACCAGAAGCAGCATTAAATAATTTCTCCTGCACCACATCCATCTAGAATTCCTATTGTGTAGTATTCTTTTTCCACAAAGTCCCTATACTGTGAAAAGTTGGATGAATCACAAAATTGAACTATCACAAGTTATGAGATCATTAGTATTTGGGAATGAAATGTTTGATCAACATAGTGTGTTCAAATTAATTGAGACTATGTGTTAACTGTAATACAGGTTGGTTTTAGTGCTGATGAGACTTGGGACTCTGCAATAGATACTTGGAGTCCTTCCGAATGGCAGATGGCTTATGAACCACAGGTTGAGTACCATGAGTTTACGGTATTACATTTTTTTTTAAGTCTTAAAACTTTATTTGAATCATAGATTGGGTGGGTGTATAGTGATTTTCTGATTTGAAATTAATTAATTAGCAAGGGGTGGAGTTTCTGTTTCATATAGAAATAAACATAATGGGAATCCTTGTTATTTTAGTAAATGTTGGAATGAAGTAAAACTCAAGAGAATGTTTTATGTATACCCTGAAGGTGTAGAAATCCTTCTGAAACTTGAACTAGAAATAACGTGATATAATAATGGTCTGGGGAGGGGGGGGGTGTTTTTGCAGAATAAAGATTTTATTTCCTGGGATGTTAAATCAAAAAATTGCATGAATGTTTTAATTGTTTTTAAAGCTGATGCTCATATAAGTACGAGTTTTATGGAATAATTTTTTACATTTCTCTTTCCACAATCTTTAGGGTGGTTCTGGATATGGTAAGTGTTTTTATCCTTCTTGAGTTAAAAAAAAAAGATTCCTGTATCATAAAGAACTAGATGCTTATGATTTAAATTAGATTATTCCTATGCAGGGGGTCGTGGCTCATACGGTGATCTTGGTGGACCCATTATTACAACACAAGTAACTATTCCCAAAGATGTAAGTAATTCCAGTATTAGTTACTCAATTGGTTCTTTAATATTCTGAAATTTGGAGCAATTTCACAAAATGTGTTAAATTTACTAACTTGAGCTTCATTCAGGGCATGAAAATTTTATTTTGGGAAAAGATATTAACATTATAAACAACTCATTAATATTCCTTAATTTGGCTCCTCAATTTCTCTTTAAAATTGTGCATTATGATTTTAAATTGTGTATCCAGTTATGGTGGTAATATTTAAATATTAAAATCCTAATTATGACACTATTGTAAAATACTATATTTTAAAGTGTTATCTCACAAGGATACCCCCCTCAATAATTTAGAGGAAAAGTGAGTTTTATAATGTCCAAAAAGTTGGGGTATTATTTCTGATGAAGTAATATAAATGAAAAACAGATTTGGCTACAGAAGTGTTTAACTATTTTGTGTCATAGTCCGTGTGTCCCCCCTTCTCTCTTTCCCCCTCCCCCTTTAGCAATCTGGTGAAGCCTGGACTCCTCACTCCTCAGAGCAGTGAAATGCTGAAAATGGAATTACCAAAGAAATGTTACAGTGAAATTGTTAGCAGTGTTAACAAGTTCATGGACTTAGAGTCAGAACCTTTCTTTAAAGAATTAACTAATTAATAATTGAGCTTTTTACATTTCTGGGTAAAAGTTGTATAGTTAATATTTTAAAGCTATTAAATAGTTATACAATTCTGTCTAAAATGTGAAATTAGGAATATATTTCTAATTGTCAAAGTTTTCATACTTTTCAGTTGGCTGGATCTATTATTGGCAAAGGTGGTCAGCGAATCAAACAAATACGTCATGAATCTGGAGCATCAATCAAAATTGATGAGCCTTTGGAAGGATCTGAGGATCGAATTATTACCATTACAGGAACACAGGACCAGATACAGAATGCACAGTATTTACTGCAAAACAGGTAGGTTGAAGTTAATTTTTAATTTTTTTTTTTTAAATTTTTTTAAAAATTTTGTTTTATTTTTTTAGTTTTAACATACTAGAACTTGAAGCTTTTTTTTTTTTTTCCCTCAATTGATATTTCTTTTAGAAGCCATGGTATCTCAAAATCTATTTTGGGGGACCTAACTTCTAAACATCCTGGTAGTTTGCTTTCATTTTCTTCTGCTTTCTTACTAAAATGAAGACACCCTCAATACTAATCTTGCTGGAAGAAGCCTTAACCAAGCAGTCCTCTCATTTCTCTGGTGAAAACTGCTGCAAAAACTACTTGTAATAAAATTATATAGAGCCTGTAGAAAATATGGAAGATTTCATTGGATATTGGCCTAGTTCTGTGTGGAAGACTAGTGATTTTGTTGTTTTTAGATAACTAAAACGACAACAAATCACAGTCTGCCATATGGCACAGGCCATGCCTCTACAGGATAAGTTGAAAACATTGGTGCTGTTAATGCAGTATTTCACACCTGGCATTTCTTTGTCTTTCCTGCCAAATATTAACAGCTTTTTAAATTTTCATTTTCTTAATCCTGCTATGCTGTCTGTTATTGTTAAGAAGCATTTTTCTGCTGTTGGACTTTTTTTAAGTCTTTAATTTTAATTGCTTATGTTTTCAAATTTAAATTACATTTAAACTTTAATTGACAAGTTTGTCATTTTAATTTAGCATTAAATTTATTGTCTTTTTTTTAATGTTGATGCAAGATGTTCTGTACAAAAATTCTAATTCGCATTTTTTTTTTCTTTTCTTTTATAGTGTGAAGCAGTATGCAGATGTTGAAGGATTCTAATGCAAGATATTTTTTCTTTTTTATAGTGTGAAGCAGTATTCTGGAAAGTTTTTCTAAGACTAGTGAAGAACTGAAGGAGTCCTGCATCTTTTTTTTTTTATCTGCTTCTGTTTAAAAAGCCAACATTCCTCTGCTTCATAGGTGTTCTGCATTTGAGGTGTAGTGAAATCTTTGCTGTTCACCAGATGTAATGTTTTAGTTCCTTACAAACAGGGTGGGGGGGGAAGGGCGCGCAAAACTAACATTGAAATTTTGAAACAGCAGCAGAGAGAGTGAATTTTATTTTTGTTCATTGTTGGTGGTAAAAAAAAAAATAATAATAATAATAATTTTTTCCCCTCCTGTAACTATTGTGAACACCTTGCTTTGTGGTCACTGTAATTTTTTGGGGGGGGGTGGGACAAGGGAGAAAGAGTATCAATAGTCCACGTGTCCCTGGCATCCATTCAGAGCAGTGTGCAGAATGTAATGCTCTTTTGTAAGAAACGTTTTATGATTTTTAAAATAAATTTAGTGAACCTATTTTTGGTGGTCATTTTTTTTAAGACATTAAATCTCAAATGGATAAATCTTTACCCCTAGACAAAAGCAGCACTAATTAAACACTAAGTTTGATTTTCAGCTCCTCTGTGGATATAGGCGTATCTTCTTGGACACATAATAAGCAAATAGTCCTGGTGACAACTTGATGGCTTGAATTGCTTGGGAAGGAATTGCACCACATTCATTCATGCAACAAGCTGGTTTTTGCAAATGCTTGCCCCTACTTGCAGCACAATTTTCTATATTAGTAATTGTGAAGAAAAACCAAGCTGGAGCAGTACCACACTTTGGTATAGATACACACCTGAAGCCTGATTAGCAGCAAGTTTTACTAATCAGAATAACACTTGGTTATGAAAATGACTGAAGCTGAATAAATTCTGATTATTTTTAGATAATTCCTCACTTGTAGACTATAAAAAACTGTCAACTTGCCTGGTGTCTACTAGTTAAACTTTGTAAAAATATATATATATATACTTGTTTTTCCATTGTATGCAGATTTGAAAGAAAGATGTACCATTTCTCTGTTGTATGTTGGATTATGTAGGAAATGTTTGTGAACAATTCAAAAAGTGATAAAAAAAAAAAGTACCTGTGGATGTTTTGTGTAGTATCTTGGCATTTGTATTAATAGTTTAAAGTTCTAATTTCACTTCCAAATAAAAATAAACTCACACAACGCTGGATTTAATGTGCCCAGTTTGGAGAATGAGTGACATTGTTAGTTTGTTTGAATCTTTATTTAAGGAAATGTCTCGTTTAAGTTACATTTGTTAGCAATTTTTAATGTTTCATATCGACCATGGTAATTAAGGTAGATAATGTCCTGAAACTTGGTACAATTTTAGAGATTGTAACTGGTGCAGATTTTTTCATTTTAATTTCCCTCATAGCAGAAGTGATGCTATATTCCTAACAAGTTTGCCGGGAATTTGATAGTGCCCAGCTACATGAAATAATTCCTACTTTATCCTACATATTTCAGGAGTCAGAAATATTGGGAGATGGGTGAAGATAGTGTTTACTATAACCAAATGTTATTTAGTTTGTAGGGTGTGGGAAAGATTCCCTTTTAAGATGTCTTGACTAGAATTCTGGTTTGATCACTTTACAAATAAAATTTAAGCTAGCCCAAAGTAATTGAACCATTTAAAGTAAAAAGGTAGCATATGTTTCCGTTAATGTCTATCTGACCTGGTAGGACTATATCGGTGCCAGTGCTATCGTGTTACTAAAGTGGCTTGCCTTTTCATTGTCTTGTGGATAAAAGGGAAGTGGTTTAAATAATTGGAGGTTACAGCTAGTGAATGAGGGTGGGTTGGGAGACAAGTGGTCTCCCAATGCCTGAAGTTCATTTCTGCTTTAGGCAATAGGAACTAAGTCAAATATTGTTTGTATAATAATGCATTACTAGTGGGGGACAAAGTAAAAGTGGGATTGTCCTTGGGACCTGGAAACATTGACCTGAGTTCCAGCCCAACTTCAGCTGTGTGACTGGACAAGCCATTTAACCCTGTTTACTTCAGTTTCCTTGTCTGTAAAATGGGCTGGAGAAGGGGAATAATGGCAAACCATCTTTGCCATGAAAACCCTAAGTGGGTCTCAAAGAGTTGAACAACTGAAAGACTAGTAGCATTGAAGGACACTACTTTTAAATTTTCTTTTTACCTTAAGGAGTTTACAATCTAGAACTAGAGAGCAAATTTCGATGATTTAGGGGGCCCTAAATGAAGATAATGAAGTGAATCCTAAGATTTTAAGGGAAAGGACCATGGAGAGAACTACAGCAAAGCTCTATATAGCAATAGGAAGTATTTGTTTAGGAGTTAAGTGAATGGGCTAGATAAATGAGAATATGTTCCTTTGTTTAGTCATGCCAACTTGATCACATGGACTCTACTGTCCATGGAGTTTTCTTGAGAATAATGGACAAGTTTGTCATTTCCTAATCTCATTTTATGATGAGAAACTTGAGGCAAACAAGGGACTATTCCCCAGAGTCACAGCTAATAAATCTGAAGCCAGATTTTAACTCGTCTCTTACTGACCCAGCACTGAGCCACATAGCTGCCTCTGAAGGGAAAACTAGGACAGTAAAAGTAAGGTTGGGGGCCAGATCATGAAGGGACTGAATGCCATGTAAAAAAAGTGTTCATTTTGTAGACGATGCAAAGCTACTGAAGGAGGGAAGTGACATTTGAATTGTGCTTTAGGAAAATTATGCTGGCAACAATTAGAGAAAAGGGATTTACAGTCATTGGGTTGTCAATAATTCAAATGACATTTGCATCTTGATGGTGTGAACTACTTTTTTTAACATTTAGTTTTATCTTCATGTCTACATTTTCTTCCCACCTTGCTCATTTCCTTCCCTGCCCCTCTCCATTGAAAAAGAAAAAATTACAAATATATATAGGTCAATTGCTTTGGCCAATTGGCCATGTTAAATGTAACTGTATTTCTTGCATGCACTTTGAACTCAGTTCTCTATCAGAAGATGGATCAGTATGCTTCATTCATAGGTATGACTCAATAAAAGTTAATAAGCATTCAATCACATTTAGTCTGCCTTAATCACAAAGTAATAATAGTGCTTATGTATATAATACTTTAAAACCAACTAAAGACTTGCTACTATTTTATGCCAATAGTTATACTCAAACATTCAGATTAATAGAACTGAAAGTGTCCTTAGAGATCATTAATTTCAGTCCATTCGTTTGGACAAAATATGTTAGGGTTAAGAGGAGTTAAGAGGATTCATAGCTTTAGGTGGCTTTTTGGCATAGACTTCTGCTCTTTATGAATCAAAATTTTAATAGCCATTTACATTATCCCATCAATAATTATTGTGCTAATTGGTAAAAAATGGGGAAAGAGTTGGGGAGAATGAAAGTCACTGAGAGGTACCTATTTTCCCACCTTTATAAAAGCTTGAAAATGGTCTTTACATGTAACAGTATCCTTGGTGAAAATGTGAGAGGGAAATTGCCAGGCTTTAACTTTTAACAGCAGAAAATTGCTGTAGATAACTTTTTTTTTTTTTGGAGGCTGGGGTTAAGTGACTTGCCCAGGGTCACACAGCTGAGATCACATTTGAACTCCGGTCCTCCTGAATTCAAGGCTGGTGCTCTATCCACTGCTCCACCTCGCTGCCCCCAGTAGATAACATTTTCAAAGTCGCATCTTTTATTTGCAAAGTTATAAAGGATGTCCTACCCACAATAAATAAGGAAGAGAGTTTCCCATTGAATGGCAAGGTTCTTAAGGTAACCCTATTGGCATTCAATATTCTGCCAATTGCATCAAATCTCACAATACTTCACAGTCTCCTCAATGAAATCCATGGCCATGCACAAGAGTTTCCAGCAATTCAGGTAAGGAAAATAAAAAGGCTAAAGAATTACTTTGATTAGTATCTGAAACTAGCTGGGCAATCGATTGAGTTAATCTAGAGATCTTGAACAGGCATGGTAGATGAACAATGAACTAGGCCTATAATTTAACAAGAGGAGAAAAAAATGGATTGCATTTTGGAAACTATAGTGCTTTTTATAATTTCAAGCTGTTCCCTGAAACAAAAGTTTATCTTTTTTTTTTTAACAATATATATCTAATGATGTTATATGTTATATAGTTCCATAACACAATATTGTTATATAACAATGTTATGTGACTAACTATGAATTAAGGAACACTATGATCTATGAAGAATCAGAATTGCTAGTGACCTACTAATCAATGGAAACATATATAGTGCTATATATTGCCAATATGACCTGAATGCAAGAAGGAATCTTTAAAAAGCATTATCAAGAGCAAAACCTGTATATGACCAGAAAAGCAGAGTGATTTCATGGAATGAAGAGTAATAGATAGATTGCTCAAGTATTAAAAAGAAAAAAACCAACAACAACAACAAAAACCTAGAAGAAGGACCTCAGTACAATGGCTGGTTCTTCTTTGGAAGAATTATGGAAAACATACAAGAATCACATAAAATTAAATTATAAGGAAGGGTTGTGACCTACCACAGTAGGTGTACTGATATCAACAAGATCATGAATTCACTAAAATCCTGGAATAAAAAAAATCTAATTTTTTCCCTTTCTCTTTACCTTTCATAGATTTCATGTTGATTGATATTGACCACCTAACTAGACTGTACAAATTACCTCCCAATTGATCTTTGTTTGAAATCCCTCTCATCTCCAGTCCCTCCACACAAGTGTCAAGTGATTTTCCTGAGTCATAGGTTTGAATATTTCACTTCCATTCAAAATCCTTCAGTGTCCCCTTATTTATTGCCTTAAAGATAAAATACAAATTTCTCATCCAAATATCTGTAGTCCTTTGGAATTTTGTTTCAATATTATATATGTCACAGTCTTCTCCTTCAGAAAATCTATTATTCAGGTTAAACTATCTTTTTCCCCCAATATTGAACCAGTCCTGCATTCCTGGTATAAATGCTACTTGGTCATAGTGTATTATCCTGGAGATGATTTCTCTAATCTTTTTGCTAATATTTTATTTAAGATTTTAGCATCAATATTCATTAGGGACATTGGTCTATAATTTTCTTTCTCTGTTTTCAACCTACCTGGTTTAGGTATCAGTACCATGTCTTTGTCATAAAAGTAATTTGGTGTAGGACTCCTTTAATCCTTATTTTTTCAAATAGTTTATATAGCATTGGAGTTAATTGTTCTTATGTTTGATAGAATTCACATATAAATCCATCTGGTCCTGGGAATTTTTTCTTAGGGAGTTGATTAATAGCTTGTTCTATTTTTTTTTTTTTCTCTAAGATGGGACTGTTTAACCAATTTACTTCTTACTCTGTTAATCTGGGCAAGCTATATTTTTGAAGATATTCTTCCATTTCATTTAAGTTATCAAATTTATTGGCATAAAGTTGAGCAAAGTAACTCCTAATTATTGTTCTAATTTCCTCTTCATTAGTGGCGAGTTCTCCCTTTTCATTTTTAAGACTAACAATTTGATTTTCTCCTTTCCTTTTTTTAATCAGATTTACTAAGCGTTTGTCTATTTTGTTGACTTTTTTTCATAAAACCAACTCTTAGTTTTATTAATGCAATAGTTTATTTTTTTACACTTTCTATTTTATTAATCTCTCCTTTTATTTTTAGAATTTCAAGTTTAATGTTTGGGGGGGTTAATTTATTCCTTTTCTAGCATTTTTAGTTGCAAGCCAAATTCATTGACCTTCTCTTTCTCTATTTTATGCAAGTAGGCATTTAGAGATATGAAATTTCCCCTTATTACCACTTTTGCTGCATCCCACACATTTTGGTATAATGTCTCATTATTGTCATTTTCTTGGACGAAGTTACTAATTATGTCTATGATTTGCTGTTTCACCCAATCATTCTATAGTACAACATTATTTAGTTTCCAATTATTTTTTGATCTATTTCCCCCTGGTTTTTTATTGAATGTAATTTTCATTGCATTATAATCTGAAAAAGATTCATTTACTATTTCTGCTTTACTGCATTTGAATTTGAGGTTTTCATGTCCTAATAAATGGTCAGTTTTGTATAGGTTCCATGAACTGCTGAGAAGAAAGCGTACTCCTTTTTGTCTCCATTTAGTTTTCTCCAAAGATCTATCATATCTAACTTTTCTAGTATTCTATTTACTTCTTTGACTTCTTTATTTTGTGGTTTGATTTATCTAATTCTGAGAGTGCAATGTTGAGATCGCCCACTATTATAGTTTTGCTGTCTATTTCTTCTTGCAACTCTCTTAATTTCTCTTTTTGAGAATTTAGATGTTACACCACTTGATGCATATATGTTTAATATTGATATTGCTTCATTATCTATGATACCCTTTAGCAAGATATAGTGCCCTTCCTCATCTCTCTTAATTAGATCAATTTTTGCTTTTGCTTGATCTGCAATCAGGATGGTTACACCTGCTTTTTTGACTTCACCTGAAGCATAGTAGATCCTGCTTCAACCTTTTACCTTTGCTCTGATGTATTGCCCTGCTTCAAGTGTGTTTCCTGTAAACAACATATTGGAGGATTCTGGCTTTTAATCCAGTTTGCTAACCACTTCCTCTTTATGGGAGAGTTTACCCCATTCACATTTATGGTTAAAATTATTAATTCTGTATTACTTGCCATCTTGTTAATCCCTGCTTATGCTTTTCTCCTTTCCTTACCCTTACCCCTTCCCCAGTATTAAACTTGTGAGCACCACTTACTTCTCACAGCCCTCCCTTTTTAGTATCCTTTCCCCCCCACACCTTAGAGTTCCTACCCCTATCTTACCCCTTTTTCTCACAATTTCTGTATTCCCTTCCACTTAGCTTACTCCTTCCCTTTTCACTTTTTCCCTCCCACTTTTCAATGAGGTGGGAGAAGTTTCACCATAAATCGAATATGTCTAATATTTTTCTCTTCACGACAATTCTGATGAGAGTAAGATACACACTATGTTCATTCCCCCTCCATTCTTTCTCTCAGATAATAATAGGTTTCCTTTGCCTCTTTTTGAGATGTAGTACCCCCACTTTACCCTTTTTCTGGTCCAATTTCCTTTCCACCTCTAGTTTCTAGAACAAATTACACATGTGTTCTTTATATATCTTTATAACAGAAATATAGTTCCCAAGATTTCTTTTTACCTTTTAAAGTTTCTCTTGAGTCCTATATTTGGAGATCAAACTTCTTGTTTAGTTCCAGTTTTTTCATCAGAAATAGATGAAATTCACTTGTTTCATTGAATGTCCATCTTCTTCTCTAGAAAAAAATGCTCATTTTGGCTAAGTTATTTTTGGCTGCATACCAAGTTCCTTAGCCTTTCAGAATATCAGATTCCAGGCCCTTCGATCCTTTAATGTGGACACTGCTAAATCCTGAGTAATCCTTATTGTGGCTCCTCTATATTTGAATTGATTTTTTTTCTAGAAGCTTGTATTATTTTTTCCTTTGTCTGATAATTCTGGAATTTAGCCACTATATTTCTTGGAGTTTTGATTTTAGGGCCCCTTGCAGTAGGTGATCAATGAATTTTACCCTCTGTTTCTATAACATCTGGCAGTTCTCTTTGATAAGTTCCTGGAAAATAATGTCCAGGCTCTTTTTTTCATCATATTTTCAAGAAGTCCAATAATTCTCAGATTGTCTCTCCTGCATCTATTTTCCAGGTCTGTTGTCTTCCCAACAAAGTATTTGACATTTTTTTCCATTGTTTTATTTTTTTGGTTTTGCTTGACTGATTCTTGGTGTTTCCTCAAGTTATTCAATTCTATTTGTTCGATTCTGATTTTCAATGATGTATTTTCTTCACTAACTTTTTTATTTCTTTTTCTAATTGTCCAATTGAGTTTTTAAGTGAGTTGTTTTGTTCTATGGAATTTTTTTCCATTTTTCCAATTTTATTTTTTAGAGAGCTATTTTCTTTTTCCAATTCACTAATTCTTTTAGGGATTTGATTTCTTTATCCACTCTATCTTTAAATGTGTGGATGACTTATCCAGACTGTCTTGCCAAACTTCCCTTTCCTTTTCCCATTTCTCTTCTAGCTCTCTTGTGAAAGCCTTTTTGATTTCTTCTATGAGAGTCTTGTGTGTTGAGGATCAGATTATATCCCTCTTTGGGGATTCATCTGGAGACAGTTTGTTTTTAGCCTCCTCAGAGTTTAAGGTCTGCTCTCTATCCATATAGAAGCTATCAGTGGTTAGAATCCTTTTTCATTTTTTGCTCATTTTGTCAAAGAAGAATCAAAGAAAATTAACTAACAAAAAAAAAAAATGCAGTCTGCTTTTTTTTTGGGGGGGGGGAAATGAGAGGGGGATTGATGGTATTACTGAGCTTTCTCTACAGACTGCAGGGAGCAGCAGTGAGGCACTAGCAGGACAGCAATGGTTGTGTTGCATCTGCACTCTGAGACTCTGAGAATGTGCTAAGACACTCCGGGTAGGTGTGGCCAGGTCCCAAGAGACCCTAGCTTTTAGGGGTTATAGTCTTTACCCTCTGTGTTTACAGCTTCTCTGCTGGTCTACTGACTTACTGCCAAGGCAAAGTAGCCACACTGTGGTAAAGTTCTCCCTGCAGAAATGGCTTAGATCATACCCCACCCCCCTCCAGTCTTCTCAGTGTGAACTGCCTGCCTTACTCTCACTGCCTGCCCTCAGACTGTACCTGATCTGTCCATCCTTGCCCACAAGCAAAAACAGACCTTTTCTGATGAATTTCAAGGATATCTTCTGTTGGTAATTATTTGCAGGTTTTTTCAGTCAAGCACTAATTCCAAAGCCTTGCCATGAAATAAAATATTCTGAGAGGAAAAACAGAGCTGAAGTAGATGTATGTGTCCTCTCCACGATCTTGGCTGGAAGTCCAAACTATCTTTTTCCCAAATCCAGCATTCTATCTCCCCTCTCTTCAAGCACTGGTACAAGCCATCTGTTGTACCTGAAAAGTACCTCATCATCATCTCTACCTCTCAATGCATCTCTGTCATTTTCCTTTCCTTTAACACTTATGCCAAGGTCACCATCTTCATAATGTTTTTTCCAATCCTTACTCAATTGTTATTACTCTTTCTCTTTATAAATTTCTATTTCTTTATGTCTATATGTACTGTATCACATAAGTAGAATGTAACATCTTGGAGGCAGAGACTATTTTTTTCTTTGAATCTTTGGCACCTGGCATACTATCTTTCTTACACACAAACTATAAGTGAATATTAATTCAATTGAAATAACCCAGAAACAATATTGTAGTATAGACCTGAGGCTTTGTTAAACAATAGGTCATAAGATTATAAAATTATAGGATCTTGAAAAAAAAACCGAGAACCCATTCAAAATTGCATAAATAAGATTATAGATTTAGAGCTTAAAGAGACTCATGCTCAAATGACCAAAATATTTTTAATTATTTACAAATGTTTCTATAAATCAGAAGCAGATATTCTTAATACATTATTTTAATGGCAAAGAGAGGTAATTTACCTTTAGACTCTGAGAACCTTAAGAGCAGGGATTGTTGTGTTTTCGTTTTTCTTTGTTTTTTTTTTTTTTTTTTTTAAGTATCCCTCATGTCTGCTATGACCATTCAAGAGATTTCCTGATAGATACAATCACAGAGAAAACTGGTTAAGAATACTCATTATCACTATCAAGTATGAAACAGGTTTCATTTAACAAAATCATGAAAGATATGCTATTGACAGTACACATGGAAGAATAGTTTCTGTCAAAGTTTTTGTTTTTGCCCTCTTTTTTTATTTCCAATTGCTTAGGACAGTGTTGGAACAAAGTAGGCATCTAACAGATATCTGTTGACTTGTCTAAGGTCACCAATAGGTAAAACAAAATTAAATTCCAGGTTTCATAATCTTGGCACTGACAAATATTGTTTAACGAAGAGATTGTGTTGTCTATAAATTTGTCCATTACTAGAATTAATTGTTCTTTTCAAGAAAAAAAAATTTCCACCAAAAGACATATACTTGATTTATGACTTTTTATTTTCCCCAAGTCAGCAAAAATCAATAGGAACCCAGGCTAGGAGTTTCACCACTGAAAGGAAGGAAGTCATTATGAGTAGTTTTCTAGGTTTCTTTGGACTTGCATTTGTATTTCAAAGTTCCTATTCAACTCTAATCTTTTCATCAGAAATGTTTAAAAATCCTTTATTACATTGATATTTTATTTTCTTGTAAGATTATACTCAGTTTTGCAGGAAAAATTATTCTTGTTTGTAATCCTATCTCTTTTGTTTTTTGAAATACTATCTTTGGGGGCAGCTAGATGGCGCAGGGGGTAGAGTAGCAGCCCTGTCTGATCTCAGAAACTGAAGACTTACTAACTGTATGACTCTGGACAAGTCACTTGACCCCAATTGCCTCAGCAAAAAAAAAAAAAAAAAAAAAAAAAAAACAAAGAAAGAAAAGAAATACTATATTCCAAGATTTCCTCTAGTTTTTGGTAGAAGCTTCCAGGTCTTGTGCGATCCTGGTTGTAGCTTTTTAATTTTAATTTTTTTTTTTCCCTGAGGCTGGGGTTAAGTGACTTGCCCAAGGTCACACAGCTAGGAAGCGTTAAGTGTCTGAGACCAGATTTGAACTCAGGTCTTCCTGAATTCAGGGCTGGTCCTCTATCCACTGTACCACCTAGCTGCCCCTCTGGTTGTAGCTTTTTTAGAGATATCCACCCTCAAGTATTTTGAAAACTGATCACACATAATACAAACCTCTTTGAGAATTGAATGTAGTACTTAAGTATTATTAGAGCTTAGCACCTCCTCAAAGCCTATGCCACAATTAGACACTTCAACTTGACTGCATGTAATTAGCTTCACTCTATTTGGAATTTTCTGCACATTTCAACTTCAAATCATCAGTATAGAAATAATTTATATTTATCCACCAGAAGAACTGATCAGACTCCCAGAAATCCCTTTCCCTTGAGAGAAAAAAAATGAACGAAATCTATTTGCCCCTTTTATCTGTCCCAGTATCATAGGCATTTCCACCCTACCTATTATCATCCTATTCTCTTGTCTAATCTTTTCAATGCTTAAACTGTTGATTTCCAAACGGAATACAAATTCTTCAAATCTGACTCATCAGGCTAATCACTAAGCAAATAATATCAATGCATAATAAACTTGGTTGGTCATGAATCCTTATACTTATATCCCTAATTCTATTTATTGCAATAACAAATCTCCTAGGTCTTCTTCCCTACTCATTTACCCCAACTACACAACTCTCAATGAACCTTGGCATAGCTATCCCTCTTTGAATAGGAACAGTAGTAATAGGTTTTCGTAATAAACCTAAAGCTTCACTCGCCCATTTCTTGCCACTAGGTACACCAACACCTCTAATCCCTACACTAATCTTTATTGAAACAATTAGTCTGCTTATTCAACCACTTGCCTTAGCAGTAAGACTAAAGCTAATACCACTGCTAGTCACCTCCTAATTCACCTAATTGACTCAGCGGCATTAGCACTAATATCTATTAGACTCGAGCTATCATTCTTTTTTGCATTCTTTTTTCTGAATGCTCATAGCATTTTTTTCATTGGCATGGGAACTCTGTGACATTTCTGGGATTTTTTCCTTTCATGCTTCCTTTCAGGATATAATTGGTGAATTCTTTCTATCTTTGCCTTATTTTTTAAAAATTAGAGCTTTTTATTCACAAAGCAAATACATGGGTAATTTTTCCAACATCGACCCCTGCATAAGCCCCTGCCACAAATTTTCCTCTTCTTACACCCTTCCCTCCCCCACCCAACAGGCAGTCCAATATATACTAAATATGCTGAAATACATGCCAGATCTAATATGTGTATATATATTCACACAGCCATCCCGTTGCACAAGAAAAATCAGATCAAGAAGGAACAAAAAGAAAAACTGAGAAAAAAAGAAACAAAAGGCAAGCAAATAATAACAGAGAATGAGAATGCTATGCTGTGTTCCACCCTCTGCTCCCATGGTTCTCTCTCTGGCTGTAGATTGGCTCTCTTCATCACTGCACAAGTGGAACTGGTCCGAATGATCTCATTGTTGAAGAGAACCCATCTGAATTGATCATCATATAGTCCTGTTGTTGAAGTATATAATGATCTCCTGGTCCTGCTCATTTTACTCAGCATCAATTCATATAAGTCTCTCCAGGCCTTTTTGAAATCAGTCTATTGGTCATTTCTTACAGAACAATAAGATTCCATAACATTCATATACCATAATTTATTCAGCCATTCTTCAATTGATGGACATCCACTCAGTTTCCAGTTTCTGGCCACTACAAAGAGAGCTGCCACAAATATTCTTGCTCATACAGGTCCCTTTCCCTCCTTTAAGATCTCTTTGGGATATAAGCCCAATAGAAACACTGCTTGATCAAAGGGTATGCATAGTTTGATAACTTTTTGAGCATAGTTCCAAACTGCTCTCCATAATGGTTGATCTGTTCACAACTCCACCAATAATGTATCAATGTTCCCTCCAACATTTGTCACTATTTTTTCCTGTCATCTTAGCCAATCTGACAGGTGTGTAGTGATATCTCAGAGTTGTCTTGATTAGCATTTCTCTGATCAATAGTGATTTGGAGCACCTTTTCATGTGGCTACAAATAGTTTCAATTTCTTCATCTGAAAATTGTCTGTTCATATCCTGATCATTTATCAATTGGAGAATGGCTTGAAGTATTATAAATTTGAGTCAATTCTCTATATATTTTTAAAATGAGGCCTTTATCAGATCCTTTGGAAGTAAAAATGTTTTCCCAGTTTATTGCTTCCCTTCTAATCTTGTCTGCATTTGTTTTGCTTGTACAAAAACTTTTTAACGTAATATAATCAAAATTATCTATTTTATGATCAATAATTATCTCTAGTTCTTCTTTGGTCACAAATTCCTTCATCCTCCACAAATCTGAGAGATAAACTGTCTTATATTCTAATTTGTTTATAATATCATTCTTTATGTCTACATCATGAATCCATTTCAACTTTATCTTGGTATACGGTGGTAGATGTGATCTATGCCTACTTTCTGCCATACTAGTTTTCAATTTTCCCAGCAGTTTTTGTCAAATAGTGAATTCTTATCCCAAAAGCTGGGACTTTTTGGTTTGTCAAATATTAAATTGTTATAAGTCATTGGCTATTTTGTTCTGTGAGCCTAACCTATTCTACTGATCAACCAGTCTATTTCTTAGCCAGTACCAAATGGTTTTGATGACCACTGCTTTATAATATAGTTTTAGATCTGGTATAGTTAGGCTACCTCCATTTGCTTTTCTCTTCATTAATTCCTTTGAAATTCTTGACCTTTTGTTCTTCCAGATGAATTTTGTTATTTTTCCTTCTTTAGTAAAATAGTTTCTTGGGAGTTTGATTGATATAGCACTAAATAAATAGATTAGTTTAGGGAGTATTGTCATCTTTATTATATTGTTTAACCTATCCAAAAGCACTTGATATTTTTCCAGTTGCTTAGATCTGATTTGATTTGTGGGGAAAGTGTTTTGTAGTTTTGCTTATATGATTCCTGACTTTCTCTTGGCAGATAAATTCCCAAATCTTTTATATTTATATTATCAACAGCTATTTTAAATGGGATTTCTCTTTGTATCTCTTGCTGGTGGATTTTGTTAGTGATTTTATAAGAATGCTGATGATTTATGTGGATTTATTTTGTATCTGAGACTTTGCTAAAGTTGTGGATTATTTCTAATAGCTTTTTAGTTGATTCTCTGAGGTTCTCTAAGTATACCATCATATAATCTGCAAAGAGTGATAATTTGGTTTCCTCATTACCTACTCTAATTCTTTTAATCTCTTTTTCTTCTCTTATTACCAAAGTTAGCATTTCTAATACAATATTGAATAGTAATAGTGATAGTGGGCAACCTTGTTTTACCCTTGATCTTATTGGGAATGGTTCTAGTTTATCCCCATTACATATGATGCTTGCTGATGGTTTTTAATAGATGCTTCTAACTATTTTAAGGAAAAGTCCATTTATTCCTATACTCTCTAGTGTTTTTTTAAATAGGAATGGGTGTTGGATTTTATCAAATTATTTTTCTGCATCTATTATGATAATCATATGGTTTTTATTAATTTGGTTATTATGTTAATAGTTTTCCTAATATTGAACCAGCCCTGCATTCCTCATATAAATCCTACTTGGTCGTGGTGTATTATTCTGGGATGATTATCTGTAATCTCTTTGCTAACATTTTGTTTAAGATTTTTGCATCAATATACATTAGGGAGATTGGTCTATAATTTTCTTTCTCTGTTTTCAACCTATCTGGTTTAGGTAATCAGTACCATGTCTGTATCATAAAAGGAGTTTTGTAGGAGTCCTTCATTCCCTATTTTTTCAAATAGTTTATCTAGTACTGGAGTTAATTGTTCTTTAAACATTTGGTAGAATCCACATGTAAATCCATCTAGTCCTGGGGATTTTTTCTTAGGGAGTTGATTAATAGCTTGTTCTATTTATTTTTCTAAAATGGAACTATTTAAGTAATTTATTTCCTCTTCTGTTAATCTGGGCAAACTATATTTTTGTAGGTATTCTTCCATTTCACTTAGGTTAAGATCAAAGTTATTGGCATAAAGTTAAGCAAAGTAACTCCTGATAATTGCTCTAGATTCCTCTTCATTGGTGGATAGTTTTCCCTTTTCATTTTTGAGACTAACAACACATTAAACCCTGATTTCCTAAGTATAAATGCTCACGCTGAAAATTTAACAGTTTGCTCTCCTGAGAAGATAAGAACTGGCTCCAGTGCATCCCTACCTAATATTGTTATAATTTTTTATAATTTCAAAGTATGTGACATTTCATCTGATTCTCACAACACCCTATGAGGTAAGTAGCATAAGTGTTATTATCATCCTTATTTTAAAGATTAGAAAAGTGAGAAATAGGGAAGGGAAGAAGGAACTAGCTCAAATTCTTGCAGATATTGAATGGTAGCAAATCTAAGTTTCCTAAGATCTTAGTCCAGCACTCATTCTCCTGTACCATTTACCTCATATGTAAAGCTATAATCAAGGAGCGTTAGGAAGAAGCTAATATATATCCAACTAGTGAGCAGAACTGTTAGAGAAACATTCAACTGTTAAGAGGAACATTCAGAATTGTGGTTATTTACAGGTATTTTTCTTTTTCTTTCTCTCTTCTTCTGATTAAATAATTTTAAAATGAATTTTATTGATAATTTTTGTTTTTACATTTCTTTCTGTACTCCATCCCTTCTTGCTCTCAGAGAGCCATCTCTTATTTAAAAAAAAAAAAAGAAAGAAAGAAAGAAAGAAAAAGAAAAAAAGTTCATCAAAACTAACATACATATCAAAAAAGCCAGATGGTAAATGGTAATTACAAAGCCATGGGCTATGGACTTCCACCTCTGGAAAGGAAGGGAGAAGAAGGTATCTACTCATACTCTTCATTGTGGCCAAATTTGGTCATTATATTTTCACATAATTCATTTTAAACTATTTTGTTATTGCTTTCTATTTATTGTACATATTATTTTTCAGCTTTTCCCCTCTTCACTTTTCATCAATACATGTAAGTCTTATCCTACTTGTGAGGGATAGAAAATCCTATCCAAAAATGACTACTCAGAGATCACTCATAGAAAAGCAGAATTATTTATTAGAATCTCGAGAAGCGGATTCCATCCTGGTCTATGAGCTAAATTCGCAGCAGGAGAGAGCCACTCCCTTGAAAATGTTCACAACTCTTATACATTTCAGACAAAGAACCTCCAAAATCCCACCCTCCACGGGTTGTGACTGGTCATACAATTCTGCACTCCCCTATTTTGATTAGTGGAAGGCAGCCAACAAGGTGATTTACAACCTTTGGTCACTTCATGCCATTTGGACAGTCTAGGCCTTCACATGACTGAGGCGTATAGGTCTGGTTTATGTTAGCTAGAAGTCTCTGATCAATAAGTGCTTAAATCTGTAAGTTCTTCACCATATCTTACTCCACACATACTTCTCTGAATTCATTATGTTAATTATTGCTCATATTTTATTACATTGATGTATCAGTATTTATTTAGTTATTTCTCTACCAATGGGCATATACTTTGTTTCTAATTCTTTGATATTTCAAAAAGAACTGCAAAAAATAGTGATATTATATGAGGCTTTTTATTTTGACATTGACCTCATTGGGACAAATGGCTCTGGATCAGAGCATATGGATGTTTTAGTCACTTTCTTCATATAACTCAGTATTGCTTTCTAGAATAGTTATACCACTTTACAGCTCTACCAACAGAGCATTAACATTCCTGTCTTTCCATAAGCCCTACAATAATAACTAGTCCCACTTCTGATTTATTTTACATAAAAATAGTCTTTGCTTCATTGTGGCCAAATGGTTTGCAAATGGGGGGGGGGGAAGGGATTGGTATTGGGATTTCCCAGGAATTGATGTTTAGGTATTAGGTTCCCAGAATTTTGGGCAAAGGTATTGAACTAAAAAAGCAAAAAGTATTCCCCTGAAAGGCACCTTGGATAGGCTCTTCATGGCCTGGTGGACTGCTACAAAGGTTAGAGCACACTATATGATATTCAAGTAATGGTAATAAGTACTTAGTAAACTATTATTAATTGAAAGTGCCAAATGAGTGGTTACAAAAAGAAAGCTACAAGAGTCATTATAACAGAAGAATCAATAGGATTTGGTGACTAAATAGCTCTGGAGGATGAATGAAAAGGAAGAATCAAAAATAACTAAATTTTTAGAATCTGGGTAGACTTTTAGAGTCTAAATTTTTTAGACTGAGTAACTGAAAAAATGATGGTACCTGCCTATTATTGATTGAAATAGCATTTTCATCTATCTTCTTCATCAGAATAAGGAGGCATAGCTAGCACCCTATGATCTTATGTCTATTTCCATATTAAATACTTATTCTTTTCATAGAACCTTGATTTAATATAAGTTCTCCTCTCAAATTATTACATCCTGGTCTTAGTAATCTTTGCTATACTTTTTTTTTTTAAATAAAGCTTTTTATCTTTCAAAACATATGCATGGACAATTCTTCAACATTAGTTCTTATAAAACCCTGTGTTCCAATCCCCCCCTTCCCCAAAGCCCTCCCCTAGATAGCAAGTAGTCTAATATATGTTAAACATGGGAGAAATATATGTTAAATTCAATATATGACATGTATACATATTTATACAATTATCGTGCTACACAAGGAAAAAAGAAAGAGAAACAAAATAAAATTCAAGCAAACAAAAAAGAGTGAAAATGCTATGTAGTGAACCATATTTAGTTCCCACAGTCCCGTCTCTGGGTATAGCTGGCTTTCTTCATCACTGAACAAGTGGAACTGGTTTGAATCATCTCAATTTTGAAGAGAGCCATGCCCATCAGAATTGATGTTCATATAGTCTTGTTTGTTGCCATGTATAATGATCTCCTGGTTCTGCTCATTTCACTCAGCATCAGTTCATGTAAGTCTCTCCAGGTCTCTCTGAAATCATTCTATTGGTCATTTTTTAGAGAATAATAATATTTTATAACTTTCAAATACCATAACTTATTCAGCCATTCCCCAACTGATGGCCATCCATTAAGTTTCTAATTTCTTGCCACTACAAAAAAGGCTGCCACAAACATTTTTGCACATGTGAGTCCCTTTCCCTCCTTTAAGATCTCTTTGGGATATAAGCCCAGTAGAAACACGGCTGAATCAAAGAGTATGCACAGTTTGATAATTCTTTGGGCATAGTTCCAAACTACTCTCTAATATGTTGGATCCGTTCACAGTTCCACCAACAATGTAGCAATGTCTCACTTTTCCCGCATCCCCTTCATCATTATCTTTTCCTGTCATCTTAGCCAATCTGAGAGGTATGTAGTGGTATCTCAGAATTGTCTTAATTTACATTTCTGATTTAGTGATTTAGAGCACCTTTTCATATAACTTGAAATTGTTTCAATTTCTCCATCTGAAAATGGTTTATTGACCAATTGGAGAATGGCTTGAATTCTTATAAATTTGAGTTAATTCTCTATATATTTTAGAAATGAGACCTTTATCAGAACCTTTGAATATAAAAATGTTTTCTCAATTTATTGCTTCCCTTCTAATCTTGTCTGCATTAATTTGTATAAAACTTTTTAACTTAGTATAATCAAAATTATCTATTTTATGATCAATAATGATCTGTAGTTCTTCTTTGGTCATAAATTCCTTCCTCTTCCACAGATCTGAGAGGTAACCTATCCTATGTTCTTCTAATTTGTTTATAATATCATTCTTTATGTCTAAATCATGAACCCATTTCAACCTTATCTTGGTTTCCGGTGTTAGGTGTGGGTCAGTGCCTAATTTCTGCCTTACTAGTTTCCATTTTCCCAGCAGTTTTTGTCAAATAGTGAATTCTTATTCCAAAAGCTAAGGTCTTTGGGTTTGTCAAAACACTAAATTATTAAAGTTATTGACTATTTTGTCCTTAGAACCTAACCTATTCCACTGATCAACTAGTCTATTTCTTAGCCAGTACCAAATGGTTTTAATAACTGCTGCTTTATAATATAGCTTTAGATCTGGTACAAGTAGGCCATCTTCATTTGCATTTTTTTTCATTAATTCCCTTGAAATTCTTGGCCTTTTGTTCTTCCAGATGAATTTTGTTATTTTTTTCTAGGTAAAATAGTTTCTTGGGAGACTGATTGATATAGCACTAAATAAATAATTTTTGCTGTACTTAAGAATTTCTCTTCTTGGGAGAGGGGTTTTGCACCTGTATGTGCAAAAATGTTTGCAACAGCCCTTTTCATAGTGGCTAGAAACTGGAAACTGAATGGATGCCTGTCAATTGGAGAATGGCTGAATAAATTGTAGTATATGAATGTTATGGAATATTATTGTTCTATAAGAAATGACCAACAGGATGATTTCAGAGAGACCTGGAGAGACTTACATGAACTGATGCTGAGTGAAATGAAGAGAACCAGGAGATCATTATACATGGCAACAACAAGACTATACAAACATCAATTCTGATGAAAGTAGCTCTCTTCAACAATGAGATGATTCAAACCAGTTCCAATTGTTCAGTAATGAAGAGAGCCATCTACACCCAGAGAGAGAGGATTATGGGAACTGAGTGTGGACCACAACATAGCATTTTCACTCTTTCTATTATTGTTTGCTTGTATTTTTGTTTTCCTTCTCAGGTTCTTTTTTTTTTTTTCTTTCTAGATCCGATTTTTCTTGTGCAGCAAGATAACTATATAAATGTGTGTATATATATATATATATATATACATACATATATATATATATATATATACATATTGGATTTAATATATAACTTAAAAAAACAAAAACAAAAACAAAAACTTCTCTACTTCCTTATGATATTGGTTACTCAGTAGCTCTTTTGATCTCAGCTCTACATAATGAAAAGACTTTTGGTCCAGCTAAGACTCTTACTCAGGTATGAGGCCAAGATCTTTAAATTGCCCTACCTCCCTAACTATGGCAAAAGAAAGTAAACCTGGCATGAGCAGCATGCTTTGTCATGTGGATCAAGAAACTCATGGCTTATCTTGCCCTATTCCTAGGTAATGGACGATCCAGAAACAATTCAATAACATCTTCAGTAGCAGCTGTCAAAATTATAAAACAGTAAATAAAATATTTAAACACTACATTCCCAGCATTGTGCTAAGCATTGGGGTTACAAAATTTGATATATATAGTTGGTAGCTATGTAATATAAATATACCAATCAGCTTATGTGTGTCATGGATACATATCTGATATATAATATGGCTCATCTCATCTGCAAGAATAGGTTGAAATTTCCAACCTCATGGGAAGCAAAAAGAGAACCACCCCTGTGTCCTTGCTCCTTCCTTTGCCTATCTCCAAGAAGAGTAGAGGACTAGAATTATATCTATCTACCATAACGCTAATACTAATAGTCTAGAGTTATGATGGGTTCAGAATAAAAGCTTCTTACTTTCTTTTATGGGAGGGCACTATCTAGCTTGCAATTGAAAGTTTAGACCCCTTCCCATCAAAGAGTTCCATTCAAAAAACCTTCCCAATAACTAGTAAATCTTTCTACTAAAGTAATCCATTAAAAGAAATTAGAGAACTCATGCTCATTCATATATTGCAAACATAAAAAATAACTGAGAAATCTAAATAATTAGGTGTTCACATAAAAAAATATGTTCTTTATTTAAAGCTTGTCCCCCAAAAATAATATCAAGGATAACAACTAACACAGAATGTGTCATTTTTCAGAGAGTTTAACCTTATGATTCCATTAGCCTTAAATTTCTTATTCCTAGGTAAGACTCAGTATGGCTTCCAAATTAAAGAGGGAATATAACCAAAAGACTTTACTAATCACTTGATGTCCATTGATTCACTAAAAATACATTAAATGGATTATTCAATTCACAGGATATTTCCCCAATATTAAAAAAAAATGTTATCTGGACTAGATAAGTATAAAGCTCTTAAAATATAACAAGGAAAGATAAAGTATGAAGGTTTCAAATGTAAATATGGAGGTCACATTGTACAGAAAAACGAAGGTAATATCTACAAATACTTTGGCCTTCTCCAAGCCAGGCACACTATGCTTATGCAAAGAGAAGTCTGTGATTATATAGATCAAGGGGTTACCATCCTGAAACAAAATTGAATTAGGAATTAACAAAGCAATAGTCATTTTTTTAAAAAAATTATATTCAAAAGTATTTTATTTTTTTCAGTTAAATGTAAAGACAGTTTTCAATATTCCCTCCCTTGCCTCCCCTCAACACAGACAGCAATCTGACATGCACAATCATTTAAAACACATTTCCATGTTATGTTATGAAAGAAACATAGGAACAGAAAAGAAAACTCATGAGAAAGAAAAAGCAAACAAAAAAGGTGAAAATAGTATACTTTGATCTGCATTCAGTCTTCACAATTCTCTCTCTGGATGCAGATGGCCTTTTTCAATTCAAGTCTACTAGAATTGTCTTAGATCACTGTATTGCTGAGAAGAGCTAAATCTAGTTGATCTGCAAATACTCTTGCTGTTACTATGTATAATGTTCTCCTAATTCTGCTCACTTAACTCAGCATCAGTTTATGTAAGTCTTTCCAAGATTTTAAGAACATAAAAGGACCATAATGGATCTGTAAAATAGTCTAACAAAAACTCATACAATATTAACAAAATACAGTTTCTTACTGTAAGATATGGAAGGATGAACACTTCATTGTCAAAAAGAGTAAAGAGTATTGATATTCATATAGCAGCATATCAGTCAGTCAACAAGCATTCCATACACCATAGATTCTATTAATTGTGAGGATACAAAGAAAGGCAAAAAATAAAGTTCCTGCTTTCAAAGAGTTCACAGTCTCATGGAAAAAACAATTACAGTCAAAGAACTATGTTAGAGGATAAATTGGAAATAATCTTAGAAGGTACTACTAATAATGATGGATCAAGAAATGTATCTTGTAGAAAATGGAATGTTTAACTGGCTTTGAAGCCAGGGAAGATAAAAATTGGAAATGAGAAGAGAGAGTATTCAAGACATGTGGGACAATCAACGAAAACGCAGAAAGATTAGAACATGGAGTGTCTCATATGAGGAACAGCAAGGTGGCCAGTATACATAATTAATGTTAAAAACCTAAAGAAATACTTTAGGAGAAATAGATATCATTTTATTAAGAATAGTACTTAGTTCTTCTAGATTCTAGGCCCTAATTGATGACTTAGCCCACTCTATCAACTGGGCTATCAAAATCTTGACTATGTCTCAGCTTCATTTAATCCCATCTAGCCATCCCCCAAAGGCCTTTTCTTCTCATATTTGCCTGCTTCACTGACATGCTCCTCCTCATCTGGACTAGAACCTTTCACACACTAGTATCTATCTCTCTCTTCTACCTTCCCACATCAGAATACCCTTCCTTTTTGTATTATCTTCCCCATTAAAATATAAATTTCTTGAAGTCAGGAACTGTCTCTTTTAAAAATATTTCTGTCTCCAATACATAGAACAATGTCACCTCATTCCAAGCCTATCTACTGTGCAAACTGAACTAATATATGAACTCTTAATTGTAGAGGGCTGAAACTCTGAAAAAGGTATGCTTGAATCAAGCAACCAGCCACTTAAGGCTAATTACCTATTCAATGTGAGATAATGACTCTATGTTTGTATAAATGGCTCTTCTCATTTTTTGGTGTTACTAAATATTTGGTGTTAAAATAATATTGGACTAGGATTTGAGGGCAGGGTGAGAGAGGGGCCAGAGAGTCACTTTGTGGCAGGATGAGGAGGAGGGAGGCTGGTGGCTCTGAACTCAAGAATCCAGGATTTTGCTTGGCTGCCTCTTCAACTTCTCCCCCTAAAGATCAAGGACTTTGATTTATCCTGACTCTGGCTGACCCTTCTAAAGCCCTCCAGAGAGCTAGCCCGTACTTCACACTAATTCCTATTTGGATTAGAGCTTCTTAAAGAGCAGGGATTATCTTGCTTTTCTGATCACTTCAATTCTTAGCCTATGATCTTGTGGGGTTCTCTGGAAAAAGAAGTACTATACCATTTTAAATGTTTACCTAGGATGGCTTATAAGGGAAGAGGAAAAGCAGGGTTTCCAGAAAACTAGATAATTTGTTTCTCTTTTCCTTTTTTTCCTTTTCCTCTTCCCCTTTTCCTTTCTTCCCTTACTTTCCTTCCTCCCTCCCTCCCTCCCTCTCTTCCTTACTTTCTTCATTCTTTCTCTTTCCCTCCCTTCTTTCTTTCCTCCCCTCCCTTCCCTCCCCCCTCTCTCCCTCTCTTCCTTTTTTAAAAAGGACTATTTCATCCTTGAGTTTCTTTACCTTATTTTCTAATAATGGCATAAACCTAAACTTTTAAATAGATACAAAGAAAAGCAAACATTTCAGAATCAGTGTGGGTAATTTAAAATTTTTCTTTTTTTATTCAAAATGAAATGCTCTGTTCTTGTCTTTCTTCTAGGAGGTCCTTTGGAGAACTAACATTATCAAATTGCTCATGAGCTTTTTAACACCAGAATGATGACTCTTGTTTCTCACTTATTAGTACTCTTTTAGCAATTCTTTTTCCAAATCTCATTCTCTTTTCTTCTCATTTTGCCAACTTGTATAACTTACCTCATCTTGAAGAAGGAATCCCAAAACTGAAAATTCTTAAAGGAGAAATCCTCCTTCAACTCTTCTTCAGTGAGGGAACTCCACCCCAAGCACAAACAGGTTCATCTTTGTTATCTGGGTGGAGTCTGCTCAGTCCCAAAACCCAATGAATTCAATTCAAATTTTAGCCCTGACTGAAACCCACCCATGAGCCCCCTTCAGCTTGTAGCCAAAGGTCCCTATTATAAAAGAGCCAAACTAAAACCCTCTCTTTGCAACCCTACACTTGACATGCCAAAGGTCTCTTGTCCATGGAATACTGTTTCCAGTGCCTCCTCTCTTTACCCTCGCTCATTTCCTTAATTAGACTTTAACCTAACTTCCAATCCCCATAATAAACCTCTTTTATCAATCTAGGTTTTCGGGTCTGTACATTCCTTTACAGAGAACTGCTTGTGCCACCACTAGACCTCATTTAACTTCCTATCCTTGCACCGAATTCTGAGGGGTTACAGGGGAGCTCCATTTGACTCCCTGAACCTCGAACCTGCCACTAGACCTTATTTAACCCCCTGACCACCAGAAACCCTAATTTCATTTGGGTACCCCAAATCCAAACTTCATCAATCTTAACAACAATCTTCTACTTCTTTAAGCACATCATTTCCTCCTTTAGCTTAATGTCTGTTCCTTTTTCTCCCTAGGTCCTTTGCTTTATATTTCTACAGACTTTCCCCAAGGAAACCAGAAGTAGAATATGAAATATCTTTAAATGAGATATCTACTTTGCATCAGTTCTTTGTGTCCTATCAACTGATCAAGTTTTTATGTGCAAATTCTCTGGGATGCTGCAAAGTATGTATATTCACTATTATTTTAATCTGTAAATTTGTGTCTTTCAAATCCAATTTTCCCAATATTTTACTCATCTATAATTTTCTTTTTATTTATCTGTTGGATTTACTTATCTATTTCCTATAGAAGAATGTCAAAGTCCTATAGAATTAGTGTTTTACTAACTAGATTGGTTTTTTTTTTTTGGTTTTTTTTTTTTTAACATTTCAGCTAAAAGATTTCAGGAAAGATGTTTCCTTGAAGAACTTAGTTGTGCTATTTACATTTGTTATTGATATTATCTCATGAAAAATGATTATAATATAATCTTCATGGTATTTATAATTGCTCTAGTCTTATCCAAAATCATGATTCTCAGTTCTGCTTTTTTGGATTTAGCTAAAACATATTTTATTTCATCCCTGTACTTAGAACCCATATGAATCCTTATGCTTTAGCTATATTTTTGTAAGCAGAAAATTAAGTTTTGGGTTTTTTACTTACAATTTTTTTCTCTCTTATTGATGAGCTAAGCCCATTAATATCAAGGTTATAAATTATGTTTGATTTCAAAGGTATAAATTATGTGTGTTTTTTTCTTACATTAGATCTTTTTACATTAGTTTTTTGGGGGGCAGGGCACAAAATGTCATCTTCTTTGTCTTGTTTTTTAATAGTCCAATCTTCCTTCCCAAACACAGTTAATCCTGCTTATCACAGCTAAAGCCTTTCTTATTTTATAACAATTCAATCTTTTTATAACAGCTTTTCACTTTTTCAAATACATGCAAAAAGAGTTTTCAATATTTACCTTTGCAAAAGCTTTTGTTCCAAAATTTTCTCCTTCCCTCCCCATCTCCCTTAGACAGCAAGCAATCCAATATAGGCTAAACATGTGCAATTCTTCTAAACATAGTTCTATATTCATCATGCTGCACAAGAAAAATAAAATGAAAAGGAGAAAATAAAATACAAGAAAGAAAAAGAAATAAAAGCAAGCAAACAACAACTAAAAGGTGAAAATACTATGTTTTGATCCAAATTCAGTCTCCATAGCTCTCTCTCTGGATGTAGATGGTAACAATTCAGTCTTCACCACCACTCCCTTTACTCTTCCACTTCTTATTCATATTAGAGCTGTATCCCAATGTTACAATGCATATAGGGTTGAGTACCCTATATGTGTAATCCCAGGCAAGTGACTTGACCTTTGTTTTAGTTTATTCAACTGTAAATTGGAAATAATAATAGAAGCTACCTCAGGGGACTGTTGTATCAAATAATATTTGTAAAAGGATTAGCACAATGCCCAGAAGATACATATTAGGTATATAATAATTTTTTTCCTTTATCTTTATCCCTCACCCTCTTATTTATTCTCTCATTCTGAGTTCCAAGGCTTTTAAGGTCATATGTTCTAATATCTCACTAACTACTAAAAATTTTAACATTCTCATTAATTAGCTCTAAGCTTCCACTTTAGTTTATAACAAGTTACTTATTAAGTAAACAAGATAATTTTTTTTTTTTTTTTTTTTTTTTTTTTGCTGAGGCATTTGGGGTTAAGTGACTTACCCAGGGTCACATAGCCAGGAAGTGTTAAGTATCTAAGACCAGATTTGAACTCAAGTCCTCCTGACTTCAGGGCTGGTGCTCTATCCACTGCCCACCTAGCTGACCCAACTTTCTCTTCTTTACATCATTGCTCATCTCTATAGCAAACAAACTCCCCAATCTCTTAAATTTAAATAAATATTACTAGCTATACAATTTATTAGCAATTTAGTAATAATAAAAAATGTATCAGCTGCAAAAAAAAAAAAAAGTCACACTAAGGCAAGGCACCTAAAAAATCCATAAATATTTATTAAGCACTTACTATGTGCCATGCACTGTGCTAAGTGCCAGGGATATAAAAAGTCCCTGCCTTTAAGGAGCTTACAATTAAATGGGGGAGACAATATGTAAACAAATATAGATACAAGACAAATTTTATGTAGTCTTAGAAATAATTAGAATTAAGAATTGAGGAAGCCTTCCAGTAAAAGATGGGACTTTAGTTGGGATTTAATGGAAGCCACGGAGGTCAGTGGATAGAGTAGAAGGAGGAAAGCGTTCCCAGATCTAGTGTCACTGTATTGAAGAATACATATTGGAGAGTAAAACTTGAAAAGAGGGGATTAGGTTAAAAAGGGCTTTCTTTGAATGCCTAAGAACATTTTGTATTTTTTCCTGAAGGCAACAAGGAACCACTTTACTGAGTAGGAGAGTGACATGATCTGATCTTGGTTTTAAGAACATCACTCTGGTAGCTGAATGGAAGATGGTGTGGAGTGGGAAGAAACTTGAGGCAAACAGATACATCAGCAGGCTAGTTAGTGGGCATGTGGCAGTATCAGAGGAGAGTAGTATTCTAAGAGATGGTGCAAAGGTGGTTGAGATGTGGGAGATATTTACAAATATTATTTGATATAACAGTCCCAGGATGACTTGTAGTTTGTTAATATGAGGGACTAGGAAGATAATGTCCTCTCCAATCCAGCTTCTTAAACTGTGGCTTGTATATGGAATCTTACTGAATTTGGATATCACAAAATTATGATTTAATAATATTTTATTTGTATTCCTATTTTATTTATCTACACTGGGGTCTCATAAAAATTTCTTGGGTAAAAAAGGAATCATAAGTAGAATAAAATTTAAGAAATCTTGCTTTACAGTAATAGGGGAGGTAGGAGTGGGGAGGAGTTAGGGGGAAAAGTTGAGTTCTATTTTGGACATTTTGCCTTTAATATGTCTCCTGACATCCCAGTTTGAATTGTCTGAAAGGCAGTTGGATATGCGACATTGAAGATCAGGAGAGTTTGGGGCAAGATATGTAGATTTGAGACCATCTCTGTACCTGTAACAGTCTTCTCAGCATGCCAATTAAAATCTGTTCTTAGGAATTTTCTACAGCAGAGTTTCTTAGATATTTTTCAATTATGACTCCTTTTTACCCAGGAAATTATTATGGGACCCTTGGTATATAGGTATACAAATCAAACATTTACTGATAATAAATCATAATTTTATGACTTTCACATTCAGTTATGAGACTCCATATGGGGTCACAAACTACAGTTTAACAAGCTGGGTATCTACATAATGTTTCTTCACAAACTAAGAATTACAACAATTCTCAGAAAAGTTCTTAGACCTTGTTGTCCTTCTACTCTTTCCAGCTTTCACAGTTAGTACCGTAGAAAGATGGATTAACTGCCAAACTCTTAAAATTCTATTCCCTCTTAAAGATATAGTCATAGCATCCACAGTCGCTGTTGTGAGGAACTACTAGAGCTAGTATTTTACTAGGATTATACATTTGCTGATAAAATACATTTTTAAACTTTCTCCTAATTACCCTAAGAGCATACAGAATAGAAACTGTCCTTTATCTTCTCCCACAACTGCCCCCAACCTCTTTCTTAGTTACTTATCACTTGCAGTGTCTAATTATAGACAACATTATTTTTTTTACTTCTTCCTCACCCCTTCCCTGGAAAAGGCAGGGTGATACCATGGAAAGAGTCCTGGCTTTGAAGGCAGAGGTGACAGATTTTACATGTTATCTGTAGGATTTGGGGCAAGTCCTAAACTTCTCTGAGCTCAAGATTTTTCATCTGTAAAATAATTGTTCTTTGCTATTCCTTATGATCCTATGATTCAGCCAGATATTTCTTCCCATTCCATTTTCAAGGAATTTCCTCAAATTCCTAATTTCAGTGTTCTCAACAACTTTTATACTAGGCATGACTTAGAAGCCACATCTCTTTTTTAAAAATAGCTTTTTATTTACAAGATATATGCATGGGTAATTTTTCATCATGGACAGTTGCAAAACCTTTTGCTCCAATTTTTCCCCTCCTTCTCCCCACTCCCTTCCCCCAGATGGCAGGTAGATCAATACATGTTAAATATGCTAAAGTATACATTAAATACTATATATATATATATATATATATATATATATATATATATCCATACAGTTATTTTGCTGCACAAAAAGAATCTGACTTTGAAAAAGTATACAATTAACCTGTGAAGGAAATCAAAAATGCAAGCAGACAAAAATAGAGGGATTGGAAATTCTATGTAGTGGTTTACTCATTTCCCTGAGTTCTTTGGCTGGGTGTAGTGAAGCCACACCTCTTTATAGCATGCAAATACTGAGTCATATTTGGTACATATTTCCTTTTACTTCTAGATTATCTTAAATTGTATCTAGTATGGGTCTCTTCAACAATGAGACAATTTAAGCCAGTTCCAATTGTTCAGTAAAGAAGAGAATCAGCTACACCAAGAGAGAGAATTATGGAAAATGAGTGTGGACCACAACTCTATTATTTGCTTGCAGTTTTGTTTTCCTTCTCAGGTTTTTTTCTTTCTTTCTAGATCTGACTTTTTCTTGTGCAGCAAGATAACTTTATAAATATGTATACATATATTGGATTTAATATACTTTAACATGTTTAACATGTATTGGATTACTTGCTATCTAGGGGAGGTGGTAGAGGGAAGAAGGGGAAAAGTTGGAACAGAAGGTTTTGCAAGAGTCAATGTTGAAAAATTACTCATGCATTTGTTTTGTAAATAAAAAGCTATAATAAAAACTAAAAATACATTTTATCTGGGTGGTCAATTTTCAATATCAAAAGACTTAAAAATTTTGAATTTCTCAAATCTGATCTTACTGAAAAAAAATGTTCTTTCCCTCCCCTTACTCCCTTAAGAATGGAGAATATTAAATTATACCTTAACAGAGAACATTTTGTATTTTGGATCAATTTTTGGTTTTGGTTTTTTGCAGACTACTTTTTCATCTCTGTTAATTATGGTCTAACAAATTGAATAGATACTGTTTGATATAAATTGTTTACTTGCTGAATGCATAGTTAAAGCTTTTGAACTTACTGTAATTATCATTGAGGCAAACATTTCTGTTAGTATCTTCTGGATACCATTAATTTGTATCCTTATTTGAGTCTATTTTCTCAAGTTTGTTGTTGTTTTTTTTTTTTGTTTTTTTTTTTTGTATGATTTCCTAGAACATGGAATTTTAGGCAGTGTTTCTTTTAAGTATTTTTGGGAGACTTAACTCTCCAATTGTTTCCCTGAACTTTATCCTCTAATTGTATTTTGTAGGTCTAAACCTGCCAGTTTACTATGTTTATCTTTTCATTGCTGTTCTTTTTATGTTTTAACCATTTTGCACCTCAGAGTACATTTCATTAAAATTTTCCATTATCACATGTCAATTTGTTTGCTTAGTGAATTCTTCCTTGAGCAATTTTATTTCCAATTCTATAAATTTTCCTAATATTTTCTTTCACATCTTTATTTGTACATTTAATATATATCTAAACTATTTTGAAGGATCTAATGGTATATCCATTATCTCCATTTGCCTCTAGAGGTGGCTTTTATTTTGAATTACCATTGTATCGAATACTACAAATATTTTAGGTAGGTAAATATGTATGATTTTTAGCCCCATACCCCATTTGGAGGTAGGAGAGTGAAGGGAGATCATGATGAGAGTCCTAGATGCTGCCTGCCCTTCCTTCCCTAGATTCTTGATGGTAAGGCTATTTTGTGCCTCAAAAGGGTAGAAATTGCATTCTCCTTTGAAGAGGATGTGAACAAGATTCCAGATAGGATATCAATCTATGCCACATGCCAACTAGCCATATAGATTAAATATTAGAGTGCTACCACCCACATACATTTTATACTGCTTAAGCAACCTGGGCTTAGTCACAACCATTCATTCTAATGTATTGTTTGAAGTTCTTTGATGAATAGAGAATTTGAACAGCTTTTTAGTTATTAACAATTTATTTTTTTCTTCTGGCTTGTTCACATTTTTAAAACAAATATTTTTCTGGTGGAAAATTTTATCAGTTGCTCATGGATACTTGTAATAAGCTATCACTTCTCTTAACAAATTCCACGTTTTCTTCTTAGTACCTCTGCCTTGGTCATTTTTAAAAATTACATTTTGTTCTGAATGGTCTACTTCTGTCCCTCTCCAACTCAGAGAAATCACCGTTTTACACGTATATGTAAAACCATACTATGCATACTTCTATTTATTAGTTTTTTCTCTGGAGATAGAGCGATTTCCTTCATAGGTCCATTGTAGTTGATTTGAGTATTTATAAAACTCAGAATAACTCAACTACCTGATCATTTCTTATAACACAGGAGAATTTGATCACAATCATATACAAACATGTTTAGCCATTTTCCAATTGATGAGCAATTTCTAGTTCTTTGCTACTGCAAAGAAACTGCTATAAATATTCTAGAACATTTTCAGGTCCTTAGTTAGAAGTTAGAAATCCTTAATTCTTGTTCAGGGTAATATAAATATTGTATGATGAACAACTGTGAATGACTTAGCTATTCTCAGTAATACAATGACTCAAGCCAATTCCAAAGATTCTAACTACCTCCAAAGAAAGAACTGATGGAGTCCGAATGCAGATTGAAGAATACTTTTAAAATTTTTCTTTATTGTTTTGGGTTTGGAGGAAGTTTTTGATCTGTATTTTCTTTTGCAACTTGCCTAATATAGAAACGTTTGCATGACTGCACATGAATAATCTATGTCAAATTACTTACCTTCTCAAGGAGGGAGGAGGGAGACAATATGGAGCTCAAAATAAACAAAATGTTAAAAATATTTATTCACATGTAATTGAGAAAATATTAAATAAAATATAAAAAAGAAAAAAAAATATTCTAGAACATTTAAGTTCTTTTCCCTTTTTTCTGATAAATCTGGGAAATAGATTTAATATTGATTCTGTTTTATAACTTTTTAAGCATAATTCCAGATTGCTCTTCAAAAATGGTTGGATCAATTCAGTTCTACCAACAGTGTATTAATTTCCAATTTTTCCATATCTCCACTAATATTTGTAATTTTCTCCTGACATCATTTTAGCCAATCTGATAGAAGATAACTCAGTTGTTTTAATGTGCATTTCTTTAAACAAGGCTGTAGAACATTTTTTATGATGATAGTTTTGATTTCTTCACTGAAAAACTGCCTTTTGATATTCTTTGACCATTTATCAATTGGGAAATGACTCATAGCCTTATAAATCTATCAAAGTTCTCTATATATTTAAGATATGAGACTTTTATCCAAGAAACTACCATTCATTTCTTGATACTATTACTTCCTTCTCTACCTTTTGAACCTTCCCTCTTAGAAACTACCACCACCCATGCAGCCTCATTAGCTAATTGGTAGCTCCCTGTCCACAGGAAATAAAATGTAATTCCCAATACAAGGCTACATTTCCTACTCCTGGCTCTAAGGGGACCCATGAGGAGTCAGAGTGAATCATTTTAGTCAGCCTGTCTTTAGTTTTTAGAAAAGATCATTAACTAAGATTGCATAATAAGTTGATACAAACAATTCTCCCAAAAGCCTATGACAAAGTCTTCCACAAATATAGACTCCAGAGGAAAGCAAGTTCAAGTTTGGAGAACACATGTAGTAAAATAGTGATCCATAGATCCTGAGTCCTAGAAGTCCTTTTCTCAGATTTGTAGGATGCTTAAGAGCTTAAGAAGTTTCTCCAGAGCAGCAGTTCTCAAAGTTTTTGATTAAAATTAATGAGAACCCTTCCCCAAAGAGCTTTGTCTATGTGATTATATGCAAAGGTGTGCTGGGGTCAATTGATACTAGATCACAAAAAGTGATTATTTTTAGCATGAACATTTTAATCTCAGAAATTGGCAAATGCTATAAATCAGGGATTGGTTTGTTTTCATGATTTAAACTTGAAAATGGGAAAAAATGTAATTAAATTTAAAGTTGGTTTTTAAAATAGTTACCAGCATACCCTTAGTTATATCTATTGGTATTTTCTGTATTAGAAATTAATATGTCTTAGTATTATTATGAAAATAATTTTTACCTCACAGACCCTCTGAAAGGGTCCTGAGGATCTCCAGGGGTCTCTGGATGATACTTTAAGAACCATTACTCTAAAGCACAGTCAATTGTGTGTGCAATCTGTCCTTGCTTCCCAATGCAAACACTGCCATCAGCTTATGTGGAGAAAGTACTAGGACACTGATGGAAGGATGGGAGTCTAGCATCTCCTAAATCTTTGAAGCTCAAAAGGTCCTCCTTTGGTAAAAGTAACATAGGAGGGGAAAGAGACCTGACAAAGTTTAAAGCCAAAGCTATAACTTTTCCCCACACCACATCCCTGTTGTTTCTTCCTTAGGAGTCTGCTAGAAAGTTACACAGTATTTACTTCAGTTTCTCAAATGATTTCTTTAGTTTGATAATTTATAGATGACCCCTGCTGCATGGCCAAGCTTTCTCAGTTTAGCTGAACACAATTCTAAAATTCAAAGAATTTTTGCACTTATTCTAAAGCCTTTGATTATTGGGCATCTTATCACTTACTTTAAATCAGATGGGACTGAGTAATCACCCTTATAAGTTACAGTGAATTAAAATTCTACAAAAGAAGCTGTTCCAGAAGAGAATTCTCAAGAATTAAATTCTTGAATATCAAGAAGAAATAATTCCAATGAGGAGAAAAACCAGGCATTTATTTCAAGGTATGCGAAAGTAATTCCTCAACCAATTTTGATTTTAAAAGACATTGCCAAGAAAATGGAACTACGAGCAAATTATTAGAATGAATTTAAAAGTGTGGCATTATCCTATTATATTACTATTGTCCAGAGTGGTAAAGCTAGAATGAACCATGTCTGCTACTTAACTCGTACTTGTTGCTTGTGAGTGAAAACCTGCCCCAAGAGCAATATCTAGTTGACATCAGACCATGTTTAACATCTATCTACCCCAATTATCTTGTGATATAAAGCTACCACTCTTCCACTCCCTCCCTCCCAGTTGTTCCCTCTTCCTCCACAGTCACAGTTGTAAAGGGCTGAAACTCTTGAGTTGATGTACTGAGGTAGGACAACCGAGCACTTAAGGTTAATTACTGATTGGACAATACTTCCTGAAGTAGAGGTGGAGATCCTGCATCCATCCGATTCACTTTTATCCCTCAAGTCCAAAAATAAAGACCAAGCACTTTTGCTTATCCTGACTCCTGCTCATTCTAAGGTATCCAGGGTGCTAATTCAGTCTTCACAACACTAATCAAATCAATATTATCACTGCTTCTGAAAAGGACATGATAATTAATTGTTCTGTGAACACACTTATTATTATTGTTTCTTTCCGGACTAAAACTTCTCTTGCCACCAAGCCCTTACATACTGGAAGCTCCTTAAGAAGGAAGCTTATGCATAGTCCCTCCCACAGCATAGGCATTTAATAAATGAATGGTCCTTAATTCATTTAGTAAGTCAGTAGATAGGTTAATGAGCTAGCCAAGTCAAGAAGAGATTAGGAATTTTTAAAAGCCATATTAAAGAGGAAGAACAAAGTAAGATAGGACCCTTCTCTGGAGATATGAGACAGTGATTTAAAATGACAAAAGAGAAAGTAGAGCACATAAATTCTTGTTTTACTTCTATTCTAAAGGAACATTCAAGGAATGATCCTTGAACTAGAAAAACAATGAAAAAAAGGTAATAAGGAACAGATACCTATGATAACCTAATTTCCTTCAATAAGTTCAGGGCAGGATAAACTACATTCTGTAGTACAGAAGAATTAAAGGATATAAATGCTAAGCCACTGAAAAATCACATAGAAACTTCCAGGCTAAGCAGTCAACCAAAACTAAACATTTTCTTCGGTCCCCACTCACTTTAAAAACTCATCTCCAAAATAAAAGAGGAATTATATTCCATTGGTTGAACAATTACATTGTCTTCACAAGTCAAAAAACCAAGAAGCCTAACAAGATAATAACTTTATGAATTAACAATGGAGAATACCAATATTAAACAAGCTCACTCTGCATGCCCTTTTCCTGTCAACTTATGCCTCAGTAGCCTATTGTCAGTTTGGGCTCTAGATCCCACTCAACAATTTCCTTGATGCTGCTAAAGTCTGTGAGCACACTAACTTATGCCTTCATCCTATCATCTGGTGGCCAAAAGTAGTAGACTTCAACTCTGTTTAGCTATTTGCAGAGGATGGAGTATTATCTCTGTCTCTCATCTCTTGCTGATTAGCTATGACCTTATGTAAGTTATTTATCTTCACTTTAATGATGTATAAAACAGGAATAATAATGGAATCTATCTCCTAGAATTATTGTGGGAATAAAATGAGATAATATTTATAAAGTTCTTTGTATTTTTTTTTGCTTTGCAAATCTTAAAGTGGTAAATAAAATTATTATTGAACAGATAGCAAAAAAAGGAAGCTAATGACAAAAAGATGTACAATATGTTGCAAACTTTGAAGTATTGGATAATTATTATCACTATCCTTTATAAATTGGAGGATTTGGGAAGGGGCAATTTTATTTTGTATATAATCCTCATCAACAAGGAAGATGTCATTGCTGGAGGAAAAAATGAAGAAGCTATGGAAAACAATTCTGTACTTTACAAGCATAATCCTACCAGAAACAATTTTTATCCCAATCTAAGTATTTCTGCTTAGAAAATCAAACATTGATCAAAGATGGACTCAAGAGATTTCCATTAGCTGAAGCAATCCTAATATATTTTAGTCCTTTCCTGAACTGGTCTCTCCTCTGACTACCAAGTTATCTTCTCAAGGGTTTTATGATACTCTCTATCTAGACTTTCCTCCTTCCAACTCTTCGTGTTGTTTTGATGAGAAATCTTTCATGAATATCTCTGAAGGCTTTGCCCTGGACTCTCTATCCTCTCTACATTCTCTCACCAACTTTTAAAAGCTCAATTATGAAAGTGACTACCAGGATCTATATATCCAATTTTAGTCTCTCTACTTCCTTCTATCACCGATGGGTCAAGATAGACATGGATGATAGTAGGTAATAAAATTTTAATTTGTTGAATTGCTGGATCATAAGAGTAGTCAATGGACAGCTGGGTGTATAGTGAATAGAATTCCAGGACTCAATATCAAGAAGACTTTTCTCCTCCAGTTCAAATCTAGCCTCAGATACTAACTCTATGACCCTGGACAAGTTACTAACTCTGTCTCAATTTCTTCATCTGTAAAATGAGGTAGAGAAGGAAATGGGAAAACACTCCTGTTCTATGCCAAGGGATCATAGACTCTGAAACAATTCAACAAAAGTCATCCTTACCAAGCTGTGTCTACTTGGGAGGAAAGTTTTCAGTGAAGTATTACAGTTTAACATGTTTATAAATGATTTAGGTAAAAGCATACTTATCAAATGAGAAGAATACAAAGTTGGGAAGGATACAATGTCTCAGATGATAGGCATCCAAAAAGACTTGGACAAGTTATGATCTACTAAGATGAAATATAATTGGGATAAATAAAGTCTTACATTTAGTTTCCTAAAAATCAATTTCACAATCAAAGCATGAGGCTAGCCAGCAATATTGTATTAAATGAATCAAGAATGTGATATATGGCCTAAAAGATCTTGCAACCTTAGGCTACGCTAAGGGAAGGATAGTATCCAGAAGTAGAAACTTTTGGTCAAGTACTCTTCGATCAATCACACATGGAATAATGAATTTGGTTTGAGATGACACATATTAAAGAGTGTACAAAGGAGGGCAGTAAGCATGAAGGGGATAAATTATCAACACAGTATTTTTCACAGAATGGGCTCTTACTGCTTCTTAGATGGTTGTTCTTATTAGTATATTTATCTTCTCTCCTCAATTAGATAATAATTGTGGCAAAGTCCAAATCTTATACTTCTTTGTATTGCCAGGCTGGGAACACACAGTTGGAAACATTTGTTGACTTAGGTAGAAGACAGTGATTAACAGGGGCAAAAGAAAAATATCTGCTTTACAATCTTCATCATGGAGTTCTCTGTCAGTCTACTTGCTCTTTTCCTATTTGATTAATTAGGTCTTTTTTAGTTGTTTAGATTACTAGAAAATTAAAGGTGTTAGGTTCTTACTAAGTGCTAAATTGATACTTAACAATTCTCTAGTTCCCACCTTTACTGGGTGTTTAACACCTTCGAAATCCTGGGCAGGAGCTTGCATGCTTAGGAGGAGCAAGTTCATTGGTTGAAGTAATTTTCCCCAGAAGCCCTTGTGTTATCCCACGTCCATTCTCTGGGAGGATAAAAGAGGGTAGCACTCGAAAAATTGAGAGTCTTGTCTGGGCCAGAGTTGAGGCGGCTCTCTGGAGGAAGAAGTCTCTCCTCTAGACCAGAGAGCTATCTGCAGTTTCTGGAGACAACAGCACATTACATATAATCATATAATCAGTCTTCTTATAATATCTTTGCTAATATTTCATTTCAGTGGATATTTCAGTGTTGACTTCTTTTTCTGGAAAATTAAATTATAATTATTAGAGAGTTTCTACAACTTTTTCTTAGAAGGAACCTAAAATTGTAAGTCATTCTATTGAGACACTGATAGGAGAACAACTAGGAGAAATATAGCAGTAATCCTGAGGCCCCTAGACCTTAGGAGTGCTATGCTATTGTTCTAACAATCTGTTTGTCAGTAATCTTAAAGTCTCCTGGTTTTAGGAATACTTAGTATAGTTCTAGAAACTTTGCTATCACCAGATGACAATTTGTTAGGTCAGTGATAACAAGGTTTCAGAGACAAATGCCTATGTCCATATCCAACTACTCTTCAGTTCTGCCTCTGGGACACAAAATTAGCATATCAGTGACATGAAGAAACAGATCTTTGTCTTTTCCTATAAATTTGTCTTTTTGCTCCTGGTTCTTTGTGAAATCCTTTTGAAACTTAAGCTGCTTCAATTGTCCTTGCAGTTAGGATAAATTTTGCCCCTTGACTTGGGAGATGGGCTCAAGCCTACACATTCTTTTGAGATACTTGGGGACACTGGAGTCTCCCTTTGAACCTCAACACCACCAGGATGCTACCAGCCTACCTGGTTTCAGATAGTTTTTAATTTCTTTTTTCTTATAGATTTTTATTTACAAGATATATGCATGGGTAATTTATCAGCATTTACAATTGCAAAACCTTTTGTTCCAACCTTTCCCCTCCTTCCCCCCACCCCCTCCCCCAGATGGCAGATTGATCAATACATGTTAAATATGTTATAGATAGTTTTTTAGTCTGACCTCCAAGATGACTAAAAGTTGAATTATATTAATGGTTAGTTATAATACAGCATGACTAGTGGTTTTTAAATAAATAGATGATCGTTATTTAGCCTCGGGGGTTGTTTGATATTACTTGGAATTTCCAGGTGCCCATTTATTAAATCATCCAAATAATTATATTACCTCTTGATTCTTTCAACTATTGTGGAAAAGAAACTACTAAGTGATCTAGGCATAATAATAGCAGCTGACATTTCCCACTAAAATCACTTTCTACTTACTCTGTATATACATTGTATATATTTATTTTCATGATATCCTCCTCATTAGAACTATTGAAGGCCATGGCTGCTTTTGCCTTTCTTTGCACCCAGAACTTAGCAGCACAAGGCCTGGCACCTAGTAAGAGCTTTATACATTCTTGTTGACTGACCAGGTTGTATAGCTTTCATATTCACTATTTCTTCATAACAACTGTGTCAGGACTCTCATTTTACAATTAAAGAAATTAAGACTCCAGTTAAAAGGTCAGCAGCCAGTAATTATCAGAGGTAGAATTCGAATTGAAGTCTTTCTGACCCTGATTTATAGATGTCACCAATGACATACTTCCTACCTTAAAAAATAGGTAGTGGAGGGAAAGTACCCATTTATTTCTCTACTAAAAGAGAAATATCTTTTTTAATATCTTTGCAAAATCAGTAGTAGTAAATTGTTTTCCTCACAAACTCTAGCAAATCAAAACAATACATGAATCTCCCAAGTACAAAACAAATTATTACAATTAGCTTCCAGCTGCCGAGCTCTGGCTAGGGACCCAAAACAAAAAAGGGAAAAATAATCAAACGTGGTAGGAAGGAGTCCCAAGGATTCAAGTTTATCTGCACTGTTTGCTTACCAGCACTGCCATTAAATGCCAACACACTTTCCCTCAGCACCTAGTAGGACAATGATCCAGGATGCTACATCCGGGTCCAAAAGGCACTAACCATCCCCAGTTAACTAAAGCGGGACGGTTTCTACGTCCAACATGAACCCTAAACTAGTTCTGTGGTCTTAGAGCAATCCCTTCCCTTCCCCCTTTTTTCTGCCTCCTCTTAAGTCAAGTCAAAGCGTGGGACCAGAATGTTTCTAAAGAACTTTTGCATGGCTCTGGGGTAGCTGATGCCGGGCGGGGAACAAAATGGCGGACAGAACCACTCTTCTTTGCTTCCCCCACGCTTCACTTGCCTTCAAACCTCCAGAACACTTTGGCAGCCTTGGAGACCAGGTTCCTCCCCCATCCCAGTGGCCCCTGATCACCATAGAAACGGGCTAGAGCCCCCAAGACTAAAGCTGGCCAAGTATTCAGCGATAGCCAACGATTGGACGAAGGAACGCCCAAACCGGAAATATCTGGAGTCTGGAACTGGCGCTAGTCCTCCCCCTCCCCGACGCGTCTCGCCCCTCCTCCTCACGGAAGCACGTGGGTTAGGGGAACCGCGGACTTTAAGGCGAACGGCGGACTCTGGGCCTTGCAGTCCCTTCCCACGTGATCTCTCTCGCTCCGGTACGGTGTCTCCGCCCCTGTGCTAGTGTCCCTCCCCGCCGACTTCCTCTGAGACAGCAAACTGGAAAGAGGGGCTGCAGGTGCAGAGACAGTGGTCACGCGTCCTGCCAGTTAAGAGTGGCGTTCTCTCTCGCGAGGAGGCAGAGGGTGGGTCCTGGGAACTCGAGACGCGGGAAAGAGTAGGATCCTGTCCTGACTGGAAAGTGAGCCCGTGGGAAACTTGGTGCGGGGCACGCTAGCGGAGCTCGGGGTTTGCCTTGGTTGTTTTTCCTTTTCATTTCACAGTTTCGGAGGGACGACGCCATGGAATCCCCTTTATCCCCACGAGAGTCTGCGAAATTCGTGGCCGACCGTAGCCAAGATGTGATTGTTGAAAAAGCTGGAGTCGATCGCGTGGCCGAGATGCTGCTGGAGAAGGTTCCGGGCCGAGAGTTCGGCTTGGGGGGCTGGAAGTCCTTACACGAGCTAAACCCTCAGGCGGCCGACGAAGACGCGGTCAACTGGGTGTTCGTGGTCGACACTCTCAATTTCTCCTTTTGGTCGGAGAAGGAGGATCGCAAGTGTATGGTGCAGTATAAGGGTAAAATGTACAGCGGCTACTGGGCTCTTTGCGCGGCAATCAACCGAGCGCTGGATGAAGGTTAGCTCCTGGGCCCGGGTTCGCGGCAAGTCCCAGGAAGTCAGCTATTGGGAGCTTTTTTGTATGACTTAAGGGTGTGAGCAGAAAGATTTTCGTTTGGACCGGGCGGGTCCCACGGCTCTGCAAGTGGGAAGAGCCCAATAGCAATTGCCCCCTGCTCTAATTTTGACTGGTCAGCAGTACCTCCAACCGTATTCCATTAAAAATACCTCTATATATGCTAGGCACTGTGCTAAGATTCGGTGCCATAAAAGGAGCAAGAAGGAAAACAGTACAAGTTTTCTGCTACCTGAAGTTACAGTATGATTAAAAAAAAAGAAAAGAAAAGAAATTCTTAAAACAACAGAAATGCTAAGATAGGGGATGTCCCATGGTAAAGCTACTAAGGATGGCAAAAGTGGAGAAGACACCTACAATTAGGGTTTTGTCAGTGATTTTTTTTTTTTTTTTTTTTTTTGTGCTATTGGTCTGCCTTTTGGTATGGTTTCTGTAAGATTTATTTGGTTTCACATATTTCTAATTCAGCACGATTAGTATACATTCCTTTGCCATTGAAGGTGGTACTTTGACATTTTTATTGTGAGTAGCACATTCCAAGAAGCAGTGATAATTTAGTGAATAAAATGTTAGGTTTGGAGTCAAGAAACCCTGAGTGCACATCCCAACTCTGGTAATTCTTGGCTGGGTTATCTTGGGCAAGCCACTTAATCGCTAGGACTTCATTGGTGGAGGGCTAAGGTCATAAAGTCAAAGGCACTTCTACAGTACAGTGCAATTATTATAGAGGAAATATCTGAAAATATCTATTCTTACCCCCTCTTTTTAACAGATGAGGAAACTGAGACCCCAGGTTAGGAAATGGACTTCCTCAAAGTCACAGCAGGTTAGAAATAGCAAGAGCTGGAATTTGAACCTAGGTCCATTGACTGCTGATCCAGTGCTCCTTTCACTACTATTTTACAATTGCTCCACATTCACAATTTTAAATTTTCTGTCTAGCATTAGTACTTAATAAGAGTATAGAAGAATACAATAAAACATTAAAGCAGTTTTGCTTTTGTAAAATCTTGCTATATGATATTTATAGATTTGCTGTATACCCAGAATTTTATATTTTCTCCTAAATAAATTTTCCTTGCTTTAGTAACTATCCATTGAAATTCTTTCTGAGAGTAATCAATACATTGCAATGGGAAGTATTTGTTTTTAACTTTCATTAGTCAAAAATATAAATGACTAGGAAAGAGTTATTATTCAAACTCCATCTTATTTCTTTGTGTCCCTTTGGAACTATAGTTGAATATAGAATTCTAAACTCTGGGAAGTTTTGAGATGAATTTTAGCTTTAAACACAATAAATTATTGCTTTCAAGTATATATTTTCTAAAACTAAAACATGTCTCTTACTTGTAAAGAATATGAATTATAGTTGTATCCTGAACACTAATAATGTACTTTTCCTAAAAATCATTGATTACATCACACATTCTTGCAGTAGTGAAGGTATTTTGAATCAAAACAAGCCTTGTCAAAATTCCCATATCTCCCCTGGGAAAAGTAGTATTGTGGAAACTGCAGTGAACTTGGAGGGAAACTTGTGTGACCTTGGCTGAGTCACCTAATCACATTTCTAGGTTTAGGATTCCTCATCTCTAAAATGAGAAGTTTATAATAGATAACTTCTGAAATCCCTTTCATCTCTGACTGATTCAATATGCAGTATTATATTTTGCACTGTTAAAATCAATGAAAAACTTACCTTAGCGTTCAGAACCACTTGTCTTATTCCATACCAACTAAAAGTCTCAAACTTTTCAGAATAAGTGCTGGAGAAATTTGAGCTCCCTCTACATATGAATAATTTCTTGCTGGAATTTATGTTTTAAGATTTGAATTTGTTTGATGGAGATCTTAACAAAATATTGAAAATAGAACTTAAACTCAACAATTTATATTTTTGACTTCATATTTGTGTAAAGTCTCAAGTTGTTCTTTGAAATATTTTTTGTTTTTGCTTTTCTTCTTTCCCACCTCCCTTCAAGGAATACCCCTCACTAGGCCTTCATACTATGCCACAGTTACCCTTGATCAACTTCAGCATATTTTGCACTCTGATACAGATGTGCCTATGCCTTTGATAGAAGAAAGGCATCAGATTCTCAATGAAACTGGAAAAATTTTACTTGAGAAGTTTGGAGGGTCTTTTCTTAACTGTGTTCGAAAAAGTGACAAAAGTGCACAAAAACTCCTGTCCCTCATAGTTGAAAATTTCCCTTCCTATAGAGATGTGGCTGAATATCAGGTGAGTTGGTTTTTTTTGTTTTGTTTTTTGAGAAATTAAAAACTCATCTAACAATTATCCTTACTAGTACTGTCATGTTACAGAATGCTTCTCAAAATTACTATGAAAACTTAAATTGCAAAAATGTAGCTGGAAACTGCTACATTGTACAGTGGATAAAATGCTGGGCCTAGATCAGGAACATCAGAGTTTAAATATTGACCCTAGGGTCAAGTCATATAACCTTTTTCAGCCTTAGTTTTCTCATCTATAAAATGGAGAGAGAATAATAGCACATATCCCATATGGTTGTTGTGGGAATCAAATGAATTAATATAAGTGAAATACTTTTCAAACTGTTAAAGCATTATGAGGTTGCTATTATTGTAATAATAACCAAAGATTTTACAGTTAATTTTTAACTTTCTTAATAAGTTCCTTAATTATTAAAAAGATTGTCTTCAGTCCTTCTGGCCATTCTTTATAATCCTGGCAATGTCATCTCTACTAACATGGCTTCTGTTAGGACTTTGCAATTATAAACTTCATTGTCATTTGGGAGGAACCCTGGGCATCACTGAGTCTTAACCCTTTCATGTTAGATGAGCTGAGGCCTAAAGAGTTAAATGACTACCCAAGGTCATGCAAGTGGCAGAGGTGTGTTTTGAACCTGTGTTCTCCAACACCTAAGCCCATGTTATTTCCAGTATAATATGTCACTTCACTCTCAAGCTTTAGTCCAGCAGTTCCAATTTCTTACAAGATAGTTCCTTTTGGTACTTCCACTATCAAATTTATCATGTCTAAAATAGAAATCATTGCCTTCTGTCCCCAGATATTTTTTTCCTTTTAATTTCTCCATTTCAATTAGTATTGTCATTTTCTTTCTGAGCTTAAAAACTGTTATTTTAGTCATCTCTGTTACTTCCTTTTGACCTCTCTAATGTCCCTTTCTAATCCAACTGGTAACCATTTATTTAACTTTGGTGTGAACAATGTGTCTGATTCCTTCTTTTACATTCTTACTCTATCATCTATGAAGTAATACACCCAATTCGGCCCGTGATGACTATTTATTAAATAATAAATAATCATTTTTCTATTACAGTAGACCTCCACCTGTCATACTTTTCTTCAGTCTCCTTCTTTTTATCCATTTTATAGATTACTATCTTGAATTATTTCTCTAAATCACAACTTTTAACCATCTACACTCAAAAACCTTTTGTGGTTCCTCACTGCTTCTAGAATCAAGTCCAGGGATTCTGCCACCTGATTATAGTATTGTTTTTCAACTTTATCTTCCAAAACTTCACATGTATATATTTACTTAATGCTTTTTGACAAATCAAGCAATTCACCATGCCCTGCAATAGTGGTTTGCTGCTCTACCTAGGCCAATGCTGCTCCCTTGGTCTGGGATCCCTCTTTCCAGCCTGTCAGAATCCTAAAAGGCTTAAGACTCATTCTCCTTCTGTCATTGCTCTTGCCATAAGCTGAAAGTAAATTCTTCTTTTTATCTGTCTGTAGCACTTTATAGTTCTTTTATAACAATTCATTCTACTTTTTTTTTTTTTAATCTATACTTTCCTAGATATAAACTTCTTTAAAAAGAGACCATATTATTGTAATCTTCATATCCTCCACAATGCCTTTTTGGATAGATGTCTAATGATTATTTGTTGAACTGTATTTTTAAATTAACTTAATTAAAAATTTGTCTTAATTTAAGTAGCAAATAAAATGAGAATCAAAATTAAACTTAGTTAAAAATTTACCTCTATAAATGATTGAAGCTTAGTCAGCATTTTCTTAATTTTGAATAATTCTCTGTGAACAAAAAGCAGTACCATATTTAGTATTAAAATTATTAAAAGTTCTGTTCTGATTCCTGTCAATATCGACAGATTTCCTCATATTTTGCCAGATTTACATTTCTTGGTTATTTATTGTTTACTTTTGCTTATTTTCTCTAATAACAGTTGTTAGATGAAATCTAAGATACATATAAAATTCTGTTTTATAACAGCATTGTTGTAGGGTTCAAGTATTTTTCTTTATGATACATTTTGTTTCATACTTCATAGTACTTTAACAGTATTAAGTTGTATGGAGAAAACATGTTCAGAAAGTTATGTTCCTTATGAAAATGTTGGGGGTTTTGAAAATGTTATTTTATATACTTTAACATATTTAACATGTATTGGTCAACCTGCCATCTAGGAGAAGGGATGAGGGAAAGGAGGGGAAAAATTGAAACAAAAGGTTTTGCAATTGTCAATGCTGGAAAATTGCCTATGCATACAATTTTTGTAAAAATTAATTAATTAAAAATAAAAGTGTTGCCTGAAAAAATGTTTTTTTTTTTTTTTTATCATTTTTCCAGTTATATGTAAAAACAATATAACATTTGGTTTTAAAAATTTTGAATTCCATATTTTCTCCCTCACCATACACCTTCCTTCTCCTTGAGGCAGTAGACAATTTGATATACATGTGCAATCATGCGAAACTTGTTTCCCTTGTTAATCATATTGTGAAGTAAGGCAGATTGAAAAAAAATCAGGAAAATAAAGAAAATGAAAACTACTATGCTTCAATCTGCAGTCATACTTTATTGATTCTTTCTCAGGAGGTAAATAACATTTTTCATCATGAGTCCTTGAGAATTATCTTAGATTATTTTATTATTGAGACTAGCTAATTTATTCATAATCATCCAGTATTGCTGCTGTTGTGTCGTATTTACCTGGTTCTGCTCTTTTCACTTTGCATCAGTAAGTTTTCATGGGTTTTGTTTTGCTTTTTAGTCCTGCTCATTTTTTATAGCACAATAGCATGCCACAACTTGTTCAACAATTATCCATTTGATGGCCATTGCTTCAATTTCCAGTTCTTTGCTACCAATAAAAGACCTACTCTTATAAAATCATTTTATAGAATTCTCTGTAACTTTGGTGCCACGCCTTATGTTAATCCAATATATGATAAATACTTTAAAGTCACTCTTATAAATTGGGCTAAATATGATCTATAAATTGAGAGATAATGATTTTTCTCTTGTATTTATTGACATTGAATATTAACCTCTTTCTGACTTGATCATTTCATTGCTTTTTAAAGGTTATTCTGAATTGAATGTTTTTTTTTTTAAACTAATGACGTAATAGTAGCTTCTGTTGGTTATGTGGTGCCTATGAAATGATCAGTTATAGTTCTTGGTCCAAAATGTATGCGGTTTTAAAAAGTATTAAATATTTTACAAAAGGGCTTTTCTCTTACCCCTTCATGTATCCTGGGGCCACAGTGGTTGTGGCATTGCAGTGATTTGAGTCAAATTTTCAGAGACCTCAAGATGTAGTGAATTCAAAACATACAGAAGTTCTGTTTGCTTTTAGTTGTCATAGATTCTGTTGTCATGGAATCATGGTTTCCTAGTTTCATGGGAGAAAAGAAAGAAAACAGTTAAATTTAATAGATGTCATCTATGAAATCAATGAAAATCCACTATATGCCAACTATTGTAGTTTTCTTTTGCTTTATGTGTTAGATACACCCCTAAGAAAGTGTATTTTTAAAAACTTAAAATTTTTTAAATGTATTTCTATTGAATTTCCTTCAAATGAGCCACACTGTAAAGGGAACATAGGTATATTGACTCATTCTTCCTAAATTCCCTCATACTCCTCATCTTTCTGTTCCTGTTTGGGAGTTACTATTTTTCCTTTCTAAAGTTTGCATTCTCAAGAGTAATTCCTTACCCCTTACATCCAGTTAGTGACAATGTTTCTTCAACTTATTTTTTACTTGATTGTTCTCCTTTTTTAACTACAACCACCTCAATTTCGGGGCTTGAAATTCTTTCCACTTCTCATTGCACTCTAATTTTTCCTTAAATTTGGCTCTTTTAAATACTTGGAATATACCACATTCCATATTCCATCTCCATTTAAATGGTAAACCCATACCTGGAATACTTATCTTTTTCATATCCATCTCTTGAAATAGTGGGTTCCTTTTATTTTTTATATATTTTTAAAAATTTTATTTTATTTATTTTTTTTTTTTGCTGAGACAATTAGGATTAAGTGACTTGCCTAGAGTCACATAGCTACGAAGTATCTGAGGTCACATTTGAATTCAGGGCTCATGCTCTATTGACTGCGCCATCTAGCTGCCCCTTACTCGCCTCCTTTTAAAGATCAGCTTAAACAGAAACTTTTCATCAGGAGTAAGTAGAAAACTTAAATTCCATTAAAGAGCTGATTTCTTTTTTTCCCCATGTAGGATTATATTTACTCTTGCCACAGCAATTATCATTTATTATATAAGTCCTTACATTTGAAATATATTCCAAGCTCTCCTTTCCTTTGCATTTGGCAGCTGCTAAACCTTATGTAAATTTTGTTGTGACTCATTGTTATTTGAACTCTGGAAGGATCCCCAAAATTTGTTTTCTTTAGTTGCCATATTTTCCGGAAACATTGTCCTCAGAATATGTAGGTGGCTCAGAGTCAAGGATGTTTACCCCCTCATCCCCCAACTGACGGAATTTGCTACTTTAAGCCCTAACAAAACTCTTTGTAGCTGAATTAGCTATAAACCTGGCTTCAGCAGCCTAGGCCAGACTGATAAATTTTTTTGTGAATTTGGGACCCTTTCATATAAGGAAGGAGGGAGAAGGGGCTGATACCACTCCAGCTATCCTACTCACTCATGCTCTCCGTTTCTTTTTGCCATGTTTTTTTGCTCTCCTTGAGTAAGGGACTGGACCTTTTCTCCCTTATTACTTTCATTTTAATTCTTAAATACCCAAGGCTCTGCTTGTACTTGTGCTTGTGACTCCTTTGTATGTGGTATAAAGAGTTCTGACATGCATGTGCATTAGCTTTTTTTTTGTAATAAGTTACTACTCATATAATTTGGAGTCACATCTGTTGATTGACAGAAATTTTTGTCTTGTATTTTTTCTGTGACCCGAAAGTGCTGGATTTTGGCTGTTATCCAGGGAGTTTTTATTTTGGGATTTCATTTAGGAGGTCTTTGCCTGCTTGTTTCAAGAGCTTTGGCAGTTCTAGGAAAATCTAGTGAAGATTTTTTTTTTTTTTCTTTCAGTAAAGTGGTTTATCTATCTAAGACACATCTCACGCAGCATATTGCTGCTGTTCAAGTTTTCAGTCATGTCTGACTTTCGGTGACCCCATTTAGAGTTTTCTTGGTTAAGATACCAGAGTGATTTGCCATTTCCTTCTCCAGCTTACTGTACAGATGAGGAAACTGAGGCAAATAGTGTTAAGTGATGTGCCTAGGGTCTCATTGCTAGTAACTGTCCAAGACTAGATTTATACTCAGGGTGTTGTGTCTTCCCCCTTAAATACTATTTGCCCATTATCACCATTACTATTCAATATTGTATTAGAAAATGTTAGCTTTGGCAATAAGAAAACGAGATTAAAGGAATTAAGAGTGGTCATGAGGAAACTCATATGGGGTCTTGTAACTAAATGTGGAATCATGAAATTGTCATATCAGTGAATAATTTGTAATCTTATTTTGTAGACCTATATGTCCAAGGTCATGTAAACATTTCTTGAGTGAAAAAGTATTGTGAATAAAATAAGGAGTCTTGCTAATCTAATCCAGGATTGCTACTTAGGTGCTTTGAAGTGCAAGTACTCCTCAATGTTATACTTTTTATAAGAAAAATAATCTATATGAGATGCTTCCATGACTTTACTACCCACTCATTCTTCAGTTCCCTGCAATCTGACTTCCAGTATTATCAAAATGTTAAGCCTGCTTTTTCTGTCAATCAGTAAACATTTAAGTGCCTACTATGTATCAATCACTGAGTTAAGCTTTGGAAATATTTTTTAATAGGCAAAATATTGACAGTTCTCAAAGTGCTTTCACTAATGGGGACTACAACATGAAAACAACCATGTACAAATAAAAACATAGGCAGGATAAATGGGTGACAATTTAAAGGGGAAAGGCAGTAGAATCAAGAGAGGTCTAGAGACTTCCTATAGAAAGTGAGCTTTTAGTTGAATTTTTAAGGAAGACAGACTATGAAGAGGACATGAGAAGGGGAGAAAATTCTAGCCAGTGAAAATACCCAAATATGAAGCGTTTTGTGTGAGGAATAGCACAGGATCACAGATATTCAGGAACACCAAGATCTTTTCTGAGCTCATCAGTTGCCCTGACTGAATCTCATGGCTTTTTCCTCATGTCTCATCTTTCTTGATTTTTCTGTGACGGTTGATAATGTAAACTGTTCCTCATTCTGGATGCTCCCTTTCTTTGGCTTTTGAGGAATTGCCCTTTTTAGATTTTTTTTTTTTAACCTATCTAGCTTGGTTGATCTGCTTCCTCCCATTCTGAAGTTGAAAGGGTGTTCTGAGGTTTTGCCCTGGATTTATCTTTTTTTGTGTTCTCTCATTTTGTTATCTCACCAATTCTTCAAGCTTCAATTGAGATTTCTATTTCAGTAATTCCCAAATCAACATAATTAACCCCAAACCTCTTCCTGAGCTTCAATTCCATATTTCTATCTACCTACTCAAAACATCCATTTCAAAGTCTTATCAGAACTTATCTTTTATAATATCTTGCCAATTTTTGTTGATGGTACAGATTCCTACTGGTCACTCTAACTTGAAAACTTTTCAGAGTCTATATGAGTACTTGTCAGGGATTTTATAGAAATTATTTAGTCAGTTAATTAGTATTTTTTAAGTACCTGCAATTACCATGCATTTTGCTAGGCACAGGGAATATGTGCCAAAATGAAGCAGCCACTGCCCTCAGGAAACGTATATGCTATAACATTTTCATATACAAAATAATGACAAGATAACTTGGGAGGCACACAATTGCGGATGTCAAGAAAGGTTTCATATAAAGTGGCATTGAAGCTGAGTGCCATCTTTTACTTGGTGCCACTTTGTGGAATATTCCGATTCCCCCTAGTTGTTATTGTTGTCTCCTGATTGTTTATCTTCTATTTGCTTATTCATATTTTATCACCTCAGTAAAAAAATGTAAACTTTTTTTTATTTATTATTTTTTTTTCACAGTATATATGCATGAGTAATTTTTTTTTATAATATTATCCCTTGTATTCATTTTTCCAAATTATCCCCTCCCTCCATTCCCTCCCCCCCCCATGACAGGCAATCCCATACAAAAAATGTAAACTTCTTGAGGAGAGGTTCCATTTTTGATTTTTGTTTTTGTATCCTCCAATCCAAAACAGTGTTTGAACACTTTAGGAATTTAATCAATTTGAAATTAAAGTAAAAGGGACTTTCAAAATAAGTTTACAAAGGAATTTTTTTTCTATTAAAAAACAAAGCACAACTAAGATCAATAAAATATTCCTTACAATAGACCATTTTTGGAGATATGAAACTAAAATACTCAATGATGAGGAGTAAACTGAGGTCTAAGCCGAGATGGGTCAGTTCCTTTTCTCTCTCTCCTTCCTTCCTCAAAGTAACCAAGGGCAGGGTCGGCAGCAAATGAATTTGCTACTTAATGCTGTATGGAAACATAGTCTTTATTGATTAGAATGGAAACACCTGAGAGCAGGTGGGCAAAATGGCTGCAAGGTACAAGGCCAATTTTGCAAAGAATAGATTTTTGAGGACTCTGTTTTATACAAGAGCACAATCTTTCAGATGTAGTAATGTAAGGAGGTTCTGGAGAGTGATGTAAATAAGATAAGGATTCTCTTGTTATCTTTTGGGTACAGACAGAAGTCTCTTCCCAAAAAGGAATTTCCTGCTGGCATTTGGTCTATGTGAGCAGATTAGAATGGGGGCTGTAAAACCCCAGCCAGCTCAGATAGCCCAAACTAGTTTGACCAGATCTTGTATCAAAGGTCCAAGTCCCAAATGGAGTTGGGGATCAAACAAGGAATATCAAGGGGCTACCGACCCCAACACTCAACTAACAGTTTTCCTTTTCTCATTTATTAGGGTAAAAGGATTTCATTTTACAAACGAGCTCAGATTCTTGTGGCAGATACTTGGTGTGTATTAGAAGGAAATGGAGATGGCTGCTTTAGTGACATTTCCAGTATCACCATGTTTGCTGACTACAGACTACCTCAGGTTCTTGCTCACTTAGGAGCAATAAGATACTCTGATGAACTACTGAAGAAACTTCTTAAAGGTTTGTGACTTGTTTATAATATAATGCTTTGCTTATACTCTTTGGATTGTCCTGCACTTTATGATCTAATGTAACTTAATAGTCATTTTTGGTCATTCATATCTTTTATATGGAAATTATAAAAATCCATAGTGTTAGGATTCTTACAAGGTGCTAAGTTACTGGAATGGATAGAGACAATAATTATCTAATTTAGCATGGTTGATCTGATCCTACAAGGAGATGTTATGAGCCAGAACTTGAAATAAGGTACTGAGTGGAATTGAGGAGACAATGATTAAATCTAATTTAGCATTGATTTAATCCTACAACAAATAATGGTTTCCTAGTGATGAAATGATTGGTGTGTACTCAATGGGCAGCATATAAGCAAGAAGCTCTCAGGGCCAAAGAGGACTTCGGGAGATTCAGAGTTAAGATTCATTCCAACTTCCACCTTTGTGCTGGCTAGAGACATTGGAAGGAGGAGAGGCTGAAGCTGGCTAGAGAGATTTGGAGGGAGCTCTTGGAACCAAGGAGAGAGATAGGCCTCTGTAAAGCTAACCGAGCCCCCCGGAAAAGATTCAGTACTTTGAAGGATACAATAAAGGATCTGGACTTTAACTCCTGGTTGCATTTGGGGGTTATTAAACTGAACTGAAACTAAGGCTGCCCTCTAGAAGCTCCCCAACAAATTGCTCCAAGAGAACGATTATATATTTAGAGAAGAGAACACTAACTACACCATGGCAGTGTTTACATTAGAAAATAATTATCTTTAGAGTTCCAAATTTTTAGTGATCCTATTAAATGTAAGTAGATACTATTGAAAGTCCTATCATATCAGTTTGGATTTGAATGAAGAGAGTGGTATTGTGTGGAGAACTCTGAACTTGTTTTTCTCATTAAAAGTTACTTGATTGATTGTTTCCTTTAGCTATTGTCTTTTTTTGCTTTTCTTCCTTTTGCTCTTAAACCTTTAAAACATTTAAAATATCTCTTCACTATCTACTTTTTCATTAACTAGTTATAACCTGATGGCTATCCCTACAACTCTTCTGAAATTGCTGTTTGGAAAACAACCAGTTACTAATGACTTTATTATTAATTTTTTTAAAATTTTTTATTTATTAAATATAGTGACTTCACACTTTTTAGCCTCTCTTCTGCATTTAACCATGAACTGAGAGAGATCTGAGTATCCTTAGAGAGACCATTGGCCTTTCTCTTTGTGGAACTTTGGATAACATATTCAAAGCTCTTTGCATTTCAGTTTCATCAATTTTTAGGAAGCATGTTTAGCTTCCTAAAGTCAGTCCTTAAAATCTCTCTGAACTTCTCATCTATTCACATGATTTCAGCTGTTAATCTGCTTATTATTATTAGTTCTCTCATTTATTTTCAACTACACACTTAATTTAACACTGTCTCTCCAAGCTGAATATGATCTTTACCTAACCCTACCTTTCTTGATTTCTCTGCAGTGTTTGAAATTAGCATTGGTTGATTAACCCCCTTTTCTAACTTGATCTCTTCCTGGCTTTGTACATTCCTGGTTCTCCTTCATTCTTTTCCTAACCCAGTAATGTAGCTGTTCCTTAAGAACCTTACTTTTGTTTTATCATTCACTGTTCTTTCTCAGTGATCTCATCTACTGTTTTCATCAATTATAACTACTATTAAGATTCTTTTCTATTTCTCTTTCCTCTTTCAAGTCTAGTTTTGTTAATTTTAAAATATTTTTATTTTGAATATAACAAATGAGCAGTTCTGCACACAAAATATATTTTGCCTTTTCTTTATATAATAAATGTAATTGTCAAAGATATCCTGCTTGTCTGTTTGCTTTTAGATTTCTGTGCATTTTGAAAAAAATGCTCCACTGATGTTTTTTCTTCTTTTTTTTTTGGCCTGCTTTATCCAAAGCTAGACCACCCCACCCATCCCCTCCTTAGCTGAAAAGTAAAAAAGAAAGGGAAAATCAAAACCCTTATAAAAAATATGGGTAGACTGTAAAACAGATATTTCATTCTTTCATTCTATACCTTGAATCTGTCACCATCATTGGTTTCCCTGAAACTAATCTTTTCATAATCTTACATGAATGACAATAATATAATAAATAATAAAAACAAATAAGCTATCTATAATCATGAAAACATGGAATTATAGAAATCTTAATTACTCTTAGAGAAATAAAAATTAAAAGAAATTTCAGATACTACCTCATACCTATCAGGTTGGCTAATATGACAGAAAAGGAGAATAATAAATTTTGGAGATGTGGGAAAATTTGGATTCTATTGATACTGTTGGTGGAATTATGAATGGATCCAACCATTTTGGAGAGCAATTCAGGACTATGCTCAAAGGACTACAAAACTGCATATTCTTTGATCCCGTAGGTCTTTAATACAAAGAGATTTTTTTTTTTTTTTAAAGAAAAGAAAAGACATTATTTGTGCAAAATGTTTCATACAAATTTGTGATGGAATACTACTGTGCTATAAGAAATTATGAGCTGATGGATTTCAGAAAAATCTGGAAAGATTTTATGAACTGAGGCAAAATGAAGAGAACAGAACCAGAAGAACATCATACATAACAGTAGTAATATTGCATAGTGGAGAATTTTGAATTATTTAGCTGTTTTCAGCAATACTGATTCAAGATAATTCCAAAAGGATCTGTGATAAAAAATGGATGGAAACTGAATATAGATTGAAGCTATTATTTTTCACTTTTTTTCCTGTAATTTTTTCCCCTTTGGCTCTATCTTCTTTTACAGCATGACAAATATGGTTAAAAAGCATAGATACACAATAACATTTCATTGTATTCATATGCCAAAATTTGTTCATATACTTCTCAATTGATGGTCACTCCTTTAATTTTCATTTTTAATTGCTATAAATGTTTTTGTACATATGGGTCCTTTTCTTTTTCTTTTTTTTGGATCCTTTTCTTTTTGGTCTCCTTAAGGTTTGGACATAGTGCATAGGTGATTTTTAAGGGAAAAAAAATTGCTTTCCCAGTGACTTTCCAGAATGTAATTTTTCCTTTTTTGCTATCTTTGCTAAAGATAGGTGTGCATTAGAACCTCAGAGGTGTTTCAACTTTCATTTCTCTAAATATTTGTGATTTGGAACATTTTTCCCTATAGGGTTATTGTTAGCTTGGATTTCTTTATTTGAGAACTGCCTATTCATATTCACTGACTATCACTTACTATTGTGTAATGACTTTTATATTTAAGTTTTGAATCGGTTCCTTATGTATCTTGGATATGAAACTTTATCCAGGAAATTAAAAAAAAAAATTCTCAGTTAATTGTTTCTCTAACTGTATTGGTTTTGTTAGTGCAAAACTTTTTTGGTTTTATGTAATATTATCCATTTTGTCTGCTGTAATCTTTTTATTCTTAGTTTGGTCATGAACTCTGCCCCTATTCATTGTTATAAAAGCTAATTCCTTTCTCTTTTTGACAATTTTTTTCTGTGATCAGGTGACTGCTACTCCATAGAAGATTAATTTTGAACTCAAATGTACACCCTACCTCAAATAATAGAAGTTTAAAATATTGACATCATTGCTTATTTCTTTTCCAAAATGCTTACCATTTTGTTTGGTTTTTACAAGATTAAATAATAAAGATAAATGGTTACAGTATTTGCAGATATAAATTTAGTTACAAAGTCTTTATTCTTCATTGTATGATTATATCACTTGTTTTTAATGTTTTCCTCATTTTTTTCTATAGGAGAAATGTTTCCATCTGGAGATAAACAAGAAGTGGAAATCAGAGGCTGTTCTGTTTGGTGTGTTGAGCTGATTAGAGAGAGACTTTTAAAACTTGTTGAAAAAAGGGGACTTAAAATTGGTGTAGATATAAATTCAATTCTTCTTGATTATTACTTGTGGGACTATGCCCGGGATCACAGGGAAGATATGAAAGGAATTCCATTTCACAGGACCCGATGCATATATTATTGATTATGCAAAGTTCTAGTCAAATCAGACCCCAGAATTTTGTAACATGTAATCAGTTGTGCACTTTATCTTTTATTATGTGAACCAAGAAAAAGTGTAGCACATACTGTGGGGAAGGAAAAGGATTTATTTCACTCTTCCTCATCAACCTTTCTTATTTACTTTTGTTCATTCCACATTTTTAAAAAATTTCATTTATCTTCTTAGTGCTCTAATTTTGGCATTCCAATTTTTGTTTTTGCAAAATTTCTTTTTAAAAGTTAACCATGGGGCAGCTAGATGGTACAATGGATAGAGCATCAGCCCTGAAATCAGGAGGACCTGAGTTCAAATCAGAACTCAGACAACACTTCCTAGCTGTGTGACCCTGGGCAAGTTACTTGATCCCAATTGCCTCAAAAAAAAAAAAAAAAAAAAAAAGTTAATCATGCTTTTTTAATGTGATCGATTTTCGGGGTGATTTTTCTGCCATGCATTAGGTATTTCTTAGTTTCTATCCATTTTCCATTTATTGCACTCATCTGTTTAAAATTCTCATTTGTGTATGTGATCATGAATTGTTTTGTAATACCAAAGAAACTGAGGCAAGCAAAGATTGGTTTTTGATCTTTAATGTGGAATTTAAGCTAGCTGACCAGATGGGACTCTTGTCCAAAGCATTGAATGCAGGATAAACTGAGAGAGGGAACTTATATAGAGAGTTTTAGCTAACTAGGGTTTGCAACCAGAATACATAATCTGAGTACACAATCTTATAGGGGAAGATAAGGCAGATAAGGGGGTGAGGACACTGGTGGACAAGCCATAATTCCAGAAAAGGATCGTAATTTAATCCTGACAGGATAAGGGTTCAAGATAAGGTCTAGGGCAGGAGACAGGGAGGCATGGGGTAATACTCAAAAGGAGGGGAAATCGTCCTAGCTAAGATTGAGATATTGCACCTGGAGTTGATGACACAATGGTATGTAAAGGTAATCAAAACTTCAAGGTTTTTCCTGGGCCCTATTTTTAAACTCAATTTCCAGTCCTAATAGCAAGGAAGGGGAAGGGGATGATGGCTCAATAGTATAAGTGGAAAAAGCAAGTGTATACACACATAAAAGTGTATTTTAATGACCCTGTTACACAATAATGATATTGTTGGGGGGGGGGGAAGGAATTAAGTTGAGTTAAAACTAATTACATGGGGCAGCTAGGTGACAGAGTGGGTAGAGCACTAGCCCTGAAGTCAGGAGGACCTGAGTTCAAATGTGGTCTCAGATACTTAACAGCTGCAAGTCACTTAACCCCAATTGCCTCAGCAAAAAAAGAAAAATGTAATTATGTTTAGGATATATAATAGACACTATAAAGATTATTTTTGCAATCTATTTGCAGTCTAATTTGCAAATGTCTGATTTGAAATTGAATAAACTTTTTAAAACGTAATTTTTTTAGTCATTGTGTAATTTTGAGATCCTTTTAAAATGTCTGACATTTAAATTGCTTTAAGTGCACCTTTAAAATAAAATGATTTATAAGTTTGGCATGGAAATTTTTAAAAACATATATCCGACTCCAGTCACCATTTGTCACATAATTTGCTTCCATGAGGAAAAAGGTCAATGGAAGGGTCCTGGAGTCAGAAGACTTGGGTGGGAAGCAGAGACACTGTAATGCCCAGGGGACCTTTAGCATATTCCAAGCCTCTGCATCCTTGGAATGAGGGAAGCGTCTTAAAGGGCCTCTGCTGTTCTAAATCCTACTAATCATCTGTCTAGTAGAGTGTCCTCTCGCTCCTAGTCTTTGATGCGAAGGTGGAATCGAAGCCCACGGGGCTGGTGATGGATGCTTTGCTCTACGACTCTTTTTCGCGAGGAGCTACACTGGTGTTACACTGAGCGCGGAAGTGAATCCAACAGATCCTAGCCCAAGGTCAAAGTTTCACCACATTTCCGGGCTAGTTCCCTTGTCGACCAATCGTCCGCCGCGGATTGCTTTTCTGTTTCCGGCGCTTTCGGCTGCAGTTTCTATGGTGACCTAATTCCTGCTGCCTTGGATTGGGGATTGGAGTTGAAGTCCGCTGAGGATTTATTGAGAGGGCAAAGACTAGTGTGTAGCAGCCCCGGTTCTTAGGCCGCTGTTTTCTCCAGCCGCTGAAGGACGATGAGCATTCAACACCTCCCGGAGGGATATTTGTAGGCAGACTTTAATCCGAGTGGCCGCTCATGCGGGCCGGGCTCTGCACTGCCGGTCTGGAAGCCCCGCGCTCCCTCCTTTCTACGCTGCCCTGGGTCGACATCTTTCCCCCAGCTGGGGCGAGTACAGCTTGGGCAAAGTGGAGAGCGGTGTTTTGGGCGGAGAGGTTTCTGTGCTCATTTTTCTGTAAATGATTCGGAAAATAATTTACACCAAATGCCATTAGGAAGATAGTGTAAAGAATAAAAGAAATGATAGAACTTTCTATTTCTTGGGAAGGGGTTTCCGTCTTAGTTTGGGAGCGCAGGATATTCTAGAAATGAACAAAAACAAACAGGCAGCAATAAAACTTAATTAGAAGCTAATTGTCCCTAAAAATAGCGAGGGGACTGGATAGAGCTTGGACTTGGAGTCAGGAAAACGAGTTGCAGTCTGATCTAATCTGCCTCAGTTTCCTCAACAGAATAATTATAATGACCTTACTACGAAGGGTTGTTAAGGTGATATATGTGAGAAGTGCTTAGCTATAAAGTGCTAGGACTGTTACTGGAGGAGGCATCTATAAAAGTCAAGTTCCTGCATATCACTAAGTAGAGCAACTGAAGAAAATATGGAAGGGTAACCTTTTTCTAGTGGTTTTAAGAACTTGAATACTAATGGATTTAGATTTTCTTCACTCTTTCGTTTGCTGCAACGAATAAGGAACCGTCCAGTATTACCTCTCCCTATTCCCATCTTTTCACCTCTGTAACATATGTATTTCCTTTGTTGCTCCCTTCGAGCCTCAGAGAAAGACTTTTACTCCTTTTCTAAATCAGCTTTTCCGTTTGTGCTTTTAATCTCATCTGCCTTTAGTAGGATGTTTTGTAATCTATCTTCATGCATCTTCACTGAGGCCCACTCTCCTAATTGGTGAATACTGAGCCCAAGCCCTCACTTCCCTCCTGGCTGCTCAATGTTGGCCTCAGGAGCCACTGGGCCTTTCTCTGCCACATTTCCCCACCCTTTTCCCTTTTATATGTTGTCTTCCCCTATTAAAAATGTAAGCTTCCTCAAAGTAGAGATTGTCTTGTTTGCTTGTTTTCTTAGCCGCAGCACCTAACATAATGTCTGACAGTAAACATTTAATAAATTCTGTCTGCCTTTCTTTTTCTCTCTTCATTAGGGCCTTTTCTTTGATCGTCACACACAGATCACTTTTAAATTCTTTTAAAAAAACTTTACTGGTCTTTTTTTTTTTTTTTTTTTTTTTTTTTACATTTAAAAAAATTATAGCTTTTTATGTACAAAACATATGCATGGGTAATTTTTCAACATTGACCCTTGCAAAAACTTTTGTTTTAATTTTCCTCTCCTTCCCTCCACCCCCTCCCCTAGATGGCAGGCAGTCCCATACATGTTAAATATGTTAAATTCAATATATGTATACATATTTATACAGTTATCTTGCTGCACAAGAAAGATTCGAGTTAGAAGGTAAAAATAACCTGGAAAGAAAAACAAAAAACAAGCAAACAATAACAGAAAGAATGGAAATGTTATGTTGTGGTCCACACTCATTTCCCAGTGTTCTTTCTCTGGGTGTAGCTGGTTCTGTTCATTACAGATCAATTGGAACTGATTTGAATCATCTCATTGATGGAGAGGGCCACGTCCATCAGAATTGATCTTCATATAGTATTGTTGTTGAAGTATATAATGATCCCCTGGTTCTGCTCATTTCACTTAGCATCAATTCATATAAGTCTCTCCAGGCCTCTTATTCATCCTGCTGGTCATTTCTTATAGCACAATAATATTACATAACATTCATATACCACAATTTACCCAACCATTCTCCAATTGATGGGCATCTATTCAAGTTTTCAGTTTCTGGCCACCACAAAGAGGGCTGCCACAAACATTTTTGCACATACAGGTTCCTTTAAAATCTTTTTGGGATACAAGCCCAGGAGTAACACTGCTGTACTAAAGATAATGAACAGTTTGACAACTTTTTGAGTATAGTTCCAAACTGCTCTCCAACATGGTTGGATCCATTCATAACTCCACCAACATCAATTGGTGTCCCACTTTTCCCACATCCCCTCCAACATTCCTCATTATCTTTTCCTGTCATCTTAGTCAATCTTAGAGATTATTTTAAGTTACATTTCTCTGATCAATAATGATTTGGAACCTGGTCTTTTAAAAAAATAATTATTAATATAATTCTTAGGCTTAGGGCCTTCACATCTATGAAGTCCCTTCAGAAAAATATATACATTAAGGAAATAGCACCAGATAGAGACAAAAATAAGGAATCAAGGACATAGACCCCTCCTCTCCTCCTTCCTCCCCACCCCTCACTCCCACAAGGAGATAAGGCCTACACTAGTAGGAGAGGAGTTACTGCCATACAGACACCTCTGATGAGAAGGACTGGCCAAAGAAGTAACAAAGGGCTGGCTTCTTAGCTTGAAGGACTAAAGCTGGACCATGACATCTCATCATAAGAACCATATTTAGGGCAGTTTTATAAGCCAGTAACTGCAGGTCTTCAGGGTTGACATCCAAGGGAACCTAGAGTTCTTTACCCTTTTGGGAAATTCAACCTCAGAGAGGCACTCTTAGAACAATGTGTAGGTCCTTGGGGAGATGAGATCCAATACAGTAAGTATGGTCTAAGGTTCAACATGCCTTTTTTGTCAGTTTAAATAAAACTTATATGGTGTTTGATGTCTGGCTTGTCTAAGTTCTTCCTATGTGGGTATGCAGTTCTGAGCCAAGCAGTATAAATGGGTCCTTGAAATATTGAATTCTGGGTATCTCAAATTCAGTAAAGTCTAAAACTGAATTCACTTTCCTCCTTCCTGACAACTGTGTCTTGTTATGAACATTTTATTATTTGCTAACACACTTATGTATCAAGGCAGCTAGGTGTCCCAGTATAGAATGACCTCTAGTCAGACAGATACAAGTTCAAATCTGGCTTCAATTCACCAAGTAGAGAAGCCAATGGCAAACAACTCCAATAGTAGCCAAGAAAATCACATTAAGGGGTTATGACAATTCAGACACTACTAAAAAATAAACAGCACAATTTGTATTTGTCTTAAATCATATAGCCTTTCATATAGTCAGCAAGACTCATGATTCTTCCTATACCATGTTTTATATTTGTCCCTTTTCATTCCTACTCTTATCCATCTTATTCCAGACTCCTCATCACTTTGCATCTGGATTACTGCAGTTTTAGCCTAGATGACCCTTTTGAGTATAATCCATTCCAAACCCACATTTTCCATGCCAATCAAAGTGGGCAATTTGCTATTACCTAAAATCAGTATTTCTTCTCTTGCCATCCTGCCTATGTCTTGAATTTCTAGAATGTACTCTTTTCTTTTTGAATCCTTACCTTCTTTCAAGGTTCAATTTTTATGCTGCTTCCTATGGGAAAATTTTCCTAATTCCCCAGTTATGCCCCAAATATGTTTTATTTATTTTTTACATATTGGATCTTTAGTGCAAGTCACAATGGAATATAACCTGAGGGCAGGCATCATCTTTTATTTATGTATTTTTAGTATCTACCACACTATCTTGCACATTTATTTATCCATTCATTTATTTATTTTCATGAGGTAACTGGGGTTCAGTGTCTTGTCCAGGCTCACACAGCTAGTAAGTGCCTAAAAGTGGATTTGAACTCAGAAAGATGAGCCTTCTCAGCTCCCTGCTCAGAACTCTTTCCATTGCAACACCTAGCTGTCCTTCAAGATGGGTATTATACCCTCACAAAAAATAGTTGATTTTGGAGATGTTTATGAATTGAAATGTGAGTAGGAATGAAGAAACTTTGTGGCCAAAGACCATTTGAATCAGGTATAAAGGCTGAAGGTGTTAAGAAAAAGAGGGGAGGCAGGTTTGTATAAATCTTAAAACGGTAGAATTTTCCTGGTTCACTAAAAAGATCTCCAAAGACAGGGTTGCTTGGAGAATATGTATTAACTACTTTCCTCTTGGAAAAGATTTACTAAACAAAATTATATTAATAGATAAACAATGGAAAATTTGATGGGATTAATTGGGAATGGATGAGATATTGCAGTGGATAGAGTTCCAGGTCTAGAGTCAGGAAGACCTGAGTTCAAATCAAACCTCAGACATTTATTAGTTGTGTGACCCTGGACTAGTTACTTAACCCTGTTTACCTCAGTTGAACTGAAGGAGGAAATAAAATACTCCAGGATCTTTTTCAAGAAAATCCCAAATGGGATCATGAAGAATCTAAATACAATTGAAATGAACTGAACAACTGGGGAGCGAGCTGCTCTCCTCTGGTAAGCAGCTTGACACAAATGAAGACATGGATTCAGGTCAGTCAATAAGCATTTGTTAAATGCATACTGTGTTTGAGATACTGTACTAAGCACTGGGGATTTAAAGAAAAGCAATGTTGAGATGAGGCACAATTGCCAGTGGAAACCTTTCACTGGACTGGAATCCTGAAGGCAATTTCCTAAGATCAGAAATGCTTGCTTCTTGGGACACTGATGCTCTTGCTGCCAAATTCAGCCTGGATTCTAACTCCCAGATTCCTGTGGCTTTTGCTCCTGATTGAGCCTGAAGACAATACTCTTTTTACCTAGAGAGGGAGAAAAAAAATGAAAAAGCCAAGGAGTCCTTATTTCTTTGGCAGGAGTAAGTGGGAAGTAGGGGAACATATGGTTTGACCTAGGGGAAAAGGCTTCACTCATCCCCTTATAGCAGCCTCCTACCAGATACAATCACCCAGTGCTGAAGATGAGGAGATCAAATGTGGCAAAGAGGAAGAAGCCAAAGTTGACATGCCTTTTAAAATGCCTCCAAAATCCATCAGATATTTCCCTTCTGCTTTCACAGTGATGGTGAAGTGGCAGAAAAGAGGAAGCCTCTTTGGAAATCTTTATTCAGTGAATAATAATAGCTAACATGTACATAGTACCTACAATGTGCCAGGCCCTGTATTAAGTGCTTTAAAATTATTTCATTTGCTCCTTACAACACTGTGAGATAGGTGCTGCTATTTCCCCCCCCCCCATTTTATAGATGAGGAAACAGACAAAATGAGAATAAGTGACTTTTCCAGAGTTATGCAAGCTATTAAGTGTCTGAGGTAAAATTTAAATTCAGGTCTTTCTGCCCTCAGTCCTAGTTCTCTGACCTTGGTACCATATAGCAACAACAGCAACAAAATTGATATTCTATTTGAAGAATATAAACCATGTCAATCAGAAAAGGAAATTATAGCTGTTATGCTTTTTTGAATACCTTCAAAGCTAATCAGAGAGTCTCCCCTTCACTAATCAATTACTGAATGTTCATACATACTATGGTCTCTTTCCTTACATGTCATCATAATTCTCCCAGAAATAGCAACTTAGCATCATTATCCACATAGATATCCTCTTAAATAATTTGGGCATGCATTGGATCCCATTACATCCATTCTATATGTAACATATATAACATATAGATTATATCTACTAAGGATATGAGGTTAGCCCTGTCTTTGACAAAAGAGATTGACTTATTTCAGTGGAATTCACCCCCTAAGAGTTGCTTTTTGGAGTTGTGATGCTGCATCTTTGCTAGCCTATTCATGTTTTCTGACAACTTTCCCTTTATGACTCATGGGACTTAGGAGATGCTAACTGTCTTTGGCTATCTTCAAATCAGATGGAATCCATAAATTTAACCTCATTACATGATTTCTAACCAAGTGAAACCAGTTCAAAACAAATTGGTAGGAAGTTTACCCAAGTTAGGATAAAGAAAAGCCTTTTCTTTATGAGTATTTACTTCAAAGATTACAGCAAAGGGAATCCCAAACCCAAAAGGACTAGAGCCTGCCTTAGCTAAAGAATTAATTTTCAACATGAGAATTTACATCTCAAAAATATTGTATACCTGCATACAAAATATATGGTATACTTGTAATAGCAGCAAAAGCTGATTGTATGGCATTTACAACTACCTTTAATTTAAAGGCTGTTATGGGTAGTAAACATTAAATGTTTTTCTTGCACACCCATGCATTTACTAAATGTTTGTTGAATTGGATTGGAAAAGTGATTTATTGGGAACAATAGTGTGCAGAACTATGAGATAGGAAAAAGTTCTGATTTACCAAAAGGCTAAGGAGACATAGTTTGCTTTTCCCTAAGACAGGTCCTTTCTTAAACTTTCTCCTCCTCAGATCCTATTTGCAATCTTAAAGTGTTATTGTTCTTATGGAGAGTTGCTCTCTAAGTTACTTTAAAAAAAAATTTCCCTTGAGAGGTAAAGGTAACAGTGTGTGTCCTTTAGTGCTGTCCTAGCCTAATGCTTCCTTGTCATTCTGGATACAGAGATAAGATTGACTATAAATGAATTTCTTTTTCTTTTCTTTTTTTTTTTTTTAATCATAGTTTTGGCGGTAAGCTCATTGGGGAAAAGTGTAATCTTTTTGAACAAAGTCCTCCCTATAGAAATATGCTGGAGCCATCCCTAGCTAAAGAATCAATTGTTAAATTTTCAGTATGAGAATTTACATCTCAGAAATAGTAAACACTATAAAACAGGACCATTTATTGTTTTGTTAATTGTCTAGACTTACTAAAGTGTTAATAATACTGATTAAGCTTAAGATGTGTCCTGCATACAGTTTTTATGTGTTTATTTTCCTAGTTAGCCAGTTGTCAACCATTGACTAGCACATCCCTGCCTCCTAGAGAGCTGCTCACCTTCTTTCCTGGCTTGGCCACAAAACTTGCTTTAAGTGGTCCTAAATGCTTCCCTCCGAAGTTGCAGCAGGGGTCACTCTTCGCGGAGGGTAAGAGATGTGAAGACCGGACAGTGGCGCTCTGCCCGGAGTATATCGGAGCCCAGTCTCCTCTCTGACTAGCAGGCGCCGTTGTCCAGGAGAGGGCGCGCGGCGTTCCGTCGTTGCCGAGGCAACGAGTGGCAACAAAAGGGGAGCAGGAGGAGGAGGAAGAGGAAGAGGCTCGGAAGCCTGAGCGAGGCTGCGCTCTTGTTCCTGCTGCTGCTCCCCTCGGCTGCAGGGTGGCTTTCTCCCGAGCCCGGTCAGTGTCTGGCGGCTGTGGCGGCGACTACTGCACTTTACTTATTACTTCCCTCTCTTTCTTCTTCCTCCTCTTCCTCCTTCCTCGTGGTTCTCTTTCGACCACTGCCTGCGTTCCCTGCCCACTCCCATCTATGGAGACTCGGCCTAGCGAGGCCCAGCGCTTCCCTTCGGTCAGCGCACTGATAGAAGGAGGGAAAAGGCTTTTCCCTCCAGAGGTGTCAGAAAGCCCGCCCTGGGGTGGGGGAAATATCTGGCTCATATGAGAGGGGGGAAGGGGAGGCTGGAAAATCTAGCCCACTAACCCCACCCTGTCCCACTCACCCATCCCGGAAATGTGGTCCTTGCCGTCTGGGAGCCTGTGGCAGTTGGGGGAGGAGGAAAAGAAAAGAGACTGATTTCTGAGAGAAAGACTGGGGATCTCCTAGTGTCTTTGGCGTCCCCACGCTGCCCTCTCTCTCACCTCCTTGAAAGCACTGAGGGCATTTATGAGGCTCCTAGTGACAAAGTATCCTTATAGCATCCTCCTCTGATTTAGAGCAGGAGTTCGTGAACTTCATTTTTTTCCTAACTTAATTTTTCAATATAACTGCCTTCCTTTGTAATTTTGTGTATTTGATTTTGTACGTTTAAAAACAATATTCTGAGAAGGGTCCCTAGAGTTCAAAAGTCTGTGATGCACAAAAGGCTAAAAAGACTTAAGAGGCATCTCTCAACTTTGCCATTATTTAAAGGGGAAATAAATTATGCTCTTCCCAGTTCATGTTGGGGGAGACTATGGGGATGTTAGTGGTGTGGTCACTAGTCCATGTTTAAAGTGGTCACTGCAAGTTTCACACAGTCACTGGGTTTTCAGTGGTGCATTTTAGGTGGTTTTTGTAATTATGAATCTAGTATAGTGTAACCAGTCTTCTTCTAATTACTGTTTTAAGATTGACTCACTGTGAATCATGTCTAATTCATAAAGTGGGCAGTGTGGTATAGTGAACAACACAGAGGATCTGTTAGTGATTCTGTCAATTACTGAGTGTAACTTTCTGCAAATTGCATTTTCTTCTCTGTAAAATAAGAGGGCTAGCAACCTTAGTGATAAGTGCGAAGAGAAAAAAAAGAACTCTGTATTCATTTCATTCTCTCTTGGTTAAAAAAAAAAAAGTTCTCTTTTAAATAATCAGCCTTTCTCAAACATTGAAGTCAGATATACTTGTGTAATTAGTTACATGGATAGAGAGGTATAGAGAAAAAAATAGTCACTGGACTTGAAAGTTAGAATACATAGTTTTAAAATAATTGCGAAGGTCCTTTCTAGATCTAAAATCTTTTATGATTATATGCATTTAATACTTGAAATCTTACCAATCCTAGAAGAAAACATTTTCATGAAAATAATCTTTTGAATTTTTAAAACAATTACATTTTGAAAATCCAAGGACACAAAGTAAGAGAATACTTAGAAAGATTATCAATACAAACCTGGTTAGTTTCACATGACATCAGAGATTACGTGTACTAACCAGTATTGAAACTCTCTGATCTGGCTTGGTTCTTGAATGACCTAGAGCTCTTGACCTTATAGTTTGGTTTATTAACATCTAGAATTTGGACCATTCTGACAGTTTTCCAAAATCCATAGTCACTTCCATACCACAGAAAAGCATTTAACTACAGTGTCTGAGTAAGCTGTGGATCAGTATTCAAATACTTTTATTCTGATTTCACTTATATCCTTTCATTTTAGTGTAACCTTGTTAATTTTATGTGGCTACATTAGGTGAATTTGGTCAAATTCTTGCTGAGATAATCATTTATGTGTGTGTGTGTGTTTAAGCAAAAACATCATTCAAACAACATTTTAATAATATATTTTATTATGGCAATTTTATAAGCTAAAGTAAAATGAGAAAGAATTTGATTTAGTTAACAAAGGTCATAGCTCTTGCCTTTCTTTGTGTATATGTGGTTCTTGTTAGTAGTTTTAGTTCAGTCTGACTCTTTATATCTCTATTTGGGATTTTCTTGGCAAAGATATTAGAATGGTTTGCTCTTCCCTTCTATGGCTTATTTTATAGATGAGCAAACTGAGGCAAACAGGGTTAGATGTCTTGCCTAGGGTCACTCAGCAAGTGTTGGAGGCCACATTCAAACTCAGAAAGATGGGTCTTTTTGAATCTAGGCCCAGCCATCTATTATAGTATCTAGCTTTCATATCTACTCAGCTACCTTTTGTATTTATAGTAGGGAGATATTATAAAGAAATGTGTATAATTATTACCTCAGATGTCATAAGTATTGAGATTTTTTTTTTTTTTTTTTGGTTTTTTTAAATAATGCATTCTCATGGTTACTCTTTTGAACACAGTGTTGTTTCTAATTAGAATCCAGTTTTCCAGGGACATTAGTCCCAGAGCTTTTTAGCATTTATCAAAGGTTGTTGGTTTTCTCCATTTTCTGTTTTTGGTGTTTAATTTAAATAGTAATCTGTAACTATCAGTTCTCAAAGCTTCAGAACACAGTATAAGATAAGTAGCTGAAGAATTATTCTTCATTGGAAAGTTTGAGGCTGAAAGGTGAATTAACACTAGTCAGTGTCAGAACATGATTGAATTTACCAGGTTTTCTAGATCAAATTCCAGATCTATTTTCATTAAATCAAATTCTCTTTAAGTATGGAAAATCCATAACTTCATAGCAGTATATATGTTTTATCTTTGGCTGTTACTACTGGATTGATTTTTTTTTTTTTTTTTGTTTGGAGGTATCAAAGCCCAAGGGAATCTTTTTGTTGATGTTGTTCTTGTGGCCTAAGTACCAGTGGGTACAGCAGTGTTGAAAATGTTTTGTTTTGTTTTTTTTAATAAAATTACTGATGGAAGCATTCTTTCACAGTAGTAAATGGTAAACTTCAATTTCACAAGTCACTGAAATTTCTGATATGTAATTTTCCAAAAAAATTTTATTTTACATGTCTTTTTAGTTAATTACTAACAACAATGTATTAAAGAGATGACTCACCTTTTGTGAGGATTCTTCAGGGACCAACCCCAGCCCAGGGATGTTAATTGCTGACTTACTTGCTATTTTATAAATCGTAAATGTGTGGTGTTTGTAGAGATGATATATTATTTATGTTTTACTTACTTGAGTCTAATCTCTTCTACTTAATTGTAAATTCTTATGGGTAAAAAATTGTGGTAGTGTTCTTCTTAAACTTAGAGGATTTACATGCTTATTGACTGGATAAAGAAAAAAGCTTCATATCTACACCCAGAGAGAGGACTGTGGGAACTGAATGTGGATCACAACATAAATATTCTCATCCTTTTTGTTGTAGTTCTCTTGCATTTTGTTTTCTTACTCATTTTCTTTCCTTTTTGATATATATACATATTATGTGTATATCTATATCTATATATATTTTTTGATGATCAAACATGGAGTCTGTTTATTCCAAATTCTCTTTTTTTAATAAAGCTTTTTATTTTCAAAACACATGCATGGATCATTTGACACTAATGACCCTTGCATAGTCTTGTGTTTCAGATTTTCTCCTCCTCCCCACCCCCTCCCCTAGATGGCAAGCATTTGATTTGATTTTTCTTGTGCAGCAAGAGAATTGTATAAGTATTTTTATCCATATTAGATTTAACGTATATTTTAATACGTATAACATATATTGGATTGCTTGCCATCTAGGGGAGGGGGTGGGAGGAAAGAGGGGAAAATCTGAAACACAAGGTTTTGCAAGAGTCAATGTTGAAAAATTACTCATGCATATGTTTTGAAAATAAAAAGCTTTAAAATTAAAAAAAATAACTTTAGTTTTACATATTAATAATTCAATTCCAAATAATTAAACTTCCAAAAAAATTCATTTATTTCAATGTTAGTAATGCAACATTAGGATCTTCAGAAAGCATAATTTTCCACGTCATAAAATTACAAAGGACTGAGAAAATCTGATTTTTTATTTAGAATTCTCTTGAAATATAAATTTTATAGTTGTGGATTTTGTTTTTATTACTTTATTATGAAGAGCATACTGATGTCTTTTGATATATAACTGAACAGTCTACAATTGTTTTTATAATCTTAAAATTTTACATCTCAAATTATTCATTGTTTAGATTGATAAACTAATTATATAGAATTGGAAGGGATTTCAGAGGTTATCTGGGTCAATTCTTATGAAATATATTATGTTATGAAATATACCTCCTTACTCTGGGTGCCTTGAGAGGTCATCTAACCTCTGATTTTTTAGTTTTTCTCATTGGTTCTAGTTCTGCTCTCAGGAACTCCATAGAACAAAATCCCTCTTTCATGGATTACATTATTTTGCTTCTTTGTTTTTCTGATGAAAACTGTTCATTTTTTTTCTACAAGATGATAAGGTTTGTGAGTAATGCTTCATTATAATTTTTTTTAATATGTAGCTATTTAAATTTATTATGACAATACCTTCTCTTCATTGTACATGGTTATTCTTGTTTGATCAAAAGATTTCTGGACAATTGAAAAAAATAAACTTTCTGTCATTTTTATATACAGGATTCAAGCTGTTATGAAAACACAAATAAGAAGGATGTATCACACATTAGGCATTAAAAATTAGGAAACCAAGTCACTGGAATTTTATTGTACCATGGAAGAAATACCAGTGAGAGTTGCAGTAAGAGTCAGACCTCTGCTTTGCAAAGAAATTCTTCATAATCACCAAGTATGTGTGAGATTGATTCCAAATACCCAACAAATTATCATTGGGAAAGATCGCATCTTTACTTTTGATTTTGTGTTTGGCAAAAATTCAACCCAAGATGAAGTTTATAGTACATGTATTAAACCTCTGGTTGCATCATTGATTGAGGGATATAATGCTACAGTTTTTGCCTATGGACAGACTGGATCTGGGAAGACATACACCATTGGAGGAGGCCACATTGGTAAGATCTTTAAGCTCTTTTTACTTATATATAGTTAAATGATTTGCTAAAAGGAGCAAACTATGAAGTGAGATTAAAAAAATAAGATAAAAGATCATAAAGTTTACTACCTTTGAAGGATTTGTCTCGAATACCAAATTGGAATTTTTTTGTATGTTTTCTGTTGACTTGAGAGAGTGTGAGACTAATGAAAATAGCTCACATGAAATAGCACTTTTAAGATTTGCAGAGCACTTTACATTCTCCTAGACATGGACACTTGTGTTTTGGTCTAATTTTCTGCCATTAAATGCATTGAGTAAACTTGGGCCATTTTTTTCCCCCCACTTAGTTTTTATTTACCAGACATATGCATGAGTAATTTTACAACATTGACAATTGCCAAATCTTTTGTTCCAATTTTTCCCCTTCTTCTTCCTACCCTCTCCCCCAGATGGCAAGTAGACCAATACATGTTAAATATGTTTAAAGTATATGTTAAATACAATATATGTATACATGTCCATACAGTTATTTTGCTGCACAAAAAGAATTGGACTTTGAAATAGTGTACAATTAACCTGTGAGGGAAATAAAAAATGCAAGCAGACAAAAATAGAGGGATTGGGAATTCTATGTAGTGGTTCACACTCATTTCCCTGAGTTCTTTCGCTGGGTGTAGCTGGTTCAATTCATTAATGTTCTTTTGGAACTGATTTAGTTCATCTCATTGTTGAAGAGGGCCACGTCCATCAGAATTGATCATCATATAGTGTTGTTGTTGAAATATGTAATGATCTCCTGGTCCTGCTAATTTAATATTTGTTAATTTAAGACACTTGTTTTTGAAATGGCACATATAAAAAAAGTTTAGAGCTCAGTTGCTTAAAACTAAAAAGTATCTTTAAGATCTTGAAGATGAGGCTATAGCAGATGATAAGGTGTACTTATTATTAAAATAAATAATACACATAAATATGTACGTGTGCATTTATAATATATGTCATATATACATACAGGTACGTGTGTATAAATATTTGACAACAGAATCCCATATATATATCTGTATCTATTTAACTGTATAGCTTTTAAATTTTATTGGTGCCTTTAAACACCAAGGGCATCTTCTGATCAAAAGAAAACAGAAATAACACTTGCAAAAAACAAACAAAATATACTTTATGAACTCTTCAAATTCTTAGTTCAAGTTAGGTGCCATTTTTTATGCATTTCCGATCAGTAGTTAATGCTCTTTTCTCATTAAATGATTTTGAATATATTTTATATTTCCTTATTTGTGTACGTGATTCCTCCCCATCCCACTCCATTTCACCCACAAATAGAAAATAAGTTCTTTGAAGACAGGGACTATTCTGCTTTTATCTTTATATCCTTGGTGCCTAGTACACACATTCTTTTTTATTTATTATTATTATTATAGCTTTTTATTTACAAGATATATGCATGGATAATTTTTCAGCATTGACAATTGCAAAACCTTTTGTTCTAACTTTTCCCCTCCTTTCCCCTACCCCTTCCCCCAGATGGCAGGATGATTAATACATGTTAAATATGTTAAAGTATAAGTTAAATACAATATATGTATACATGTCTGAACAGAGTACACACATTCTTAATAAATGTTGGTTGAAATATACCAGAAGAAATTTCCCCCAATACATATATTCCTCCAAGATCTGTACCACTTGGAGCTTATGGGATCAGATGACAAATTTTAAAGTTTAACTTTATAGCAATCCTTTGTTTTATATATATGGAAATTCATTTTTATCTGCTCAAAGATCCAAAATGGGAGGGAGGATTTTCAAATTTCAGCTGTGTACGGTCTTTCTGGATTCATTCCATGGACTTAATTACTTTTGTCCAAAGAAGCTGACTGAATCAGCCTAATCAATCCATAATACAGAGAAGCATTCGTTAACAAAATGAGAAGACAAAGAGGCTGTATCTTTCTTTCTGTTGGTGAGTTTATCTCTTTATTCTGTAACTGATCTCTACTAGTCTATATATCTCTCTTATCTATTATATGTCTCTCCTCTTGTGCAGGAACATTCATTGATTTATTAAAGTTGAGATAATAGAGATTTCTATTTGGCTCTTATTGATGGGAAATTAAACATTCAAATGAAGTAATCTTTCCCTCAAATTTTAGAAGGCGTGGACAGTTGGCTACTACTTTCTCAGCATTGTTTGGGAAGAGTTTTGCAATATTTTTTCTCATTATTTGGGAGAGTAGAAAAGCAATTCCTAACTACCCCCTCAGAGTGTGTAACATAACTGAAAGTGATTGGAAAACTTAATGTGAAAGAGGAAAAAAACCAAAATATGTTTTTATTCTGCTGGGTTTTTTTTCCTAAAGAAAGGGATGATTATAATATATAGATAAGCCTGAATGGGTCCAAAATGCCAGGAAAATAGATTATTTTGAGAGAAGAACTTAATAACCCAAAGTTGGAAGACAACAAGATAAACTGAAATGGCTTTTTTTCATTCTATTTCCATAATTTTAAATAGACCCTAGACTCTTTGTAGTGCTGAAAACAAATTGTACAGGTCTTGGTTTAGCATTTCATATATCAGGATATCTTACATCTATAAGTTGAAACAGCAGACAAATACTGGGAGGCAAAAGAAGGGCCACCAATGAAAAATAACCAACAGACTCACTCACTGTCTGACTGCATGCCATATTGAAGTCAATATTCTATACTCCTTTAAAGGAACAAGGTAGGTTTAATCTGCCCTCTGTAACTTATTTTATTTGCGCTGAATTCTACTGCCTTCTGTGTTTTCATTAACATTATTACGATTATTGTATATATGGGAAATTGCCTTTTTGTGTTCACATAGCTCCTCCAAGTTTTCTCTGAATTAGTCCTGATAACTTTAATTTGTGATACATTTATGATCTTCATGGAATCAATCAAAGTTATTTCTACAAGGTGTGAAAGTCTTATTTTGATTAATGGTGGTCAAGGTCTTTTGGGTTTGTCTAAATTCATCAAGTCAATTTAATATCATTGGAATTTGAACAAGTGCTGAGAAGAGAACAGTTCTAGTTAAAGCCCTGAAAGTGAATCATTGGGAAGGAGAATACGAGCTCCTGTTGTTCCCTTCTTGCCTCTTCTCCCCTCACTTTCTTTTCATCTACCACTTTCGGTCCTCGGAAGAAGACACTATGAACTTTTGAGAACTGCGGGATTCTGCATATCAACACTAGCCTCTGACAAAGTAGACAAACTGAAGAATGACAGAATTATGGAGTAAGACTTAAAAGGAATCCAGTAGAGAAGCTATATCATTTCTAAAGGGAATCTTATGAATTCCTCCATAAAGGGGAGAAAATAACTTTTTTAAAAACCAGGACTTAGGAGTTATCCTTTTGCAATATATCCTCTTTAATTTAGAACCCACTTTCTTCTGGACTTGTGGGAGAAGGCAAAGGAGATGTGTAACAGAACTATTTCTCTTGTGTTTTCATGATAAAATTTTCTAGAACTTAATCTTCTTGGATTGACTTTGAACTTAATCCTCTTCGATTGACTTTCCATATAGCATATTAGACAATGTGATCCAAACTACTTTTTCTCTGAAATTTAGGACATAACAGATGCTAAACCCATATTTTATGATATGAAAAGTCCAAGATTTCTGTCATTTCTCCCTTGGCAACCATTTCTTCTATACTGACTAGTACTGATTCCATTGGTATATGCCTTGTCACTTCTTTCACATTTGAGAGGATATCAGTGTTCTTGATAGTTCCTTAATAGGAATCTTTAATTAGTTGCTTCCTCTTATTCAGATGTTCTGTAGTAGTGGTATCAAACTCAAATGAAAACAGAGGCTCCAAATTAATTTAATCTGGTTTTTTATATTTTATTTATTTATTTTTGTTAAGTATTTTCCTATTACATTTTAATCTAGTTTAGGCAACACTTGAGAGAACCTGTGAGCTACCTACATAGCCTCGATGAGTTGATGTTTGACACTTCCTCTGATCTTTTGTTATTTTTTCTTCTGTATTCTTTGATCACAAATTCCTTCCTCCTCCACACATCTGAGAGGTAAACTATACTGTTTTTTTAATTTATATATACTATCATTCTTTATGTCTAGATCACGAACCCATTTCGACCTTATCTTGGTATACGGTGTTAGGTGTGGGTCAATGCCTAGTTTTCTACCATACTAGTTTCCAGTTTTCCTAGCAGTTTTTGTCAAATAATGAATTCTTATCCCAAAAGCTGGGGTCTTTGCATTTGTCAAATATTAGATTATTATAGCCATTGACTGTCCTGTGCACCTAACCTATTGCATTGATCAACTACTCTGTTTCTTAGCCAGTACCAAATGATTTTGATGACCACTGCTTTATAACATAGTTTTAGATCTGACACATCTAGGCCACCTTCATTTGCATTTTTTCATTAATTCCCTTGAACTTCTTGACCTTTTGTTCTTCCAGATAAATTTTGTTATTTTTTTTCTAGATCTATAAAATAATTTCTTGGGGTTTGATTGGTATAGAACTAAATAAATAGATTAATTTAGATAGTATTGTCATTTTTATTATTGCTTGCTCTATCCAAGAGCACTTTAAAATTTTCCAGTTGTTTAGATCTGATTTTATTTGTGATGAAAGTGTTTTGTAGTTGTGTTCATATAGTTCCTGACTTTTCCTTGGCAGATAGATCCCCAAATATATATATACATATATATATTTGATTCCCAAATATTTTATACTATATTGACAGTTATTTTAAATGGAATTTCTCTTTGTATTTCTTGCTGCTAGACTTTGTTGGTGATAGATAAAAATGCTGATGATTTATGTGGATTTATTTTGTATCCTGCAACTGCTAAAGTTGCAAATTGTTTCTAGTAGTTTTTTAGTTGATTCTCTAGGGTTCTCTACATATACTATCATATCATCTGCAAAGAAAGATAATTTGGTTTCCTCATGATCTACTCTTAATTCCTTTAATCTCTTTTTCTTCTGTTATTGCCAAAACTAACATTTCTAATACAATATTGAATAATAATGGTGATAATGGGCAACCTTTTTTCATCCCTGATCTTATTGGGAAAGATTCTAGTTTGTCCCCATTACATATGATACTTGCTGATGGTTTTTAAAAGATGCTACTGATAATTTTATAGAAAAGTCCTATATACTCTAGTGTTTTTAATAGAAATGGGTGTTTGGATTTTATCAAATGCTTTTTCTGCATCTATTGAGATAATCATATGGTGAAACATCTTCTTAACCATCATTCTTCCCCAACCCAAAGCACCTGCTTTTAATTGGCAGCAGTGATGAAAACCCTGAGACAGATCACTGTGCTCTCATGATTCCTTTCTGTTCATTGTCCATTAGCCTCTATATCACTTTCCAGATTTTCCCTTCTATTTAGTTGTAAGGTTAATGTACTTTTAATTTTTATTCTACTTTCATTGCTCTGCCTTACTTCATATGACTTTTTTCATTTACATGCAGTAATGTTTTCACAACCTTTTTGTATAATCTTTTAAAGGGCAAATTGTGACAAAATAATAGCTATAAGTTTTTTTTTAAAACTATAAGCAGTTGATAGATTTTTAGAAGTAAAGAATTTTGGTAAAATTTTAAAATGTTTTTTAAAGTTTTTAAAGATTTTATTCAGGAACTATTATACAATTTATCTGAAATGCAACTCCTTATTAGCATTTTGAGTTTGAATGAATAACAAATTATGTTTTGTAAGGTTAAAGAATGAATGAGATATTCTTGTAAAACCGAAATATTCTTGCAAACAGAAAAGTTATAATCCAAATACATACATATAAAATAAACTAGAATATATAATGCACTTCTGTTTTTTACCATGTAATGCTTTCTTGGGCATCAGAAAGTAGAGAGTAGGCTCATATAGGTTAGCTTGTAGCCACCTTTTTTGTCCATTAGATGGCCACCCTGCATTATTTGTAAGAAATTTCAGCCATTAACATTTATTTTCCTGTAACTATAAACTAAAGAATCAGTATAACTAACAATTTTGAAACAAAAGCAAAAGAAGAAATCTTGAAAATTAGAGGTGAAATAAGGAAAATTGAAAATAGATAATAAAACTAATAAGATCAAAGTTTGTTTGTTTTTTAAGACTAAAAAAAATCTGATTAAAAAGAGGAAGTAAACCAGAATGGGCAGCTGGATATCTCAGTGGGTTGAATGCTGGACCTGAAATCAGGAAGATTTGTCTTCCTGAGTTCAAATCTGGCATCAGACACTTACTGTGTGATCCTGGTCACAGGTTCTAGTCAGTTAACCCTGTTTGTCTCTGTTTCTTCATCTGTAAAAGGAGCTAGTGAAGTAAATGGCTAACCATTTCAGTATCTTTGCCAAGAGAACCCCCAATGTGGGGTCAAGACTGAAAAATGACAACAGACAAGAAATAATAAGGTTATTTTGTAACAAGTACAGAAGAAATAGACTCATCCAAACTCACCATATACAATTAAATGCCTGAGAAACTGAGAATTAAAAGTAAATGGATGAATTTCAACAAAAAAAATGAATTTAAGTTTAGGAAATGGTTTCAAAATAACCAATTTAAGAAAAAAAGAAATTGAATAACCCATAAATGAACTTCCAAAGGAAAAATCCTAGCCCTTATGTTCTTACAAGTGAATTCTATCAAACATTTAAAGAACAATCAAAACTACAAAAATAATTCTTCAATGTATTGAAGAGAATGGCATTCAAGCAAATATTTTCATGAGAAAATATGATCCTAACACAAACCAAAGAGAGGAACAGAAACCTTAGATCAATCTATCTCTCTAATGAATATTTGATGTATTAGTAAGAGACTCTTTGGGGAAGTTCCTTATACCAAAGAACTAATAAAGTGAGCCCCAATTTCTATATATAACTAACAGTTAATATTTGGGTTTTTTGTTTTGTTTTTGCAATTGAAAAGTGTTAGGAGTTTTCCCTGTATAAATAGGGGTGAAGCTATTATTTGACATAATTGTAAATATACTAGTTATTACAAGACAAAAAGCACAAATAAAAAGTATGGGCAACAGCAAATGAAACAAAATTTTCCCTATTAGCAGACATAGTGTATCTATGAAAAACTAACAAAGATGTTAAGATGATTAGTAGCTTCAGTAAAGTATCAAATATGAAATTAATTAATTAGCATAAATCACCAATATTTCTATGTAGTAAATAAGTACAAAATGTATTGTTTTTAGCTTACTAAGACATACATGAGATTATATAAATATACTTACAAAACATTCCTAGAATAAATATTTAAGTAATTGGAGAGCTGTCCATTAACTTGGTTGAACTACATTCAATATAATAAAAATTATGATATCTAATTTACAGGCCAAGAGGATACTTTTTAGATCTAGACAAAAATAACAGTTCTTTTGAAGGAACAAAATTTTGTATATGCTTTCAAGGGAAATGAGAAAAAAGTAGCAAGGAAAGGGGTGCAGGGGCAGGATTGTTATACTTCAAAACTCTTATGAAGCTGTAATTAATAATATTTGTACAGTTCTGGTTAACATTTTTAGTGTTGTGGCTGAAGAATTGCAGGGATGATAGTAGCATTGGAACACAAAATATGTGGCAGGAGTAAGATGCAAGAATACTGAAAAGCTAGAAAAGGGCCAGGTTATTAAAGGCTTTAAAAACCAAATAGAGGATGTTCTATACTGGAGATAATAGAGAACCACTAGGTTTCATTGATTGGGGTAAGATGGTCAAACCTGCACCTTAAGATCATTTTGGCAGCTGAGTTAAAGGATGAATAGAGTAGGAATTGTAATAGTCTAGTTGTGAGGTGATGTTGGCCTGCTCCTGCACCAAGCGGATGGTAGTGTCAGAGAAGGAATGGAGAAGCATAGGAGATTTGTTTGGAAAAAAACACAAAATTGGATATTGGTGTGTGGGGGAAATGGTGAAAAGTGAGGAAGTGAGGATGATGGGTAAGCTGGGTAACTGGAGGATGATGGTGAACTCTACAATAATAGGAAAGATAAGAAGAAGGAAGGGCTTTTGGGAAAAAGTTTGGTTTTGGATATGTTGAGTTTAAGGTGACTACAGAACTACAGAAGTTCAAGATGTTCAATCAGTAGTTGTAGATATGGGATTGGAGGTCAGGAGATCTGAGAGAAATTAGGGCTGAACAAATCAGTTGTTTAAATCCTTAAGATTTCTTTGTATTCTCTCTATACAAAGATAGAGCTCAGTCAGTTTAAAAGCGTTTTACATTTAATATAGTTATATTAGAAAGGTAGAGTTGATGAACAGAGGAGGTTATGAAATGCTAGATAAATCACTTTTCACTGTTTTTATCCCAATGCATATGTTAAAATACTTATAAAACCAAAAATCTGATTTTTTAAAAATTGATAATCAAGAAATTGATTTTTGGAGAAATTTTTAGTACTTTAATGGGTCTGTACTCTATTTAGCATAAGGGACTTTATCAAAAGTTTTACCAAATACAGGCAAAAATGAATTCATAATTTCCCGTCTAGTTTTCTTTGATGTTTGATGAGTCTGTACTTTCATCACTTTAGATACACACATGTTTTCCAATGAATCCTCTATGAGGATTCATCCTACATGCTGGGTATCTTCATCTAAAACCTTTCAAATTTTGTAGTTTCTAGGGGACTATATGGACTGACCATTGTTAGCCTTCTCTTTTATCACATAATGTCTTTTCTGGATGTATATTTTCCCCAAAACATCCTTATGCTGTTTTTCCTGTGCATTCCTTTATTGATAATATATCACAGCCTGCCCACATTCACCATTTAGCTGTCTTCATAAACGAAATTTATGGTAGCATCCTCTTTTTTCTACATTTTCAGCATCAGTTGCGGAGGATAAAAAAGGTATCATTCCACGTGCCATCCAAGACCTATTTCAAAGCATTTCTGAAAATAGCAGCATTGATTTTAACATAAAAGTATCTTACATAGAAGTCTATAAGGAAGACCTCCGAGATCTGCTAGAATTGGAAACATCAATTAAAGATTTACACATCAGAGAAGACGAAAAAGGAAACACAGGTAAAGACACCTACTTTAGTAAATTTGATCAGCATGTTATTTAATAATCCTTAAAAGATTTATCCCTAGTTGTGTTTCTCTTCTTTTAAAAAAATGGCAAAATATTCTTTCTTTTCATTAAAAGGCAAATAGTTTTTGAATTACCAGTAGACTTTGTGTTAAACCATGTAGATAAGAAAATAGCTTAGAATTATTATTTATTAAAATAATTTATTTTATACCTATCCAGTTATTGAAATTTTACTCAGGGCTGTGCCTAAATGAAATTCACACCAGAAAAGTAAAGGAAACAGAGTTTATTTTGATACTTTATTAAATATCCTTCAATCTTACAACCCTACTGACTCCTCCTTTTTAGTCATACATGTCATTGATAATATTCTTTGTCATTTTTTTGTGCACAGATAATTAATGGTAACATGCTATATATAGCTTGTTACATCTATTGTATTCCTCTCCATTGCCTTTTGAGTCACTTTCAATTGTGGTTGTTTCAAGATCAAGGTTTTCCTACTTTCATAGTTATTTGACATCAGCAGGGGAAGGTAGGCATTAAAAAGGATGATATTTGTGCTTGGAATCCTCAAAAACCATATATAGTTTTCCAAGTGCAGTATAATCTTCTGTCTTTTTCTTATTCAGTTATGGACCAAATATCTGCAGTACTAGCTATCCCAGAAAATATGTACTTGCAGATTAAAACCAAATTGCTAAAGTTTAGGAACTTTAAAAAATGTAGGCTGAGGACACTGTAATATTCTTTTAAATTTATTTTTTTTTTATTTTTCCAAATACATGCAAAGATAGTTTCCCAATTCACCCTTGCAAAACCTTGCATTCCAATTTTTTCTCCCTCTCCTCTCCCTTCCCTTCTCCCCAAAACAGCAAGCAATGTGATATAGGTTAAATATATGCAATTTTAAAAAATAAATTTACATATTCATTATGCTACACACACACACAAAAGCAGATTAAAAGGGAAAAATACACAAGAAAAAAAAAGGTGAAGATTCTATGCTTTGATCCATATTTAGTTGCCATAGTTCTCTTTCTCTATGCAAATGGCTCTTTGCATCCCAGGTCTATTGGAATTGTTTTGAATCATCTCCTTGTTGAAAAGAGTCAAGTCCATCATAGTTAATCATCACATAATCTTATTACTGTGTACAATGTTCTCTTGGTTCTGCTCACTTCACTCAACATCAGTTCATATAAGTCTTCCAGGCTTTTCTTTGTAATATTCTTAATAGAAAATATTTCTGTGTTCAAGTCTGTCATTCACTTTTGTGACCCTAATTAGGCAAATTTCTTCTCCTTGGGGGGTCTTAGTTTTCTCCCCTTTAAAATAAAGATCCTAAAGGGCTGTGATATTTTAAATTATTTTTAATCTATTGATCTTATTTTCCTAGAGCACTGAGTGGAAAATCAGGAAAAATGTGGATTATCAAACTAAGTATGTGACAGGAAGGCAGAATAGGAGAGAGTGAGATGGAAAGAAAAGTGAACAGTTTTTAGTAGCTCTTCCTGCTCCTAAGAGACAATGAAGGGAAACTTCCTCATCTGCCATTTATGATCCTCAACCTACCTTCCCAGGCTTATTTCACATTATATTTTACATTCGTTCCCTATACCTGGATGTATTCCTCTCTACAGGCTGCCTTTATCTAGTGGAATTTACACCTTAACAAGTGTAGATAGACATTTAATCACTTCATTGCATAATACCCTTTTCCTATATCTCCAACATTTAGATTCCTTTTCTTTTAAAATTTGTCTTTTTTTATTGTGAAGCTAACAATCAATGCACACGGATTTTTCAATAAACCAGAGCAGGGAAATTTTTTTTTTCCCTGCCAACAGCCATTTAGATATTTATAACATTATTCATGGGCTATATAAAATTGTCAACTTATAGAACTCAAGCAATTGTTTTATCTAGCTTTCAGGTCATAATCATCTGTGGTTGATTATGCAGATGGTTTCACGGTCCTTATATGATCTGAGGAGGAGGTTTCTCATGCCTATAGTAAACAAAGATGAATAAGAAAAGGAATAGTTTGAGAAACTTAAAACTTCTGTTACCTGATTTTTGTTTTGGGTGTTTATTATATTTTACTTTTAACAAGATAAGTGACATAAATGTCTGGTTTTTGTTGTATCTCCTTTTGTACTCTGCATATTAAAGGAAATGTTTTTTTCATATATATCTTTTTCTAGTAATTTACTACTTTCACCTGTCTCTGAGTAGAACATCTCTCTTATAACAAATATTTGTAGTCCAATAAAACAAATCATTGCATTGTCCATGCTAGAAAACATTTATCTCATTTTGTATCTGTAGTCAGTCTGGCACTTCTTTGCCAAGAGATAGAAAATAGGTTTTATCATGAGTCCTTTGAAGTTACTGTATATGCTGCTTTGATTAGTTTTGAGTTCTTTCAGAGTTTTATTTTACATTATTATTGATGTTTAGGCTTAAATTATTCTTAGTTCTTTTGATTTCACTTTCCATAAATTTATAAGATTCCATTACATTTATATATCACGCTTGGTTCAAGCATTCCCATTTGATGAACTCCTTTTGTTTCCAGTTTTTTTCTACAAACAAAAAGTACTGTTCTTGCACATATGGGTCCTTTCCCCTCTTTATTTATTTTTTTTTTTAATTTCCTTGGAACATAAACCCAATAGTAGTATAGCTGGGTCAAATTATATGTAAATTACATATAGAAACTATGTCCACAAAGATGTTTAGTAACTTTATGGATATAGTTTCTAATTAATTTTTGGAATAATTAAAGCAATTTACAGCTGTGCCATTGGTGTGCTTGTTATTATATTATAATCACTTCCCAAAGTTGCTCTTTTCCTTTTTTGTTGTCTTTGTCAGTCTGTTGGATGTGAGGTGAAACTTCAGTTTTATTTAATTTGTACTTCTCTTATCATTAGTAATTTGGAGAATGTTTTTATATGGTTGTTGATAGTTTTTATATTTATTTATTTGAGAACTATCTGTCTATATTATCATGTAGATATCAATTCTCTGTATTACTTGAATGGATTTTTATTAGAAATATTTTTTTGTGAAAGTTTTCTTCAAGTTAACTATTTGACTTCTGATTTAAATTGCAATTATTTTGCTTTTTCCAAAGGTTTTCCATATTATGTAATTGAAGTTATCCTATGTATCATATATGTTCACCTAATTCCTTATTTTCATTTGCTGACTTTCCATTTTTCATGTAGATCCCTTTCTTTCCACTCACACTTCCACTACTCCAGTTCAGAACCTTAGCTCTTCTCACTGGGACCATTATAGAAGTTTTCTAATTGGCTGTCCCCACTCCAATTCATTTTCTTAAATGTTAATGATTATTCCTCAAGGACAGGTGTGACCATGTCATATTCAAATTCCTCTTCTCTTTCTCACCCCCAACTTGGTAAACTCTGGTAACTACCTTTTATCTCCAGGATCAAATATAATATGACTATTGAGAAATAAAACCCTTCACTCTTCCTACATTTCAGTCTTTTTGCACTTTATTTCCTATGATCCAGATACAGTCACCTATTTTATGTTCCTTGAACAAGATACTCTTTCCTTCTGTTTCCATACATTTATTTTCAATAGCTCTTCCCATAATGTCTGGTTAGCTCTCCCTCCTAGTCTTTTAGTTTTCCGGACTTCCTTTAAGTATTAGTTCAAAGCCCATATTCAGTAGCAGGCCTTTACCAGTCCCTCCAGCTACTAAGGCCTTCCCTTCTGAGATTACTTTTCATCTACTCTGTATATATCTTGTTTATCTAGTTATTTATATGTTTTCTGCCCAGTTAGAATGTGACCTTTGAGGACAGATACCTTACTTTATGTCTTTGGAATTGAGCATAGTGCCTGGAACGTAATTAAACACTAAATACTTTTTGATTGACTAAATGCCTTAGCCTTAGTTGTGAAAAGGCATAATTTTAATTTTTCCACTATTTTTATATGATCTTGAACATTCAATTGAAATCTAGAGGCATCCATTTGGAGTTTATTGTGATATATGATATAGGATGTGGGTTTAAGTCTGGTTTCTACCTGACCACTTTACAATTTTTAAAGCAATTTTAGGATTCCTTAATCCAATAGTTAATGTCCTCGGTTTTTTGTTGTTTGTTTGTTTTTAACATAGTGCTACGGTGTTTGAGTATTTCTATATTCTGTTTTCATAATTTATTCAGTTGATCAGTTTTTGTACTTTTAAACAAGGACCAAATTGTTTTGGTGATTATGCTTTATAGTATAATTTAAGATCTGGTAGTGCTAGATTCCCTTTATTTGTATTTTTAAAAATTGTTTCTGTTGAGATTCTTGAGCTTTGGCTTTTTCTACTGAATTTTGTTCTTATGTGTCTAATTCTATAAGGTAGAACTAGAACCTAGTTCAAATAGTTTGGGTCATTTCTGATTTTATTTTATATGTAACCAATTGATGGCAATAACTGGTGGTTTTTGGAGGTTTAAGGTAGAAAGTAAAAGGAAAAGTTATTCTCTTCTCCTTTGAAATATAGTCATTGTAATTCTTCCTAAATACCTTGATAATTTGTCATAGCAAAAATAGCTGTAAAAAAATTAAGTGTTTTCATTATTTATGTTGCCATGGCCCAGCCATAAAGCATTAATTTTTCTCCAACCATTTAATTCTTCATTTATTTCTATAAAGTGTCTTATAGTTTTATTAATTCTGTTTGGGTTATTATATGTTCTCCCTTTCTTGGTTTGTTTCCTGTCTGACTTCCCTTTTTTAATCTCTTTTGCTAGATCTTTATCTATATCATATTTGTTCCTTTGGTGTCCATTCACCAGTGCTGTCCTGGATCCTAATTTTTTTTTCCTCTATACTTTCTCCCGGTGTGATCATATCAGTGCATAAAGGTTCAATATTCATTTCTCTACAGATTTCTCTAGATCTGATATTATCTTTCTCTTGAATTCCAGCCCCATTATCTTGTAGACATCTCAAATTCAGCATATCCAACATATCTTACCCTGAAAACTCTTCCTTTATCTGAACTTTGAGAAATCATCGTATTTCCAGTTATTTAAGTTCACAACTTTTCAACTCATATCTCTCTAATTCTTACTTATTCCATATATCAAGTCAGTTTTCAAATCTTGAAATTTCTTTCTCTATAATAATGTTTGCTTATGTCTTCTCTCTCCATTCACACAGAAACCACTCCCCTTCAGACTTTTATTGTCTTTCACTTGAACAATAGAAATAGTCTTCTAACTATTTCACATATAGGAAAATTGGACTACTGACCTCAAGTTGCATTGCTGGATAAACTGAGGCAAGATAGAGATTAGAGAGTTTTTAATATTTTATTGAAAGGGAGAGATTTGAGGGGGTAGGCTGCCCCTTGGGCTGATGTCCAAAGCATCCAACAGAGCATGTAAGTTCTCAATGACATTTATATACAATAGCTAAACAAAGGCAGGGGGATGAAGTCCAGACTCTGGTGAGCGGGAATCTCCAGGCAGGAACCATCAATTCAGTTCTGACAGGTTGGGGGGTAGGACCATAAATTCTAACAAAATGGGAGTTAAAGAGGTATCTATCTTAGAGCCAGGAAGTCTGGACTCTCCTTTATCTTGAGTTTGTACATTGACAATTTATAACCTCTGAGTTATATCAGCCTTAATGAACCAGAGGGGGGTGGGTTGCAACTAAGGGGATTGAGGCAGAACAATTAGAGAAACTGAGGCAGGACAATTAAAGGGAACTGTGGCACAACAAAGTCTTTTCCCAATTCCATTCCATCCTCTATCTATCTCTTGAAAGAATTTTCCTGAAGTGTAGATCTATTCATGTCACTATCCATTCAGTAAGTACTAGTGGTTTCCTATTGCTAATCTTTTTTTTCCCTGATTTTGAAGCTGTTCACAATCTGGCTATTTCTTGTCTTTTCCATCATCTTATATTGTGCTCCATTTAACACACTTTGTGATTTAGCCATAGTGGCCTTCTTGGTGTTTCTCACATAAGAGACTTCATTTCCTATATTCATACCTTTTCATTGATTGTTTCCCATGCTTGAAATGCTCTCCTCCCCAATCTGTGACCCTTGGAATGCCTGGTCTGTCTTCTTTAGGACTCAGTTTAAATGCTATCTACTCCAGGAGGCCTTTTCTGACTCCATTTTGCTAACAATTAATGCCATCCACTTTATTTTTTAAAAAATGTTTTTAATTTTATAATTACAAATTTTTTCACAGTACATATGCATGAGTAATTTTTTTTTATAACATTATCCCTAGTATTCATTTTTCCAAATTTTCCCTTCCCTCCCTCTACTACCTCCCCTAGATGACGGGCAATCCCATACATTTTTCATGTGTTACAGTATAACCTAGATACAATATATGTGTGTAAATCCAATTTTCTTGTTGCACTTTAAGAATTGGATTCCAAAGGTAGAAGTAACCTGGGTAGAAAGACAGTAGTGCTAACAATTTACATTCACTTCCCAGTGTTCCTTCTCTGGGTGTAGTTGTTTCTGTCCATCATTGATCAACTGGAAGTGAGTTGGATCTTCTTTATGTTGAAGATATCCACTTCAATCAGAATATATCTTCATACAGTATTGTTGTTGAAGTGTATAGTGATCTTCTGGTTCTGCTCATTTCATTCAGCATCAGTTCATGTAAGTCTCTCCAAGCTTCTCTGTATTCATCCTACTGGTCATTTCTTATAGAGCATAACCTTCATATACCACAATTTACCCAACCATTCTCCAATTGATGGACATCCATTCATTTTCCAGTTTCTAGCCACTACAAAAAGAGCTGCCACAAACATTTATGCCATCCACTTTAAAATTACCTTCCATTTGCTCTATTTTTTATCTTCCAATTCATATGTAATCCCTCTTCCAAACTCACCTATCCAACTGCACTGGCAGGCTGGGTTCTCAAAAAGGTAGTTGCCTACTACATCAGGATTTTAGCGGTAACCCTGTACATGGCTATCTTCCTTATGAACATCATCCACCTTTGTGTTTTTCTTTAATTATCAGCCAGTAGACTGGGTACTTTAGCAAAAACATTTGTTCAAATGGCATATTAAGGCCAAGAGTTATAAAACATTTCACCCAGTACACAGGGTGAAATACAGAACTCATAGCAGGAATAGTGGCCACTAACACTGTGAGGTCCATATATAGGAAACATATAGGCAAAGTAACTTACAAGTTCAGAAGTACAGGGTTTTGATGTCTTCTCTTTCATTGAAGGGTTCTACTGATGTTAGTTGTGGGATATGTATGGTATTGTTGATGCACAATTCATTCCACCACTCAATTGAGTACTTTTTGCCAGGAGATGAGAGGTGCATTTACAAGCAGAAGTTTGATATCATGATTGAATATGATATTGACCAGAATTTTGAATTTGTTCAGTGTTGTTCTTCTAGATATTATTCTAGTCATCATGTAAATTATTCCATCCATCCTGCTTATTTCACTCAATATCAATTCATATAAGTTTGCTCAAAGACTTGAATTCTTTTAAAAGTAAAGTGGGAAATGAATCATTCTGCCTTCTCTCTCTGTTGTCTGTCAACATTATTATTTGCCTTAATCAGAGAATCTATTTTTTTTTGTTTTTGTTTTTTCCCAATTGTTCTATGCATTCCTTTAAAATTTTTTTTATCATTTTTGCAAGTCTTTTTTCATTATTTTTTTTCTTTTTGGGGGAGGCAATTGGGGTTAAGTGACTTCCCTGGGATCATATAATTAGGAAATGTTAAGTGTGTGAAGTCATATTTGAATTTAGGTCCTCTTGATGAATTCAGGGCAGGTATTCTATCCACTGCACCATCTAGCTGCCCCATTTGCAAGTCTTACCTCCAGAATTTCACCTTTCTAAACTCTATAGTTCTGAACTATTCTTAGTCCCTTTTCTTAGTTATATGCCTCTCTTTCTTCCATCTTATGTGTTTATTCTTTTAAACTCTTAAATAAACATACTGTTTTACATAGCCATATCTTATATGATTCTGTTTTCTTTCTCGTTTGGATAACTTGTGATTATATTGTCAAGATTTTGAGATTTTTTCCCATCAATCTTAAATTCTTTTTTTTTTTTTATTTTAGAAACTCTGACCATGATCCAGCTTTTTGTTGAACTTTAAAATACACTTTTCTAATGAATGGGCTATAATAGATTTGATTAAGGCTTTCTTTTGTTATTGCAAGCTCTAAGGATGTATCATGCAAGCTCATTTTCTTGCAAAGGTCCTTTCACTTCCACTTTGCTACTTTCTTTTTTTTTTAATGTCTAATTTACTTATTTACTATGTCAAAGTAATTTGTTATATGTAATTTTAAAGTTATTTTCTCTCTCTCTCTCTTTCTCACTCTCATTATCCAAGCGCCAGTTTTCATAACTATAAATATTCACATGTTCCAGTTAAGTACCATTCCACCAAGTTTCTGAGATAATTGAGAAGTTGCTTTTACCTCATATTAGAATTTCAAATTTACTTTATTACTTTGTGCTTTGGAGCATAAAACCTCAAGTTCACAAGTATTATTACCAACTTCTTTCTGATTATATTTTCTGGAAAAAAAAAAAAGAAGACATCTAGAATCAGGGTAGGGAGTTACCTTCATTTCTAGAGAAAGAGAGAAGCTATAGTGTAAGTGGCACTGCATGGAACCGTCTAAGAAGTGGTTTGATGGGCTTGCAACTGAGCAAAATGAGTTTACCAACTAGAGCCAAGGACTCAGAGTAGGACTTTCAGTTCTAGATAGAATTAATATTACAATTATTTTTGTTAGAAAGATTAAACCATATAAATATTATCATAATTTTAAAAAGAAGGCAAAAGATAAAAGAATACTATAACTAATTGGAAGGACAGCTTACTATTGTTTTTTTTTTTCTTTTTCTTGGAGAGCAAACAAAGCTTTTTCATACCTGAAGGCAATAAGAAATAGTTTATGGAGTGATCAAGAGATCATGTTGAACATGAGCAAAAATATTACCATGAAGATAATTTAATTATAACTTCTGTGTCAATATCTATGGTAGATGATAAAGAATTAGAAAAACTTGATAAAGGACTTAATCAAATCATCTAAATTATGTCAGTTTATACAGAGTTCTAGAGTATTAGGGAGAATGCTGAGAAATGTTAGGGAAAAAACACAATAAAGCATGTAGAATACTCAAATCACATGTCAAGATAGCAGAAATATTTTCTTCAAGAAAATTAGAAGATAGTAGATTTGGCAAACATAGCTCAATATCACAAAAAATTTAATTTGATTCTTAAATAAAAATTGACTTATAATGTAAAAGTCATTTTCAAATCTGACTCAATATGTAATCCATAACATTGTCTAGTTAAAGGAAATGTTAAAATCAACAAAACATGGGAGAAAGGATAAATATAAGATGAAGATATCGTATACAATCACATAGATCTACCTAACAATCAAAAAAAGCTATTTATATTGAAAATAGGAAATGGATAAAGAAAAGGACACAGATGAAAGTATAGCCATTTCCTTAGGATATTTAATCAATGTTAAATCATTTGCCAAAATGAAGAAGTCAGAAGATCCCACAGACCCTCTCAACAAGTAGAAAAATGCGGAATCCAAGATCCCCATTGATTTAGAGTAGAAATTCATTTGCAAAAATCTTATGGAGGTTAATATTGGAAGATAATAGCAACCAGCATTTGAGGGGGGGGGAGTTAATAATCGTTTTTTATTTTCAAAATACACACAAAGATAGTTTTCAACATTCATCTTTACAAAGCAAAATCTTGTATTACAAATTTTTCTTCCTCCCTACTCTCTTTCCTTACACAACTAGTAATCTAGTATAGGTTAAATATGTGCAATTCTTCTAAACATATGTCTATATTTATCATGCTGCACAAGAAATATCAAATCTAAAAGGAAAAAAATGAGAAAAAATGTAAGCAAACAACAACAACAAAAATACTATGTTGTGATCCACATTCAGTCTCCACTGTTCTCCTTCTGGATGCATATAGCTCTCTCTATCACAAGTCTATTGGAATAGGCCTGAATCACCTTATTGTTGAAAAAAGCTAAGTCCATCATAGTTGATTGTCACATAACTTTGTTGTAACTGTGTACAATGTTCTCTTGGTTCTGCTCATTTCACTCAGATGTAAGTCTCTCCAAGCCTCTCTGTATTCATCCTGCTGGTTGTTTCTTACAGAACAATAATGTTCCATAACAATCATATACCATAACTTATCCAGCCATTCTCCAATTGATGGACATCCACTTAGTTTCCAATCCCTTGCCACTACAAAAAGGGCTGCTACAAAGATTTTTTACATACAGGTTCTTTTCCTTTTTTTTAATGATCTCTTTGGGTTACAGACCACAGTAAAGACCCTGCTGGATCAAAGGGTATGCAGTTTGATAGTCCTTTGAGCATAGATCCAAGTTGCTCTCCAGAGTGGTTGGATCAGTTCACAACTCCACCAACAATGTATTAGTATCCCAATTTTCACACATTCCCTCCAACATTTATCATTATCTTTTCCTGTCATCTTAGCCAATCTAAGAGGTGTATTGTGGTATCTCATAATTGTCTTAATTTGCATTTCTCTAATCAATAGTGATTTAGAGCATTTTTTCATATGACTAGAAATGGCTTTAGTTTCTTTGTCTGAAAATTGTCTGTTCATGTCCTTTGACTACTAATCAATTGCAGAATGGCAGCCAGCATTTCAATATAGCGCTTCAAGGTTTGCCACACACTTTGCTTATATTGTCTTATTTTATCCTCACAACAACTCTGGGAAGAAGTGAATGTTAATATTGTCCCCTTTTTATAGTTGGGGAAACTGAGGTAGAGGCAAACTGACTTGATTACACAGCTAGTTAAGTGTGTGAGGAGAGGATTGGAATTTTCATCTTCCTTATTCTAGTCTCTATCTAGTATGCCATCTTGTTACCAAAATAATTTGTTTTGCCTAATAAAACAACAGAAAATAGCAGAGAGAAAAATAAATGCAAAAAGTTGATGTGAGAGGAGTGAAGCCATATTAGCCTCAGAACTTTTTTTTTTTTTTTTTTTTTTCTTTTTGCTGAGGCATTTGGGATTAAGTGACTTGCCCAGAATCACACAGCTAGGAAGTGTTAAGTATCAGAGATCAGATTTGAACTAAGGTCCTTCTGACTTCAGGGCTGGTGTTTTATCCACTGTACCACCTAGCTGCCCTGCCTCAGAACTTTTTAAAAATAAAAGTTAGGCAACAGACAAATGAAAAATTGAACAGATTGTTGACATTTGCACAACAAGCTTATTTTCACCTTGGATATAGTTGAATCATCTCTTTGGACTAGGATATCTCACTTCATCCCTATATAAAGGAAGTGAAAATGGTAGCAAAGAATTTATTAATCTTTCCCCAAAATACTTGCTAAGTGTCTATATTGTGCTAAATGCTGGGGATACAAATGTGAAATGAAACAGCCCTTGTTGTCAAGGAGTTTACATTCTATGAGTATGGGACCTAGTAGGGTAGAGGAATGTGGGAACAACTGATGTAGCAATGAGTAAATATAAACTATATATAAAGGAATTTTGGTGAGAGAGAAGGAGCTAATACCTCAAGAGATCAGGAGAGGCCTCATCTAAAAAGTGATACTTGGACTGAGTCATTAAGGAAGGTAGGGATTACAGAAAGGCAGCAGTAAGCAGGAGTCCATTCCTGTCATAAGCACAAAGTTTGGAGGCAGGAGATGGAATGTCATAGATGGGGACCAACAAAGAATCCATTTTGACTAGAACATAAAGACATAGGGGGAGTAATAGAAAATCAGGTAGGTGGGAGCTAGATTGTGAAGGGCTTTCAGTGCCAAATATAGTAGTTTTATCTAGAAGCAATAGGTACTGCAACTTCTTAAGTATTGAAATGACAGCTTTTGATGACTCAATGGAGGGTGGATTGAAGAGGAGAAAGATTTCAAGTAGAGAAAACAATGAGGAGGATATTGCAATAGTCTAGAGGAAAGATGAGGCAGGACACCCATAAGAGTAGGACATAAAATTTCCAGCAGAGGAGACAGAAAGAGTGGACAGATAGGTAGGGGGGCAACCAGGAAAGAGGATTGTTATGAAAACCCAGTGACATGACTGAATGAATGATCCTATGAAAGTTGTAGAGAATATAAGAACTTGCTGTCTTTATTGTTTGTTGATTTACATTTAAAAAAATAGAATAAATGTAGCCCTAAAGGCTCAATAAAGTATCTTCCTTGCATATGTAGAACTGTAACCTTTGATATATGTAATGACAAAGATAATTTTGTTCTTTTAGTATCAGTTTTAGTCAGAGCATAAAACAAGGAAAAGTTATGCTCATCAAATTTGTATACCCTTGTCATGGAATTTGTCTAGCCTATAGTTTAAATGGAAAAGAGTTTTCTTTAGATGGTGAGGCTTTCTAGATGTTTATGTTCCCAGACAACATTGTGTTGATTTCATCAAGCTTCTAAATCAATTTTACATCTCAAAAGAGTTCAGCCCAACAATCCATATAGGAAAAAACAAGGAAATTAAGAACACCCATTTTTCAGATTATGATTTGTAATTATATGGACTACTCATTAAAGTAATCTATCAGTACTTATATCTTGGGCAGGCATAGCAGATGGACTTTGAGTTACATGCCTAGCATTGAATAGGAGGAAGGCAATAGTTTGAATTACATTTGGGAGATTGTACAGTGTGTTCAACAATTGCTGGCTGCTCCCTGATACTAAAACTCATTTGTATTTTAATACCATTGTTGTCTCACATATGATACTCTAGAGCTGAAAATCCTAGAACATAAAAAATTTTGGAGAATCAAATTTGGGGATGGCCCAAAAGGCAATGGAGATGATGTGGTTAGGTGTAAATGAAATTTAGCATATTATTGATGATGATTTGTGTGCCAAAAATGTCATAAAGGATTAACACTCTCAATAACTATGATTGTGAAAGTATATGAGCTGGTTATAGTTATATAACTATATAGTGATCATGAGAGGCTTCATAACCCAAGTTCTTCGTTGGAACGGGGTGAATCTTTTTGCTGAGAAGATATGGGAGAACCATAAATAAAAATTATGCAATATAAGAGGGCGAAGGATTATGTTTGAGGTTTGTGGGGGTGATTTGTATCATACTAAGGGCTATGTAAGTAAAATGAAGCTGAAAGCCAGGGAGAAAGTTATCTTCAAGCAAATATACATAAATTCAAAAATTCAATTGCTTGCCGAATGTTTATAACATGGATATTAATTATTGAATGCCTCAAGTACAGATAGCCAAAAATTAAACACGCCTGAGTTGAGATTTGCTTCTAATATATACAATTCATAGTATGTGTCACATATAAAAGGGATGTCAAGTTCATGTTGTATTTCTAGGATATAAAGGATCAGCATATATCTGATATCAGTCACGGATGCCTTGGTCTGTTATGACAGGATCTTTTAAGTTTATTTTGAGGTCTCTTTAAATGATCCATCAAAATTGTCTTGGAATTAATGGTACTGATATTGAAAATAAGCTAATATAACCCTGTCTTATGAGGTCACAGACACCAGTGATGTAGAGGATATTAGGGACTGGGCACTTAATTTTGGGCACAGTAGTCCCCAAATGGTCAGTATGAATTGATGGATCAATTTTTGGAGCCTAGGTAGAAAGCATCAGTGTGAGTTTCTAATGGTGTGAGTAGGAGGCAATCACTGTCATGTTGTTCAGCTGTTTTTCAATTGTCTGACTTTGTGATCTCATTTGAAGTTTTCTTGGAAAAATACTTGAGTAATCTGTTATTTCCTTCTATAGTTCATTTTATAGATAAGGAAACTGAGGCAAACAGATTGAAGTGACTTGTACAGGATCACAGGCTAGTAAGGTTCTGAGGTTAGAATTGAACTCAGGAAGAAGAGTTTTCCTGACTATTACTGGTACTCTATTCTCTATGCTACCATTATTATGGCTTCTTCCCTACATTGAAATAATACAAGACTTATGGTGGAAACAACTGACTTCCCAGTGGCTCATGGACACTGTATCCCATTTGCTTGTGAGTCTTATTTTCAACTTCTAGATTTCAATTAAGTAAAAAATAGTTCTTTTCAAAAAAAAAAAAAAGATTGGGGAATCTCTACTAATATCAATTTATAAGCCTTTAATATATGCAAATACTTTCCTTTATCTGATTTTTTAAATAACTTTTCTGTGTAAGTCACAACCATTTAGTCATGTTTCGGATATTTGAAAATGAATAAAGTTGGTTCTCCAGTAAAGCTCTATTCCAATCATTGTAGAAGCTAACTCATTCTTTATATTCAACTTTTGAAGACTCTACTAGCAGAGACCACAAGCTTTGGAATATCTACTTAATAATAATAATCATTGAGATTGATAATGTTTTACAAGGTTTACAGAATTGTTTATTATCTTAATTGCATCTCACAACAACCCTGTGAGAGGTTCAATAAATATTACCTCCTTTTTACAGATGAGGAAACTGAGGTATAAAGATTTGTCTTGCCTAGGGTCAAACAAATAGTATCAGAATTTTAACCCAGATCTTTCAGTCTTCAAGTCTGATACTTTATTATTTCTCCCACTTTATAATTAGAAAGGTGCTGTCATCCAAGGACTAGATTAAAAACTTGGATAGACAGATAATCAGAAGGTTCACCAGAAGGTGATGTGTTGTTTCTAGTTTTTTTTCTTGACTACAGCAACTTTTGAAAATATATACTTATAATGTGTGTCAGGCATTTTCGGTTACACTGGCGGGGGAGGGATTACCAACATTGATGAAATTGTAAACATGTGTAAAGTGTGGAATTAAAGTGTTAATCACCACAAAAAGCCAATTTGTATTTTTAACTTAAGGAACTGAAGAGTTTTTGTAAAACTTCATTCACTGAAAAAATATAGAATAAAAGTAGAATTCCCCTTTTATTTAAAAATTGTTTTTCTTATTAGAAAATTAAAAGGATATAAAATGTCAGTAACAATTTTGCATCAATTAGGGACAATAGACATACGAAGGCTTATAACAAAAAATAACAAAATATTCTGGTTAGTATCTGCTGTTAGAATGTTTTAAATTTACACATTTAAAATTGTAATTATAATCATACATTTGTAATTTGTTCATTTTGGTTCTTTTAAAATATATATTTTCCCCCCTCAAATGTCAAACTATTGGTGATATAAGCTATTCCTGTAATACTTTAAAAGCATTCTCAATTTTTAAGTGGAAATACCTATGTTGTTATAATTTAGGACTGTTTTGCAATAATAAAATTTATAATGAATCTTGACTGAAAACTAGTGGTTCTTAAAACTCTCTTACTTTTTAAAGTGATTGTTGGTGCCAAGGAATGTTCAGTGGAGAATGCAGATGAAGTGATGAGTCTTTTGGAAATGGGTAATGCAGCTCGTCATACAGGTACTACACAAATGAATGAGCACTCTAGTAGATCTCATGCTGTTTTCACAATCAGCATTAGTCAACAGGATTTTGCACCATGTCGGAAGAGTATGGAAATGGCTCAAGATATATCTCAGCAATCTGCTCGACAAATTGTTTCAAAATTCCATTTTGTGGATCTGGCTGGATCAGAAAGAGCAACTAAAACTGGGAATACAGGTGAACGTTTCAAAGAATCCATTCAGATCAACAGTGGATTACTGGCTTTAGGAAATGTAATAAGTGCTCTTGGAGACCCACGCAAAAAGGGCACACACATCCCATATAGGGATGCTAAAATTACCAGAATCCTAAAAGATTCCCTGGGAGGCAATGCTAAGACTGTTATGATAACATGTATCAGCCCATCATCCTCTGATTTTGATGAATCTTTAAATTCTCTCAAATATGCTAACCGAGCACGGAATATCAGAAATAAGCCTATCGTAAACTACAACCCTGACTGGGACAGGATGGATGAGATGGAATTTGAGATAAAACTGCTTCGAGAAGCTTTGCAGAGTCAACAAGCTAGTACTCTGAGCCAGACTACCCAGCTTTCCCAGGATGTGAATAGAGATAAGAGTCGTATCCATTCTCTTGAAGAGCAAGTAGCCCAGCTTCAAGGCGAATGCTTTGGTTACCAAAATTGTATTGAGGAGGCCTTCACCTTCTTGGCTGACCTAAAAGATGTTGTTAACTTAACTCAAAGTCAGCAGCACAGATTACAAGAATGGTTCAACATGACCCAGGAGATGAAGAAGGACATTTCTAACCCATTCAAAAGTAACCAAGGAATTGGCCATGTCCAAGATGGACCACATCACATTACAGTTCTCCAACTGAAGAGAGAACTTAAAAAATGCCAGGTATTTAGATGTAGCCTTAAAGACTAAATTGAAATGGAAAATTCTGAGAATATTTTAGAACATTTTAGAGACTTTAAAGGATCATGAGAAAATCTTAACCATTTTTTTTTGTTTTCCTCTTCCTTTCTGATCAACTTTCCCTTCCAGCTTTTCCTTATTCCTATTTTTACTTAACCTAATATGCAAAGGAAATGTATTTAAGAGTTTTATAGACCCTGTGCTTAGTTCATAGAGCAAATCAATGAGTAGTGCATTTAAAAAAATTTTTTTGTCTTGTAGTTAAAAATAACCCAGAATTAAATTATTTTTTACTTGCATGAACTGCAATAAAGGTGTTCCCTCTCTCCCCGGGGCTAAGTGATCCTTAAAAGAAAAAAAATATTCCTGTATTCCTGAATTACTTATTTTTAATAGTAAAAAAACATGGTAAGAAAAATTTAGCATTACACAAGAGGGAAAGCTATATTGTCTCAGTAAGTCTTATGTCGAAACATTGGCTTAAAATAGGAGAGGCAAGATAACATTGTGGTTAGAGAGCTAACCTAGACCTGGGTCATGGACTAGGACTGGCCCTGGGATTCTGGACAAGTCTTTTCAGGTGTCAGTGTCCTGGGCTGCTCATCAAGACTACTGAATTGTAATAGAGGAGCCTCTGTGCAATAGAGGGAAGTTCCTCACTGAAGGGTTCCTATCCTCATAAGTGGAAGGTCTGGACCCCCAAAAAAGTATCCTGAATGTTATCTCTCTGCTTCTCAAACAATTATGAAGCATTGTCTGGGTTTTTAATATTAATGGGGTTTTTTGCTATTGTAGCAAATTCTGATTTATCCTATAAACATTTTTGAATAGTGATATTAGTTGGCCTTAAACCAGGCCAAAGACCCAGGGATACTGAATCACCTTCATAGACAAAAGAGGCAAGGAGATTTATTAGACCACAGAAGTAGTAAATTTGGGATATGCATGTAGATGAGGAAGTTGGTTTGTTTTTTGTTTTGTTTTTTTTTTTCCTTTGCTGCCTGTTCTCTTCAATTCCATAAAATTCATATTCAGTCCAAGGGGAGGAGTAACTTCCTTTTTCTACCTGTATTTTAAACTTGCTCTCCATTTACTTCATACCCTAGATTTAGGAATAGTTGTAGACAAACTGTGGCACCTTCCATTTTAATAAAAATTTCTTAAATGATCCTGCCCCAGCACATAAAGAATGTACAATAAGAGGAAGTTTAAAAATTCCTTTTCCTCTTGGAATTCACTATAGAATAGGAAGCTAAGATACAGAAAATTACAACTCAAAACCAAAAGCAGATGTGATTTCACATCAGAGGCAGACACTAAGTGCTTTGTGAGGTCTGATAAGTGATTGAATAGGATTGATGCTAATTGGGGGATTGGGAAAGATGTCATAGAGGAGCTTCATTTTAAACTGGCCCTGAGTTACCTAAAGTTATTCTTTAGTTTTATGCAGTATACACCTCTTTGCTTTTCCCTTCTTTCTTTTCTTTTATGTTTTTTGTTTTTCCTCTCTGTTAACCTTCTGATACTTTTTAGATGTAACAAATTAGCAGTCAGCTGGAAACATTGATGGACCTCAGTCTTAAGGATTAACTAGAGTGATAGCTTTGATGAAACTACAGGATACCTGGGGAGACTGTAGGCAAGGTAAATGTTGTGAGAAGGAGAAAAGATAATGGCTAACTTTTTTAATCCTTGGGACTCAGGCCATCAGACACCACTGGGAAATTGAGGTAGCTCCTATGAGTTACCACCTAGGGAACTGGGACTGATTTTTTTCTCATGACCTTGATCTTTTTATCCCTTAATTCTTTACACCATTGGTACTTAAAATTTTGTCAGGTATCACCAGAATTCTGGCTTGAGTTACCATAAAATTTCCATTTTGCTTGCTGGAATGAGGGTTTTATAGAATGTATGATTCCAGTAGAATTTTTGTTGAAGAGGTGGTAGGGAGTCAGACATTACTGACCAGAACGGCTTCTTACAGAAATTGACAAGAATGTGTTATAGTCTTTTAGCTCACAAAAGATTACTAAAATACCCTAATTGGAAAAGAGCTTGTGAACTTAGTTTTTTCCTTTTCTATAAATCTGAGGCTTTTTTTTTTTTTTTTTTTGCCTGCAACTGTTGGAAAATCAGTGGTTATATCTAAAGCCATCTTAAAAGTAAAGTTGTCTTTTAGTGAATAATAAGTTAAAAAATCAATGCATATATAATATAGCATGAAAAAATGGAAAAATGTATAGAACTGAAAGAGCAAATATATTAAATCCATTAATAAAGAGATGGAAATATTCAAATTAAGTCAATAGCTTATTTATTTAGAAGTTTACTCAGTACTCCTTTTTGTTATCTATGTGTACTCCTTTTTGTTATCTATGTGGCATATATATTTGTGAGTTTTAAAAATATATACACTTCGGGGCAGCTAAATGGCGCAGTGGATAGATCACCAGCCTTGAATTCAGGAGGACCCCAGTTCAAATCTGGTCTCAGACACTTAACACTTCCTAGCTGTGTGACCCTGGGCAAGTCACTTAACCCCAGCCAAAAAGGGGGGGTATATATATGTATATATATATACATATATACACACACACTTCATTACATAATGTAGAATAGAGCTCTGAACTTAAATCGGGAGATCTGAGATCTAATCCTCCTTCATATTGTTAGTTCTGGGATCTCAAAGCCTTAGTTTCAGTTTTCTCATTTGTAAGATGAGAATAATACTTGCCCTATCTACCTTACTTAATTACTATCTACCTGTTAATGACCATCTCAGCAATCAATACAGTAATTTTAATTTTAATATTAAGTAACTTTGTAATGAAAGACATTTTGACAGACTATAAGCTTCTTGAAGATTGGGAATGTTTCCTTTTTTGTATCTCTAACATCTTCCACAGTTCCTGGCACCTAATAAGTTCCTTATTAGTACTATTTTAAATCAAATTGAATTATGTAGATTAGGGATTCTATTTTAAAATATTTTTGAACATTTGAAAATGGATACTTATCTATGTGTGGGAAATATTATTCGTGATATAAATTACATGTGTGTTTATTTTACTTCATGATACTGTTCAACTGATCACAGAATTTCAGAATTGGAAGAGCACTTTGGCTTTTATTTTTATCCAGCTCTTACATATTAGGGAACTGGAGCCTATAGAAATAAAGTGTTTATCTAGGGTTACATATACCTAAATAGAAGACCTAAGACTAGTATTCTAATTCTTAGTACACTATCCTTTCTACTATTCCTTACTATTTCTTGAAGAGCCATGTGTACATGAGAATTTTTATAGTTAATCTTTGAATGTGCCAGTATAATATCTTATTTAAAGATTTTGATTGTGCATGGCTGCTTGTGAATCTTAATGTATAGTGAAAAATTTATTTTATATTCATAAATCTTTAACTTATTCTTAGTAGCCCCATTCACAAAAAGAAACATTGGATCAATTGTTCTATTTAGTTTCTGAGAAAAATAATGCAGGGGGAAAAAGTCATTGATACTTCTTTTTCAAGTTAAATGTCAACTGCCTCATTGCTTTAACTGAATCCTTATATTATAGCTCTAATGAACTGCTTTCCTGTCACACTGTACCAGGACTAAATATTTTCAAGGATTTTAAAGATGGGGTACAGCTAAGAAGGGTTTGTATCCTGCGGGAAAAAGAGAGAGATTTTGAGGGCATGAGTTGAAGGGGGTTGATCATAGCCTCCTGCTTTAGGAGAGTTAGTTATTTTTCATGAACCCTAATCTTTTTTCTTCCATTGTGTCGCAATATGTTTGGATTACTTATATCTAGTGTGCTCTAGCTGCTGATGAAGTAGTATTCAATCAGAAAGAATTGGAGTTGAAGGAATTACAGCATCAGATGCAAACGATGACACAGGAAAACAAAGAACATTTGCTGTCTTTGAAAGAGGCACAAAAAGTGAATAGATTACAGGTATGACTGCATTATGACAATTTAGTCAAAATAGAATATGTAATTAAACTTAATGCTTGTATTAGATGATTATAAAAATAATGTAGTGTTGTCTTAGATCATTTTAATCTAAAATCTTTCACAACTTTGAAAAATACTTAGGGTTTGCAAAATTCTAAATATAAACTTCTAAAAGATTTAAATGCAAGGGATATTTTATTTTATTTTTTTAAAGTGGAAACATTTAAAAATTTTGTTAATATTTTTTAAAAATCAAATGATCTACATTTTACACACAACCAATGATGGGATAGGTTGTGGAGGTCTGTCTTTGTGGTATTTTAAATGCTTTTCTTTATCCTTTCTTCCCTGGGTTTTTAAGAGAAACTGATATTAATATGTTTTGTACCATTAGATATAAAAATAACAATTCAGGCAATCATTTTTTCTTTTAAAATATTCTCATAGTTCCCTTATGTTATTTAATTCTCATTTTGAACATTCCTTTATTCCTGATTAAATATTCATACATTTGGGCCAATCTTTATTTCACCTAGCTGATACATGTGAAATATTTCTGGGGTAAACAACTCTTGCTTCCTTCCTTTCCTGGTGTATAATTTTTGAGGCCTGAAATTCCTTTAGTGTATGATTAAAAATTTTTTTTCATTTTTATAAATAGAGATATTATTTAAGATGCACATGCCCTTAGGAGAGATAAATTTGGCATTAATATAAACTATAAATAGCTAATGTCAGATTACTTTATGAGAATTAGTTTAAAGAAGGAAGAGGAGGGAAAGACAATGATAACATTCAGACACACTGTAACTTGACTCTTTTTCAAGAATAAAAGACATCTACTAACCCAAAACTTTTTCATATTTTTGAATATTTCTTCCTTGATATAGTATCTTTTCCCATGGCTTCTATATTACTCTCTCCTGGTTTTCCTACTTGTTTGACCATTTCTTTTCCAGATTATTTGATATTTCCTGCCCTCTTACCTTGAATATCTCTTAGGTATCTTTTGGGCCTTTTGTCTCTCAAGATAATTTTTTTTTTTTTAATCGTAGATCTTGTCAAGATGTTAAGGAGACATTTGATCCAGCAGTGTCATTGTTAGGTCTGTGTCCCAAAGAGATCATAAAAAAAAGGGTCTACATGTGCAAAAATGTTTGTAGCAGCCCTTTTTGTAATGGCAAAGAATTAGAAATTGAATAAATGTCCATTAGTTGGTGAATGGCTGAATAAGTTATGATATATGAATATAATGGAATATTATTGTCCTTTAAGAAATGAGCAGACTGATTTCAGAAAAGCCTGGAAATATTTATATGAAATAATGCTGAGTGAATTGAGCAAAATCAGAATATTGTACATTTATTCTACAAGATTATGTGATGATCAACTGTGATAGACTTGGCCCTTCTCAGCCATATGGTGATTCAAGATAATGCCAATAGAATTAAGATGAAAAGTGCTATCCACAAATACAGAGAAAAAATAATGGATACTTGAATGTGTTTTAAAGCACAGTATTTTCATCCCACTCAGTTTCCTATTCCTTGCCACTACAAAAAGGGCAGCTACAAACATTGTTGCACATTTGTATTCTTTTCTCTTTCTTATGATCTCTTTGGGATACAGACCCAATAGAGACACTGCTAGATCCAAAGGAATGCACAGTTGGATAGCCCTTTGGACATAGTAACAAATTGCTCTCCAGAATGATCAGTTCACAATTCCACCAATAGTGCATTAGTATGCCAGTTTTCCCACATCGCCTCCAACAATTATTATCTTTACTGTCATCTTAGCCAATCTGAGAGGTGTGTAGTAGTATCTCAGAGTTGTCTTAATTTGCATTTCTTTAATCAATAATGATTTAGATAATTTTTCATATGGCTAGAAATGGTTTAAATTTCTTTGTCTGAAAATTTCTGTTCATATCCTTTGACCATTTACCAACTGGAGAATGACTTGTATTATTATAAATTTGAGTCTCTATATATTTTAGAGAAATATCAAAAAGCTTTGATGTAAATTTTCCCCACAAGTTTTCTGCTTTCCTTCTAATCTTGACTGCATTGGTTTTGTTTGAACAAAAACTTTTAAAATTAATCCATTTTGAATTTCATAATGATCTATAGTTCTTCTTTGGCCATAACTTCCTTCTTTCTTCACAGATCTGAGAGGTAGACTCTTCCTTGTTATCTGAATTTGCTTATGGTATCATCCTTTATGTCTAAATCATGAACCTATTTTGACCTTATCTTGGTATAGGATGTTAAGTATTGGTCAGTGCCTGGTTTCCGCCATAACTATTTCCAATTTTTCCCAGCAGTTTTTTTGTTTTTGTTTTTGTTTTTTTTTCAAATAGAAAGTTCTTATCCCAAAAGCTGGAGTCTGTGTTTATCAAATACTTGATTACTATAGTCATTGGCTCTTGTGCCTTGTGAACCTAATCTGTTCCACTGATCCACTACTCTTATTTCTTGGCTACTACCAGATATTTTTGATGACTACTGCTTTATAATAAGTTTTAGGTCTGGAATAGCTAGGTCACCTTCATTTGTATTTTTTCATTAATTTCCTTGAAATTTTTGACTTTTGTTGTTCCAAATGAATTTTGTTATTATTTTTCTAGCTCTATAAAGTAATTTCTTGGCAGTTTGATTGATATGGCACTGAATAAGTAGATTAATTTATATAGAATTGCCATTTTTGTTATATTAGCTGGGCTTACCCATGAACACTTCCAATTGTTTAGATGCAACTTTATTTGTGTGAAAAGTGTTAGGTAATTATGTTCATATAGTTTCTGGCTTTGTCTTGACAGGTAAATTCCCAAATATTTTATAATATCTACAGTTATTTCTATCTCTTGCTCTGCTGGACTTTGTTGGTAACATATAGAAATGCCAATGCTTTATGTGGGTTTATTTTATATTCTGCAACTTTGCTAAAATTGTTAATTGCTTCTGGTAGTTTTCTAGTTGATTCATGTCTATTCTATTTCCTTTAATTTCTCCTTGATTTGATAATTCTAGACTTCAGCTGTAATAGTTGGAGTTTTCATTTTGGGATCTCTTTTAGGTGGTGATTGGTAGATCCTTTTAGTTGCCTGTTTTAACTTCTGGTTGCATGACATCAAGGCAGTTTACCTTAATGATTTTTTGAAAGATGATGTCCAGTTATTTTTTTCATCTTGGCTTTCAGGTAGTCCAAAAATTCTTAGATTGTTTCTTCTGGGTCTCTTTTCTAGGGCTGTTGTTTTTCCAATGAAGCATTTTACATTTTCTTCTATTTTAAAATTTCATTTATTTATTTATTGATTGATTGATTTTGTTTGACTGGTTCTTGGTATCTCATTGAGACATTTATTTCAATTTGTCCAGTTCTAATTTTTAATGAATTATTTTCTTCAGTTAGCTTTTTTAAACCTCTTTTTGCATTTGATCAATTATACTTTTAAAGGAGTTGTTTTGTTCAATGGATTTTTTTTCCATTTTGATAATTCAGTTTTTTAAGATGGTGTTCTCTTTTTCCATTTCAACAAATTTATTTTTTAAGTTGTTTTCTTCAGCCAGTTTCTGTGTTTTCCTTTTCTAAGCTACTGGCTCTTTTATACCTAATCTTTCATGCTTCTCTGGCTTAGCATTCATTTCTTTCCCCCATTTTTCTTCTATTTATTTTTTTTAAGATCCTTTTTGAATTCTTCCAAGAGGGCCTTTTGAGCTGGAAGATTAGTTTATATCCTCCTTTCAGGTTTCACCTGAAGATCTTTTGCCTTTGTTGTTCTCTTCTGGGTTTTCTGATCTTCCTTGTCTCCATAATAACTTTCTATATTCAGATCTCTTTTTGCTTTTTTGCTCATTTTTAAAAGTTGAGCTCTGCTCCTAGGATTCAGAGGAAATTGTCCCAAACTCTTTTCCAGGGGATAGACCTCTTACTGATGGGACTGAGACTGGAGCAACAAAAAGAGTGAAAATGTTATGTTGTGATTCACATTTAGTCCCTACAGTCTTCTCTCTGAGTGTAAATGGCTCTATTCATCACAAGATCATTGAAACTGGCCTGGATCATCTCATTGTTGAAAAGAACCATATCCATCAGAATTGATCGTCGAATAATCTTCTTGTTTCCGTGTATCCTGGTTTTGCTTATTTCACTTAGCATCACTTCATGTAAGTCTCTCCAGGCTTCTCTGAAATTATCCTGCTGATTGTTTCTTATAGAATAATATTCCATAACATTCATTTACCATAACTTATTCAACCATTCTCCAACTGATGAGCATCTACTCAATTTCCAATTTGTGTGCCTTTTTATTGAGATAATTTTACCTATTCTTTTTCTCATTTCCCCCTTCTTCTGTATTTCTCTTTTATCTCCCTCTTATTTAAAAAAAAATCATTCCAACATAATTGACTCAAACATGTGCCCTCTGTCATTGTCGATTCCTTCTAACTGCTCTAAAAATTATAAAATTCTTAGCAATCATATATATTATTTTTCATACAGGAATGTAAACAGTTTAATCTTATAAAACCCCTTATGATTTCTCTTTCATATTTACCTTTTTATACTTCTCTTGGGTATGTGTTTGAATTTCAGATTACCTATTCTATTTCTGGTCTTTTCCTCAGAAATGCTTGAAAGTCTTCTATTTCATTAAATATCCACTTTTTCCTGAAGTATTATATTCAGTTTTGCTGAGTAAGTTATTATTGGTTGTAATTCTAGCTCTTTTTCCTTAAGGAATATCATATTCTAAGTCTCTCCCGTTCTTTTAATATGATAGCTACTCAATTTTGTATGATCCTAATTTTAGTTCCAGTGTTTGAATGTTTCTTTCTGACCACCTACAGCATTCTTTCCATGGTCTGGGAGCTCTGGAATTTGGCTGTAAAATTCCTGAGAGTCATTTTAGGATCTCTTTTTTGAATGTGGTTTTCCAATAATCTTAAAAATGATATTCCCTTGATAATATTCTCCAGGTCAGTTGTTTTCCCATTGAGATATTTTTATTTTACATTTTAAAAATATTTTCATTCCTCTGACTTTGTTTAATTGTTTCTTTATATCTCATAGAATCATCAGATCCCACTTGCCCAATTCTAATTTTTTAATTTAATATTTTTATTTTCCTCCATACATGTTTACAACATTCCAGATATTTTCCCTTCCTTCCTCCCCATTCTCTTCATTGAGAAAAGACAAGCAATTCAATATAGGTTTTACATGTGTAGTCATGCAAAATTTTTCCATAATAGTCATGTTGTGAAAGAAAACAAAGGAACCCCCCCCAAAAAAAAAGTGCTTTAAGCAAAAGTGTAAAAAAAAAACACCATGCTTCAATCTGTATTCAGACACTATCAGTTCTTTCATCATAAATCTTTCAGAGTTGTCTGGGATCAATATTTTGCTGATTATCTTACAGTATTTCTGTATTCAGTACATTTACTTTGTTATCAGCTCATGGAAGTCTTTCCAGGTTTTTTCTGAGAGCATTCTGCTCATTTCTTATAGCACAATAATATTCTATCATAATCACATACCCCAATTGATGGACATCCCCTCAGTTTCCAATTCTTTGTGCCCAAAAAAAGAACTATTATAAATATTTTGTATTAAGATCAGTGATTACCAGCCCTACTTTTTCTTCTAATAAATTATCCTCCTGATCCTTGTTGCAGTGTTTGTGTATATCTATTTCCTATGCCTGCTAATTCTTCTACTTTAGTTCCCCTTAACTTGTCTTACAATTATTAACTTCCCCCCATCCTTTCCTTCCCTTTTTATTCTATTCCCATTAATCTACATATTTTATCCTACCCCCATTTATCTAAAAACCCTTTTGTACCCCATTTTATCTTATGCTACCCATTTCTCTCCTCTCTATCTCTGTTATTAATCTATACACCTTGTCCTACTATCATTACTCTACATACCTGTCTATACCCCTCCTTATCCTATTTCCTCCTCCCTTATTTCTTTACAGATTTTGGAAGGTACTATTATACACTTCATGGTAGATATGTAGCATTGCCTATTTAACTTATTCCTGATGTGAAATGTGAATTCAGAACTACTAGTCCTGCCCCCCAATGCCTCTGAATCATTCTTTTCTGCATCTTAATATTTTTTTTACTTTTTCCTAGACAGTTTTGTTGTTTAGAATCAGATCATACTCAACTCAGCCCTGATCTTTCTATTGAGCTATCCAATTACTAATGTCAGTCTTACACATATATTATGCATTTCCATGTAAAAAACTTAACAGTTTTTCCATGTTGAGTTCCTTGAAATTAATTTTTGATATTGGCTCTTATTATGTATTAAATTTTCTATTAAGTTAAAATTTGGTTGAAACTTGAGACAAAGTCCTGAAAATCTGCAAGTTTGTTGAATGTCCATTTATTTTCCATTCAATTTTTTTTTTTTTTTTTTTTTTTTTTTTTTTTAATGCTGAGGCAATTGGAGTTATGTGATTTGCCCCAGGGTCACACATGGAGGAAGTGTTAAGTGTCTGAAGTTACATTTGAACTCAGGTCCTCCTGACTTCAGGGCTGTGTTCTATCCACTGCGCCCCACCTAGCTGCCCCTTCCATTCAATTTTATGGATAATTTTGCTGGCTATATTTTTGGCCACAGGCCTAGTTTTTTGTTTTTTGTTGTTTTTTTTTTTTGCTGAGACAATTAGGGTTAAGTGACTTGTCCAAGGTCACATATCTAGGAAATGTGGGCCTCGTTATTTTGATTGCCAATATATATTATTTCAGGACCTGTGGTCTTTTATTGTAATTACTGATAAATCCTGAATAATTCTAATTGTAGCTCCAGCATATTTGAATTTTTTTTTATTTCTTACAAAATTTTCTCTTTTATTCTGGGGATTTTGAGATTTGCCAAAAATGTTCCTGTTTTCCACAAAGGATTTCTCTGAGTGTGGAAGTTGGTGGATTTTTTCTATTTATACTTCCTCTTCTGTGTTTTATCACTCTAAGACAATTTTCATTAATTCTTTCATTATTATGTCAAGGGTGTTTTTTTTTTTTCCTTTGGTTACAGCTTTTAGGTAGTCCAATTATTATTAAATTTTCTCTCCTTGATCTGTTCTCCAGATCTGTTATTTCATTCTCTTCAATTTTTTCATTCTTTATAGTTTTCTTATTATTTCTTGGTCTCTTATAGCTTCACTGAATTTCCCTTGTCATATTCTAATTTCCAAAAAAATTTTCTTCTTTAAGACTTTATTATCTTCTTTTCTAATTGTTTAACTTTTTCTCTCATAATCTTGTTTTCTTGGATTTTTTTTTGTTTGTTTTTAGTTTTTCTTCAGTCTCTTATTTGATTTTAAAAGTCTTTTCTGATATAGGAACTTTGATTTTGTTATTTTCTTGAGTGTGTTTTGATCTTCCTTGTCTCTTTAGTATCTTTTTGTGATCAGAAAGTTTTTCTATTGTTTCTGTTTGCACATTTTCTGTTGTTTGCACATCCTCCCTCCCCATTACTTAACTATTACTCTTTGTTAAAGTAGGGCTCTATTTCCAGGATGGAGGGTGCACTGTCCCAAGCTTGAGGGGTTTTGTGTAGCTGTTTTCAGAGGTACTTCTAGAGCCTATAAGTTTTCAATTCTTCCAAGGTGAGATTTTAGGAGAGGTGTGTTTAGTAATCTGGCCTATGCTTAGGTCTGTGAGTGATCACAAGCACCCTTTTCTATTTTGCATTTCTGAGGAAGGTCTCTAGTCCACTGTGGCTACAAGGTCTGGTATACTAGTTTTCCTTGTCACCCTGAGATTGCTACCCAGGATTGTGTCCTGGATCTGAGTATGGGCAGAGCCACAGAGTTCTGCCTCAGTGTTAGCAAAGAGACCTTAGTAATCTTCTGACACAATTGTTTGATCCCCCTACTGTCTGTGCACTGAGAGCTCTAGAAGCAGCTTCTTCTCTACTGTTAATGTGGTGATTCTTAAGACCTGCTTCTAGTTTGCTAGGCTTGGGGCTGCGCTAGCATAGCCTCTAGTACTTTCGTGTCACCTTTTGCAACAGACTTTTCCTGCTGAGTTTCTAAGTTGTCTTTGGCATCTGTGGTCTGAGAGGTCTGGAAATTGCCATGGCTGCCACTGATTTAGACATTCTGAGGCCTGCTCCTAGTTTTCCTGGAACCCAGTCTGCACTGGCCTGGCCTGCATTACACTCTTGTCTTGTACAACAGACCTTTCCTGCTGACCAACTAAATTCTCTAGGGCTGGAAAATTGTTTCATGCCTTCTTTTTTTGCGGGGAGGGGGCTGGTTCTGCCATTCTAAATTTGTTTAGAGTCATTATTCATTTTTTTGGTGGAATTTGGCAGAGAAGTCAGACAAGTTTCTGCCTCATTCCTCTTTCATTCTAGCTTTTCCCAAATTCTAATTTTCAAAGAATTTTTTTGAGATTTTTTTTTTTTTACCTCTTTTGCCATTTGGCCAGTTCTGGTTTGTAAGTTGTTAGTTTCCATGTGTGCTTGCACATGTGCGCCTCTTTTGCCAAGACAATAATTAATTCTCTTAAAATTTTCTTCAGTCTCATTTCTTTTCCTAGTTTTCCCTCTATCATCATCTTTATTTGATTTTTAAAATAAAAAGTTTCTAGTTTATTCTTTAGTTCTTCCAGGATTTCTTTTTAGTCTTGTACCTAGTTTGCATATTTCTCTAAGGTTTTGTTTTTTTGTTTTGTTTTTTTTTTTAAATTGTAGGTGTTTCAACATTATCATTTTTTGTTTATCTTCCTCTTCCTGTTGCCAAAGTAGTATTTTTTTATGATCAAGTTCTTTTTGTTGTTGTTTGCTCATTTTCCCAGTTTATTCCTTAACATTTATTTTATTATTATTATTATTATTATGAGACAGTTACAGTTAAGTGATCATACACTAGATTTTGAACTTGGGTCCTTTTGACTTCAGGGACAATGCTCTATCTAGCTGCCCCCTATTTCTTAACTTTCAACTTTATTTTAAAGTTGGGCTCTAATTACCTAAAGAGGAAGAGGATATATAGACCCAAGCTACAAGCTTTTTTTTATTCTGCTTTTTCACAGCTGATACTTAGGGTTTGTAAGTTTTCAATGCTTCCAAGATGATGTGACAGAGAGAGAGAGATGTAGGGACTGCTCTCTTGGTTTGTGCTTTGGTCTTTATATCCATAAAGGTCCCCTGCTCCCTTACAGCCACAAATGTTTAGAGCCCTTGTTCCTTTGCAACCATAAGCACAAGCACTTCCCCTCCAACCTAGAACTGAGACCTGGAAGTAGATATAGACAAGGCAGTTTTGAACACCTGATCCTGTATTCATTTCTAGCACTGGAGTCCCTTGTAATCCCTTTCTGACATGTATTCTAAGCTCCTTACTATCTCTGGGCTAAGAACTTCCAAAATGCTGGTAGTGCTATTACCACCACTTCCAAGGCCCACTGTTTTTTTTTTTTTTTTTTTTTTTTTAAAGAAGAAAAGAAAATATTTATTTAAATATCTACTTTGTGCCACTGAGCTAAATGGTAGGGATACAACAGAAAAGCAAAATCATCCCTCTGCTCAAGGAGCTTACTTTTTTTTTTTTTTTTATTCATTTTTCCAAATTATCCCCTCCCTCCCTCCACTCCCTCCCCCCCCCCCCATGACAGGTAATCCCATACATTTTACATGTGTTACAATATAACCTAGATACAATATATGTGTGTAAATACCATTTTCTTGTTGCACATTAATTATTAGCTTCCGAAGGTATAAGTAACCTGGGTAGATATACAGTAGTGCTAACAATTTACATTCACTTCCCAGTGTTCCTTCTCTGGGTGCAGTTATTTCTGTCCATCATTGATCAACTGGAAGTGAGTTGGATCTTCTCTATGTTGAAGATTTCCACTTCCATCAGAATACATCCTCATACAGTATTGTTGTTGAAGTGTATAGTGATCTTCTGGTTCTGCTCATTTCACTCAGCAACAGTTGATGTAAATCTCTCCAAGCCTCTCTGTATTCCTCCTGCTGGTCATTTCTTACAGAGCAATAATATTCCATAACCTTCATATACCACAATTTACCCAACCATTCTCCAATTGATGGACATCCATTCATCTTCCAGTTTCTAGCTACAACAAAAAGAGCTGCCACAAACATTTTGGCACATACAGGTCCCTTTCCGCTCTTTAGTATTTCTTTGGGATATAGACCCAGTAGTAGTACTACTGGGTCAAAGGGTATGCACAGTTTGACAACTTTTTCAAGGCCCACTGTTTTTATCGCCACTGTATCCACTTCAGGCAACCAATGTCATAAATCTTTGCTTCTAATTTTCTGAGTTATCTTGGACTAGAAAAATGTCTCACTCCCAGTCTTTTGTTAGCTATGCTGCTTTAGATTTTTATTTGAGGCATTTGTTTTAAAGTTGTTTGAAGGAAAATGTTGGAAAAGCTAGGCTGTAGTGCTTCCTCTAATATGTCATCTTGATCCTGAAAGATGAAGATTTTTAATTGTAGTTTTAGTACCAGAAGGGATCTCAAAAGGGATATTCTTATCTTGTCTAAACCTTTCATTTTAATGATGAGGAAACTGAAGTCCAGTAGTGAAATATTTGAGGTCACATAGGTGGTAGCAGATGGAGTATTTGAAATCATCATTTCAAATTCCTGCACCATTAAATAAGAATTCATTATACTATCCTGCCCTACTCTATCAGTGATTTAATTTTTGCTTTTGAGAAAATTTCTTAATCATAATTGTAATGGTCCCCCTAGTCTTTCTATCCTGTGCTAGATACTGCTACATTTTAGAATAAACAAAAATAAGGTCATATGACTAGAAGCTAGTGACCAGGATTGAGAAAAATGAAATGTGTGCTATACAAAGTTGATTAAAAACAAAACAACAAAAACAAACAGAAAACTAAGTATGTTTAGCCAAGAGAAGAGAGTTAAGGAGAAATGTGATAGCCATCTCAGATATTTTAGCTAAAAATAATATTAGATGTTTTTGTTCTTGACTGAAGTGGACAAATATTAGCAAGAAGAGGAAATGGAAGATATTGGTTTATAGTCAAATGTAAGGGAAAGCTTTCTAACTATTAAAACTGTTCAAAAATGGAATAGGCTACTTCAGGAAGATATGGGTCCCTAATTGTGGGAGATCTTCAAGTAGAATCAGTATGATCTCTTCTTATGAACATGGGAAAAGGAATTTCTCATTCAACTATGAATGAATATGATACTTTTGAGGTTCCTTCCAATTCAGAGATTGTGTGTATTAATTATTTTTTTTTAAAATACCCCTTTTGGAGAGACTTACATGAACTGATGTTGAAGGAAATGAACAGAATCAGGAGATCATTATACACTTCAACAATACTATATGACGATCAAATCTGATAGAAGTGGCTCTCTTCAACAATGAGATATGAACCAAATCAGTTCCAATTGTCCAATAATGGAGAGAACCAGCTACATCCAACGAAAGCACTATGGGAAATGAGTGTGGACCACAACATAGCATTTCCACTCCTTCTGTTTTTGTCTGCTTGCATTTTTTATTTCCTTCTCAGGTTATTTTTACCTTATTTCTAAGTCCGATTTTTCTTGTGCAGCAAGATAATTGTATAAATATATATACATATATTGCATTTATTTAAAGTATATATTGCATTTAACATATACTTTTAACATATTTAACATGTATGGGACTACCTGCCATCTAGGGGAGGGGATGGGGGGGAAGGAGGGGAAAAGTTGGAACAGAAGGCTTTGCAAGGGTCAATGCTGAAAAATTACCCATGCATGTATCTTGTAAATAAAAAGTTATAATAAAAAAAGAAAAATATCCTTTTAATCCAGATTGTCAGAAGTTTTTAAGAGAGACTAACCCTTTACATGTTAATTTGTTTATTTTAACTTTTGGAAAAGAAATTCTCTATTAAATGAACCATAATTATATTCTAGTCTTACAATAGATAATATTGAACAAACTCTTAATTTTTTTAATGACTCATTGAGATCATTATGAACATTTTATTATTGAAAAGAATTATTGTGTTAATGAAAGATTCAACTAAATGCCCTTCAGGATCATTTCTGGCTCTTAAGATTCTACAAACCTTTGTTTTGATGTTGAAAAGTAGGATGGTGTGGATCATAAAATTGTAATTATTGTGATATAAGATGTTTTTAGCATCTGCTGAAATTTAAAGAACTTCTCTTCCATACCTTTTCTTTTATTAAATATTTGTATGCTTGTTTCTAGGTTATTCCTTATTTTGTACCCTGAAGAATGCTAGAAAGCTGAGTTGAGATACATAAGAATTTAACTAAAACTAGGCTTTTTAATGAATGTAACTGATATTTAATCACTATGTTCATCTACATGTATGTAGTTAGGTTTTGACATTTAAAATTTTTTTTTCTTTTCCTCACCAAGAATGATAAAATAGTAGAACAGCAACTTCTTGTTAACCAGCTGAATGAAGAACTCATGAAACTTAACATGTCCATAGCCTCTGTATCTAAAGGAACTTGTGGAGATGGACCAGATACAAAGATATCAGAAAAGAGGCCATACACTGTGCCACTTGATAATAGTTTTGGACACTATATTTATGTCCCAACATGGCCAGATGCCCGAAAGGTAAAGTCTGAATATGTTTCTTACACTTTACTATATATTGTTTGTATGTATGTAATATATATATATATATATATACACACACATATTTTTACATATGAATTACACACCCACAAGAATATACATATTCATTTATAAAAATACTTGCACAAATATATGTATTTTATATATATATATATATATATATATACATATATATATATATATATATATATACATATATATATATATATCTGGTAGCATATTGGGTAGATCCTCAGTGGTAGAATATGGATAAGAATTTTACAAGATGTGGAAGTATAGATGGGTTTTGTTCTACATCATGGAAGGGGAATACCTGTATTGATGAACTGAACCTGAATATGTCAGACCTTAAATGCCTATATAATGGAATATTTCTTGATTGTTATTTGCACACTTGCTAGAATTTTACTTCATATGATAAACTTTCATTAAGTTAATGCTTCTAAAATAGTCTGCAGTCTAAAATAGCCTAAAGGGCTCTATAAATGTCAACTATTTAATATGGATGAAAAGTCTAAGAGACCAAGTTTTGGGGTAATTAATTTACTTGCTGATAATTATTAATTATTAAACAGGTGTAAGTGAGTTTATGTTAACTGTTTGTTGTTGGGGATGGTGGGTGAATCACTTTAAGGTCCACACAAGCCCTCCTATGTATTCACTTGATCGAGTGGTAGCTGGATTTCGAACCCGAAGTCAGATGCTATTGGGTCACATAGAAGAACAAGATGAAGTCCTTCATTGTGAGTTTTCTGATAACAGTGATGAAGAAGATACAGAAAATCAAGAAAAACCTGGATATCGGTATAGTAAAAAATATAGATTTGATAGTAGTGGTATTATATATTAAATATATGTAAATAACATTTTTCCTTTATATGTAATAGGATTTTTTTTGTGGATTGTTTTAAAAGAGTGATAAATACATTAATGTAGGTAATCTCAGAAAACTCTTCCTGATATTTTAAACTGTTGAAGCTGTTTAGCACAACTTTTCTAGGACACTTTGTATATCATGTGGCCAGTGTTCATTGGTATATAAATGAACTCAAATCATCACTTTTCATGAGAATCTAAAAGAAGAAAATCTCCTGAGGAGCATATATGTAAGTGGGATGGAATTTCACTTTTTTAAAACCAAGGTTACATAACCTCAGATCATTTTGTGTATGGTTTCTAAAACTTAATTCCTTTCTAGATGGCTTGGAAGCAAACTCAACAAACTAAGCAAAGGAATGCCAAAACTGATAACAAAAGGGACAGTACCTTCATATTGTATGATGAAGTAACTTTGTTGAAAAGTCGCAGTGCTTTTATTTTTTCAGCATGATGGAGGAAATATTTTTAATAGTTTATTGAAAATTATAGGTACTTTATAATAACCATATATCATCCCTAAAATCTGGTTGCCTATGTTAGTTATATACTTTTTATATGAGTATTTTAAAATATCCATAATAGTTTATTTAATATGTTTTATTTATTTAGATTTAGACTCAGTGAAAATAGCTTCCTAACAACAACATTTTAAGGGTCTATATCACTGATTATCCAAGTGTTGCTTTAGCTTTATTGTTTCCAGTTTTAACTAATTCAGACACATGCATTTTTTTCATTTTCATGTGGAAATCTGTTGGGAGATTTTCTCCTCACAGGAGACTGTTATTGTATCATTGTTTTAGTTTTTTTTAAAGAGATCATATCCATACGATTAGAATTATACATTTCTCAACTTTCCTGTCGCCCACAGTGCTAAATACAGAATAACAAATAATAGGTGAAGTTCATTAACTATGTGGTTTTTGTTGGGGGAGGAAAGTGCAGTTAATGGGATTGGAGCTACAAATTAAGGCAAAGATTTTATCTTATCAAGATAAATACTATTCCTTTTTTGTCTTTGTATTCCTGGAACCTAACACTGTGCTTGGCACATAGTAGTTATTTCACAGTGCTTGTTGATTGATCCATTGATTTTTTTTTTTTTTTTTTTTTGAAGAAGAGGAGGAGATAGGGAGTAAGAACATGTTCTTAATGCCTTAGGATAGCAGAACTAGTAAATCCTAAAGAATTTAATGCCAAAGGAGTAACCTTTTTTATTAGAGGAATAATAATATCAACTAAATCTCTTCTTTAAGCTAATGCCTTCTGATAAGAGCTAATTTTGGAGGCAGATGTATGTTAAAGTTATCTTTGTTCTTCAACTTATTTTAGAACATCTAGAAATCTTAGATGGATTCGAAAGCCAACCTCTATTTGTTCTCTTCTGGACATGAGTGATGTTCCAAATCAAAAACAACAGTCAAGTTTGCAGAATGAAGGCCCACAACCTACAGAAAGTATATCAGGTAATGGGGACATTTACAACTGATATTATGATTTTTCAAATCTTTAATTTCTGGTTTATGAAGTATTGCTATGAAGTAGAAATTCTATGAGATTGATAGAAAAGGAAAATTAAAAGGCTAGGGTTTCTGCTTACCATAACTTTTTCCTTTATGCTATCAACTTGAACTCCATTTCTAATTCTTTGTGATCCTTTTTTTTTTTTTTAAACCATTGATCAAAACATTTTTTCACTGGGATCATTTATATCTAGACAAAAGCCAAAATCCCTTCAGATCAAATCTCTCAAAGAAAGTTTCTGTAAACATTAATTTATCCCTTGGATTGTCTATGGTTATGATCTCTTAACAGAAAATTTGTTTGTAAAGCTTTTCACGGCAGCTATTTTTATACTTTGTGGGCAGGAATAGTACCATATTTATCTTTGTAAAACCCCTAAATGCAGTATACTTAGTAGGTGGTCAATTTACATTTGTTGAATAAACAATACATCACTTTATTTTAGAATACCCTTATAATTTCACACCAGTGATGTAATTGACTTTGATCAGAGAGAGACTAGATCCTTCATTAGGCTTGTGTGCTTATATTTTTGTGTATTAAACTTGAATTAGTTCTTTTCTTTTAAGGCAATGTTTTTAATATTGATTCAGTGCCCTTATTTATCTAGGTGATATAGTAAATCAATTGTAAAACAGGTTTTGATCACTTGTAATGAGTTTGTTACACTGTAACTATATCAAAGTGACATTGATATTAAATTTGTTTTGAGTGTAGTTTTCATTATAGTTTGATAGTTCAACTCAGCAAACATGTATTTAGACATCACAAAGTATATAGTACTATTCTGGGGGAAAAGAAGAACAGCTTAATCCTTGCCCTCTAGAATCTTACAGTCTGATAATGAGGACATGATATATACACAAATAAGTATTATACAAAATATATATAGCATGTGATGGGGGCATTTGAAGAGATCCCAGCAAAGTATCAAAAAACAAAAACCAAAAAACAACCAAAAAAAAAAGCCTAAAAGTGGAAAAATTCACTTTCAGTTTTAGTAGAGGAGGGAATGAGTGAATTAGGGAATCTTTTATAAAGTAGCTGATACAAGAGTTGTGCCTTAAAGAAGAAAAGAATTGCAACAGGTGAAGATAAGAAACAAATGCCTTTTGAATGGGGGAAAGCTTGAAATATATTCATAGAGGCAGAAAAGGATAGGATAAAATTGAGGGATGTCTAGTAGTGCAATTTATTTTGAATAAAATGTATGGGAAAGGGAAGAGAATAAACTAAAGCTAGAAAGGTAGGTGGGAGACAGATTGTGAAGGCATGATCACAAGTATTTTGGCCTTTTAGGCCAAATGTGTCAAATTCAGTGGCCTGTAAAATTCCTAAAGGCAGCTGAAACCACATTAAAATGTAATTGAGAAATGTTTACAAAATATATGAAAAAAACAATACAATGTTAACATGAAATTTTTAAATTCAGTGTGAACCCTCTGGCATCCATTTAGTTTTGAATTTGAGGCAGTATGAAGCCACTGAGAAGGTTTTTTGACTATGCTGGTGACATGGTAAAAGTTGTATCTTAGGAAGCTTAATTTGAGAGATGTTTGAAGAATAGACTGGAAAGGAAAGAGTGAAGAGACCAGAGGCTATTTTCATATATGATTAAAGTATGATAACTGTAAGGAAAATGGGGTAGTGGAGGAGGGAACTGAACCCATTGTCTATCATATAGTTTTCTTTTTTATTAAAATATTCATTTTTATTTTAAACAGAACACCTTAATTTGTCATTGAATTAAATTCAATGCCTTTCAAGATTCATTAGATGTTGAGTATACTCCCTTTCTCTTCGTTTGCAGAAGAGCTTTGCACTAAAAACATTTTAACATAGACTAGTCTCTTAAATTTACTATTATTGCATAGTTCCTCCTTATCTTTGCCTTCATTTTCTCCTTGGATTTCTCCTTTTTTTCCTTTTCATTCTTTTCTATCACTAATAATTGTCCCTTGACCTATTTATTAACAAGGAGAGCCTAGATGGCGTAAGTTAGGCTAATAATTTAAGAATATTTTAGGCAGATATTCCTGTTTCAAACTAGACAGTTCCAAAATAGTCTTTCCCTGCTAATCCTAACTTATCCATTTTTCTTGATTTCTAGTCACCTAGACCTAAAACGTCTGTCATCTTGACTTTTTTCCTCTATGTTACCTTCTTTATTCATTCAGTTACCAAGTCCTGGTGATTTCTTTCTCCACAATATTATCTCTCACATTTGTATTTCTCTCCTTCCTTTCCACTGCTTCACCCTAGTTCAGGCCCTCCTGACTTCCTTCCTACCAGAATGATTCAAAATGGCTTTAGACTGACAGTTAGAAAGCCAATTATATCTCCTTTCTATCCATCTTTATTAGAGCTGCCATTTTAACATATGTCTGATAACATCACATTTTTGCTCAAAAACACTCATACTTCTGAGAATTACAGGATCAAAGATCTAGAACCAAAAGGATGTCAGAGACTTTATTCCATGCTCTTTATTTTACAAATGAGGAAACAAGCCTAGAGAGATGAAATGATGATTCAACCCCAAGATCATTCCACACTCAGTAACAGAATCAGAATTTGAACCCCCAAGTCTTCTGACTATAAAGTCCTCCTTTCCAAGATGCCATTTTCAACTGTTATTGATTCTTAATTGATTAGAGAAGATAAAATACAAATACTTGGCTTAGAACTGATTCTTTTTGATTATTTGACTTTGACCTATATTTCCAGACTTTTTTCCATATCATTTCTTGTCATGCATGCTGTATTCTTATAAAATTGGTCAATCAAACATTTATTAAAATGCTAAATCGCTAGTTTCCTTATTTATTTATTTATTTTCCCTGAGGCTGGGGTTAAGTGACTTGCCCAGGGTCACATAGCTAAGAAGTGTTAAGTGTCCGAGATCAGATTTGAACTCGGGTCCTCCTGAACTCAGGGCTGGCGCTCTATCCACTGCGCCACTTAGATGCCCCCACTAGTTTCTTTATTTAACCCTATACTCATCACCTCTATATTTACACTTCCCCTCCCATGGTTATTAATTTATTAAATGTTAAATCCCATGGCTTTTTCTCAGTTATTATCATCCTTGACTTTTTCCCCCTTTTCTCTCTTTTTTTTTGTGCAACTTTTGGCACTGTTGATAAATTGAATTGAATTGAACATGTATTAAATGTTCATTATATATATATATATGTATATATATATATATATATATATATATATATGCCATTTTTTGAGTGCTAGGGAAAACAGTTGCTTACATTCTAATAGAGCTATGATTTTTCTTTTCTTTCTTAAAATGTATTTGTATATTTTTAAATGATAGCTTTTTATTTTCAAAATATATGAAGATAGTTTTCAACATTCACTCTTGCAAAACTCTTGTGTTCCAAATTTCTCTCCCTCGCCTTTCCCCACCCCACCTCCCCAGACAGCAAGCAGTCCAATATAGGTTAAACATGTGCAATTCTTATAAACATACCTTCTCCACATTCATTGTGTTACACAAGACAAATCAGATGAAAAAGGGAAAAAATGATAAAGAAAACAAAAAGCAAGTAAACAACAAAAAGGTGAAAATACTTATGTTGTGATCCACATTCAGTCTCCCCAGTCCTACCTCTGGGTGTAGATAGCTCTCTCCATCACAAAACCATTCAAATTGGTCAGAATTGCCTTGCATTTGAAGAGTCACGTCCATCAGAGTTAATTATACATAATCTTACTATGTTCAATGATCTCCTGATTCTATTCACTTTAGTTAGCATCAGTTCATGTACCAGGCCTTTCTGAAGTCATCCTCCTGTTGATTGTTTATTATAGAACAATAATGTTCCATAACACTCATATACTTTCAGCCTTTCCCCAACTGATGGCCATTCACTCAGTTTCTAGCTTCTTAGGGCTATGATTTTTTGAAGTAGGAGCTGTGGAATATTTTTTGATAATGGTTTGCCACGCGACCCAGAGATTTATGATGAATCAGTGAGAGGATGGAGAAGACAGATCACATCCCACCTCTTTTGTCTATAGCTAACACTGAGCTTGTTAGCAAGGTAGAACTATCTTCTTTCCCCCTTTAAGAAACATCCCACTCTGTCCCCTCCCTCCTACTGCTAGCCTTCAAGCCTTCTACTTGTGGCAAGAAAAACTCCCTGTAGTGTCCTTTCTCACCGTGACCTTGTAGCTGCAGCAGATAGCAACTCTCCCCCCTCAATCTCATGTTTTGTTCTGTTTTGTTTTAATGCAAAAGAATGAATATGGCAGTATAAGCAAATATAGATAGGTTGTGATTATATATATATTTTTCCCTATATATCTTATCCCTTCCAAACTTTGCTATTTCTATTGAGGGAATCACTGACCACTAACCATATAGTCACACAAGTTTGCAAACTCAGCATTATCCTCACTTTACCTTTTTCCACATACTTTGTCAGTTGCCTAAGCTTGTCTTTGTTCTCTCTCTGGCATCTCCTTCTTAGATTCTCATCTCTTCTACTCAGAGTCACCACTTTAGATTAGTGCCTCATCCTCTCTCTTCTGTCTACTCCAATAGTTTTCCATTGTGTTCTTCCTACTTCAAGTCTCTCCCAATCTTTTCTCCACAGACCTACCAAGATACAAAGGAAAGGGCAAGTCTAATTATGTCACTGTTCTACTTAGAGGAGTCCATTGGCTCCTTTCTATAGGCCCTAAGATCAAATAGTATTCCATCTTTGCTCCATTCTTCTTAAATTTCTGTTTTATGTTTTAGAATGTATTTATAATGGCATAGTATTACATCATGTAATTTGTAAATAAGTAAATATGCACAGTTTAGGGAGGTGTTCAGAAATTTTTTCAGAAATTTATTTACATATATATAGTCTTAAAATTTTTGGAACTATAGGGGACAGCTGGGTGGTACAGTGAATAGAGCCCTGAAGTCAAGAGGACCTGAGTTCAGATCTGGCCTCAGACATTTAATACTTCCTATGTGTGTGACCCTGGGCAAGTCACTTAACCCCAATTGCCTCAGCAAAAAAAGAAAAAAAATTGGAATTATACTAGGAGACAACATATACACAAGTAAATATTGTCCAAGGATGACATATACACAGGTAAATATTGTCCAAGGATGATTGGAGAGAGTTTGGAGGTGCTTAAAATGGCAGGATTCATAAAAGGCTTCATTTAAGATGTGGCACCTAAACAGAAGTTCAGAGGAGAAAAGGAATGTTAATAAGTGGAGGAGAAAAGAGAATTCCCCATGCAGACAATGGGGAGCAGTCTGTGTAAAGACCCACAGAACCGAGAAATGCTAGCATGAGATCAGTTTGGCTAGAATATAGATTACATGAGGCAGATCAATGTAAATTAAAGTCACAAAATCCTGAGAGTTGGAAGAAGGAACCTCAATGATAGTTTTAATATATGAATGAAACGAATCTCCATTATCCCCTATTCTACAAATGATCAGGGTAGCTTGGTGATAGAACAGATAAGAGTATGGGACCAGGGAACTCTCATTTTCCTGAGTTTAAATCTGGCCTCAGATACTTGCTTCTTGTGTGATCCTGAGCAAGTAATTTCACCCTATTTGGCCCTAGTCTGACTCTTTGTGACCCTCTTTGAGGTTTCCTTGATAAAGATGCAGGAGTGGTTTGCCATCTCCTCCTCTATTCTTTTTACTGATAAAGAAACTGATGCAAATGGGTTAAGTCATCTAGGGTTACAGCTGAGGCCAGATTTAAACTCAGGAAAAAGAATCTTTTTGACTCAAGGACCAGCATTTTATCCACTGTACCACATAACTGCCCTAGAATAATGTTATGAAAATATAAATTTCAACTATATCATTCCTCTGATCAAGAAACTTTAGTAGCTCTTCATTGTTTATAGGAGAAAATATAAAACTCCTTAGCTTGATATTGTTCTCTGCTGTTCCCTTGTAACCTTGTCAGTGTTACTTGGCTCATGCAACATGCCATTCCTCATGGCCAGAATATATCCTTTCTTAAGTTAAATTATTGAAATCTATGAAACCTCCCTACTTCCTTCTGCCCAAAGTAGTCTCTTTTCTGCAAGGTTTCTTAAAATACTTTTTATTTCTCATTTGCTCTAATCATTTTCTTCCTCTCCTCTTCTTCCCTCCCTCCCACTTCTCCCTTCTCTCTTTATATATGTATTGTGAGTATATTTAGTTGTTTCTTATTTTACTATTAGATTATCATTTCCTTGCAGGTAAGATCATGTCATTTTTTTTCTTTTTTGTATTATTCTCAGCACAGTGCTGAGCATTGCATGAACTAGGTGCTAATAAATGTTTGAACTGAATTCTGCTTATTTCATATTTTTAGGTATAAAGGTTGAATGTCTTCAGGAAAGTCAGGTATTAAACTTGCAAAAATTAAAGAATTCAGAACTCAGACTCACAGAAGCTAAGCAAAAAATGAGAGAACTTACAATCAATATCAAGATGAAAGAAGAGCTCATTAAAGAATTAATTAAAACAGGTAATAATTTCTTATAAGACAACTCGTAAGGAACAATGTTTTTGTTAATATAGTACTTTTGCTTTTTCAATATCTTCTGCAAGCTTATTATGATCAAACTCAGTAGAACGTAAAATCAAAAAGCAAACAAATTGATATTTCTCACATCCTGAAATGTATCCTCCTTGGGTAATGAAAAAAAAAAACCCCAACTCATTTGGTAATCATATCTCACAGAGTATTTGACAATTCATACCTTTAGGCTCCCAATTTCTACTGAAAAGAGAAATAAGCCTTTTCTTCTGTTCCTTGGGACTGGGATTGGTCATTACAGTTGATCACAGTTCAGCTGCCTTTTTATGCTCTCTTCATTTAACTTATTTTAGTCACCAAGTATGATTTCACTTCGTTCTGCTGCATTATTTCCGATGTTTATTTAGTTAAACTCTTCATATTTGCTGTTTCTAATAAAACAATACTATCCTATGGCAATCATATACTTTAAACCATTCTTCAGCTAGTGGTTATCCCATTTTATTTCCAAAAGAATAAATAAATAACCTCAAAATCAACTGAGAAAAGCAGAAATAGTAAATGCATCTTTTTCAGATCATGATGCAATAAAAATTACATGTAATAAAGAACCAAGGATAAAATAGATCAAAAATTGATTGGAAACTAATCTAATCCTGAAGAATGAGTGAGTGAAACTACTAATCATAGACACAATTGATAATTTCATCCAAGAGAATGACAATATTGAGACAACATACCAAAATTTATGGGATGAAGCCAAAGCAGTTCTTAGGGAAAATTTATATATTTATTAATTTTACTTGAATAAAATAAAGAAAAGATCAACAAATTGGCCATGCAACTAAAAAAGCTAGAAAAAAGAACAAATTTAAAACTCTCAATTAAATACCAAACTTAAAATTCTGAAAATAAAAGGGGAGATAAATAAAATCAAAAGTAAGAAAACTATTGAACTAATAAACAAACTTAAGAGTTGGTTTAATGGGAAAAAAACAACAAAATAGATAAACCTTTAGTTAATTTGATTAAAAAAAGAAAAGAAAATCAAAAAGAAGAAAATAAATTGCTAGTTTCCACCAATGAAGAAGAAATTAAAACAATAATTAGGTGTTATTTTGCCAGTAAATCTAATAATCTAAGTGAAATGAATGAATACTTACAAAAATATAGATTACCTAGATTAACAGAGGAGCAAGTAAGTTACTTAAATAGTCCTATTTTAGGAAAAGAAATCGAACAAGCTGTTCATCAACTCCTTAAGAAAAAAATCTCCAGTGCCAGAAGGATTTACAATTCTCCCAAATATTTAAAGAACAATTAATTCCAATATTATGAAAACTATTTGGAAAAAAAGGAAAAGGAGTCCTATCAAATTCCTTTTATGACACAGATATGGTACTGATACCTAAACCAAGTAGGGTCAAAACAGAGAAAGAAAATAAGCCCATTTGAATATTGGTGCAAAAATCTTTAAATAAAATTTTAGCAAAGAGATCACAGCATGTTATCACTAGGATAATATACCATGACCTAGTAGATTTATATCAGGAATGCAGGGCTAGTTCAATATTAGGAAAACTATTAGCATAATTGACTATATCAGTAACCAAACTAACAAAAATCATAAAATTATCTCAATAGATGCAGAAGCAGCATTTGGCAAAATCCTAACATCTGTTTTTGTTAAAAACACTGAAGTTCATAGGAATAAGTGGCGTTTTCCTTAAAATGATTAGTGCATGTATTTAAAATCATCAGCAATGGCAGAAATTAGATATGGATCCACACTTAATACTATATACCAAGATAAGATCAAAATGGGTCCATGATTTAGGCATAAAGAATGAGATCATAAATAGATTAAAGGAACAGAGAATAGTCTACCTCTCAGACCTGTGGAGGAGGAAGAAATTTATGACCAGAAGAGAGCTAGAGATCATTATCGATCACAAAATAGAAAATTTTGATTACATCAAACTAAAAAGTTTTTGTACAAACAAAACTAATGCAAATAAGATTAGAAGGGAAGTAACAAATTGGGAAAATATTTTTACACTTAAAGGTTCTGATAAAGGTCTCATTTCCAAAATTATAGAGAACTGACCCTAATTTATAAGAAATCAAATCATTCTCCAATTGATAAATGGTCTAAGGATATGAACAGACAATTCTCAGATGATGAAATTGAAATAATATCCACTCATATGAGTGTTCCAAATCACTACTGATCAGAGAAATTCAAATTAAGACAACTCTGAGATACCACTACTTACCTGTCAGATTGGCTAAGATGATAGGAACAAATAATGATGAATGTTGGAGGGAATGTGGGAAAACTGGGACACTAATACATTGTTGGTGGAGCTGTGAAAGAATCCAGCCATTCTGGAGAGCAATCTGGAATTATGCCCAAAAAGTTATCAAACTGTGCATACCCTTTGATCCAGCAGTGCTACTACTGGGCTTATATCCCAAAGAAATACTAAAGAGCGGAAAGGGACCTGTATGTGCCAAAATGTTTGTGGTAGCCCTTTTCGTAGTGGCTAGAAACTGGAAAATGAATGTATGTCCATCAATTGGAGAATGGTTGGGTAAATTATGGTATATGAAGGCTATGGAATATTATTGCTCTGTAAGAAATGACCAGCAGGATGAATTCAGAAAGGTTTGGAGAGACTTACATGAACTGATGCTAAGTGAAATGAACAGAACCAGAAGATCACTGTACACTTCAGCAACAATGCTGTATGAAGATGTATTCTGATGGAAGTGGATATCTTCAACATAAAGAAGATCCAACTCACTTCCAGTTAATCAATGATGGACAGAAACAACTACACCCAGAGAAGGAACACTGGGAAATGAATGTAAATTGTTAGCATTATTGTCTATCTACCGAGGTTACTTATACCATCGGAATCTAATACTTAACGTGCAACAAGAAAATTGGATTTACACACATATATTATATCTAGGTTATACTTGTAACACATGTAAAATGTATGGGATTGCCTGTCATCTAGGGGAGGGAGTAGAGGGAGGGAAGGGAAAATTTGGAAAAATGAATACAAGGGATAATGTTATAAAAAAAAATATTTAACGAAAAAAATAAAATAAAATAAAATCATCAGCAAACATCATATGTGATGAGTGTAAATTAAAACCATTCCCAATAAGATCAGGAGTATGAAACAAGGTTGCCCACTATCACCATTACTATTCAATATTGTATTAGAAATGGTAGCTTTAGCAATAAGAGAATAAAAAGAAATTAAAGAAATTAGAGTAAGTAATGAGGAAACAAATTAAAAATTATCACTTTTTGCTGATGATATGATGGTATACTTAGACAATCCTAGAGATTCAACTATAAAAACCTTCTAAAAATAATTCACAACTTCAGCAAAGTTGCAGAATACAAAATAAATCCATATAAAACATCAGCATTTATATATGTTACCAGCAAAGTTCAGCAGCGAGAAATTCCACTTAAAATAATTGTAGATAATATAAACTATTTGGGAATCTATCTGCCAAGAAAGTCAGGAATTATATGAACACAATTACAAAACATTTTTCACACAAGTAGTCAGATTTAAACAATTGCAGAACTTGGCAAATGCAGAACTTTTCCTTTAGTCCTAGACCATTTTGAGGTATATGTTTAGTTGCAGAATTTTTAGGTAAAAAAGAAATGGACATTTTAGCTACTTTTCTCATAATTCCAAATTATTTTATAGAACATTTGGACTAATTTATAGCTCTACAAAGTGAATTGTGAGCCTTTCATTTTATAACACCATTAACATTTATTGTTTCTGTTTTTTATCATCTTTGCCACTTTGATGAGAGTGATAAGAAAGTCCAAAGTTGTTTTTATTTTCTTTTCTCTTACAATGATTTGGAACATTTTTCCAGATAATTTTTGAAAGTTTACATTTTTCTTTTGAAAATTGTTTATATTCTTTAACCACATATGTTACAAAATGGCTCTTGTTCTGTTATTTTTTTAATTTCTTAATATTTCTAGGATATCAAACTTTTGTCATGTATTTGTGGAAATTTTTTCCCCTATACTTTTCTTTTTTTTCTCCTTCTATTTTTCCTCTCATTGATTTTGTTCATGTAAAAGATTTTTCATTTTCTATGATTAAAATTACATATTTTATCTTTTGTGATGATCACTATCCTTTAAGAATTTCCCCCATCCATATTATATTACTGTAAGGATGCGGTTCCCGCAAAACAAAAAAAAGGGAATTGTAAGGGCCCTTTAAATGGGCGGGCAGTGCAAAAGGAGATTTGAGTAGCCCAGAAATAATCTCTGGATATAGGACTGCCCTGTGGGTGGGATCTTGGCCATATTGAGATACCTTTGTAATGGGTGACGGCTCTCTCGCTGATTGGCTGTGTGTGTGACCTCACAAGCCCTTTATAGGCCACTGCAGACAGCAGTCGCTCTCTTTAACCTGGCGCTCTTTAACCTGGCTCCCTAGCTTGGGGTAGCCAAGCCAAGCCAAGCTGATGGATAGCCCAGAGAGGTAAGGAGTTTGGTAGTGAACACGTGGATCTTCAGACCAGGTGTTCACTAGGGAACTAACAAGTCAGGGCATTATGTGAGTAGGTATAATAAAGGCTTTTAAGATTACACATGGCTGTTCTTGAGCGTGCTACTGGTTATTAAACTACTATTCAAGAAATTGTGGCACTTCAACAACAATGCTGTATGAAGATATATTCTGATGGAAGTGGATATCTTCAACATAAAGAATGATGGACAGAAACAACTACACCCAGAGAAGGAACACTGGGAAGTGAATGTAAATTGTTTAGCACTACTGTCTATCTACCCAGGTTGCTTATACCTTCAGAATCTAATACTTAACGTGCAACAAGAAAATTGGATTTATACACATATATTGTATCTAGGTTATACTGTAACACAAGTAAAATGTATGGGATTGCCTGTCATCGAGGGGAGGGAGTAGAGGGAGGGAGGAGAAAATTTGGAAAAATGAATACAAGGGATAATGTTATAAAAAATTACTCATACATTAAAAAAAAAAAAAGAAAGAAAGAAAGAAAGAAAGAGATGGTGGCCAGAGACCTTTGAAGACCTCAGAGGAGGAGAGCCGGGTAGAGTTGACACTGCAAAGGTCAGTGGTCAAAGGTACTCTGTTGGGCATAGGACAGACTAGTAATTGTTACTGCCAGGAGAGCATGTTACATACTACCATCTTTCATTCTCCATTAATTCTTTTTTGATTTTTTTATATTTAGGTTATGTTTTCATTTCAAATTTATTGTGAAATATGTAGAATTTGCATAGATATTCATTAGTCACATTGAACTATGATTTTCTTTCTTTGCTTTATCCCTTTGTATATTGGCTTATAAATTAGGATCTTGAATTGTCACTTAAAAATGACTTTGCAGTTTTTTTTAATTATGAACAATTTTGTGGAATATATATATATATATATATATATATATATATATATACATATATATATATATATATATATATATATATATATTTTGTAAATTTATTTAAACTAAGTTTTTTTTTCTTTGGTGGTTCATTTAGGATTTGTTGGCTTCTTTTTGAAACTACATTATTTAGGATTATATTTAGAACAATTTTGTTAATTTGAATAATTTATATGTATGTTGATTATCATTCATTTCCTTTAAGTTCTCAGTTTAGCTTGATATGTAATTGTTGTTTCTATTTTTTTTCCTCTGTTCATTCTGAATTCACCTTGATTTTGTTGTTGTTCCCCTATACAAAGAGCCATTTTTTGTAATAAAAATATTTTTTAAAAAAGGAGGAAGGAAAAGCAATTTGGCTTTTGGCATATAAGTGCCAGAAAATTTTGAAAGTCAGTGCTTTACAAATAAATTGACTTCTTGAACTGAAAACCCTTTTCATTCCCCCCCCCCATAATTTCCTTTGACATTTTTAACTTTGTTTTTCTAAATGAATTTTTTTATTATTTAACTTACTTCTATACAGTTTACAATCTATATTTTAATCAGTGTGGCATTAAACCTATATATTATTTCGGTAATAATTGTCAACTTTTATCTATTTCATTTATAAGTTTGGTATTCATTATTTTAATTTTTTCTATATTTTATTCATTGAAATGAATTCTACAAATGAATTTTGAGTCATTTTAAAATTTCTTTTTATTAAGGTAATGATGCCAAAGCTGTAAGTAAACAGTATTCTCTGAAAGTAACAAAACTGGCACATGAAGCAGAACAGGCTAAAGTGGAACTAACTGAAACACAGAAGCAGCTACAGGAGCTGGAAAACAAGGATCTGAGGGATGTTGCTTTGAAGCTGAGATTACAGAAGGAGTTCCGGAAAAAGATGGATGCAGCAAAACTAAAAGTGCAGGTAATCTGATTGTAATTGGCTACCAATTGATTATGCAAAGTAGTTTAACCCTTATAGCTAAGTATTTTTCTTTTGGGAAAAAAGTGGGGTTGGTAAGATTTTATTGTCCTACTAGAACAACAAGAAGCAATAAGGGAATTTGAATGATTTTTTCTTTTGTGTTTTTTAAATCTTAATTTGTTAGTAAATGTTAGTAAATTTATAATCTTAGTAAATGTATGTGCATGTATAAATGTATTTTTAAACAAACCCTATTTAGCAGTTGATAAGAATACTGACTTGACAAAAATAACCCCCTTTTACCAACAAGCCCTAGAATTTAGCTTGCTGGTGCTTTCTTCTGGCCTCTAACCATTACCCCCCTTTTTTCTATACCTGGATTCCCTTACCTGTTTTGGCTTTGGGGAAAGGACACAGGCCTTTCCCACACACACACTTTAAGGTATTTTAAAGTATTTCACTTTAGGAAAACATGTGGCATAATTTTTTAAAAAGTTATTTTATTGAGGCTTTTTCCCCCACCAAAGTAATTGACTCATAAGAGAACCTTCTCTGTAACAAATAGAAACTGTTAAGTTAAACTGACTAATCAGGACTGAATATGACTGCATATGCAACATTAATAGCTGTAGTTCCCCATCTCTCCCCTGAGAAGAAAAAATTGTATTTTATCATTTATCTTCTGAGACCAAAACCAGTCATCAAGGCAAGGCAACACACAGTATGACTTCCTCAAAGGCCTTTGCCTTCTTTTGTTGCCCAGTGCTTAGCATAATACCTGGCATATAGTAGGCACTTAATAAAAGCCATGCACAATGCTAAGTGTTTGAGATGCCAAAAAAAGGGCAAAAGCAATCCCTACCATTAAGGAACCCACAGTATAAAAACATCTCTGTATATACACAGTATATATAGTGTTAAGTGGGAGATAATCTTAAAGGGAAGACACTGGCATTTACATAATGCTTTAAGATTTGGAAAATGTACATACATTATCTCATTTGATTTTATTAACAACCTTTCAAGCAAGCTAAATGCTATTATTATCCCCATTTTGTAGATAAGTAGACTAAGTCTAAGGCTTGTTGTCTGTCTCTTGTTCTAATTTGATTTTTTTTCTCTTGATGAATCCTTACAAATATCTCCATGTTTTTCTGAATTCCTCTTCTTCCTCATTTCTTTTGGTGCAGTAAGGCAGACATAATAACATATCATATTTAATACTGATTCATAAACCACCATTTATCCAAACATTCCCCATTCAGTGAGCACACCTACTTTTTTTTTTTAATTTTAAAAAAATTACTGACCAAAAAGTGGTGCTTTGAATAAATAGCTAGTAAGAGACTTCTTTCTGAATATATACACAAGTAGACATGGGTGAAGGCCACACAGTAGAGAGGTAACAATGAAGAAGAAGGGTGTCTGGAGCATTATGAACAGAAACTGAGGGCAACACTCTGCCAAAGACATGAACTATCAAATTTTTAAAATTTATTGGGATTACATTACAAATTGGGAAGGTAAATGTGAGGGAGGGAAACAAGGGAATAGAGAATAGTGTGAGATGTGCCCAGGATCCAATCAAGGACTAATGATGAAAAGAATGTGACCCCTGTTGTCTCAATAAGAGAAGACCTAAAGCAGAGTGATGACTAGGAGGAAGGGAAAGTATTGAAAAGGGTAAGGATAAAGAAGGAGCTTTTCTTTGGTAGTGGGAAAGGATTCCACTAATGAATTCTATTAATAGAGATGTTCTGTGAAAGGAGATGGAGAATTTGCACAGGTATGCCCTGGGGTATTTGGCGCTTAAAAAGATCACTCATCATACCTTGAAAAAGGGGTAAGGAAAATGTAATTCATGAGGAAAACTGGCACCTTGGCGAGTGGGAAGGTGAGGTAAGATTTTTCAAGCAAATGAAGAAAAGAAGGCATTTAGAGGGAGGGTATAAATTAGTTGTGGGCTATATATTTAGGGACAGCAGTGGTGGAGGTTCCCTACCATAAGTCAGTATTCTCTCTGATACCTGCCAGAATTGGCATTGTTCTAGGAGTAAGGTACAATGGAAAGGTGGAATCCATGGAATCCACCTCTATCAAATAGCAGTAGAAACTGCCTACTGGGAAGAGCCCAGAAGAGATACCTTGGAAATTTTGATTTCATGAGGAATACAGAGAAAAGAGACTAGATAATTACAGGAGTCATGACCAAATCAAGATTTATAGTAGATAGAGAGGATGAGTAAAAGTGAGAGAAATCTTAGGAAAGGGAGCCAAAAATGAAATTAAAATACCAATGTACAAGACTAGTTGAAAGGGGAAAAGATGGAGAGGAAATTTATTAAGAGAAAAAAAGGCGGGATAATTGTATAACTAGAAAAAACAGGAAAGAAAAAGGAACAAAAAAGCAAAACCTCAAAGGGAAAGGAATAACAAATAGGAGTGGGGTGGAAGGATTAAAATGATAGAGATCCAGTGGAAGTATGGCTACCTTAAAAAAATTAGGATTTTGGACAAAAAATCCTAACTTAATAAACAAATGGAGGAAAATATAACTTTCATAACTTTAATGGAATGAGTTAAACAATCCAATAAAATGGAAAAAAAGTGACAGATTAGATAAGGAAAAATAAACCCTCTACAATCTGTTGTTTATGAGAAACACATTTTTAAAACAGACATTCACATAATAAAACTGAAGCAATGGGGGAAAAATTACTGTATCATGTGAATCCAAGAAAGCAGGAGCAGGAGTTACAAGTCTTGCTATCTGATAAAGCAAAACCAAACATTCAAAAAATAAGAGATAAACAAGGATATGGTAAAAAGAACTATAGACAAAAAAAACCAAACCAAAATCAATATTAACTTAATACACTTCAAATATCTTGGTATTCAGATTTATAAAGGAAATGTCTGAGCTACAAGACATGAACAGTAATATACTAGTGATAGGAGATTTCAGTATCTTTGTCTCAGTTTTGAGACAGATAAACAAAAGAGAAACGTGGAACTGAACAAATTATTGGAGAAACTAGTTGTTTAAATTCTTAAGAGTAGAGTTAAGATGGTAGTGTGAAACCAGGAAGCTGCTCAAGCTCTCCCAGTTTCTCTCAAAATATAAAACCAAGCCTCTGAACAGAATCTGATGGAATGAAACCATTCTCAAGCTCAAGACAGACTGGAAAACTTAATAAAGGTCAGTCTCACTCGGGTGAAAAGGCTGTTCATCCCCGGTTGGATAGTCTCTGGGAAAGCTGGTGAGAGGATCTTAAATCAACAGCAAATCATTAGCTAAGACCCTCGCTCCTAGCTCAGCAGAGGAGCACAGCAGGGGCTCCCAGCTCAGAAGGCAAACTCTGGGAAACCAGGCTCTTTGCTTAAAAAGGCAGGCAAAAGCTACCCCTGCAAACACGATGGGGCTCTGTGCTCAAAGCCAAGGCTCAGAGGCTGCACAGGAAGCTGGGGACAGTGCCCTCTATGCCCCAGGAGCAGAGCTCAAAAATCAAAGTAAAAAAAGAGTTATTATACCAAAAGAAAAGGAAAGAAAATGAGCAAGAAACAGAAAAGAACCTTGACCCTAAAAAGCTACTATGGTGACAGAACAGATAGTCAGAAGAAGGTAGAATGTCCATGGAAGAAATCTCAAAGAGTGATATGAATTTATCAAAAGCCCAAAGAGGCTTCTTAGAAGTGTTCATTAAAGACTTTAAAAGACAAATAAGAGAGATACAAGAAAAATGAGAGAGGAAATGATAGGCATGAGAGAGTTGGCGGCTTGGAAAAGGAAGGGAAAAAATTGTCCAGAGAAAATGATTCCTTAAAAAGGAGAATTAACCAAATGGAAATAGAGATAAAAACTAACTGAAGAAAATAACACATTAAAAACTAGAACAGGGTAAATGGAAGCTAATGATTCTGTGAGACATCAAGAATCAGTCAAACTAAAAAGAATGAAAAAATGGAAGGAAATGAGAAATACCTCATTGGAAAAACAGCTGACCTGGAAAATAGATCCAGAAGAGACAATTTAAAAATTATTGGCCTTACCTAAAAACCATGACCAAAAAAGAGCCTGGATAGCATTCTGTAAGAGATTAAGAAAAACTGCATTGTCAGAAACTTGATCTCAACAGTTTTGGCTCATTCAGTTGAGTATAGAAATTTATCTAACCCTATAAAGAAATAGGAGGAAAAAGGGGAAAGAAAAGGGAGGAACAGGATAGAATGGAAGACAGAAACATTAGGAAAAAAGGTAAGAGAAAGGGGGGAAGTAGTGGTGATAGGAGATAAGGTATTGGGAGGAGTAGGTAAAAAAAAAAAAGACAAGGACAGGATGGAAAGAAAGAACAAAAGTATATACAGAGGAGAAAATAAGGTGGAGGGAAATAGATAACTGTGAATGTGAAGGGGTGAATTCTCCTATAAAATGGAAGCAAATAGCAGAACAAATTAAAAAATTCTTAAAACATCATCTTAATGCGATAGAAAAAGACTATGTATTATTCGCAGGACTACCTGAAACTTTTTTTTTAATTATTTTTTTTATATTATCCCTTGTATTTATTTTTCCAAATTATCCCCTCCCTCCCTCCACTCCCTCCCCCCGATGACAGGCAATCCCATACATTTTACATGTGTTACAATATAACCTAGATACAATATATGTGTGTAAATACCATTTTCTTGTTGCACATTAAGTATTAGCTTCCGAAGGTATAAGGAACCTGGGTAGATAGACAGTAGTACTAACAATTTACATTCACTTCCCAGTGTTCCTTTCTGGGTGTAGTTATTTCTGTCCATCATTGATCAATTGGAAGTGAGTTGGATCTTCTTTATGTTGAAGATTTCCACTTCCATCAGAACACATATTCATACAGTATTGTTGTTGAAGTGTATAGTGATCTTCTGGTTCTGCTCATTTCACTCAGCAACAGTTGATTTAAGTCTCTCCAAGCCTCTCTGTATTCCTCCAGCTGGTCATTTCTTACAGAGCAATAATATTCCATAACCTTCATATACCACAATTTACCCAACCATTCTCCAATTGATGGACATCCATTCATCTTCCAGTTTCTAGCTATAACAAAAAGAGCTGCCACAAACATTTTGGCACATACAGATCCCTTTCCGCTCTTTAGTATTTCTTTGGGATATAGACCCAGTAGTAGTACTGCTGGGTCAAAGGGTATGCACAGTTTGATAACTTTTTGGGCATAGTTCCAAATTGCTCTCCAGAATGGCTGGATTCTTTCACAACTCCACCAACATTCATCATTATTTGTTCCTTTCATCTTAGCTAATCTGACACTACCTGAAACTTTTACAAACAATGATCATGTATTAATGCATTGAGATAATGCAAAGAAATGTAAAAGATAGTATAGCATATAACATTTATAGACTCAATCAATAACAATGTTATTAAGGGACCACAAATAAAAGAAAGGCCTAAATGAAAACCTAAATAATGAGTAGGTCAAAGAACAAATCATAGAAACAGTAATAATGTAAAAAATTATAATGATGCAACTGTGCCAAAAGTTTCAGGAGGCAGCTAAAGCTGTCCTCAGCAGAAATCTTATTTCTACGAACATGCATTAACAAAACAGAAAAATAAGATTAATGATGTACATAATCCATGAAAAATTGGGAAGCCAAGAAATAAACAAATCTACAATAAGCACAGGAGAGGAAATATTAAAAATATATGGAGAAATAGATAAATTGGAAATGAAAATCCTTGGATAAATTATAAGTAAAACTAAAAATCGAGTTATTTGAAAAGACTAATAAAGTTAATTAAGCTTTAGCTAATATCATTAAAAGATAATTCCCATTAAAAGGGGAAAAATAAAATCAGTAAAATACCAAATGAGTATGGTTGAAATTACAACAAAACCTGAAGAAATTAAAAGAAAAAAACATTATGTGCTGTTTATATGTTAATAAAACCCCAAACAAAAGAAAGAGAAATACCTTAAAAAACATAAAAAGCCAGTCATTTTTAAGAAGCTTCAATAAATAAATCTTCCTTCTTTCCTTTCCCCTTTCCCTATCTTTCTTCCCTCTTCAAAGAAATAAGGTACAATTTTAAATAGCTGGAATAATATTCAGTGTTCATAGCTAAACCTTATACCAATAAAATAAAAATGACAAGACTACTAAAGTTAATATGTGCTTTTAATGCATTACCAATCAGATTACTAAAGGAATACTTTATATAGAACTTGATAAAAAATATAGCAAAATTTATTTGGAAAGACAAAAAATCTATAATGTTTAAGGTAAATGATGAAAAAATTAGGGACAGAGAGGAAATAAAACCTCTATACTTTAGTCTATATTATAAAGCAGCAGTCATCAAAACCATCCTGTACTAGTTTAAAAAATAGAGAGATCCATGAAATAGATTAGATGAGGGAAAATCAGAAACAGTGAAACTTAACAACCCAATGTTTGATAAAATAGAAAACAAATTGCCTAGGAAAAAATTCCTTATTTGATTAAAAAACTCTGGGGAAAATGGAACACAGTCTGCAGATATTAAATATATACCCACATCTTACAACATATTCTACCATATATTCTAAATGAATACATAGGTTTAAAGTTCATAACATTAAAAAAAAAATTAGAGACCAACAGGATGAATACAGAGAGGCTTGGAGAGACTTACATCAACTGATGCTGAGTAAAATGAGCAGAACTAGGAGATCATTATACACTTCAACAATACTATATGAGGATATATTCTGATGGAAGTGGATATCTTCAATATAGAGAAGAGCTAATCCAATTCCAATTGCTCAATGATGGACAGAATCAGCTACACCCAAAGAAGGAACACTGGGAAATGAGTGTAAACTGTTAGCATTATTTTTGCCTTTCTCCCAGATTATTTTTTATCTTCCAAATCCAATTCTTCCTTTGCAACAACAACAAGAACAACAAAATTCGGTTCTGCACATATATATTGTACCTAGGATATACTATAACATATTTAATATGTAGGGGAATGCCTGCCATCTAGGGGAGGGGGTGGAGGGAAGGAGAGGAAAAATTCGGAACAGGAGGGAGTACAAGGGATAATGTTGTAAAAAATGTTAATATAAATTAATAAAATTACCTATACATATGTACTGTCAAAAATGTTATAATTATAAAATTAATTAAAAAAATAAAAAAAAAGTTAGAAAAGCAGCAGATTATGTCTCTCATAGCCTTGAGCAGGACATGCATTTTTTTTCTTAATCTTAATAGTATTTTATTTTTTCAAATACATGTAAGAATAGTTTTCAACATTCATTTTTATAAGATTTTTTGTTTCAATTTTTTTTCATCTTCCCTTCCCCACTTGTCCTCTCCCCAAAACAGCAAGTAATCCAATATAGGTCAAAAATGTGCAGTCCTTCTAAACATATTTTCATATTTGGAGGACATGCATTCTTAATCAAATAAAAATAGAGGTAATTCTAAAAGATAAATTGTAGATAACTTTGAAAAGTTTCTGCACAAAAATTAATGCCATCAACATAAGAAGGGAAGTTGTAGAATATTTCAAGAGGGGGGGGAATCTTTATATCAAATTTCTGTGGTAAAGAGTAGGATTTAAGATATATAAATAATTTATAAGTTTAATAGCCATTCCCTAATAAATAAGGCAAAAACTATGAAAAAGTCCCCAAAGGAAGAATTGTATTCATAACCACATGAAAGAATGCTTTAAAACATTAGTAATAAGCAAAATACAAATCAAAACAACTCCTAAGATTTCACCTCACACCTTGACAAAGATGACCTAAAAATTGACAGCAGTCAACTTTGGAATGTTTGTGGAATAACAGGCACAATATGAAATGGAGCTATGAAATTTTACACCATTTTGGAAAACTTTTTGGAATTGGAAAGCAAATAGTTACTAAAATGTCTGTACCCTTTTAACTACTGTGTCCATTTCTGGGCTCATACTTCGGAAGCCTTTGATAAGAAAGTCCCCATTTATTCCAAAATATTTGTATTAGCACTTCTTATGATAACAAAGAATTGGAAAAAAAGTAGTAGATGCCCATTGATTGGAGAATGGCTAAACAAACTCTGGCACATGAATATAAAGAAATGTTACTGTGCTGTAAGAAATGATATGATGAAATCAGGAAAGCATGAAAGAGTCATGTTTATTGAACTGATATATAGTGAAGTAAGTTATTAAGCATAGCCTACATATATAGATATATATATACATACACACAGAGTAACTACAACAATGGAAATGAAAATAATGGTACACCAAAAAAAATCAAAAGTGAATGTAACAAAATTATAAAGGTTAAATATGATTTAAATAAAGAGAAATGAGAAAACACTCCCTAGTTGCTCCTTTTGGGAGGTGTTGTGGGAGGTTTACATATGTTAATATATTGCATATATTTTTGTGCTTATTCAGTGTATTGCTTGATTGTACTAATTTTTTTTTTTACTTCTTTAAAAATAGTTATATCAGATGACTCTCTTGGAGGAGGTAGGGGAAGAATAATTAGGATATCTATGATGATGTAAGGTACAGGAGAAATAAACAAAAACTTATTTTTTAAAAAAGAAGAGATTGGGAAAGGCCTTTTGCAGAAGATCAGAATTTAACTGGGATTTGAAGAAAGCCAGGAGGGAAGCTAAGAGATACAAATGAGAAGAGACAGAATTTCAAACATGGGGGACAGCCAGTGAAAGTGCCCAAATTTTGGTAAATAAAGTGTCTTGAGAATTCCAGATATATCTAATCTCCAATTTCTTAAGTATGTAATTTAGCTATAAGTTTAGAACTAGCTAAATGCAAAACTTTGTAGAATATACAAGAAAGGGTTTTGTATGGAAAACCTATTTCCAAGTCTTGTTGGATTATCATAATGAATTTGCTATGGCAAATAATCCCATGAAACAAATGCTTTCTCAAATTCCTCATTAACATAAGCTAAAACTTTTGTGGGGGGGTCTAATGCTTAGATGAGATATATTTAGTTTTATTTTTTTAATGGTGAATAAAATCTTCAAATCTTCAAACTCCCCTTATCTCATCCTAATTATCTCATCATCTGTGCCATAAAATCGTACTGAAATTCTCATATTGCCTATCAGAGCAAACCCAAGCACTACATGTTAGAGGGAACATATGGTGGTTGTGAATGTATATCATAGATAGTGATTGTTTTCTAAACCAAAAATTAGGACATGTAGACCTATAAATGATCTTTCTCTTATGAAACCCTATTAAATTTATTCTTAATTTTCTTAAAGTATGAACTGTCTCTCCAAAATTTATAGCATGGGCATCAGCTTATAAAACCTCCTATATTTTTTTTCTCTGCGGGCTCAGAACATTTGTTTTTCCTTACTAATTCACTACAGAAGACTTGGAGCAGCTGTTTTATCTTTTGATTTTTTTCTATCTTGAGTGATATTTTTTAAGAACAGTATTCTATTGAAACAACTATGACATTCTTTTAAATTAAGCAAATAGGCTTTTATCTCAAATTGCATAATCTTATGTCAAGCTAGCTCCAGTTCTAGTACTTGTAATGTGGATAGAGTTCGGTGAGTCACCTCATTTATTCAAAGACTAATTTATACAAATTATGGGTTTTTCATGTGTTTAGTCTTTTCTCATCTTTCCTATTTTATGTCTTTTGGATCTTTTATTCTTACAGGTGAAGAGCAAAGAGGTAAAACTCAAATTTGTAGTTTTAGTTACATATTTGAAAGGAGAAAAAAGTGGAAACTTAGGGTAAAATTGTTTTTAAAGTTACCTTGTATTTTAATGTAATCATATAGCCTGTTTCCCCTGAAAGTAGTTACACATTTTATAAAATTGATTAAAGGAAAATGAGCAATTGTGGTTAACATATTTTATACATAAGTAGGCTCTTTATGGGGGGGGTCATTGAAAAGAACAAATCATCAGCAAAGTTCTTAATTTATGCTAGGTGCTAACTAAATGAATATTTATTTAAAAAGGATTTTGAATTACTTTGTGACTGCTGGCATTGTGAAGACTTGGAAATGTTAGCAAGTTTTGACATTTTTAAGGATAATGCTTTGATCATTGTTTTTACTTATTTGATGAGGAATGCAATAGAAAGATATGGTGCAACTTAACATACAGAAGGAACTGTAGGATGTAGTGGGATGAGGACTGACTCGGGAGCTTTAAGTTCAAATCCTAATTCTGTTTTTTAACAATGTTATTAGCATCTTTTAAAAAAATTTTAATAGTTTTTATTTACCAGATATATGCATGGGTAATTTTACAACATTGACAATTGCCAAACCTTTTGTTCTAATTTTTCCCCTCCTCCCCACCCCCTGAGATGGCAGGTTGACTAATACATGTTAAATATGTTAAAGTATAAGTTAAATACAATATATGTATACGTGTCCAAACAATTGTTTTGCTATACAAAAAGAATCGGACTTTGAATAGTGTACAATTAGCCTGTGAAGGAAATAAAAAATGCAGGCGGACATAAATAGAGGGATTGGGAATTCTATGTAGTGGTTCATAGTCATCTCCCAAAGTTCTTTTGTGGAGTGTAGCTGGTTCAGTTCATTACTGCTCTATTGGAACCGATTTGGTTCATCTCATTGTTGAAAATGGCCACATTCATCAGAATTGATCATCATATAGTATTGTTCTTGAAGTATACAATGATCTCCTGGTCCTACTCATTTCACTCAGCATCACTTCATGTAATTCTCTCCAGGCCTTTCTGAAATCATCCTGCTGGTCCTTTCTTACAGAACATAATATTCCATAATATTCATATACCACAATTTATTCAGCCAATCTCCAATTGATGGGCATCCACGTAGTTTCCAGTTTCTAGCCACCACAAAGAGTCACAAACATTTTTGCACATACAGACCTCTTTCCCTTCTTTAATATCTCTTTGGGATGTAAGCCCAGTAGTAACACTGCTGGGTCAAAGGGTATGCACAGTTTGATAATTTTTTGAGCATAGTTCCAAATTGTTCTCCAGAATGGCTGGATGTATTCACAATTCCACCAACAATGTATCAGTGTCCCTGTTTTCCCACATCCCCTCCAACATTCTGCATTATCTTTCCCTGTCATTCTAGCCAATCTGACAGGTGTGTAGTGGTATCTCAGAGTTGTCTTAATTTGCATTTCTCTGATTAATAATGACTTGAAGCATCTTTTCATATGACTAGAAATAGTTTGAATTTCTTCATCTGAGAATTGTCTATTCACATACTTTGACCATTTATCAATTGGAGATTGGCTTGATTTCTTGTAAATTAGAGTCAGTTCTCTATGTATTTTGGAAAGGAGGCCTTTATCTGAACCTTTGACTGTAAAAATGTTTTCCCAGTTTATTGTTTCTCTTCTAATTTTATCTGCATTAGTTTTGTTTGTACAAAAAACTTTTCAATTTGATATAATCAAAATTTTCTACTTTGTGATCAATAATGATGTCTAGTTCTTCTTTGGATATAAATTCATTCCTCTTCCACAGGTCTGAGAGGTAAACTATCCTATGTTCCTCTAATTTATTTACAATCTCATTCTTTATGCCAAGGTCATGAACCCATTTTGACCTGACCTTGGTGTACGGTGTTAAGTGTGGGTCAATGCCTAGTTACTAGCATCTTTTTATATGAATTGCATTTTCCAATATACTTCCCTGAGAGTCATCCTTTTTAACAAAGAATTAAAAGAGGGAATAAAAACAGTAAAACAAAACTATACATTTTATGCAATATTCTACACATGTTCTTGTCCTTTCCAAGGTATATTTTTAAGGCCCAACATGAAGTCATCATTTCACAGAATTTTCTTCCTCTCTCCCTTCCTCCCTTCTTCTTCTTTCTTTCCCTCCTTCCTTTCCTTCCCCCCTTCCTTCCTTCCTCCCCTCTTTGCTTTCTGTCTTTGTTCCTTCCTTCACTTTTCTTTTTTTTGTTCTTTAACTTCTGTTATGTTCATCTTGATAGAATTGGATAGATAATAGCTGTCCATTTTTCCATTACCTATATTTTCCAATATATTATGTGATCATAGGTCTTGCAGAAGAAGCAGCAGGATACTAAGAAACTAGCATCACTGTCTGCCCAAAATGAGAAACAAGCTTCTGAACTTGAACAGAATGTAGATCATATGAAATATCAGCAAGCACAGCTGCAAAAGAGACTTCGGGAAGAAAATGAAAAAAAGAAGCAATTAGATGCAGAGATTAAGCGGGATCAACAAAAAATCAAAGTAAGAAAACTTCATTTATCCTTGATAGAGAATGTATTACTACTGTTAGTGTATTCTTTTGCCAAATATGATAAGTAGCTTTCTCACTAATGAGGTTTAGTTCTTTCTAGACCATATTTCTCCTTAGCAACTCATGAAACCATCTTCTAATGTGATAAAAAGTTGTTATTTTCATTGGCAAGGGCATACTGATATCTAATAAAATCATTGTTAAGTTTAAGAAGAAATTATATATTTTTGGTTATGCTTCTTGTTTCTAATATATATTACTTGCTAGAAAAAAAATCTGTTAATGTTCTGTTTCCATTGCCCTTTTGCCTATCATCATTTTTTTCTCAACATCATATAAAAACTATAGCCATTATTTTTTCTAAACAAATAATTTACAAGAATTAAGAGAAAAAGATCAAGCAGTTTTCTTAAGCTCATGAAGTAAGTTAGTATTGGAGCCAGAAATGGAGTCCAGGTCTTCTGAGCTTATATGAGGAATTTACATGTTTTGGAATTTTTAAATATAGTAGAAAAATAAATTCACGTAAGAACCAGTTTTCCTTTGCATGAGAATACTGTTTTAACTGTATTTTCACAGACTCTATAAATGATTGTGAGCACCAGGTTGTACTACCTATATTCTCTCTCCTTGAGAATACTACCTAAGGATATTTGTAAAAGAATTATTATTTACTTTATCTGTTCCCTAAGATTAGAAATCTATACTAGATACTTTTGACTTGTCTTTTTATAATCTGGCATCATACATTTAATATTTAAGACTTTTATCATCATCCTCACCAAAATATTGTGGCATCAACTGCTTAGGGAGATCTGAATTAGCCATTAAGTATGGAAGATATCTTTGAGTAAAATCAGAAATCTAGCTTTTGTAACTATATTATTATAGGGAAGGCTAGTGGACATCAAGGATACCTCAGCTTCCCAGAAATCATATTCTTTGAACTGAAATTCTGTCTCTTCTTCCTTCTTAACTGTACTGTGCTCTAAACACACATGGTTAATCTCCAGCTCGATTTAGCTGAAGCAACTAAAGCTATTAGGATTGTGGTTCTGAATCCTCCCCCCAAAATCCTTTTTGACACTGTGTCTAGATGCCCTGTTCTGGCAACTGTCTTTCTTTTCTTTCTTAGCCTATGCACACAGCAGAGCAGCTCACAAGCATATTTTTCCTAAAGTGTTTATTAAGAGAAAATAATTTCTAAAAACATATCGGTAAGACTAAAGAAATCAAATACAAATATAAAAAAGGATTCTTCGGCACATTATAGATGATTCTCAAAGGGTTCCTTATCTAGTTTTACTAGCTAACACTATTTGGCCCATTTTGATTTACTTGGGCCCCAGAGCTCTTGTTTCTTTTTAGAATACAAAAGAAAATGGCATTTCTCTTGTTTTTGCACACAAACACCCCCCCACACACACACACATCTGGGTTGTGATTCCAAGGCCCACTTTTATTCATTTCAGTCAGTATACCTCGGGAATAGAGTGCTTCTCCTACCCTTAATCACTACTAAAGTAACTGCCTTTTTATTTCATTTTCAATATAGGCTAATTTGGCAACCATTATGAATCCAATTGAGAATTCATAATCTGACCTCTGATATACTAACCTAGGTGCAAAGATAGTACATAATCCCTGGAGGAAAGGGTATGGGGGGAGGAAAGGGAGAACAAGTGGAGAAACTATTACCTAAAAAGTCAAAAAGAGTCTCCATTTCCCCATTTTCAATGAAATTCTATTTTTAACAACTGTCATATATAGCCAGGCCTATTCTGAAATGCTTATATGGAGATTCCCATCATGGAGGAGTGCAGCTGGTTATGGCAATCATCATCATCCCTTTCCTATTCTTCTCTGTGTTTTTACTGGCAATGACCAAGAAGCTCAGAAAAATAAAAAACAGTAACTTTTTTTAATTGAAGCTTTTTATTTTCAAAACACATGGATGGATTATTTTTTAACACTGACCCTTGCAAAACCTTGTGTTCCAGTTTTCCCTCCCACTCCCACTCCTTCCTCTAGATGGTATGTAATCGAATATATGTTAAACTTGGTAAAAATATACAAAATAGCAGCTTTAAGAAAAGGTTCCAGACTCACTATACAGTAGAATTCAGCTTAAAGGTAAAGTCTCTCTCAGTCCCTATTCAATATAGAATTACTTAATAAATCAGTTTTATATATTATGTGGCTCAATAGATTTAGATCTCAAGGACAATACTGATGGTCAGACTCTAGTATTCTCTGTCTTTTCAAACTTTAAGTTAATTCATTTCATGTTTGGTATTATCTCTGTAAGTACGTTTAGTATTAAAGTTGTATCATCCCTCCCTAATAATTTGGAATTCAGGGGTGGATTAGAGTCTTTTAGCCTCCACTAATATTGGCCCCACACATAATAGTAATATGTAAGCTACTTTTTGATTATAGATGGCTTTATGTAAATCATCTTCTTTGATTCTCACAGCAACCCCAAAATAGTGAGTGGAGAAATAAACTTACTATTTGAGAAATCTAAACCCAGAGAGATTAAGTAAATGATAAATTATACAAAAAGTTAGCCATATTGTTTTTTTATAGCTATAGGAGTGAGTGGGGATAGTATTTTCCCCAGATTTTGCTTATAAATTTGGATAAAACACAATGATCCTACAAGCAATTAAAAGTGTTCTTTTGCTTTTTAAAAAAATAATGCTGTAATAATATTCACTTGGTTTGCTTTGTCTATAATATTTCTTTGGCTATTTTTTATTTGGGGCATTTTGGATAAAGAAGAAAGGATAGAGGGAAGAAAATAGCAATGAAAAGGACAAGAGCTAATGAAGTAAACTGAAGATGATAGTAATTAGAGGACAAAGAACAAAATAGAAGAGGGGAAGAGGAAGGAAGGATAAAAATGAAACAAGAGCAGGAATTAGAATTAGCAAATATAGTGGTGCCACTGTCTGAGGCTTGATTGGACCTAGGCAGCTATAGCTTTGTCAGGGTTTGGAAGAGCACTCAGCAGCTCTCTCCTCCTTATTCTGTCTTCCTTTCAGGACAGTTCCTTTAGGCTGGGTGCCTTTTTTGGAACATGCAGAAATTGCCTGAATTTGGGACCTGACAGAGGTAGGAGGTAAGAGCCTCTCATAGAGTAGATTTTAAAAACCAAGGAAAAGTGATTTTGGGGCAAGTAAAAATATGGAGGAAACCATTGAGGGTATTTATTATTGTCATCTACACTGCGGTGCAGTCCTGCTGTATACTTTTGCAGTTTTCAGTCTTCTAAAGTAATTTGTAACCCCACCAAAAGCTAAAAATACATAGAAAATTTGATTTGTAGTTGTTTATTAATGACAAACTACTAATCAAATGAAACTATCAAAGGATTTTCACATTCTATTTTTATATAGGAGCTTCAGCTAAGGACAGAGCAACAAGAAAAGATGCTAAAAATGAAATCTGAGGAGTTTGATGCATTTAGGAGGAGAAAACAAAAGAGTCCATTTGGAAATATAGACCAGCTCCAGGTATGTCCATTAAACTTTTATCTGGTTTATTGGTCTGTTTTTTGTTGTTGTTGTTGTTTTTCTTGCTAATTTAAAGATGTTAAGTAGAGATGAAAATTATATTCAACTTAAAATCTGAAAATGCTGGGTGTGCTATTACTTGCACACTTAGCCTGTGAAATTCTGTCATTTCCCCTGAAACTTTTTGGACAGCTAAAAAAAATTTTTAATACTTAGAAAAAAGCTCTTTTCATCTCTGGAGATAGATGTTTATTTGAATAGGTTTTTTGTATATAAATGGTAACAGTATGTTATAATCACCAAAATAAACTTAATTTTATTTGTTTCAGTACAAAGATGAATGCACATTAGAAGTCTGAGCTCTGCATTTCCAGGGTGTTTAGTCAGATTCATACTTCGCATGTTTTTTGTATTAATGTTTTTATGTATGACAAAGGATTTCAAAGGCTTTTTTCTGAAAATTAAAATAATTTCAAATGAAAAAACAAAAAAAACCAAAAACATTTCCAAGCTCAAGTTCATAAGGGCATTTGTAAAATTATTTCCAATGAGAAATACTTAAAATAAAAACTTAGAATGGCCTATCGATTCAAGTTTTATGAACAGTTTTAAACATATAAAGCTTAAGTATGTTTTTTCTTCTGTTCTTTAAATTGTATATATATTTATATGTGTGTGTATATACATATATACATATATATGTATGTGTGTATATACATATATATGTGTATATACACACATACATATATATGTATATACACACACACACACACACACACATATATATATATATATATATATAATATATGTCTTTCATAGGCTTGTGACAAAAATTTACTCTGAAATCTCAGTTTGATTGGTTCAAAGACCCAAGGTCTCCCACTGGTGACTTTGCAAGCTCACCCCGCTCTTAAAATCCAATTCACTTGCATGTCATGGTATCACCTCCCTTATGTTATAAGTCCTCTTCAAGAACAAAGGAAAAACAAGAAGAATGCATGGATACTTATTTTATTAGTATATTTCATAGGTTTAGTTATTCTCCAGATACCCCAGTGTTTAAAAGTCCATCAAAGAAGCTTCTACCATATGGCCAGGGGATAGTGTGGCCCTCTGCAAATTTTATTTGAGAAACCTGAAATTTAGACTTGGACTACTGATGCAATGCTAAAACATTTCTTACAAGTTTACACTAGCCATAGGAAATGCCAGATATTTATTTACCAAATATGTTTTATTGATAGCTCTTGTCTTTATATTCTAATTATTTCTGAGGGGAAAACCAAGAACCCTACCCCTCTAGACTGAATCCTTGCATATAACAAAGAAAAATAGTTAAGCAAACATACCCAGTTTATTGACTGTATCTGATGGTTTGTACAACTTCTGCCTGGTTATGCTCTCCTTTGTTGCCCTGAGGGAAGGGAAATGTTTCATTATCTGATCTCTAATATTTTAGTTACTCTGAATTTGACTTCCTTATAGTGATTTTTACAGTGTTAGCTTATTGTTTCCATTCTTTTGGCTGTGTAATTTTACTCTGTTTCATCTGTTCACACACATCTTGAGGCAGCTAGGTGGGTGGTACAGTGGATAGAGAACTAGGCCTAGAGTCAGGAAGACCTGAGTGTAAATGTGGCCTCAAGATTCTAGAGAAGTCATTTAGCCTTTTGGCTCAGTTTTCTTATTTGTAACTTAGGGATAATAATATTATGTCTCCCAGGATTGCTGTTGTGAGGATCAGCTGAGATAATGGTTAAGCTCTTAATATAGGGCTTGGCACATAGTAGGTGCCATATAAATGTTGCATATTTATATTATATATGGCATATATGTATATATATATGTGTGTGTATATTTATATGTGTATGTATATATGTATATATATATGTACATTTATATGTGTGTGTGTGTGTATATATATATATATATATATATATATATACACACACACACACACACACACACACATATATATATGTCTCCCCATATGTTTTCCAGGCTTTCAAATGCATAATTTTTTCGACGGTTATTAGCTATGTGACAGTGGACAAGTCACTTAATGTCTGCCTGCTTCAGGTTTCTCATTTGTAAAATTATAATAACTATCTTCCATGATTGTTTTGAGGATCAAATAAAATAATAATTGTATAGCTTTTAGCTTGAAATTTCTCCATGCTGGGAAAACCTTTCCATTATTAAGTACAAAAGGGTCAGTCCCTTCATTTTACTAGAAAACTTCTCAGACAAATTGTGGCTAGCAGGTTATTTTAAAAGAAAAAACATGTTAAATGAAACTATTTGACATATATAACTTATAGTAATCCCAATATACCCTATGAAAGCAGGATCATTTCCATATTTAAGATCAAAAGAAGAGAACTCTTAATAAAACTGAACATCCATTATGCACAGCTTCTTTTTTAAAAGTTTATAATAAATTTAATGGAGTCATTCCAATATTGGGTTATTTGAATGTTTTCTCCTCTATGTATTTTATAATTGTTACTCTTTTATTTTCTTATTTTTTGGTATTGATAGGGCTGAAACTATGAAAAGGTGCATTTGAATCAGACAACCATGCACTTAAGGTTAATTACCTATTCGACAGTGACTATTAGCATATGTAAGGAAAAATGACTCTTCTCACTGTTTGGTGCTGGCTCATTGTTTGGGGTTAAGATAAATCATAGAAAAGGATTAGAGGGTCGGGTGACAGAGGCAAGAGACTCACTTGGCAGCAGGAAGAGGAGGAGAAAGGTGGAGATTCTGGACTCCAGAATCAAAGAGATCATCTTTGGCAAAACTCCTAGCAGTTTGCCTGCTTCTTTAACTTCTCCCCCTCTAAAGACCAAGGACTTTTACTTATCCTGACTCAGGCTGATCCCGAGACCTCCAGGGAGTTAGTTTGGATTTAACAATCGCCCAGTAATTCTTACCCCGCCCCCAAAATAGGTACTCTTCCTTGTAACAGGTATACTCAAGCAGAATGGATCTACATGTTCACTGGCCATGTTAAAACAAGATAGGCTTCATTGCTTCTCTACACAGAGGTGGAGGGAAGAAGGTGTGCTTCATTTTGGGTCTGAAGTCATTGTTATTCATTGCATTAAGAGTTCTTAAGTCTTCCAAAGTCATCTTTTAAAAATTGTAGTCCTATAAATTGTTTTCCTGGTTCTGTTCACTTCATTCTGCATCATTTCACACAAACCTTCCAAAGTTTCTCTTAATTGACTAGCTTGTAAACATTCATATTTGCTTTGTGCTAGGTACTGTGATAATCCCTAGAAATATAAATACAAAAAAAGAGTCCTTTGCCCTCAAGGAATATACAGACTAATAGGAGAAGACAATATACAAAAGAGTATAACCTAGTTTATAGTTTAGTGACTTTGGGTATATAGTTTCAAATTATTTTCAAAAATGGCTGGATCCATTAACAGTTCCACTGAGAGTGCATTTTTGTGTCTCTTCTTCCGGAGTTTTTTCAACAACTGGCATTTTCCTTATTTGCTATTCTGCTAGGTATGAAGTTGAAACCTCAGAGTTATTTTAATTTTCACTTCTATTATTATTAATTATTTGAGGTATTTCATTATTATTAATTATTTGGATTTCATTTATAGCTTGCATTTTTTCTTTTCAAAGTTGCCCATTCATATACATTGACTTCTTATGTCTTTGAAAATGGATATTGTTCTTATATATTTTAATCAATTCTCTATATGTCTTGGGATATCAGATTTTTATCAAATCATCTGTCTTCCAATGGGACCAGACACAGATTAGATATAATCTGTAGACTTCAAGTTTCTTTGTATGCACAAGGGCAGGAACTCTCCTTTCTCTGACAAACCCTGGAAACTCATCAGGCCTTCAGGTGGGAATCCTTAGAATTCCAAGGATAGGCAACCTTGGAACTTTCCAAAGTCCCTAGAACATTATCTTTTTAAATTATTATTATAGCTTTTTACTTACAAGATATATGCATGGGTAATTTTTCAGCATTGACAATTACAAAATCTTTGTTCCACTTTTTCCCCCCACCTTCTCCCCTAGATGGCAGGTTGGCCAATACTTGTTAAATATGTTAAAGTATATGTTAAATATAATATATGTATACATGTCCATATGGTTATTTTGCTGTACAAAAAGAATCGGACTTTGAAATAGTGTACAATTGGGGCAGCTAGGTGGTACAGTGGATAGAGCACCAGCCTTGAATTCAGGAGGACCAGAGTTCAAATCTGGTCTCAGACACTTAACACTTCCTAACTGTGTGACCCTGGGCAAGTCATCTAACCCCAGCCTCAGAAAAAAAAAAAAGAAAAAAAAAGAAATAGTGTACAATTAACCTGTGAAGGAAATAAAAAATGCATGCAGACAAAAATAGAGGGATTGGGAATTCTATGTAGTGTCCTAGAACATTATCTTGAGATACCATAGAAGATCTTGAATATCTATTGCTCTGAACCTTAAAGATCCCAGTTGCCTTAGCTCTGAAAGATATATAACTCAAGTTTAAAACATAGGTGACCAGGGATCAGATCAAAATAGGCTAAACACCTCACTTTAAAACATAGCAGTGGGCAAAATCTAATCTTTGTACAGAGCCTTAATTCAGAAACCAGTGAGATTAATAAAAGAGAAAACATTGTTCTATAATATTTGAGTCCCCCAAAAAGAAATAGCAGTGAATAATTTCATATCAATTGCAGGCAGTGACTTAACGGGGAAAAAATGTATTTTCTGTAAGTATCAAGTGAATATTCAGAATTAAATTATATTAAAAAATTAAAAGAGAACTGGAGGAAAAAAAATCAGGAGATTAGCTTAAATAGTGATAAATTTTAATTAAGTAAAGGATTCCTTGTGAAACAAACAGAATGACTTCATGAGACAAAAATTGGCCAGACCTTTTAAATTCTACCAAAGAAAGAATCCACTGATTATCTCTTTTTTTAATTTTTATTCATTTTTCCAAATTATCCCCTCCCTCCCTCCACTCCCTCCCCCCATGACAGGCAATCCCATACATTTTAATGTGTTACAATATAACCTAGATACAATATATGTGTGTAAATACCATTTTCTTGTTGCACATTAATTATTAGCTTCCGAAGGTATAAGTGACCTGGGTAGATAGACAGTAGTGCTAACAATTTACATTCACTTCCCAGTGTTCCTTCTTTGGGTGTAGTTATTTCTGTCCATCATTGATCAACTGGAAGTGAGTTGGATCTTTATGTTGAAGATTTCCACTTCCATCAGAATACATAGTCATACAGTATTGTTGTTGAAGTGTATAGTGATCTTCTGATTCTGCTCATTTCACTCAGCAACAGTTGATTTAAGTCTCTCCAAGCCTCTCTGTATTCCTCCTGCTGGTCATTTCTTACAGAGCAATAATATTCCACAACCTTCATATACCACAATTTACCCAACCATTTTCCAATTGATGGACATCCATTCAACTTCCAGTTTCTAGCTATAACATAAAGAGCTGCCACAAACATTTTGGCACATACAGGTCCCTTTCCCTTCTTTAGTATTTTTTTGGGATATAGACCCAGTAGTAGCACTGCTGGGTCAAAGGGTATGCACAGTTTGATAACTTTTTGGGCATAGTTCCAAATTGCTCTCCAGAATGGCTGGATTCTTTCACAACTCCACCAACAATGCATCAGTGTCCCAGTTTTCCCACAGTCCCTCCAACATTCATTGTTATTTGTTCCTGTCATCTTAGCCAATCTGACAGGTGTGTAGTGGTATCTCAGAGTTGTCTTAATTTGCATTTCTCTGATCAGTAGTGATTTGGAACACTTTCATATGAGTGGAAATAGTTTCAATTTCACACTGATTATCTCTTGAAAGGAATTTCAAAATGTGAGAAAAACTACCAATCAACAACAAAAAGCTAAAAATTCTATGTTGTGATACATATGAGGATGAGAAGACTATGGTTCAATCCTCATAGTCTCTCTGAGTGAAGATGGTTCTCTCTATCATGAGTCTATTGTAATTAGCCTGAATCATCTGTTTACAAAGTGCTACGTCCATCACAGTTGATCATCACATAATCTTGTTACTGTGTTCAATGTTCTCTTAGTTCTACTCACTTCAGTTCATGTAAGTCTCTCCAGGCCTTTCTGAAATCATTCTGGTGATCTTTTTTTATAGAACAATAATATTCTATTACATTCACATACCATAACTTCTGGTGAGAGGATGATACAAGGAGACTGAGAGGCAGATGCTGTTCTCTGATCTCTCTGAGAGGCTGTTGCACTGTCTGACCTCCCTCCTCTTCCCTCTGCCTCCAATTTATCTCATTCCTAGTTGGTAACACCTGTGTCAGCAAAGGCTGCCCTGAAGCTCCTTCAGATGTTAAGATCCACAGCTGTGGAGGCTCTCAGAGAATTGGCCTGTCCCTTAACAATAACTTATTCAGCTATTCTCTAACTGATGGGCATCCACTCAAGTTTCCAGTTCTTTGCCACTACAAAAAAGGCCTGTTACAAATATTTTTGCACATATGAGTCTTTTTTCTTTTTAAAGATCTCTTTGAGATACAGTAGACACACTGCTGGATCAAAGGGTTTGCACAATTTGATAGCCCTTTGGGCATAGTTCCAAATTGCTTTCCAGATTGGTTGGATAAATTCACATTCCACCAACAAACGTATTAGTGTCCCAGGTTTCCTATATCCTCTCCAACATATTTATCATTGGCTTTTCCTGTCTTCTTAGTTGATTGGTTCTTTTTTGAGAGCTGGAGAAGAGGAGGAAAAAAGAATACAGTATTGAAGAAAGGAAAAATGAGGATGGGGGAGAGAACTTAGTATTTTGAGTATGTGAGAAGACCATACAAATATGGAAGAAATTATGAAAGAGCAGGCATTAGAAGAACTTCTTATCTGAAATGGATTAAGGAGGTTTAAATAGTTTGACGTAGAAATTCATAGAACTCAACTGAGAAACTAAGATATGGAGCAGGAGGAAAAGGAGGAACAATAAGAGAGAATAGCCATAAGAAATGCAAATTGGGGCAGCTAGATGGTGCAGGGGATCTAGAGCACCTGCCCTGAAGTCTGGAGGGCCTGATTTCAAATTTGACCTCCAGACACTTAAACACTTGACCCTGGGCAAGTCACTTAACCCTAATTGCCTCAGGAAAAAAAAAGAAAATACAAATTGATCTTAAAGAGGTAATTAAAAGTAGGGGTAGGGTGGAAGAGGACTATAAAAAGAATGTCCATAAACTAGGAAACTGCTGAAAAATATTTTATTATAAATATGATAGAATAGTATTGCATTATAAAAATGGTAAGATAATTGTAGAGAATCTTAAGTAATATGAACTCATGCCAAATAAAGTGAACAGAACCAGGGAGAATAATTTATACAAGGACAACTGTGTGTTTAAAAAAAATAAATAAAAATAAAAACAAAATCCAAGCAATAAGCAAAACTTGATTTAATACATCAGTATAGTGACCAATCATATTTCCTATCAGAGGACATAAATGAAGCATGTTATACTCTTCCTGGCAGAGGTGATGGACTCAACGTAGGTTTAGAAATAAACAGTTTTCAACATGGCCATTGTGTTCATTTGTTTTGCTTGACTATTCTTATTGTTATTGAGATTTTTATTGTTTATGAGTTTTTACCATTTAGTTTTAATGGAAAAACACAGTTGAAAAGAAGAGAAAAAATTGGTAAAGGTAATGTAGGGGGGGGGGAAAGTACCATTGAAACATTTAAAAAATGCATAGATCAGAACTAGACAGACTGAAGGAAGCAATAGGACAAGATAGTTTTGAAAGTAACATGTGGAATTGTTAAATATTTTTTTTAAAGATATGAAGTAGAGACTAGCACAACTTCATATGTAGTCCTCTTTTTGTGCTTTGCTGTGAATGAGAAAAAGCCCTTTTTGGGATGTTTAAATTCATAATGAAAAAAAAAATTTTATAAACATGAATTCAAAAAAACTATATAAATTTGATGACATTATCTAGAAAAATTCTAGAATAGATTAAATAGTTGGTTTGTAACCATTTATAAAATGTAATCTTCTCCAGGAATCAACCAACATGAATTTACTAAGAATGTATAATGCCAAATTATAACCATATTTCGCCATAGGTAACTGTATTTTGATTTCCACAAAACAAATGCCTTATAAAATCTTTAGAGACACAATGTTAGTTGGAGAAGCTGCTAATTGAATAACTATTTAAGAGGATGCAATTTTACTGTTAGTCTAAAATTATTTCTTTAGCAGAGCATTGTTTGTGACATTTGGGTCACATCCTCTGTAGGTGAATCTTGAGTAGGACAAACTAAGGGAATCAGTAGAAAGTTAATCACTCCTATTGCACTAGAAACAAAAAAATGGTTTCCTCTTCTCTCCAAGCTTCATTTCTCAGGATACCTATTGATTAGAGGCTCAAGTATCGATCATCAATAAAACCTCTTAACTCTTTCATCATTTCCCAGTAGTGTGAACAGTACAGTGGTTAAGCTTCATGTCTTTACTACCAGATAAAGTGCCTGCAGATCACCCTGTGTACTGTAGGGATATGTATGAGCCATATTAGATCCACTCTTAATTGATGCATTACGTTCCCAGGAAACCTAAAATTTTGATGTGATATCAAGGTTCAGTCAGGGGCTTCAATCGGTTAAACACAGTTGAACTTAAATGATTGGACTAGAACTTTAAGGAAGTCTTGGCCACAAATCTTTGGAGGAAGTTTAACTTGCCATCTATGTCATCTATAGGACACTGGATCTCTACATGAAGAAAAAGAATGGTGGAATCCAACTTTGCCATGACCATAGCAATTCCTACTTTTAGCTAATATCCTTCACCACAAAATTTAAGCCTTCTAATCATTTGTAGTGTGTCTTGGTTTTCACCATGATGGACTTTCTAGGACTCTGTCCCTACTCCAGGACTATTGCCAAAAGTGTGACTGGAAAATACATTCAATAATATGAGCCCTCTAACTTTGCACATCTCACGTTTCTTCTGAGTTAATTCAGTTCTGCTTTGCTCATGAGGGCATACCATTTTAGGCAGGCCTGTGTCAGTGTCTCCCATTGATTCTAAAATTAAGTAAATATCTTGAGAGAGTGTCCTTGTATCTCTTTTTCTGAATACCTTGTGAGTGCATCCTCTGTGTGAGTTGACCATAAAATATGTGAGAGAGAAGTGTTAGACTGATTATCAAAACTGAAGGTCTACAGAGCCCTTGTGCAGACCTCATTGTTGTATGCTTCTACAGAGCCCTTGTGCAGACCTCATTGTTGTATGCTTGTAAAACCTGGGCAGTATACTAGCACCATGCCAGGAAACTTATTTGCTTCCATTTGAATTGTCTAAGAAAGATTCTGTAGATACCTGGCAGGATAAGATACCAGACACTGAGGTCCTTTCTAAAACTAAACAGCCAAGCATTCCAGCTCTGCTGCAGAGACACAACTCCATTGGGCTGGCCACATTGTTTGAATGTCAAATATACAGACAATGTGCACCATATCTAGTTAATAGGAACACATGCTGACGTGATTTCGCAAGCACTAATTGTAGATAAAGTTGGAAAAATAAATTTAGCTACATGTAGCCTAATTTAGGAAGAGCTGAACTTTTTAGACTATATGCTATACTATTAGAGTCACTACTCTAGCAGTCATAACCGCTACAAGTCTCTTCCCAAAGTCTCTTCCCAACTTCATGAGATTCTGGTCCTCATTAGCCTTAAACTCTGTTACAGACTTGTCTCCATCTCAGGGTATTTCCAAGGTATGGTGGTGCACACTGACTAAAACCAATCATTTCTCTACCTGCAACTGTTGAAGAAAATAGCACCTAGCTTCATGACTTATTTAGCCATCATACCTCCAGCTGGGACCATAATTAATTTTCTATTTATTGTCAACATGCATTTAAGCACCTACTATATGCCAGGTACTGTGTCAAGCAAAGTGATACAAAGGGGGATAAAAAAAATTAGCCTATGCTCCCAGGGTGCTCACAGTTTAATAGGGGAGACAATATAAGGCAACAAAGTACAAAAAAAATAAGTGGGATAAGTGGAAATAATGGAAGGCACTAGTGTATTATGCGTGACTGGAACAGGTTTCTTACAGAAGATAAAGACTTAAAAAGGAATTTAAAGGAACTTGGCTTTTTTTCTCTGCTGTATATCAGGCGCCATCTCTACCTGTATTTCAGGCATCCATCCATCTACTCTGTTTCCAACTTATAGCCAGATAGAGGGAATCAGTTTTGTTACCACTAGAAAAATTGACTTATTTTATCAATATTTTTATTTTTTTAATCATTATTGTCAATTTGTCAATATTGTCAAAATTGACAATAACTTTATTGTTACTGACTTTATATAATTCCATTAATGCTCCCATTCAGAAAACACTATTTATTCAAACTATAAATTCCATTTACAATTATTGATACCCTTCCCGATTTACCAGTCTTCAGTCAACTGTGACCTCAAAGGCTTGGAAACAGTCCAGGCACTTAAAAGACCATCAAAAGTCTGCATGTTATATATAAATATACTACTGGATCCTCAAAGATTAATGACTGGGTTTGGTTGCTAATCAATCAAACTACCTTGCCAATTTCACTTTCCGGAAATTGGAAGGTTGGGACACTGATCTTGTCCTAATCACTCAAGTAGTAAGCTTGCTAACTTTCAGGTAAGGCTCCTTCACCCTGTGCAAATGCATTTGGTCTACTGGTTATTGTAACTAAATAGTTATTTTGTGTTATTTAAAGAACATGAAACCTTGATCTCTACATTCCATAGATTTCTCCAGTAGTGATTGATGGCCAAGGAGGGAGTTGATGGTTAAGAAAGCACTGGATTCCGATATCACTGGGAGGCAACTCCAGTACTTTGTGGATTGGAAAAGTTATAAGACTTCCTCCCAGACATCCAATACCAGATATTCTTTCCATCTCTGATACTCACATAATTATTTTATGATCTAAGGGATTGTCTAAGGTTCATCTAGAAGGAAAAACAATAAGGACTGCATGTCAGGGGAGATTCAAGGAACAAGAAATGGAACTAGTAGCATTCCTGATTCTTATCAGGCAATAAAATATGGGACTCTTATCACTGCTATGAAGTAAGATTTATACAAATCTTGAGTTCCTTTGTAAATGGGCATTTTAAAAGGTAATGTGTATTACCTTTGCCTGATGGTGCCCATGCTTTTCTTCTACATCTGTTCTCAGAAAGAAGAGTATAGTATTGAGGCCTACTTGCCACAGAACAACCCTTAGACAAGGGATAGGAATCAGGAATGCTACTGGTTCCATTTCTTGTTCCTTAAATCTCCCCTGGCATGCAGTCCTTATTGTTTTTCCTTCTAGATGAACCTTAGGTGATAATCCAGCTTCTGAGAAACCACCTTTTGAGTTGCCAAGTTTACAAACAGCATCTCAACCCCATAACTCAGGCCCAAGGGGTCCACAACTTAAAGTTTCATATTCCTACTGCTAAAATTTCTTGATTCTGGAGAGCAACTGAGCTCTTTGTTTTAGAGAATATTTCAATTTTTATGGCTCTTTTATGTTGACCTATTTTAAATGGACAGGAATTTTTCTTATGATAATTTGCTATTAATAATAGTGAAAATAAGAGCATAATATTTTAGAACTAATTTTATTTTTTTAAATTATAGCTTTTTATTTTTAAAATATGTAAAAAGATAAAGGAAAAAATGAGAAAGAAACAAAAAAAGGTGAAAATGCTTATGTTGTGGTCCACATTCAGCTCCCATAGTCCATTTTCTGGATGTAGATAGTTCTCTTCATCACAGATCTAGTGGAATTGCCTTGAATCACCTCATTGTTGAAAAGAGCCACATAACAACTAACATTAAGTATATAAAATTTTTACCCTTTTAACTTAAAGATTAATTTCTCGTTATGTCTATTTTGAATGATTCTATTTTTTTTTTTTAACATGACATTTGGGATGAAGTGACTTGCCAGTTGAACTCTGGTCTTCCTGATTCCAGAGCAGATTGCACCATCTAGCTGCCCCAGCTCCTAATTCCTTTTAAATAAAAATGTATTAACTAGAGCGCTACCATTTTATAATTCTATAAAATAATTCTTATTAATGACATTTAAAACTTTTTTATGATGCCAGACATTTGAATTTATGCTGCCATGTGGATTCAGATTTACTTTTGTCATTGACCATTATATAGGTGAAAGTTGAAACAGTTAATATGTCTCTGGATTTTTAATACAGAAACTGGATGAACAAAAGAAGTGGTTAGATGAGGAAGTAGAAAGAGTTCTTCATCAACATCAAGAATTAGCCGAGCTGGAAGAAGACTTAAAGCAAAGAGAGGCAATTGTTTCCAAGAAGGAAGCATTGTTACAAGAGAAGAGCCACTTGGAAAACAAGAAGTTACGATCTAGTCAGGTACCTAGCTCTAGTTTGAGAGTTGTGTAAAATGTCTCTTCTCTTAGAAGTGAGTCATCGTACCATAAAGAATGAAAGGAATAAAATTTTCATGTTCTCAGTTTATTTTTTTGCCATTTATTAAAATAGCAAATGGCCCAGTTTTTCAAGACTAAAATTTATAAACAAACTTGTGAAATGTATAATGTTCTAGTAGGTTAGTGGTTTGGCTGCTGAACTGTCATGGAAGTTGTGAAGGAAAACCATCCCATTAGTTTCATAGTGAACATTGGTTGTTGGATAAAAGACAGTTGAAAAAATATAGCACAGAAATAACTACTGTAAATCACTATCAGGACTCTTATCATTCTCTTTCCTAAGTTGATATTTCGTGGGAATCTATCAAATGCAGAAAGGTTTTCATTTTGTAATTAATAAAATGTAGAGGGCTTTTCCAGAAATTTTTAAGGCCCACCATTTGAAGTAGGTAAGGGAAATATTTTTATAAATAGCTATAACTCTTAACTTGATTTCATCTAATACCCATATAAAATGGAAACAACTTTCAGATTTAGTTTTTGCAACATTTTTATTAATATTCATATATACTTTGAATTAATAACTTTTTGAGGGGTGGGATGGGTTGTGTCTTTTAGGCTTTAAACAAAGATAGTTTGAAAATATCAACTCGCCTGAACTTGTTGGACCAAGAGTTGGCTAATAAAAGCATGCAGCTCCAGAGCATTCCAGCTGAGGAGCAAATAAAGATTTCAGAAGAAGTCCAGGCTCTTCAGAAAGAAAAAGATCAGCTACAAAGAAGAAGAAATAGTGTCGATGAGAAACTTAAAAATGGTAGAATGTTATCCCCTGAAGTAAGTCAATATTCACTGGAACTGGAAGTGCTGTACTAATGCCTAACTTGAATAATTCCTCTGTCTCTGTCAGGTAAACATAAAATCTGGTAAATTTTAAAATTCATTGGAATCTCCAACTGTAATGAATTCATCAAGTGAAATCAATTTAATACAGTAAAGCATGATTGTACACATATTGTGGAGTCCTCACTGTTAGAGCTTTATGGACATAGCTCTTGGTTGGCATTACTAAACACAGTAGGGCTAACGCGTTTTCCACAGGCAAGAGTCACAAGCTTGTGTTCTGTGTAATGTCCAACCATTTGCACATAATCAAATAACTTTTAGGTAAAAATGTTTTTTTGGTTTTTTTTATGGATCACATTCCCTTGTTTCCTTAAACATTATATAAATTATTAGCTAGCTTATTGGCTTCCAAATTCCCAAGCTTCTCAAAAGTTTTAATTGTTGATAATGAATTCATTTACCAGAAAATCAGAAGTGACTTTTTTGCAATAGAAATTTCTTCAGAAATATTTAGGATCTGTGTCCAGTCATAATTGAAAGACAAGAAATCCAAGAGAAATTGAACAGCTTAGAAGAATGATTCATGAGAAATTGAACAGTTTAGAAGAATGATTCCTGGGGAGGCTTTTGGGCTTTGTTATTGAGGACTGTGGGAAACCAAGGGAAGGGAGGAGCATATATATGGTATAGAAGATATGCCAGATTGAAACAAGTTAAGATCATCTTTATTGGTAGCAATGTGGAAACAGACTGGGAAGTAAGTAGCTTCTGAAATACTTTAGGTCAACCTATCATAGCCTTTGAAACCATACAACTTTTCTGTGCAGAATTGGATAACACTATCAAATTAGATGCCCCTGCTATTGAAAATTAATAGGTGGAAGAGCATGAGAGAGAAGAATTAATAAAATAAGCATTTACTAAACACCTTCATGCCCATGGAAGAAACAAAAGCAAGTATGAAACACAGTCCCATCCCTGAAAGAGCTTCCAATCTACCTTTCCCAAATCTAAATAAATGGATAATGACCCAAATGATAAATTAGTGCCAAGAAGCCGAGATAGGAAAGCAATGATTATAGGGCATTGAATCAGATCTTAAATCAGGTAAAAAGCTTGACTTTGTGGAGAAGAATCTGCACATGGCAAATTTAGGTAGGGGAAAAGATATACAGTAATGAGAAATTAACATGTTCATCATACAAAAAGGCATATATTAAAGTTTATGTATAGGATATAACATTTGAAGGGGCATAATGTAACATTAATAGGAGGGGCATGATGGGTGGATTGATGTGGGAAGAGAATCATTTGATGGGGGACTTTGAATGTTAAGCTAATTTCATTTATTAATTATCACTATTGAATAGTGTCATTTTCTTAAAACTCTTAAGGCAGGCAAAGTTCAAAATGGAAAAGGTGAAAGGGAGGCAGTATTGTGTAAGGAAGAAGAGCTACATCATTTACTTGATAGGAAGCAACCCAGAATTTGCTTTGCATTTTGCTTGAGCCCCTTTCATTCTCTGAGACTTTATTTAACTATTTTCTAGGTTGATATAATTATGCTAAAAGATAATACCCATTATTTTCTTAAAATGTCAATACTGCCATATAAATCGGCCAGCTGAAGATAATAAATCATGCACTCAAATGCTTTAATATATAAGGCTATCACCACCACCAATATGCCTAAGATGTAGATTGTCTTATATTTGGACAACTCATTTATTTAAAACTAATTCAGAGCATACTTTTTCTCAAAATAATCCTTTAACCCTTCTAAGATTCCTGGTTGAATAGCTTCATGTGAATAATAAAACTCTGGTATATAGGATATCTAACAGTTTGGACATCATCAGATAAGTCCTCTTAAAGTTCAAATTGTTCAAGCATTTGAACTTAAAGTACTACTTTATGCATCTCTTTGTGATTTTTAAAAACTGAGTTTTTAAAAATCACAACTTAAATCTATTTGTTGAAGCTGCTTCTCCCTTCTTTGGGGTCAAGGTATACTCAACAACTTCACACATTTTAAATTTATGGAACTTTGTTATTCATGGGCTCTGGATGCAGAACTGCTTCATGTATTCTCAAGACAGGGCATGGTAGACCAGCGTTATCCCAAGACTGCTTTGTGGCCTGGATTTGGGTCTTACTTTTGACCCTTGTGTGGTCTTGAAGAAATCACTTCACCTTTTGGGCCTTATTTGTAAAATGGGGATCATCATTATCATGTAGCTTCTAGCTTTGTTGTTTAAAAGTGTGTTTAGTTGAACTATTACATTAAGCCAAGTAAAAAATTTGACATTTCCCATGAAATGCACATTAAAAATACAAAAGATTTTTGTATTCTTAGCTCATTTGGATATATGCATACCATGTTCCATAGAGATTTGGGGATGTAGTTTATTACATCAAAAAAATCAGTTCATTCTTGGTAAATTTTTAAAATATTTTCTGATAATGATAAATATTTTGTTTCCTATGGGATCATTTTTCAAATCTCTGTTGTTAAATCTTTTAAGTGACTCTCAGAAAATTTTTTTTTCAAAACTGGACAGTGTTGTAAAAGGGGGGGAGCTATTCAAATATCTATTAGGTTAAATTATCATGCATTTTTCCTCTGAATTTCCAGTATAAAGTTCTAGATGTCAGCATATCTTTTCCCAGAGTGATCAAAATATTCCAAATTCTTCTGAGACATAGGACATTTTTCCCCTCTCTACCCCACCTCATATACTACATGCACATATACACTGTCAACAATCTGTTATCATCAGAAAAGCTTGGAGTAGAAATTATATTCTAACTTGTGTTATTTCAAAGATATATCAGGACAATTGTCAGAAACTTCTAAGACAATGATGACTGTTGATAATGATTCCCAAGGTTTCCCTTTTGTTACCATAAAATTCATTCTCATTTCTTTTCCCATCATATCCTAAAGATTATTTTAAAAGCCCAATTTTTTATCATATAAGTCCTTATTGGTGCATGGCAACTGATCCCATCACTTTCTGGCAAATAAGAACAAAAAGAAGTCATATTTTATATTCTTGGGCTCACTGCCAATATCTGCTGCAGTCATGAAATTAAAAGTTGTGTGCTCTTTGGAAAGAAAGCTGTGGCAAATCTGGATAACATGTTAAAGAGCCAGTCACATCATTTTGGACAAAGATACACATATTATAGTCAGGACTATGGTTTTTTCAGTAGTAATGTATGGCTATGAGCTTTAGAATCGTGGTGTTAGAGCAAACTTTTGAGAGTCCTTTGGACAATAAGGAGATCAAATCAGTCCGTATTTAAAGAAATTAATTCAGACTACTGAACAAAAGAACAAATACTGAAGCTGAAATACTTTGGCTATATTATATAATGAGAACCTGATGTTGGTAAAGATTGAAGGCAAAAAGGAAAAGGGAGCAACAAAGGATGAAATGGTAGATGGTGTCATGGAAGCAGTAAACATGAGCTTAGAAAGACTTTGGGAGACAGTGAAGGATATTAGGACCTGGCATACTATGATCCATGAGGTGGTCATAAAGAGTCAGACACAACTGAATAAATGAGCAGCTGTATTTTCTTTTAAAATGTTTCCTTTGATTTCTACTTATTAATATTCTACTTAGCTATTTTTGTTTTACCTTTTCATAGTATGATCTGATCTAAATCCCACTGCAGAAAAAAAGGATATGGACTTTTAATTTAGTTGTTCTACAAGGCAGAAGGGGCCATAGTGCTATTAGGAGAAACTAGAGGTTGGTGAGTGCTCTAGTTATCAGATATTTTCCGTAGCATATAGAGTGGGGATGCTTTGCTGTGTTAGTGAGACTGTGATGAGGCCCAACTATAGAGCCTTTTCATTTGAAATTCAGTGGTTCCTATTGTGTTTATTCTCTAGGAAGAACATCTTCTTTTCCAGCTTGAAGAAGGGATTGAAGCACTGGAAGCTGCAATTGATTACAAGAATGAAAACATCCAGAGTCGTCAGCATTCACTTAGAGCCTCATTCCATATCCTGACCCAGAGTGAGGCAAATATTATGGAAAAACTGATTTGCCTGACTCCTGCTGAGATCAGAGCTATCCTTTACAAATACTTCAACAAGGTTTGTTTTTTTAGTGACTGAACATTAACTGCAATTAATTTGTAATTGCATAGTTTATACAAAGAAACATCAATCAAATTCAACTTGAATGTTTTTTCAAAAAAGTTAAAAGTATCAATCAAAAGCCTAATAGTCCTTACCTTGGCTACAAATTTAAGCATTGCTTCACAATGAAATCAAGGTGTCCCCCTTCCACATTTGTCCAGATTAAGCTGTTAAATGTGGTAAATTTGTAAGCTTTTATTTTTAGCCAAATTGATATTAAGGTGATATTGGGAGCTTCTTGGAAATATGTATCAAAAGATGTATATAATAACCTTTGTCCATTACTGTGTAATTTGTTAGCTCTTTTCTAGTAAAATAAAATCCCACAGATTTGGACTTTTAAATCTGAATTAATGATAAAATAGGGCACTTCATCAGATTGTTGCTTGCTTTTCCTCCTATTAGGTCGACATTAGGATGAGATTTCAGAGTTGCGTATATTATAGAAACAATAGTAATATGTTTTATCTTTATTTGAATATATGTAATAATCTTACTCTTTTATTTTATGTTATTGAATAATGTGCACATTTTAGTAAATTCAAAAAAAGAGTTTTCTACCTACCTCAATATTAAAAATTCCCTTTTTATGTGTCCTTTTCTTACAAGGGTGAATTAATTTTGTTTAGAATAAAGCCAAGTAATATAAAAAAATATTTGAGGGTAATTTAAAATAAAACTTCAAATTTGACAAAATTATGATTTCTCTTAACAAATGTAATGATGAAAGTTTAAACGCTTTGTAGAAAGTAATCATATTAAAAAGATTCTAATAACAGATAGCCTAGAAAAGCCTAGTAGCAAATGAGTTTCAATTGGTCTTTTATTTTGCTATATAGCCTTAATAAAAGGAGAGAGTTAACAACTTCTATCCAATCACAGGTATTAATATTCCTTATATTACCACTCATAAATCCAAAAGGGGTCCATGAAAGGAAGAAATATTTTTTTCTGGAAAAATGTTTTTCCTTTATGACAAAAGAATAAGAGACACATTCACTAAAGTTATTCTGTGATGCTTCATGAAAGCATGGCAGTGACACCATAGTGCTGCCCATTGGCAATTTGAATGATAGGTTTGCCCCAATAATGACAGATTTGCCCAATCTGAGAGGCTTTTACAGTGAGCCAGACTGGTTGCAAAGGATTATATTCCAATTTTCTAAGGACCAACCAGCTCAGATCAGCAAGGCTTGTTTATAATAATCACCAAAAGCTAGATACCAGATGATTATTTTTGGCCACAGTGGTGGGAAATGTATCCATTATGATGAATTGTGAATATTTGAAATAATGGAGAAAAGGGAGGAGGGCCTTCAATTTTTTTTTAGGGGCTAGCATTTCAATTTATGAAATTACCTTTAGTTGGCTATTACTTCCCAGTTTTTAACTTTGCATTTTTTTCAATTGGACAAAACTGTAAAGGTATGTAATTTTTAGAATATAAGTTTTGAGGAGGAGGAAACCTAGTGTATGTACGGTGTATATTATAACTTAGTATATCATATGGTACTGTATATATCATGACTGTATATTGTATGCAATACTTATTTGTATCTGCAGTGTTTTACACATATTAGGTACATAATAAAGGTTTTTTGAATGAATAAACATCACATTGGAAGGATTGGCTTTTAAAAGGAAAAGGGAGGGAACTCATGAGTGGTATATGATTTGAATCTGCATACATAGGAAGTATGAAGATAGGACTACCAAAATTGCAAAATTGAAACTGTCTAGGCCTGATCAAGAATCCCTTATACAACATAACTAAGGAGTTAATCATTCAGGCTTTGATTTAAGACTTCTAATGAGGGGGGGAAACCAACAGACTCCCAAGGCATTCTGTTCTACTTTTTGAATGGTTGATTGTGAAGATATTTTCCTTTTAAAAATAAATTAGTCCTGCCCTCTAAAGCCAGGTGGGACAAATCTGCTTCTTTTCCCACAGGACAGCCCTTCAGATACATGTAAACAGCCATCACAAATCCTCCAAATCTTTTTTTTCCATGATAAACATCCATTTCCTTCAACTTTTCCTCATATGACCCTTCACTGTTGGAGAACATCAGTTCATCTTATCCATTGTTCTTCCTAAAATATGACTTTTAGAATTCTAACTGGGGTACAGAACAGCAATTCTACCACTTCCCTAGTTCTAGCCATTATACCTCATTTAATGTAACCCATTTGTTTTTTTTTTTAGGGTGCCATATTACAAGTAAGGTCATCTTGAGCTTATGTCATAACAAAGCATCAGATCTTTCTTATATATACACTATTGTTTTGCCATACCTCCTCATCACATAGTTGTGAAGTTTACTTTTTTTAAAAATTCAGGTGTAAAGACTTTACATTTATTTATGTTTCATTAGCCCCAATGTAGACTGTAGATGTTTTTATGGATACTTCCATTAAATACACCTCTTTTGTCTCATTTGCACATTTGAATGGGCATAATTAATGCTTTTATCCAAGTCATTTATAAAAAAATGTTAAATATCATTGTTCTTAGCTATTCTAAAATATTTATTTTGGGGCATACTTAAAGCAGTTACAGCATAATGGGTCTATCACAGATTTTAAATGGCACAGAACTTTTAACACTCATTTTTTAGGCTTAGGTTGGGAGGTATAGTGAGTGGAGGTTTAGGTGGTTTTAAAAGATTTAGCTAAAGATTTAGCTTCTTAACTTTCTTTTAAGAGCAAAAATGCTAAAAAACAAAAAAGTACAAAATATAAATTGAAACCATCATGCCAGAGAAATTCAATGGGAGGGAGGAGACAATTCTTGTTATATAATATTTAAATAGCTATTCCTTGTTTTCCTTCCTTATTTCCTCACCCTTGAAACTTGTTGACTAGAGGAAGGCACCCCCCCCAAGGATTTGTCTAGATAACCTTCTTTACTACTTTCTTGGCAATCTCAAATATTCTCATGGTTTCAATCAATACTTTTATGTGGATAATTCCCAAATCTATTCTCTTTTTCCTTGGTCTCTCCTCAGAGTCCCATCTTTCTAACTATTTGCTGGATATCTTGTCTTCTCCTGAAACTCCCTTCTTCTAAAACCCCCTTCTCCTAATGTCCCTATCTTTGTTGAAAGCACCACCATCCTTTGAATAGCTTGTATTTAAAATTTTAGATTTTTTTTTCCTTTTTCATCTTCCCTCACTCCAGCTTATTTACTCATCATATCCTGTTTATTCTATCCCTATCTTCTTTTTCATCTCTACTACTCTTGATTAAAGGCTCTTACACCTTCTGGGCTTTCCTACTGGATTCCATGTTTCATACCACCGCTTAATTCCCTTTACTCTCATATCATCTTTAATCTTCACACCTTTTGCTCATATCAAATCTCAAACCATGAATAAGTTCTTCTCTTCCCTTCTACATACTACCTACTGAAACCTTTCCCTTCAAGGCCTAATGCAGACATGATATTGCATCCTTAAAACCTTCTAACTTCTTCCCCCTCTAAATCTAGAGTCATCTTTTTAATTTCTCCAAACCATTTTATATAAATCTCTCCCTTTGTGCTTACCACCTAATTTGTATTATAGTTATGTACAAGTGCTGATAAACTATTAACTTCTTTAATGACAGGGGCTGTGTTTGATTCTATCGTTGTATTGCCAGTACCTAACACAGGGCATTACAGTTAGTTTTATTAAGCACCTAATTGCTAGACACTGCAAAAATTTAATAAAATATAATACCAATTCATATTTCTAATAAATGCTATTAAACACCAAATTCTTTTATATCAGTGTTAAGATAAATCATGTAAGAATCTGTAAATACCTTGGTTTGTCCACTGATGTTACAGTAAAATCATCTGTGTTGACTAAGGAAAACAGGTTAATCAGGTAACCTGAAATATAATTAAAAAGTTAAAATATTATATATTTGGTAGGTGGTTAGTTTGCGAGAAGCTGAACATAAACTAAATTTAGAAAATGAAGAAATTAAAATGAAGGTTCAGGAACAAGACAACAAGATTCGTGAACTGGAGTCTGCATTAGAGCACCTCAAGCTGCAAAGTGACAGACAGCTAACACTTCAATGGAAGGAGCATGAACAAAAGATGCAGTTACTCTTGCAGTATTTCAAAGGTATTTTTTCTGTTTGATGAAATGTATGAATGCTTGCAGGAGGGGGGGATAGAAGTACAAGAAAAAAAAAAGCTTCATGTGGGGAAGGTGTAAGAGTACAAGAGATAAAATAATGCATAATTGTTAAATGTACAGTTTTTTAATTAATTTTTTTGATGACAGTTACTACTTTTTTGTCTGGCCCAATTTTCTGCTGATGACAAAATTATTAGAATCTCTAACTGGATTGCTCTTAAAAATTTACCATATATTTATAATGATGATTCAACATATATCCAGTTGATGAGATATGCTACAATCCATCAATAGGTACTTGTTGTCAGCACACATTGACACATTGGAATCCCATTAGTTAGCTCTGACGGAGTAATTCTTCAGTGTATTACTTGATCTCAGGGCTAATACAACCAAGAAAAGCATTGTACTAGTGACAAAACCTATGTTAAGGACTTCCTAATTCCCCCTAACTGTTTAGTCCTTATTCCTGAGTCTGAATCTGAGAATGAGTTACTAAGAGGATCCCAAAAGAAGTAATATCAGTACAAAGTCAGTGGCTGACATGGCGACTTGGAATGTTAAGACAAACTGTATCTTGTGACAAGTAACCAAAGCAACCAGTTGCTCCCAGGATGAGATTTTTTTTTTTGGTAAGGGTCTTTTAATTTACTACATTTAAACATACCCATATTGTGTCTTATTTTAAATCTTTAGAAAGTGATTTTTAAAATATTTTTTACATTATTACTGCTTTTAAGCACTATGCAAACTAAATAGGATTCTTTTTGTATATAACTTATTTATGAAATTATACTTCCCACAAGTTTTACTTGAAAACCTTAAAAATTATATAAGCTTGCTAATTCACATCCATTTTACACATGCGTTCAGGAGAGATAAAATAACAAAATATTGGGTGTGATTTGCATATTGACCTAAAGTACACACACACACACACAAAAAAAAATGTTAAGACCACCAGTAATGAACAATTTTCTCCCTGAGTCATAAAAAATTTATTAAACTCTATGAGGCAGCACAGTATAATGCATAAGAGAGCTGGCCTCAAATAAGGAAGACCTACCTATCCCTGCTCTATACTGATTGTAATTAGTCCCAAGATCTAGGCAAACTCTCTAAGACTGTATAAATTATAAGCAAGATCCGAACCTACTTTGAAAAGCTTGCCCTTTTTTCCTCTCTTTACAAATATAGGAGGAAAGGATAGAGTGCTGGCACTAGGCTTATTTCACATTGAGCCTTAGATAGCTGTGTAATCCTGGATAAGTGAGTTAATCTCTGCCTGCCTCAGTTTCCACAATTTGTAGAATAGGGTTTATAACAGATCGTTAGGGTTTTTAGAGGATAAAAGAAGATATTTTAAAAGAACTTTGCAAATCTTAAAGCACTTAATATTATTTTATTATAAATTGACTTAAAATGTAAAATGAGTATATCTCAAATTCTTTTTTTAACACCTTGTATCCTACCTAGCACACAGATGACCTTGGATTTTCCAAAGCTGTATAAGTTAAATATAATCTCTTGTTGATCCTAACAAATTAGAAACATCTTCACAGGTATTTCCTCTGAAGACTAAAGAAGATAGACTGTATATATCTAGTCATTTGAAGATCAAGCTAGCTGAGTATTAAACGACCTATCATTAGAAGGCTAGAAACAAAATAATTTGAGGGTGCAGAAATATAAAATCCTCTCAAATGAAGACAGGTTGTAATCTATTTTGGTGGAAAAAAAACCTACCAAAACCTTCTGAAAGTAATTGAAATCTCTTTATAAATAAGAAAGTAAATATAATATATATTTAAACTATCAATAACTTTAAAACAATAAATCAATCAATTGAATAGTTTTTTAAGATATTGGGAGTTATAAATAATGTCAACCATACTGCTTTTCTTAAGGTCACCAAACTAATCTTTAGTGAATTAAGAACATTACCCAGGACATGACACTATAAGCTGTAATATTCAGTAGAAACTTTAATTTTGAGACCAGAATTCAAACTGTACCAGAAGGAAATGCATTCAGGTTACAGAGAGATATTGACTATGGAATTGTATATTCTGAGAGACTTGTACATTTCAAATATTGGGTGTTCCAAAAGTCTTAGTGAAGTTTTTAACTTTTGGTAACTCATAAGTATTAAATCTATGTGTATGTAATTTGGGTATTGTGTGATATTTAAGTTGAGAGTCAGATTTGTTTTTTACAGAGCAAGATGGAGAAAGTATTATGGACATCTCAAAGATCTATGAGGAAAAAATTCAACTGCTAGAAAAAGATCTTTATTTCTATAAGAAAACCAGCAGAGAACTAAAAAAGAAGCTTAAGGAGTTAGTAGAAGAAGCACCTCGGCAGCAACCAACTGGACGTAAGATTTTCAATATTAGTGTTTTCCAAAATGTTAACATTATTGTTCTAATTCTAAGTCTAGAAACCTTATCTAACATTTATCCAGGTCTGTTATTCCTATATGTAATGAGAATAGTGAGAAAATCAACAAGATAAGATAAAGGTGTGCATGTGTATATGATGTACACACATTTGTTTATTGTGTGTGTGAAACTATGCATTTGTGAAAATTATGTACATTCCTTAGATCAGTGTGTCTTTTCCATTGTGATACCTTGAGCATTAAGTAGTACATTAAAATAATTTATTGTTGAGTTGGGCATTTCCTTTTTTATGTGATGGTCACCCAGAATATTGAAAAATTGCCTTAAAATACAAAAGTTTATGATATAATGCACACACTTTTAAATGTAATACATAAAATAAGATGAAGTTATTATTCACATTGCAAAAAGAATTAGCCATAGCATTCCTTCAGATTGAATTCCTTTTAACTTTATTTTGTTAATAAAAATGGCGTGCTTCACAATAACACTTAACATTTAAAACCTAAAAGAACATTTGATTGATAAGAGCTACATAAACCTTTAAAGTGAGGGTTAGACCAATAGACCTAATCATGTTCTTCAACTTCCCTATGATTACATGTGGAATTTTAAAGTAGTAATATAATACATATTCATCTGTGTGTATACATTATTGTTTCATGTATGTATTGATAAAGAAAATTTTAAGCACTAAATTTATGAAACTCAATATTTTAGAAAATAGGTTTTTGTTACATTTATAGACAATAATACATTCTGTCAAAATAGAGCAAATGTTACTTTTTTTATTAAACCAGTATTATAATAGCATTTCTAATATAGTAGATCTACTTGGAAGAAAAACTAAGGAAAATAAGAAGGAAAAACAAATATAATCTATAAAGCATATGTGGAAAACTTGACAAATATCTAAACGAATCCATTTTATCACCACAGTAATTTGGCTTTCTATTAAGAGACCTAAGGCTTTAAATGGCCATAGAAGTTGAGAGAAAATATCATTAAGACATCTTTCTCAAAAAAAATAAAAATATAAGTATGATATGGTAGAAAGACCACTGGATCAGAAATTAGAAGACCTAAGTTCTAATTCTAGGTCTGTGATTATTTTATGTGACCTTGTAATAATCCTTATATGTTCTCTGGATCTCAGTTTGAGTATCATAATAACTATTCTGCCTACCTCACAGGGTTGTTGAAAAGAGGTATCAAGTGAAAAGTACTTTGAAAAAGGTAAAATGCTATATGTGTGCAAAGTATCATTATTGTGGAAAACAGACCAGTCATTTGTTGGGAATAATTTTGAAGATAGTATATTTATAGCAGGAAATTTTTATATTAATGGATTATTGTAATGTAATGAAGTTATACCCGGTTAAAATGAATTATAAAATTTAACAATTAAAATATATTTCATTTTGAATTAACTATAATGGATGTTAAGATCATTGGCTTTAATTTGATACCTGAATCTGTTTCAGCTCTTTCTACCAGTCCCCCAAATTATTTATACTCTATGCATATGCATATGCTATTCAGACAGCAGAATATTTTATTGCTAGAATTTCTTGGTCTATTTTTTCATATCTATTGTACATATATACATATACATATATATATATATCTTATAGTATCTTTTCCAATGCATTAATAGTTTTATACTTAAATGTATTACTAATTTGTTAGTAATAATAATTCCCACCTGTTAGCCAGTTCTTTTCACTCTTCATCACTTATCCTAAGTGAAGTTAGTTGGAAAGTGTGGGTCCTGGTATGTAATTTTTTTAAAAAAATCTTTAAAATGACAGAGTCGTTTAAGTCTTTAGAGTGATTTTTAGCAATAATTAGCACTCCCATTTATCTCAAATTGTGATTTTTGCAATGTATAGGATATAACATCTTGACTAACTAATAAATTATGTGAATCATAATTTATATATCTTTTTGGTGATTCTATGCTTCCTTTTGGAAAGAAACAGGTCCCTGAGGTAGCATTAATGGAACTTAGTCTTTATTTTAAATATCAGTAACATGTTACAGTAATTTAGTCTCATCTGAAGGTCAGCTTACATGAGCTGCTTGTCCCAACATGACAGAAAACTGGTAATGTAAAAGGCTCTTTAACATCATCCCTTTTTCCTCCCTTGAAAGCTTTCTTTATGAAACGTTTAGACATTTATGGATGTTATATCTAAAACTAAAAAACTGCCAAAATTTGAAGGAAAAAAAAACATTTAGGGTTATTCAAAATCATTAACATTTTTTTATTTTCATTTTACAGATGAGGCCAGAAAAGTTAAGTTATGTGTCCAAGATCACTCAGTTATTAACAAGGCCAGAACCACAAATTGGGTCTTTTTTCTGATGAAATGATGAAATACTTTTTTTTAAAAAACAACTGTGCCAGACTTTCTGCTGTTTATTGATCAGCAGTCCTTTCAATTTGCAAGATACTGTAAAGATTACTTAATCCAGTCCATTCCCTTTTTAATATGAGAAAACAAACAAGGAATCAAACCCTCAAAGGCATTAAGTAACTTTTGCCAACTTGTACAATGGCAAGTTGGGACCAGAATTTAGATTTGACTCAGTCTAATTTGTTTGTTTTTCCAGCAATCACTTGTCTCCCCAGCATTATCACCTTGCTTTCTCCTTGTATGTGTGGGTCTGCGAAGGGCAGACAGTGACATGGAGGTTAATGTAAATTCTCAATAGCTATGCTAGTAGAGTGTCAGCTTCATGAAGGAATGTACCTGGTGATAACAGACTGAGGTGGTTGTTCAAAGGCCAGGCTAATTGGTAGGCCTTTTAGATAGTGTTGGACAGGTGTATCAAACTCATGGTGACAGCAGCAGCTCACACGGCTCCAGAGTACTGCCTGGAAACAGATTAACATGTAATTGGGAAATAGTTAACAAAATAAAATGCAATACAACATAACAATTTGTGATTTTCTTAGTCAACATTCAGGGAGTCTGTTTCTATTTGATACCATTTGTGGAGCAGATATACAATGCTACATTTGGAATAAAGAAAATCTGGATTTGAATCTTACCTGAAGAACTTAATCACTATGTGACTCTAGACAATTCACTTAATCTCTATCTGCCTCAAGGTCCTTAACTATATCTGCCTCAGGGTCTTTAATTAGAAAATGGAGATAACAGCATCTGTCTCACTAAGTTGTAAGGGATTAAATGAGATAATATAGGTAAAATACCGTATAAATGTTAAATATTAGCTTTTAATTTTTTTTTTTTTTGCTTTTGGATATTTTGCTTTGGAAACAATGAAACAAAGGGATATTTAAAATAATTCTCAGTCCTGTACAGCCTATTTCTATTTCCATAGTGAACTATGGCAGAAAAAAAATGCTAAGAATCAGGTTTTGGACATTCTCTAGGAATTGCTTTATTGGCACCTTGAATGAAATCTTTGATAAAAAAACTGAGCTGAATCACATCTATGTTTGCATTCTCACAAGAGAGGCCAGGAAAAGACATCTAAGTGCCAGTTTGCTTTAGAGAGACAAAGGAGTTGGTTTTTCATTGTACATACAAAGGCAATAAGAAATAGAATTTCTTGGAACAGTAGGTCAACTTGTCATGCAATAACTATATCTCATCATAAGCAAAAAACCTGACATGAAGATAATTGCAGTTTATGTGCAAGATAAATGTTATAGAGAATGAAAAGGTAGGTAGAGAAAAAGTCTTCAAAGCATATGGCATAGCACTTTAAATAAACCAAGTTAAAATAGTTTGATATTTAGTGACATTGTTGTTACTAAATGTGGGCATGAAGGAAAACAGTGAAAAAAGCATGTTGAAAAATGTTGCTTAGGTTTAAGAACTGAAGGTCAAAAGATTTATACACTACCCAGAGACTTCATGCCAACAAAGAGTCCTCCAGATGATATTAGGGATCGATAGACATGGAAAATGGTGAACAAAAATGATTATCTAGTAACAGAGATGTCTGGTTAATGATGTAGGAGGAGGAGGAACCCTTCCTGAATTATTGGTTTGCATGAAGTAATGCCATCATCTAACTGAAGCAGAGATCAAAAGCTGAAGCAGAGATCAAAATCAGTATCAAGTTTAATGAAAGGATAAAGATGAGAAAACATCATATATAAAATATAATGGATTTAATCTGACATAGGTGAAGAACCTATTTATTGCCTGGAAATGGAAAAAAATTCTCATCTTGATTATCATTTCCAGGTGGAGTTTAACCTGTATTAAGCAGTCATCATAATGAGAAAATCAAAAGACACCACCCAGAAACCACCTTAGCCAACAATTATTTGATTTCCTTTCTGAACAGAAAGATATAGTAATAAAAGGCAATGCCAATTTAAAACACAAATAGTGTGGTTTTTATTTTTTAGGTTTTATTACCTTTATTTTTTACATCACATTCATTTCTTTATATATCTATTCCCCTACCCAGCAAAGTCATTTGCAGATTCTTTGGTAACAAAGGTTAAGAAAAAAAGCTTAGCAAAATTATTGTTACATCACCTACATCTGATAGGATATGTATGCTGCATTCTTTACCTCTTCACAAAAAAGAGAGAAGGTACATTTTCTCATCTCTTCTGGGCCAAGTCATATCATAAAATCACATAGAATTTAGTTATAGTAATTGCATGTTGTCCTTTTTTGTGTTTTCCATTTTTCAGTTTGCATCAGTTTAAGTCTTTCTTTGTTTCTCTGAATTCCTTATATGTTGAAAAAGTACTACTGTGCATATTTGCTAACTATAGGATTTTTCTGTCTTTGACCTTCTTGGGATATATGCCTAGCAGTAGGATCTCAGGTCAAATGATATTTTAATCATTTTTTGTCTTTCCACGATTCCAAATTGTTTTCCAGAATGGTTGAACCAATTCACACCTCTATCAACAGTGTCTTATTGTGTCTTCTTCTATAAATTCATTTGTAAATCACTGTGGAAGAAGACAGCAAAAGATTATGAGCATTATCTCTGTATAGAACATCCCACAGTAGGAGTTAAAAGCAAATCTACAAAAAAGTTGGCATAAGACCTAATTGAGCCAAATCATCCTTGGAACATTAATAGATGAAAAAGACAAATGCAACAAATAGAAGGAAGGCAAAACTCTCTGTATATCTAGAATTATATCACTTTTCATCAGCAGTGAAAGAGTCCACATGTAATAGGAAGTCAAAAATGTCATTTATTAAGATAAAATTATAAATTGTGGCTAGACCAGATGAGGTATCCACCAAGAAAATATATGTTGTATACAATACAATCAATCTTGAAAGGGAGAATAAAAATGGAGAAAATCATGGATAATATTATTACCTTCCCCCCAAAAAGGGCAATTGAAAGGGCCATAATAACCAATTCATATGCAAACTCATCTTTTAATAAAATCTTTGGGAATGATTTATACATTAAGGGCATATACTATTGCAGAACACATATTTAGTAACAGTTGACTGAAATTGCAAAGAATATAACCGCCTACATAGGCTAAAAAACATGAACTAGTGGAGCAAGGTGTGGTACCCTTTAATATTCTTTCCAAAAGAGTCTCTCACATATATGTTTAGATCACACAAAAATTTCTTGATAAACACTGACCTCTTATGGCATGGAGGATGCAGAATCCAAATGGAGGAATGATTATATAAGTTCTTCAGTATCTCCTCTTTTCAAATTAAAAATGCAGTGCTAACTGCATTAAGCCCCAGAACACTCTAGGATTTCTTTGATGAAAAAAATATAGTTACACAAGAAATTAACATTTATAGTTCATAGAAAAAATAACATATTCAAAGTATTATATGCATCTCGATGGTCTTTTCACCTAGTTGGAGATTAGGACTCTGATCTCCCTACCTGCTTTTTAATGCCAGTATTCTTCTGGTGATGCTATAAGAGAGATATATGGTGGGTAAAAACAGGCTATGACACAATCTACATTTATACCCACAGAATTTAAAGATGCCTTAAGGTTGGTTAGGTAGATCCTACAAGGATTACAGGAGAACATAGACAAGAATTGCAAAGGAGAAGGTATGGGATGGACAGCAATCTATACAAGTGGAGGAAATAACTATATTGATGAATCAGATCATGAAGCCATTGAAGAATTACTATATGAAGTTAGATGACATTATCTCCTTATGTAAGAATGTATGTATGCTTGCAAGTTCAGAGTGCTTTGAGTAAATGGCCCAGCAAGTGAAGAAGGGATCTAACAAGATTGCCAAAGCCAAAAGAAAAGCTTATCTTGACCTAGGAGATAACCTTTCTTCTCTGGTAACAAAGAACTTTCTATAACAGTATGGGATAGGCTTAGGAGTAGGGGACTGGCCTCCCATCATGAAAAAAAAGAAAATTTGAGGCTCCAACGTTAGGCATCAATGAGCTCCCAGCATATTATGTTTTTATTTTGATAGTAACTATCCCTCATTATTCTTTATTTTATAGATAACTCTGATAATAATATAGATCTTCCTCACATATAATCAAAACTAACCTGTTTTATTCTATGCCACCATCTAAGCTTTTTTCTTCTATGTTATTTTTCTAGATTTTTTTTGTCTATTATGGTTATTGTGAGTTACATATTTTGTCATCAGTATAAAAACTGCTTTGGTTCATCTTCCCTCTGTATCATTTCATATGAATTTTGCAATATTTCTCTATATTCATGTTTGTCATTTCTAGTGACACATACCTGTTGTGTGACCATGAGAAAAATCACTTGCCATCTCCATGGTCAGACCCAAAATTTCTATTATTTTCACATGGCACAGACCAATAGTTCTCATAGAATGGTGGTTCACAAGATTCTTTCAAAGGGTCCACAGGGCAAAACTTGTTTTCAATGATAGTATTAATATGGTAAATCTCAAAAGATATAACCCATATAGATAAAAGCTCTTTGGAAACCTCAGCAATTTTTAAGATTATAAAGAAGTTTAAGGCACATTTTGGTTTTTTGGGAAGAAGGGTTGCTATTGTGAATTAATAGGGCCTTGGATTATTTTTTTTTTTTGTATGCATAGGTTTCTCAGTAAAACCTTATGGTAAAGTACTAGTTGTAGAATCATTTAATTGAAGGCAACAAACAGTTTTATACCTTTCATTACAGAATGTCCTATTGCTTTCACAAAAGATGGCATCTTTATGCATCTCTACCTGTAATTCAAAAGTATAACAACCCCACCAGAATTTAAATTGGTCACCTCACCATCTCTGTTAATATAATATAAAACGGCATTTGAGTTTTCATTTTCTTTTCTAAGGTTATCATCACTTAAAAGGACTTGTAAGCACTTTTAGATGATTATATGATTTAGGGAAACAAATGCCTCAGACATTCAGACATTGAGAATATAAGGGAGACTTCTTTCAGTTGAACATATATACTTTTTACTCCATTTCAAAGAGTGGAGTATCTGAAGAATCATTTTCCCTCACCAAAGAACCTATTAGTACTAGGAGGACCTTAGGAGAATACTTATTTAGTTTCTGGTAACCATACATGTCTATTCTGCAATGTAAGCCCCAGAAATGGAATATAGAGAAAAACTTGAGATTTCTCAAGAAAAAAGGATCGTGCATACTCTATGCCATTAAAAATGGGGATTTCACTGAAGCTCTGAGATAGAGATGTTTGGTGAGGTATCAGGTATACTCTTGACACTCCCTATAGTAAAAGGGAGTTCTAAGTGGTCTAGAAAGTAATTCTTCCCCCCCCCCAAATATATCCTTGTTATAGTAGAAGTCCCAATTTTTTTAAAAAGGGATAAAACCTTTCTATGTCTTCAGTTTTTCTTCACCCATAATTTGAAGAAAATCTTTGTAAAAGAATGACACGCATACTTAGTATGTTGGAAAGAACTTAAATCCAGGTTAGAAGATCTGGGTTCAAATTCCACTTCTCATGCTTACTATCTACACTCTACTGTAGATGTCTTATTAGCTTCATCTGACCTCAGCTTCCTCATCTGTAAATTGAGGGGGCCAGTAAATTAGAATGACCACCAAAGTCCTTGCCAGCTATAAAATCCCTATGTTCCTTTTAAAATCATAAGTATAGGACAAACTGTAATAGTATTCATTCCTTCCTATGTTATGCAGTTGTCTATAAAAAGTCCATCCATATTCAGCAACACATTTTTTAAATATTAAAGTGTATTTTGTAAAAAGTAACTTAGTTGCCTATAAGCCAAATTATTGAAGCATAACTCTCTCTCTCACTTCTATTTTATTCTTTATTGCCTAACAGTTCACAGAACTTCACCTCAGAAGATACTTTATAGGCTATCTAGTTTAACTCAGTGTCTTAACTTAGTGTCTCACTAAGAATCCTTTTTACAATATTCCAAATAACTTGTCACCTAATCTCCCCTTGAGAACCACCAGTGAGGACAAACTAACTACTTAAAAAACTCCATTCCACTTCTGAACAACTGTTGGGATTTTTTCTTTATTTCATAAAGGCAAAATCTGCCTCACTGTGACCAGATCCATTCTCTGAATCCTGTTTTGGAGAAACCAGATGTCTAGGAAGATCCAGAGCTTTTTAGTACTATAGGAATGTCATGAGTCATATTTAATACAACTCATACCTTCTCCATTTTTGAGTTTGGGGCATTAATCTATGTTGGTGAAACTAACACTGAATAATAAACTTCTTAATTCCTGTTAGGACATTAACATTAAGGTCTTGAAACTTTTCTAATACTTAGGCTATTATAAAATAAGGATACCTTTATAACAACCATTCTGATTTGGAATAGTAACTTAACTCTTTTCTTCCTGGGTTGTTTCTCTTTAGATAATGAAGCTAAAGATGGAAACCTGTCTCAAGAGGAGGCGGGTATCTTTCCAGAAGAATTCAAGTGGGCATCCAGAACTGAAAATATCAAACCCCTTGGGAAAGTAAAAGAAACAGAAAGCCCAGCAAGTAGCTTGAGAACACAACCGAATCCACATAAGTTTTGGGAAGATGTTTCTGAAGTAACTCAGACATCAAGCTCTTTGGCACAAAGTGGGCACTTACTAATCAATGAAGATAAAACAGAAACCAATGAAAATCAGTTAACAAAACCTCACACTCAACTGTTATCTCAACCTCAGACAACTATAAATGTGACACAGCTACCAGGGGTAACCCCTGTAAAATTATGCCGCCGAGAGTTACGTCAGATTTCTGCTTCAGAATTGTCATTACGACGCTCTAATCTTGGAGCTGGGGTTGGGTCAATGGTTGCTGATTCAATTGAAGTTTCCAGGAAATCCACTGACCTAAAGACTTAGACATTTTTATTTAGCATAAGTGACACTGTTTTTTAATAGATGTCTAAATATCTTCCCTTTTTCTATAATATTCTAAAAACAAGTTAATAAGTTCTGTCTTTTGGGAAGGACAGAAATATGTAGGTTCTTTTACATTCCCCTATATCTTTTTATCTTGTGCTTGGAGACTCTGAATTCACATTTTCACTGTAATTTCACAAAGCACAGGATTTGTTTTGTCTTTTTTTTTTTTTCTGTTTTAACATGCAAACATTTTGGATGTTCATTTTTTTTTTCCAGAAACTAAGATACTAAAAGCTAACCAAAGTATAATATCATTTAAAAGATGTTCAAGAAGGTATTTAAATTTTAAAATTAATATTATCTGTTAGGGATAAAGCTAATTACTATTTATGATCTAGAAGTTTGCATCCAAATGAAAACTGGCCTTCCTGTCTGCAAAAGACATCAAGCAATTTTAGACAATGGAGGGCACTCTAAACTTTAATTATTTTAAAGGGTACTTTAAGTGGATTTCAATTTGTGGCATCCTACTCTTCATGTTTTAACCATGTATTCTTTTCCTTAAATTGTTTATTGTCATTATGTTTATACTAAATGTGTTCCATGACTTGTCTTTCCCTATATTCCTTATTTATGCCAGTAGGGCTAGGAGGGAAAGATTCACAGAAAGCCGTAAAAGATGCAAAAATATATTCCATGTAGCAGTAAAATAATAGCAATATAATGCTATGTAACAGTTGAAGGAAAAGAGCGCGGGGTGTAGGATATGATTAAATTGCTTAGAGAAATATTACAATTTCTTTTTAGCTAGAAAAAGACCATTAACAAATCTTAGTTCATCCTCCCTAATCCTAGAATTAAGATCTTTTTTGTTTTTGAATCTACCCCAATATCTTTTTTTTTTTTTTTAATCCACCTCTTATTTGTAAATAGGCAGGTTAGACTGAATTTGGGCATAGGTGTATATCTGGACTGTAACGTGTGAAAGAGTGAAATTCTGTTAAACATTGTTGAAAGAGTTAAAGAATTTTACTCAAGGAATTGTATATAACGTTCACTTCAAGTTTAGAATTAAGAGCTAAAGATTGATTTAACCAACATTATAGACTTTGCACTTTCTCAGTGCATTTTGTTTCTTCATATTCAATCACAGGCCACATCCCAGTAAAGTGAATGTCAAAGGGATAGTGCTTAAATTGCTTAATTATAGTGAATATTACTGTATATACATAAAATGTTGACTAGAGCCTAACAAGCATTATTTTTAGCTGATATTTTTGTTACAATGGTTTTAACTACAGATTTGACTTGTACTTTTATTTTACTCTCATCTTTGCAATATCAATGTTATTTTATTGCTTTTAAAAAGATTCCTATTCTTCAATATTGATAATTTTGCAAGTTATTGATTTTCTATGTATTACATTCACATAATTTAAAGACATTTGTGACACTAAAACAAAATAAGAGAAAATATTATGAGTCAATACATGGAATTCTGCATTATTATTGCAGTAGTCTTATTTGGAAAATACCCAGCAATTTATAATATTACCTTATTTACAAACAATATCCAAACAATATCTCTAGTCAGGGACTTACCTGTTGCACATTTACCCAAATATGGTGACTACTTTCTTTTCTTACCAGCCTGGCCTCTGAGAGAAATGCGACTTCCTAGCTATTACTGCTACTATTCAATTTCTCCATTTTCTATTTTCCTTTCTCTGTCTCTAACCTAGTCCTGGTGCCACCCAAGCCACAACTCAGTACTCCAAATTTAAACTCTTTCCTACTGTGCTGTTGGCCTAAACTAACTCCATGCAGCTTAAGATCCCTGGGGGTTTTGTGCCCATCACTTATACCATTAGATACAGAAAAGGGAAAAGGAATCTTGCTCAATATTGTACATAAAAGAAATTGTAACATATGGAGTAAGTTTTCCTATCAATACAACATTCCAAAAGTACTATTAGCCTTAGCTAGGCTATAGGTTTTTTTAATAATAACCTCTTGTGGATTTGCCTTGGAATCTAAACACTCTATAACATAGTTTTTGAGAGAAAGCATGGTTGGGACATACAAATAGTCAATTTGGGGCACAAAACTTGGACTGACTTCAGTCACTTATATCCAAGTTTTTAGTTAGAACAAAGATTGATGTCTTTAACAAGGGACAACATTTAGTAATGCCATTAATCAAAACCTTTGCAATTCAATTGTGATGGATAATTATTTGTAAGATTAAATATGACCTTTTTCTTTAACTCTGTATTTAAGTAAATTGTGGCTTGAATGGCTAGTCATAAATAAGGAATATATGTAAGATGAAAGTCCCTTGTGGTTTTTTTTTTCAATCTCTTAAGAGTTTATAAAAGTAGATTTACACTGCTTTCAAAGTGAAAGGTTTTTCACAGCAGTGGTGGTGTAGTATTTTCTATATTTACTTCTGTTAAGACACTATCAGTACTTTATAGTATCTATTGTTACTGATTCTATTGTACTGATAATTAATAAGGCCAAATTGACTTAATGCAAAGTAATGGGTGTTTAGAGTTGGTAATTGAAATATTAAGAACACCTAAGAAGAATTTCTTCCTGTTACTTTAAATTAATTATATTCTTGATATAATTACTTATATAGACATTTTTCTTGAAGAGATGTCATTGAAAAGGCAAATGTAGAATAAATTGCCTGTATTCCTTATATTCAGGAGACCAATAAAACACTTTTTATACACAGAGCCATATAAATGTAGGAATTAAGATAATTTTAAAAATTAATCTTATGACCTCCAGTATACAATAGAAAGAACAAGGTACCTCCAAACCAAGTAAAATTTTCTTTACATCTATTAAAATGAAACTTGACTTTAAAAAATGTTTCCTTTAGGGGGTCAAGTCTGCAGTTTTGTCACTATTTCCTATATGTGTCAATTCAATTTTACAACCATTTTAACTGTCTGCTAAATATTTGCCAGAAAGGTTCCCAGGGAAATTAAAATGCAAAAGAAAATCTCTGACGATAGGATAGAGAGATGTAAATACAAAAGTTTATAAAAGAAATTATATGGCGGGGGTGGAGCTCAAAGAACTGGGCTCTAATAACAAGAAAGGTAAAGATCTTGTAGAGAGCCAAGCCTTAAAAGGAACTTGTGCTTCCAAAAGGTAAGAGAGATTGATCTAGGCAGGGAGAAAAGAAATATAGGATGTGTCATGTATGGCCAGTTTGTATAGAATGAAAAGCATGTGAAGGGGAGTAAAAATTTTACATGTGTTGGTGCTTTTAGGGTCCAAAAGTTCCTTCTAAGCTTTTTGCTCCAAAAATGAGAGAAATAAAGCTCTTCTGGGAGATACTGAAATTATTAATAGCAAACCCAAATAATTTAGATCAAGAGGCAGAAAATTGTGCAATATGTATATGAGATGATTTACAAAACAGATTTTGTCAGGTTCCCCCTCAGTAAAAACAATCTCATGTGACTTGCAAATCTCTTTAAAACTACAAATTAAAGATGAATTGTCTAGATATCTCCCTTAGTAAAAAATGTTTTCAGATTAGTTCTACTCCCCTCATCTAGCACACTAGATAGGTAGGCAGGCAGGCAAATAGATATATGGACAAAGATATTTATATATATATATATATATATATATATATATATATATATATATATATATATATATATATATATATATATATATATATATATATACATATATATGTATATATATAAAATATCTTAGCCTCAAGACATCCTTAGGGAGGTTTCATCAGGGGAAACACCAAAGGCAGGGTCACTTTCACCCTCTATTAGATTTTTGAAACAGATTTAATCTGCAAACATTCCCACATGTCCTCCCATCCTCCTTACAAATACTTCCTGAACCTTTGTGTTCCAGTTCTTTCAGTCTCTGATCTGAGTCAGGGGTTGCCCTTTGCTTCCAACACATCGTCCTGATCCAGCTCTAATCCCTTCACTCCTGTCCTATGCCCCTCTACCACCTGTAGCCTGTATCTCCTCCCCCTGATGTTAACAACCCCCTTTCCTTCTAGCTCTGTTCTTTTTCTGATCCTTTCCACCATCCCTTGCTCCCAAAGAAGCAGCATACTTTTTGTTCTGTCCCCTCCTCTCCACTAATACCCCCTCCAGACCTCCTTGGGTCATTTGGCAACTCTTCCTCATTTGAAATCCATGCCACCTGATAGATGCAATGACGTCCTTTCCTGGCTTCTTGCTGCTCTGATCTCTAGATCCTTTTCTCCCTCCTCAATAAATTCCTTTATCTAACCATAGTCTTCTCCAATCCATGAATTCAGCTGGCAGCTTTCTTTAGTATCCACGCTGATCACCAAACAAGATGGTCAAATTCTTCCATGTCTGTGAGCCTGAATGATGAAATTCATGTTTTTTTATTCTTCCACATCTCACTTTCTTCCCTTCATTCTCATCTTTCCATTTAACCAATTTCAATAAAATACTGTCTTATATCCTTGAATTTCTTGTCTTTGCACCTATTCTGCTGTATATTACCCACCTTCTCTGTTCTTATTTATAAGTAGCTTAAATAATGGTGGAGCAAGTAATAAAACCACACAGCCTGGAACTATTACAAACTGATGTTCTAACTTCACATGAATACTTCAGCTCAACAAGCCTTTTATTAAGCTCTACTAGATGCATCACCCTCCCTATAAGGTCTACAGAATCTCAGAATTGGAAGGACTTTCCTAGTACAACACAGATCTTAACAGGAATTTGTTCTACAACATTTCCTAATAAGGACCCTAAAACCTATCCCTCTTTCCAATCTTTTGTTTTCTATTTGGTGGTAATAAAAATACCCAATTAGCTAAAAAATGTAGGTGTGTTCTCTATGGCTCTCCCCTTCACCCCTTATTACCAAGCCTGTGGATTCTATATCCTTGTTCCAATTTGTATCTATCTAACACTCCATTTACATGACCGCTGCAGACAACTGCCAAAATAGTCTTAACTAAAGCACAAGTCTGACCATGTCTTTCCTCTGAATGAGTTCCCCATTGCCTGAGAATAAAAAATAAACTCTTCAGTCCAACACTTAAAGTTCTCCCCAGTCTGCCTCTAACTTATTTTTCCAGATATTTTTTACATTAACCTTTCTCTATGCATCACTTTCCAGGATAACTGGTTTGTTCTCCAAATTTGACATCCCGTTATTTTCAGTCCAAGCTGTCTCTGACACTTGGAAACACATTCCCTCCTCTGAAATTTTTCCTCATTTCCTCATTTCTTCCATGTGAAAATCATCCTTATCTCCTCAATGATGTTTGCATCTTTCTTGTGTCCCTATTACATAACCACATGCTTTCCCATGCCTATGGTCTTGTCTCCCCAGTCAGCTTCCCAAGCAAAGAAATGGAGTAATTTTAAAAAATCTTTTCTATCCCTGCTGCCTAACACACACTCATCTTGTATACACAGTAGGAGCTTAATGTCTATTGAATTATGTCTTTTTTTCAGCGGTTAATCTTACATAAGAACTTATGATTTATCTTGAATGCAATTTTAATTTTGCATAAAGCATAAAAAATTAGTTTTAAAATTATATTACTATAAAATTACTATATACACAATTCTACTTTCAATTCATATGAATTTTTTCTCACATTCAGTACAAACAAAACCAGTCACATTTGAAGTATTATTAAAGTATGGAAATTTCCTTGTACTGCTAACATGGAGGCATTAGCTCTGAATAAATACTGAGAATTTCATTATATTTGTATGTGACACATAGTAGGTGCTTAAATGCTTGATTGAGAAGCAAATGTAGGAGAAACTAACAAAGACAATATCAATTTGTAGAAAAAAATCTGGAAGGTTTATTCATAAAATACATGTTCAGGATTGAGTATCAAATACTGAAGCAGTTGAGTTTTTTTTTTTTTTTTTTAATTGCTATCCTGTCTTGAACCCAATGGTGGGAGGTTGTGTGGGAAGTAGGCAGAGCACTGTCTTATTATACAAAAAGAGTTTCAGTGAAATAAAAGCGAATGTAGAATCCTTACTTTCTATTATACTTTTGCCCTCAAAGATTGTTCCTTATTTATGACCTTTGTATGAAAAATATACATATATACACAAAGTTGAATTTGTGTTTAAAACACTGGCAATTTATTATGTCCAAATGATTAAATTAAACTTTGGCATTATATTTTCCTTTTTAATATTTAAACATCTATCTCTATTCATTAATACATAATGTACTGTAAAGCCAAATATGACTGACAGAGTACAATGGATAGAGGATTGGCCTTGAAATCAGGAAGATGTTCATATCCTACCTCTGACCCATATTAGCATGTGATCATAGGCAAGTCCTATTAATCTTTCAGTGCCCTCTAAGCAATTCTCTTTTATAAATGACAATTGTAGATCTGCATCAATGGAGGGAGTTTCCATACCAAGAGTTACATATATTAATGAAATCAAAGGAACTAGATTTTTTTTAAAGTCAAATAGAGTAAAACCCTGTTATAGTAATGTTGAGATTTATAATAATCTGTGTCATATATATAGTTTCCTTGTTATGTATCTATCTTATATCAAAAAAATGCAAAGGATATATACTTTATATATGTGTGTGTATATATATACATATATATGTGTATATGTATATACACATATATATGTATGTATATATACTAACCTTTAGAACAATGGGCAATTTATTATGGGATTTTATTGTATTGCAACTCTTAGACATGTTAAAATTTTGATATTTGGTATTTGATGGTTATATAAATAAAATGGTATATGAAATAATTTTAAAGAACCCTTTTCTCATAGGGAGAGTTATTATTTATCACTTCAAAATTGATTCATTATAGAAAACAATTTGTAATTTTCTATGTCCAAACTGGTAATATTTTGTTAATAATGACTTTTGTATATCTAATTTTTACTCTTAGAACAAATTATTCATATCTGTAAATATTAAAACATTGCACAGGAACAGACCTTTTAATTAAAGGTGTTATCTAAATGCTATAGCTCTAAAATTTGGAAAAAGTATTGCATATGTCTACACAACAGAAAGATTTTTCTAAACTTATTCCTATAGAACTATAGAACCTAAACTATTTGGTTTCTTAGACAAAATAATATAAACTTAAACCATATTTAGCTACATCAAACCTAAACAGAGTAGATATAGATGTGTGTATATATACATATGTATATATGCATTTATATCTATCTGAACATTAGTTTATATATACATTATATACACACACATTCTGATTGGAGGGAATCTGTGTGGCTATGTGTGTATACACATACACAACATGTGTGTTATGTACTATACATTGTATTTATGGCACCACTGTATGTATCTGGATGTATATGCAGTGAAGCAGTGAAGTAGTATGTTAGATCTGAAAGTCAGTAAGACTGATAATCTCAATAAGCTGGAGAAGGAAATGACAAACCATTTCATTATCTTTGCCAAGAAAATTCCAAATAGATTCATGAAAAGTTAGACATCATTGAAAAACAACTAAACATTTGTATTTATATACATATATATGCACATATACACAAACATACAAATATATACATATATATACACATATTTTTCCTTCCAATTTCATTTGGAGATATGACAATATGATACAGCTTGCTTCAAATTTCAAAATAACTACAGAATGATTAGAATGATTTACTGTGGGAAACTAAAGGCTATAAGAAAAAGCCACACTGAATAATGACCAATGAATTATGAAAATGGAGCCATTCATTAGAGAAAAATTATTTTGGATGGATCCAAAATTAAGAAAAGTTAGGATACAGTGATTTAATGAAATGAGAAAAAAATAAGGATGTTACAACTCCTTATAACCATTTAGGATAAAACTGACAGGTCTAATTTACAAATAGATCCAAAACTTATCCCAATCATTTTGTCTAAAACATTCCTGAAAGTTTTTTATGGAAAAAAACAAAAAACAAAACTAGACTGAGGCTATTTACTCACAAAGCAACTATGTTTGTGTCATTGATTTGATGTTACTGATTTGTAATGCTGATATTCCATATAATAGTAAACAGATAAATAATAATTGGCATTTTGTTTTTAATAGTTAAATTGATAAGTAGTTTAAAAAGGAAATGAAAACTAGAATATTCCTGTTAGTTCTTAATGCAAATGTAGGGAAAGGTTTTTTTAAATATCAAGGAATCAAATGTGGCTTTAATTTTTTTTCATCTGAGTTAGATGAAGATGATATTAACAAAGTAAGTTTTGGACAAAGGGTATTATAGACCACATACGTGTATATATATTTACATACATATATACATATACATAGATCTCACACACATACACTTATACACACAGCTAAAAAGTCATGGATTAAGGTATATTTCTGAATCAAGCAAAATTAAATAGAAAAAATTGTATTATTGGCCTTTCACACTTCAAAAATCATTCATATTTCTAATCCAAATAAAGTAGCATTTTGGTAATACCTTTTTGTTACTAGTTACTACTACAAATGTTTTCCATGGTAACATCTGCATGAATGAAATTTGGAATGATATTTTGGGGGAACCAAGCATGATACGTTTTTATAGAAAATCCATTTTATTTGGTTTGTCCAGCAACAGTGGGAAGAACTATTTTCCTGTGTCTTGGGAAGCTGCAGGTGAATTTTAGAAAAAACATAAAAGCAACACAAAAACTTATTCTAAAGATCTTAAGAAATTTTTCTTTTTGCACTTCTTTACATGGACTGGGAGTGAAGGGGTCACCTGATCTCTTCTTCATCATGATTCTGGTTGCTAGCCTCTGGCTATATAGTATGGCCTCTTTATTTCACTAAGTAAAGGTAATTAAAGTTGTTGGTTACAGATGAATATATATCTAGGACCATTGTTGTTTAAGTTGAGAATAAAATTAATTCAATAAGGCAATCAGGAAAAGTGTTATAAATTTTCTATTTTAATTTTTTGTTACCATGACTTTTTAGAGGCTAAGTACCTCAGAATTTACCATTGTACCTTACACATATTAGGCACAAATTTTATTAAATTGAATCTTATTTGCACTTTCTTGTATTTATTCAACAGGACCTTAAATTTAGGTGATTCAGTTACCTAGGAGCAGTTGAAGAACTGCCTAAAGTTGAAGACTTGTCCTAAAAACTTAGTGAAATAGTAAGTAATTTTTTCAGGTTTGTGCTAGCAAAAGTCAATTATTATTATTAGAAATTTAGGTCTCCTGAGATATATACCACATTAATACATAGCATTAAAAATTAATTTTGATGTTACCATAATGGCTTCTCCTTTATAAACATGCAACATGAAGAATGTTTCCATTAATAGATGCAAACAATTTCCAACAGGAAGGAATACCTTAATTTGATCTTCGCCACAGAAAAGCTATCAGTGTTCATAATAGCCAAGAGACAGCAAGTCAAGATGTTAAGGGTAATGGAACACACTTTCAGAAATATTCTAATGTATTGTGAGCAAATAAGTCATTGTGGAAGAATACCACCATCATGACTCCAGAGAGCTACTAGGTTGTTCTTGTTTAGTTATTCAGTCCTCCAGGACCACACTGGCCATGGGCTTTCTTGGTAAAGATATTGGAGTAGTTTGCCATTTCCTTCTCCAGGAACTTAAGGCAAACTTAAGGCTTACCACGGATCGCACAGCTAGTAGGTGTTTGAGACCACATCAGAGGTCTTCCTGACTCTAGGCCCAGTTCTCTATCCTTTGAGCCTTCTACCTGTCCCTCCTAGTAGCCCTAAATATATTTAGTTTCCAAATTTCTTACAAGTCTCATTTGCCTCCCCAAGATCACCTAAAAGAGGCTAGAAGAACATGGCACAATTTCATTAGATGAAAGTTTGATCCAGGTCATAAGACCCTTTGCCTCCCAAAAATCATCATTCAGAATTGATGCTAACAATGCTAGACCAAAGACAAGTTCTATCTTTTCTATGTGGTAGAAAAAAAAACCTCTGAATCTTCTGAAGGATGAGTACCAGTAGTTAAAGGATTATACTTTCCACAAACAGCATAAAATCTGCTTTCCATAAAGTGTCATATGTTTTATTATATTGTTATATCTAATTAGGAAATAATTCTTCCCACCATAATTTGATAACTTTACATTTTCATTTTAAAACATTATAATCATAGTAAGAAGCATGGTGGATTAGTGGATAGAAATATGGCACTTCAAGTCAGGAAAACCTAGATTAAGTTCTTCAACACTGAATCCTTTCTTTCCTGTAAATTGGCTGGGTTACACTTTTAAAACTTCTTGGTATTTTAGGCTAGACAAATAAAATTTTAAAATTCAAAGATAGTGTTGACTTCCACTAATAAAACAATTTCTTCATCTAGAAGTTATATGAAATTAAAGGTTCAGCCTCTATCCTTATAATTATACTATTTTTCTGCTTTTGTTTTAATTCAATTTTTCATTGTGTTTTGGTTTTAAGATTCTCTAATACTAAAAAATTACTGAGGGCATTAAAGAACTTTTGTTTTATGTGGGTTATGTTTATTGATGCATACCATACTAGAAAATAAAATGTCTTGGTATTATTATAAAACTAGTTTCGACCTAATAGATGCCCTGAGAAAAATCTCTGGGACATCCATGGTCCCCATCCCACACTTTTAAGAACTGCTGATCTATTGTATACAAAGAATTCTATATAAAAACAATCTACATAATTGATTTTCATGGAAAATTAATTTCCTGATGCTTGATATACTGTCATCACAATTCAATCAGCTATGTCACTCAGGATTGAAATACTGATAAAAGTACAAATTATTTCATGATAAAATACTAAAGGGACAGCTAGGTGGCGCAGTGCATAGAGCACCAGCCCTGAATTCTGGAGGATTCCGAGTTCAAATCTAGTCTCAGACACTTAACACTTCCTAGCTGTGTGACCCTGGGCAAGTCACTTAACCCCAGCCTCAAAAAAAAAAAAAAAAAAAAGATAAAATACTAAAAAAGCTAGGTCAGATAAAAAGTGTTACTAACATATAGCTTGTAATGTTCTAGAACTTAAAACTCTGAGAACAAAAACTGTCATTCATATTGATTCCCCTTGCAACATAGCAACTTGACATAATAGGACACATATATGACTGAAGGTACCATAATGCAAGCACTTTGATTACCTTAAAACATTAATAAATAATAAGTTTGGATAATTTTTAAAAATTTTAATAAATATGCATGAAACTAATGATCAATTGACATTGTCTACTTGTGTTATGTTAGACATTGTGCTATGTACTGGGGAACAAATCAAATTTTTAAAAATGGTCCCCTGGCTCTCTTCCAACAGTGAGAGGAACCAAATCAGTTCCATTTGTTCAGTATTGAAGAGAACCAGCTACACCCAGAGAAAGAACTCTGGAAAATGGGTATGAACCACAACATAACATTTCCACTCCCTCTGTTTTTGTCTGCCTGCATTTTTTATTTCCTTCTCAGGTTAATTCTACCTTATTTCTAAGTCCGATTTTTCTGTACATTAAAATAACTGTATGGACATGTATACATATATTGTATTTAACATATACTTTAACATATTTTAACATGCATTAGTCTACCTGCCATCTATGGGAGAGGGTGGGGGGAAGAAGGGGAAAAGTTGGAACAGAAGGTTTTGCAAGGGTCAATGCTGAAAAATTTCCCATGTACATATTTTGTAAATAAAAAGCTATAATAAAAATAAATGTCCCTATAGCTTCTAACATTCTAATGGGGGAAATAAGCAAACCACCATATGCATGCAATGTAAATAAAGAGGAAGCAATACCAAAAGGAAGGTGCAATCAGTGAGGGATTAGAAAGGGCAAAACATGGAATTTTAACTGAGTTCTAAAGGAAGTCAGAAGGCACATGTAAGGAAAGAGCACTTGTCAAATACAGGACATAGTGAAAAGTCAAAGAGCTGAGCAATAGCATGTCTTAAATCATGGATCATGGAGTACATGGGGAAAGAGTAAAGTATAAAAAGACTGCAAAATCAGGGACCCAGTGGGTAAAGGGCTTTAAAAGTCAAAGATTTTATGTATGATCCTGGAATTAATAAAGAGCTATTGCAGCTTATTGAAAAGTAGGAAAAGGGGATAACAATCAGATCTGCTTTAGATCATTTTGATAATCTAGACATGAAGTCATGAGGGTCTGCACCAGAATGGTGACTGAGTAAAGAAAAAGACAGGAATAGGAGAAAAAGAATCAAAACAAAATATAGCAACAGATTAGATATGTAGAGTGAGAGGGCAGAGTTTGAGGGGAAAGATGACTTTTCTTTTGAACATATTAATCAAGATCCCAAGGGATTCCCTTTCAAGTTCAAAAATCAGATGAGGAAAATTTATTAAAGAAGAATCTTAAGCAAACATCTTAACATTTCCGTCCAGAAGCAGACCCCACTGATTTTCAGGAAGAGGGAGCCTCCATCACACAAGTGGAAGAAGTTTTATACTTGTTAGTTTAGTGTTTAGAGCAGATTGGTTCGTTCCTTCCAGGTTAGAATCTTTCTGATTTGCCCACTACATGTTCCTCCTCCCTCATAATATATTCCATGATCTAAAATGGTGGAAAATTCTTCCTAAGGATATATTGTTTAATATTTAATTAGCCTATTAAGCAGGTGCAATAGTGATTTGATCAAATCAAGTCACTGACTCCAACTACTTTGGGCTGGATCATTTTAAGTTGTGGTTTTCTCAAAGCCACAAGACTTTGATTGGCTGAACCTGTGCCTTCCTAGCTTCCTAATTCCTTGTTTGCTCCAGGCTTCTATTGATTGCTTGTTTTGTGGAATCTTAATCTTCCTTAATCTCTCATATTCTGAAAACCTCTTGGTCAGTGGTATGGAGGTCAGGAGGTAGATGAGAGCAGAGTATATAAGCTCCCACAAAAATAACAGTTGAATCCATGCGAGCTAATGAGATCACTTAAGGAGAATAGTATAGGAGAAATAGTAAGGAGAAAGAAGAAAAAAGAAGGGAGATGAGGGAAAGAAGAGACAGGAAAGGAGAAAAGATTCTAGAATTCAGGAAAGCAGAATGAGAATAGACAAATAGGGGGAACCAGAAGGCAGAAATGTCATGAAAAAAAAAAGGGGAGGCAAGAGCAGGGTAGTATTAAATGCTACAGATAGGAAGCATAAGTGAGAAAAGATCATTAGATTTGGGTCATTGGTAGTTTTGGAGAGAGCAATTTCAATCTAATATCATTCTCTCAAATGATATTAGAACCCCTCAAATGAGGTGTAGTGTCTTATTTGTAAAAAGCTTAGCAGAGTGTCTGGTACATAGTAGACACTGAAGAAATTCTTATTTCTCTCCCTTTCCATCTGTATATTATGACAAGGCTTGGAAGTCAGACTTTAGTGTAAACTTATATTAAACATGATGGAATGAATAGTAAAACATATTGGTTGAATGAAGGTGAAACTTTTCCATATAAGATTATTAGAAATGTTAATAGCAATGGTAATTCATCTTTAAAATGAACTTGTGCTGTAAGTATACTAAAATAATATGGGGGTTTTCTTATACTAAAAATAAAACCAGATTTTATACACCTGTAAATTATGCCTAGTCATTACTTGTACAAAGAAATATGAAAATAATAGCTAATGTATAGCATTCTTAAGATTTGCAAAGTTTTTTTAAACATTATTTCATTTGTTCCTCATAACCTATTATCATTTTATAGATGAGGGAACTAAGAGAGATTACGTGACAGTGCCTAGAGTCACTAAGCTAATAAACATTTGAAGCAGGCTTTGATTTCAGTTATCTTAACTCCTAGGCCCAATGTTCTATGAACTGTACCACTTAACTGGCAAACTTTCTATAATGTCTTCCTCTTACTAAGGTTCAAGCTCCAGTAATTCCTAAACTGTTCCTTCTCTCTGCTTTTTTTTTAAAAACTGAACTGAATTTTTAAATGGGCTTTTTGTTTAGGACAGCACATATATACCTAAAAACTTCATAACAGGTTTTCCTACAGCACTGAAATCATGGCTAATTAATCTTTACTACTGGGTAGAGTAGTGATTATATCTTTCTTACTTGGGCTATCACAGATGGAAGTGTATTTTTAAAACTGATGTTTTGAACCATCCAATTGTTTCTCAGGCTGTCTTTCCCAGGAATGGACTGTAACAGGAACTTCTTTAACTGACAAAATCAGCTCCCTCCCTTCACATAGAGGATATTCCAATAGCCTTCTAATTGATGTCTTTGTCTCCAAGTCTCTCTCCTTTGCAGTCCATCTTTTACATAGCTGCTGAATTGATACTCTTGATACACTTGTCTGACCACATCACTCTACTGCTCAGAAAGCTGTATGGCTTCCTCTTTAGGACAATATGTAATATCTTCTACTTGGCATTTAAAGCCTTTTATAAAACTAAGTCTAGTTTACTTGTGCATGCTTATTGCACATTTCTCTCCACAGTGTTCCAGGTACCTTGGTTTACTTTCAGCTCCCATATATGACATTCTATCTCCAGTCCTGATATCTCTGGAATCTGTTTTCTCTGCCTGAGATGCATTCTTTATTCACCTATATATTAGAATTTATCTAGCTTTTTACTCAATTCAGTTTAAGTGCCAACTCCTACACAAGATCTCCACCGTTGACTCCAATTGCTAGTGCTCTCTTTTTTCCCTAGCTACTTCATTACTTTGTATTTTTCTGTTCTTATTTGTATATGTTCCCCACAATAGCATGTAAACTCATTAAATGTACGTAAACTCATTACATGTACCTTTCAACATCTTATATACTTATTTTAACTAATATTGTTCTTTATTAAATTATCATGTTTTATACTTAATTTTATTAACCTTTTTTTTTAGGAAAAAAAAACAAGATTTAAATCCTAAATAAATAAAATATCACATTGAAACAGCAGCCTGGAATATTTATAACCAATTCTTATAACCAAATGAGTTAATTAAGACTTCTTGAAGATACATACATATGATCCACTAAAGGTATAATAATGAGAAACCAGTTTCTATACTAACAGAATACATTGCAGATATTATACAATGCTTGAAAAACATTAGTGGACTTTGGTACCTTTTGTCCAGTATCAACCTAAGTTCAGATGAGTTCATCACCAAGTGAAAAAGATTTTTGACCAAAGTAATTCCCCAAAACAACCTTTTAAATATTCCTGAAATATATTATGAAATAAAAGGAATAATAAATGAGGCAGTATAATACCAATATACTACATATTTTTAGGGTTTAAGTTTTCCTAGAAGAGTGACTAAAAGATTTTTGGTTTGATGGAAGGAAAAGACTGTATAATGTAGAAAATGCCCTACACTTTATTCCAAACTAAAACATGCTTCATCTGTATTCTTTTGGTTAAAGTTTAACGACATAGGTAAAATTGGTAAGAACTTAAAAAATTGTTACAGGTACTACTGTATTTGTAGTAGTATAAACTGAAGATAAAAATTTGATTATCTTCAGTGTGCTAAATCTTAAAATGTTCAAATTATTAATTATTCAAAAAAGGACTTGAAATTCCAACAGGTCAATTTTAGATGATTTGGTCCAAAGCATTTTCCTAAAGTTACTGCCAGAAATATTTTAATTTTTTGTCTAGCACACTAAAAGAGTGCATAGTAGGCACTTAAAAAGAGTCTGGAATGGTAAGTTCCCAAGCAAAGCACTTAAGCTGTGCCTACACACAAACTTGTTTAGAATAAATTCAATATAACAACTGATATTTTAGTTATGTGTTAAAAAAAAATCAGAGGCTTCAAAGAAACTTTTACTTTTTTGCAATCATTCACAGTTATAAGAAAAGCAAATTGTAAAACTGTAAAAAAAAAGTATATAAATGAGCTATTATTCACCACTTCTAAACTCAATTCCAAGAGCTCTCAAATGCTATCTTTTTCATTTACCTGAAAAGTATATTTTTAAAATGGCTCAATTTTTCTGTTAAAAAAATGAAGGTTTTTTTTTTTTAGTGACTACTATAAAGCCAGAGAATTGTTCTATGCACATCAATGAAAGATTTGCAAGAATAATATTGTAAAGCTACATCAAAGTGCCCTGACAATTTGATAGTGCTTTAATAGAGGATGTTTTTTAAACAGGGGAGCTCCCTCTACCAAATAATCCAAATGCAGTTTCTATTCCCAGACATATAATTCATTTGGGAGTTGGAATGAAGTTTACACCTTGCTCAACAAACTCTTCAGAAGTACTACTAGAATAGGCCCCAATAGGGCCTATTTGTAGTTAGGGTCAGAAGAAGAAAAACAAATTGTTGGCTACCAGGACACGGGCAAGGGGGTATGGTTTGTGGTAAAAAGGACAAGAAAACTTTGCTCCTGCTACATGTTTCTATTTCTTGTTTATCTCAAAATTTAGTTAATGGTTAAGAAAACATCTCCCTTGAGAGGTCTAACCAATAAAGAGCACACACCACTGGGGCAGGTAGGTGGCAAAGTGGATAGAGCACCAGCCCTGAATTAAGAAGAATCCAAGGTCAAATCTGGTCTCACCTAGCTGTGTGACCCTGGGCAAGTCACTTAACCCCAGCCTCAGGGAAAAAAAAAAAAGAGTAAACACCACACACACACACCCCTTGCATTTCCTTATAAAATACTCATCAGACCAATCAGTATCCTGATACTGCTGGATAGTGTCCTCTTTATAGGACAATAAAGTCTTTTACTTTGAGAAAATAGTCTGTGACTGGGTAATTCTTAACTATCAAAACTATTCCCTCACTACAATAGCAATTATTACCATAAAATTTATTTCTGGATAAATATTTAAAATATTCAAGAAATACAAACTTTTCAAATAACTTCAATCTCTTCAAAAATGTTTTTAGATACAAATGGCATAAGTACTAATTATTCAGTCCTTCCTATTTATTCATTAGCAACTCAAGACAACTCTTTGTTAGCCATTTAAGTTATGCTATGCATTTTATATGACTTAAAAAAAAAAATGAAACCAACTATAGTGGCAAAGACTCGAAAGGCTGACTTGAGTGGCAAGATGGCTGAAGTGGATGGGGGGGCAGGAGAGGTTTGATATCAGGGAGGTGACTCAACCTGCAAATGAATTGGATTTAAGTGAGGTTAAGTTGGGGAAGGTAATCTGCCTCACCTCCCTCTTCCCTTGGGAATAGGGGTGCAATAATTTAGGTTGGACAAGGTCAAATGCTTTCCATTGATCACCAGTGCTAACAAGCAGCCCTTCCAGCCTGGAGGAGAGAGAGAGAGAGAGGAGAGACTATCTCCCTCCCCAATTAAATTTGTAATTTAAAAAATGGATTCTTTATAATCCAGAAACATAACTATATAAAAAAGTATTGTGTGTGTCTCCTGAGAAAAGGCAAGAATTTGGAATCTTAGGTAAGCACTATAAATATTAATACTTTAGCCGTGGTCATTCATTGATGAATCTAGAACAAAAAAAAAAAAAAAAGAAAAAGAAAGAAATTTGGACCTAAATTGTAAAAAGTTAATGTTTATTTATAAAATTAAAGGTATACAATATTGGACATCCTGACACATCTGAAGTATTAATTGGTTTTTTATGAACTGCTTTTTTTTTTTTTTCCTGAGGCAATTGGGGTTAAGTGACTTGCCCTAGGGTCACACAGCTAAGAAGTGTTAAGTGTCTGAGGTCAGATTTTAACACAGGTCCTCATGATGCTCTATCCACTGTGCCACTTAGCTGCCCCTCTTAATTTCGTTTTATAAGGAATGTTTTTAAAGGGAATATACTTGAACATTAATCTTTTTTCCCTTTTGATCTGATTTTTCTTGTATACCATAATGAATATTAATATATATTTAGAAGAATTGCACATCTTTAACCTACATTGCATTGCTTGCTATCTAGGGAAATGGGGGGGGATATACAGGGAGAAAATTTTGGAACACAAGGTTTTACAAAGATGAATGTTGAAAACTTATATCTATGTATTTAGAAAAATAAAAGGCTTTTATAAAAAATATAAAAATGGACAAATGAAATCAATAAAGTTGTTGGTTGTAATCATGTCAGTCCACTGATCAAAAAACTTCACTTGCTTCCCATTATATCTATCTATACATATACAATTTTAATAACAATTTTTAATAAAATAGTTTTGCTTAGCTCTCTAACATTTTTTGAGATGGGTTGGACATATCAAAGTTTCTTGAATTAAACATACTTTAAAAACACATAAGGGATGAGAATTTTAATGATAAGAATTAGACTTTGGGGATAAGAATTTATTATTTGGTTAAAAATTGTTGGGAAAACTGGAAAGCAGTATGGCAGAAACTCTGCATAGATCCAGTATCTTAAACCATATACCAAGATAAGGTCAAAATGGATACATGCTCTAGAGAGATATTACAAGAAAATTTGAACATGGAGCACATTACCTGACTTATGTATACGAGAGAGAATAAAGTTAGGTCTAACATGGATAATTTAGATTACATTAAATTAAAAAGATTTTGTATAAATAGGATAAATATGGCCAAGAATAAATGAAGAAAATTGAGTAAAAGATTTTTATATAGATTATCAGATAAAAGTCTCATATCTAAAATATATAAATAACTTGGTCAAATCTATAAAAATACAAATAATTGATAGTCAAAGAATATGAAAATGAAGCTTTTCAAGGAAAAAATCAAAACAATTTAGAGTTATATGAAAAAATGCTCATTATTAGAGAAATGCAAATTAAAATAACTTTGAATTATCATTTTATACCAACAGAATGGCTAAAATGATTGAAGAAAAGAAAGCAACAAATGATGGAGGAAATGTAAAAAAATTGGGACACATGGCTGGCAGAATTGTGAACTGATCCAACCATTTTGGAGAGTATTCTGGAATTATGCTCTAAGACTAATACCCAGCACTACCACAACTAAGTATTTCCAAATTAAGATGATTAGGGAAAAAGGAAAAGAATTTAAGTATTCTAAAATGTTCACAGCAGCTTGCTTTGTAGTAGTGAAGATCTGGAAATTGCAGGGATGTTCATCAATTGGGGAAGGAATGAACCAGTTGTGAGATATGATTGTGATGGAATACTGCTGTAATATAAGAAATGATGGGCTCAATGATCTTAGAAAAACTTTTAAAGACTTGCCTGAAATAATGAAGAGTGAAATGAAAACCAAGAGAGCATTATATACAGGAACAGCAATAATATTTTAAGAATAATTATGTGGTATATGAAAGTAATGGAATATTATTATCCTATGAAAAATGATGAATAAACTGATTTCAGAAAGACCCGGAAAGATTTATATGAACTGATGTTGAGTGAAACAAGCAGAACCAGGAATACACTTGTACTCAGTAACAGCAAGATTGTGCAATGATCAACTATGGCAGACTTGGTTCTTTCGTTAGTGATTTCAGACAATCCCAATAAATTTAGGATGGAAAAAGCCATCCTTCTCCAAAGAAAGAATTATGGAGGCTGAATGTAAATCAACACAAAAAATTCTCATGATTTTCCACATTTGTTCTGATTTTTCTCTTTCCAACATAAGGAAATCCGTAAAAAAAATGAATTTGCATGTATAACCAAAAAAAAAGGCTATGAATGAATAAATTTTGACTATTATAAATACCCAAATGAACTATAACACATGAACATTCTCTGCATCCAGAAAAAAAACTAATATAAATATGGAATAATTTTCACACACACACACCCCTTTTTTGTGTCTATGGTAGCAGAGAAAGGGAAGAAAATTTACATGATAATTATGTTGTATATTTATTTGAAAGGAATAGCCTGTTTTGTACATAGTAAGTTTGCAATGTCATGTACAAAAAATCTCCCCACTCAAATTAACAGCTTACAGCAATAGTGTTTCTTAAAACTTAAATGCTCAATATAGATTACTTTTGACTTATTGAAAACCACGTAGGTACTTCATTTGTCTTTTTATTTAATAAAGAAATCTAATGTTTATATAGCACCTACTATGTCCAGGTATTATACTAAATGCTTTGCAAATATTTCCTTTGATCCTTACAACAATGGAAGATAAATGCAAGTAAGGATTCAGATGAGGAAACTATTTACAAAACTATATAAATCAGATTAGAATCATATTTGTATGTCATTTTCTAGCCTTCTGGCAGTCTTATTTTCTATTTTATAACTAATATTTTTGTTCAACCCACATTTACTATTTTGATCTCCAGCTTACATTTTTAATGATTTATATTTGACATGGCAGACACTTTTAGTACTTTTATTGTCTAGTGGTGGCAGTAGGATAAAGAGGATATTAAGTTTATAAACCAAAGGATGAGGAAGTCTGCCTCTTTTAACATATCTCTGTATGATTTTATCTATATAGTTGCATTTTTTCCCATCACATAATAGTATAGGAAGAGGTGATAGTTGCCAGTACTGATGAGGCTCCAAAGAGACTCCAGAAGTTTCTGCCTCAGAAACCACTATTGCTTATTAACATCTAAATTCAAATTTACTATTCAGATTATTTCTAATCCTTTAAAATCACCCTGAAAAGGTAGCATAATGGCCCAAAAAAATTTGATAGCAAATAGTTTGTCAAGAAAAATCAGTAGCATGGGAAACTGGGCCATGAAGGAATGGGAAGAATTTCACATCTGAAAATTTGCATAAGTTTGTTCCTGATATGTGAGGAGGGAAAAAGGCAGGATCATTAAATAAGAAAAAAATTATAACTAGTTTTTATATAGCATATTAAGTTTTTGTCAAGCATGTTTGCATATGTTGTTTCATTTAATCTTCCTAACATTCCTACAAACAAGTCCAGTTTAGCTGAAGGGAGTAGTAGGAAATGAGGCTGGAAAGATTGTAAAGTGCCAGACTATGGAAAGCCTTGAATGACAGTCTAAGGAGTTAGTATTTTTATCCTGCCTACAATGTGGAGCCACTATTTGGATAGAGGAATGTGGTCAGACATATATTGACAAGATTACTTTGACAGAATTGTAAAAAATAAATCCAGGATTTATGTCTGACATTTTTTTCCTGACCACTAGTTATTACCAACTGTATACTGGCCATTTCCAACTTGCATGTTTTGTAGTTAGCTAAAATGCAACACATCCAAAACAATGTCCAGTACTGACTCCATTTATATTTTCCCCTAAACTCAACTTTTTTTCAAATGCCACTTTTTCTTGTAGAGTTTGTAATCTTAAAAGTTTCTACTCATTTAATCATTTCCTTTACCTTATATATTCAATCTGTAGTTAAGCGTCTCCCTATATCTCCTCTCTTATAGATACCACAAGCACCTGTATATCTCTTCTGGACTATTGCAATAGCATATATATATCTAGTCTCTTGCATCCAGTCATTCTAATTCATCCTCCATATAGTTGCCAAAAATAATTATCCTAAATCACCATTTGACCCCACCACTCCCTATCCAACATACAGTGGCTCCCCGTTACCTCTACATTCAAATACAAACTCCTCTGTACTTTAAAGCCCTTCACAACCTGGCTCCAACCTACCTTTTTAATATCAGTCTATATTTCTCCCTTTCTCCTAGTTTCTCATGCAGGAAACTCCAAGGACCAGACTTATGACTGCACTGGCTATTCTTGTCTAGAATGTAGTTCATTTCTACTTTTTAGAATTCATTTTCCTCAAAACTCAGAAGTTACTTTTCATAAAGCCTTCTTCTGATTTCCCCAACTGCTGCTTAGCAACCTCCCCTCCCTACATGACATTGAATTTTTGAATATATTTTAAAAGGTATTCTGTTTTCCATGATAGCAACTAAGTGCCTTGAGGACAGGAAGTTCATTTTTATCTTTGTACCCCTGCTGACTAGCACATAATATGGGTTTAATAAATACTTAATAGCTTCTCACCCCTCAAATGACCTTGAATTTAGTTATATATGTGTATGTGTGTATATGTGTCATTTTCCCAATAAAATATAAACTCTGATAGATTGATAGAGCATATTTAATTCCTGTCTTTGCATCTTCTAGCGCAGATGTCCAGTTCTATGCTTATTATTTGTTCATAGATTAATTTGGACTAGAGTTGGTATGAGTGATTTAGGATGAAGGAAAGTGAAAAGGATACTTAAATGCAGTCCTCAATTGGATTACCTCCCTAATTTAATATTCAAATATTTGTAGATCCAGAGCCCTGTGGGTGTAAATATTTCTAGGGTTCTAAGATATACCCTGGGCCTCCACTGCTATAGCCTAAAAGCCCCTATTATTGAGTTTATCTTTAATAAGTCAATTTAGCTAAAACTAACAGGCATTTATTAAGGCGGCATAGTAAGAAAAATGGCTATAAAACATCCAACATGTAGTCCCAGGAATACAGGCAGTGGAAGCAGTAGTTGTAAAGCGTATATAAGGAAATCCAAATGGACCAAGGTAATTTCTGTTTAGAACATAGGCCCTGATGTTCTTTCTCTTCTGGTGGTATTTTCCTTTCCCTCTCTCTGTTCCCCTAAGGAATCTTAGCTGAACTAGTGGAGTTGGCAGATAGCTTTTTAAAAGCCTACTTTTAACATTCTGGATTTACATCAGGAGTCAACTCCTTCCTCAAACAGAAGCAAAAATTATGTGGTAGAGTAAATAAAGACTTGGCAACTGGTAGACAAGATGGATGGAGTAAAGAATTAAAGGTTTAAGAGAATGGTATTACCAGAAATAAGTTAAAAACAAAAAAGGATAAATTTTGGATATGTTGAATTTGAGCTTATTGGGTGTAGGAACACATCAGATGCTTCCAATTTGATCATTCATGATCTCAGACATCAAATTGGCTTAGTAATGAATAAATGAGGGATACTGGTTTCATGGGGAGGGAAGGGAATAAAGGAATAAGCATTTAAAAGCTCCTATGTGCTAGGCATTTGTGTTGAGCCTTTTGTTTTTTAAACAAATTTATCTCTCAATTGACTCTTGAAGTAGGAGTTGAGATTCTCCTTACTTTACAATGGAGGACACTGAAGCAGCTAGAGTCCAGGCCTAAACTGAAAATAGGTCTTGAATCCAGCACTTTTTTTTAACTGCTCCACAACAGACCAAACCTCAGGGTTTATTGTCTTTTCGGGCTACCTGAATAACATTTAACTTATAGCTTGTCTTTGTGGAACTAGAAATATGAGGGGAAAAAACCTGGTGGGTTGTTTTTTTTTTCCACAACTAGCATGACACAGGAGTTTAACTGTTAACATTTACCCACATTTAAATCGTGTCTTACTTAATCCCAATACTAAGTGGATTTTCAACACTAAATGGACCTTCCGAAGATGCCAGACGCTTGGCTCCCGGGCTACGGTACAGTTTCTAGGGTTCGCAAGCCCCTGCTGTACTGCACCCCGAAACAGGAGGCGGCTATTTCCTAAGTCACCAAGCAAACAAACGCAGGTTGGTTTCTCAATTAATACAAATCAAATCTCGCTCTACTCGAAGACACCAAAACCAAACGCTAATTGGCCCTGGGTGGACTTAATCTTTGGTGCTTCGACCTGTCCGGCCCCACGTCTGGGGGACTCGCTTCCCCACAACCCCTAAGTCAGTGGCGACACTTTCTCTGTGAGCTATTTCGACCCAGCCCGGCCCCCGTAGCTCCCCTTCTCCAGCAGGTGGTTCTGGTTTTCTCCCCCAACTCCAGCCGCTCACGTCACTTGAGAACCTCTGCCCACGCGCCACCGCCGCAACCAACCGAGAAAATAAACAAACCCCGAAACGGACCGCTGGGGCGCGCGAGGCCCCTCCCCTTCGCTCCGCCCTAGACTCCCTCCCCCTCCAGGTCTATACAGCACCGACTCAGGGGCTGCTCTGCCGCGGGCGAACTAGCCGTTTTCTCTTCTCGCCACGTGAAATCTCGCCCCTCTCGACCTGCATAGGGCTTTTCTGTGTCCTCTCCCCTTTTAAGCGTCTCCCGCCCTCCATCCCCCGGCTCCATAGCTCGACCTTTTCATCGCACCCGGGACCCGTTATACACCACCCTCTTCACCCCTCCGCGGCCCTGAGAAAAACGCCGCGGCGCGCGCAGAGAGAGCTGGGGGTGAGTGAGTGCGCGTGTCGCGCAGGGCCGAGAGGCGCCCTCCGCCCCCCGCCGGCGGCTGGCTCCCTTCCCCCCCTCCCGACTTCGGACCATCTCGCGCCGCCGCCGCCGCCGCCGGGCTCCGCGCGCTCTCTCGTCTCCCCCGCGCCCGCGCCCCCGCCCCCTTCCCCTCCCAGTTGACGGAGGAGCCAGAGACCCAACGCCCAGCGCGGCCGGCCCCGAGGAGCTGCCGCTGCCGCCGCTACCGCAGCCAACTAGCCGGGGAAGAGGAGGAAGACAGACCCGGGGGAAAGCCGCGGAAGGGAACGCGGTGAGTTCGAGGAGCGACTGGGGCCGAGTGTGGACGAGCTGCCTGAGTCGGACCCGCCTCCCCTCAGGCCCGGCAGCCTTGCCCTCGGCCTGGGGTGAAGGGCGCCCGGGGCAGCACCCGGGGGCGGGGGCGAGGCCCGAGCTCGTCTGAAGGGATGGGGAGGCGGCCGACCAACCCAGGCCGCCGGGTAGCGGCGACCCCCAGCCAGTCCGGTCCCCTTTGAGCCTCCCCCTCCTCCCATCTCCAAACTGGGAATTCGAGGAGGAGGTGGGTAATTTTGGGCTTCCCTGACTGGGTTTATTGGGGAGGAGAAGAAAAAGGGAAACGGGTGTTCTTCCCAGGTGTGTCCCCCATTCTCCAATGCCAGACCCCCTGCTATGAGTCGGATTGTTGCGCCTTCCTAGGATTGTTGCTCAATGAGTCCCCCTCCTGGATTGTTTCCCAATGATTCCCCCCCTTTTCCCGAGTTGTTGCCCAATGAATCCCCCTCCCCTTACGCAGTTGTTGCCTAGTGAATGATCACCGCCCCCTTCCCAGGTTTTCCCCCTTTGAGCCTCCTTCCCCCGCGTTCCAGGTTTGTTGCCTAGTGAGCCCCCTTTCTGGATTGTTGCCCTGGGAGCCCCATTTCCTTCTAGGGTTGTTGCATCTAGAGGGTCCCCTCCCTAGCTTCCCGGGCCTGAAGATGCCTGGAGGCTCGGAAGCTCGGCGGCCGTCCCTGCAGGTGCCTCCCCCGCGGCGCTGCGGGCTCCGCGCGGCCTCGAGCCTCGTGCCCATCCCTGCAAACTCCCCTTGGGGAGTGGGGAAAGCCAGTCTGGGGAGAGATCGCGGTTGGTCGGTTTGGTTTTTTACCCATTTCTTTTTTCTTAGGTGTTGAATTCTCCTTCATGCCGGACTTAAGTCTAGCCCAGTCAGATTCCTTCCTTGCTTTGCCTTGTGCTATTAAGATTTTGGGCACCTGTTAACACCGTAGGAGTGGAAAAGTTGGCTTTTGTTCACGAATGAGGTATAGTTACTTTTTTTTTTGGGGGGGGGGGATGATGTGCTGTTTTTGCCTCCCACAGTTGATTGAGTTTGACTTAGACTCATTCTTTCTCAAGAAGGTAGTTCTGGAAATGTTATGCTAGGTTTTTAGGCATCTTTAGAAACTGGATTTTTAAAAAATGTATTTTTCATTTCAGGTGTCATATTCTAATAATTATTTGACAGGATTGATATAATTTTTTGACATATAGTATTTGGGCTATTAAAACATTTCATCTTACATTAATAGGAATTTGAATTTTTCCCCATACATCTTCTTCCTCCTACTAAATGTCTTAATCCTGTGCATTTTTGATATCCCAAAATACCTATTATTTAAATGGCTTCTACGGTCTGCAAGGGACTGTGCTAAACCTTAAGGATAAATTTAAAGGCAAAAAAGGAACAGTTCCTGCCTTCAAAGAGTTTGTTTTGAGGGATAGGGTAGGGTGGAAATTTATACAAATATAGTACAAAGAAGATGAGGAAATATGGAAGATGACCATTTCTGAAAGAAAGAGATTCTGAAAAGTCTTGAGGAGGGAAGTGTTTTCCTGATGTGTGGGGATAGACTTGAGACTTGAATTTGGGAAACAGCTCCTGTGCGGTGTGTAGCTGAGAAGAAGATGAAATAAGGTTGCTTGGACAAGGGTCATTGAGAGCCAGATTGAGATCTAAAAGTACCTTCAGAGCTTTTTTCATACTTATGATCATGATTTTCTTTTAATTTATATTTTCTTCGGGTCTTAACTAAATTTTTTCTTTAAACATCTTATTTTTTATTATCATTTTCATTTCTGAAACTATCCCTTCCTTACCCTTTCCCAACAAATTACCTCTTAATGATAAAGGACAAAAAAAGGGAAGCATTGGAAAGGCAATTAAGCAAAATTGTCCAATATATCGTTTCTGAGGGTATGTCTCCTCTATCCATTTATGTATATCCATGTACATAGTCTAATATCCCATCATATTTTCTCAATTCTTCACGGCCCTATCTTTCATTATAGTTATCCAGTGCTCGATCTTATCATTTTATTTCTAATAGAAATGGATCTTAAAAAACAAATTAGTACCATCCACAACAGTATTAAAATTTATTCATTATTAACATGCTAGATTTGATGCTTCACCTTTGAAAAGCTGATGTCACTTTCACATTGTGATGAGGCATTAAGACAGAACTTCAGGGGAAATAGAAGAATTTGACCATTAAAATAGAATGTAGAAATTATTTATTGTGAATCACCCATAGTAAATTTTTAAACTTTTTTTTTTGCAACTTTGCATACTTCTAAACTTTCTCCAACATATATATAGAATTAAATCTTTCTGTCTGTTAACTCACTGTTATAGTGCTTAAAAATTTACAAAGCCCCTTTATCAGGGAAATATTGAAAATAAATAAAACATTCCAAAAGTTAAATACAAATCTATTTAGAGTTAACTAATTATATGGCTTGCTTACCTCAGTATAGTTAAAAATAATTGCTGGCATATAAGATTTGCTAAGGACAAGAATTTTCTAACATTTTAACACTGATAGTCAAGTGCCATTCAATAATATGCTCAGCAAAAATAGAGACTGGTACTTGTACTTGGGTGTCTTCTGGTCCCATTGCTGTATTTAAGTTTCTCTGCTCCTTGTGTGTTGTTTGTTTAGACATTTTATTCATATCTCTAAAAATTTTCCATTTTTGATTTTCTTTGATTTGTGCTTTTCACATCTGCTTCTTTGATCTTTCTTTTATACCAGCCTTATCTCACATTTCTTCCCTTAATGTATTCTTGTCTTCTATCCCAACTATACAACTAGCCAGAACCAGAGTCCAGCACCTTTTTTTTACTTCTGCATTTAAACAAGCTGCCCCCATTCTTAGAATGTACTTTTTCATCTCTTTCTTTCAGGATTGTTCATTTTTAAGAGTAAAGACTTTCTTGATTCCTTTGAACTTGTTAATTTGAGGAAGAAAAGACATCTTGGATTTAATTTTCTTTGTTTTTTGGATCTCCCCAATAGAAAATAAGTTCCTTGCAAATTTAGACTGTTGTATTTTTCTTTTTGTCCCTAGTCTATTATAATTCAGTATATATAATGAACACTTAACATTTTATAAATTTCACTTGTACATGTGTTAAGCTGAACCACCCACATCTTCCTATGCTGCCCTTTTCAGGTCTTTTCCCAAGATCCATTTTTTCATAAGGTTAATATAACTCTGTTATGCTTCATTCTTTTGCTTTCACTAGAGGAAAATTTTCTTTAATTGTAGGTTGATTTCTTTGGTCGATTTTATTTTGTTATCTTGTTTGTAATTCATCATCTCATAAGGTACAGAACAATGCATTAGCTTTTAAATAAAACTAATATACCTCCAAACTGTTGAACTGTCTTCTGGGCAGCACACTGGTATTTTCAAAGGATGCTGAGCAAAAAATTACCTGCTCCATACTTCTTTATCCGTCTTATGTGTTCTTTATTTCCTAACTTTTAAGAGTCCTTCTAACATAGAGATGGATTATTCATCCCATTAAACTGTGTAGATGTTCTCTCTCCTGTGTAAATTGGCATTCATCATCTTATTTGTCAGTGGTCAATTCTTGCCCTCTCCTTTATGATTCTAATTTCCTTGACTACTTAAACCATGTGTGATTTTTCCTTAATATCTTTTCCTTTAGGTTTTCTATTACTTTTTATACTCGGGAATAAGTCTTGCCAATTAGAGCACATCTTTCCCTTCTACCCAAAGTACTCTGCACTTTTCATAGAGTAATAGATGTAATCTTGGCTCTTCTTGGCAGAATTTGTTGTTACTGTTTGTTTAGTGGCTTCTGAAAGTTACTTCTTTGCCTGCCAAATAATTTTGGGGGCAGCATCTGTGTTTGGAGCCATTCCAGAAGCAGAACATCTTCTGGGAGCCTAGATAGACTATGGGCTCATAGCTGAAGTTTTACATTTGATACTTTAAACCTATTTAGTTGTGAAGTGCTTGCTGCCTAAGGAAAGTTTTTACATGGCCATGATTTTATTCCTCATTTGCCTAACATGTTCATTCATGTCTTATCTTTCTTTCCTTCTAGGGCCTCAAGGAGTCATTTAGTCTAAGATATGGAAATAAATTATTTCCAGTAGTGACTCTGGGAAAATGTTTTGGACCACATATCTCTAAAATTGAGTTGTGAAATTTTTAGTCCATTTTAAATAATGAATAATTTTAGAAGTATTAAAGTTTAGCATGTTGACTGCAATCAAAATATTGCCTTCAGTTTATACTTCTTGAATTTATATACCATAGCACTTTTAGAATAAATAATTTTATCAGTTTTTAGTGAGTCATTTGACTCGTTAAACTTTTAAAAATATTTTATTTTTCCTAATACCCATAAAGATCCTTTTTGTAAAACTTTGTTTCCTAAATTTTTCTCCGTCCCTCCCTTAACTCCCCCTCTTCAAGAGAGCAAGCAATCTGATATAGGTTAAATATGTGTAGTCCTCTTAAACATATCCATATTTGTCATGTTGTGCAAGAAAAATCAGACCAAAAGGGAGGAGGGAAAAAAACATGAGAAGAAAAAAAGATTACTATATTACACTTTGATCCACAATCAGTCTCCGTGGTTTTCTCTCTGAATATGATTGGCATTTTTCTATCCCATGACTTATTACACTTGAAACAGAATGAATATATATAAAGCATATTTTAGTTGAGAGGTTAGATTAGGTATTTTTCCATGTTGCAAAAAAAAAAAAAAAATCCCCCCTTCAGATCATCAATTAGAAAATATGCTTTTAGGAAAACTTCAAACTTGAAAATAAAATAGGTAGGTGTGATATTACTCCCAAATTACCACTTCTTTGAATTCTATGTTTCAGTGATAAAATTAAATGGTAATCACTACATAGAATTCCCAATCCTTCTATTTTTGTCCATCTGCATTTTTTATTTCCTTCACAAGCTAATTGTACACTATTTCAAAGTCTGATTCTTTTTGTACAGCAAAATAACTGTTTGGACATGTATACATATATTGTATTTAATTTATACTTTAACATATTTAACATGTATTGGTCAACCTGCCATTTGGGGGAGGGGGGAAGGAGGGGAAAAATTGGAACAAAAGGTTTGGCAATTGTCAATGCTGCAAAATTACCCATGTATATATCTTGTAAATAAAAAACTATAATAAAACAATTAAATGGTAATTACCAACAGTAATGCTTACTTTAAAATTCAGATAGAAATATAGATGAATGTTATTTGTGTTCTATTGAATTTTTACTTGTTTTTAAAAATATTTCCCAGTTAACTTTTTAATCTGGCAGGCTCACTGAAAAGTGTAGTTGGCGACAGACACCCCTTACTTAAAACTATAATTACTGAATTTATATATATATATATATATATATATATATATATATATATATACATATATGTATATTTAAATGGTTAAATGATTCATTATTTCATAGTGTTTGTGTTCTTTTCACTGATGCATATAGTATATAGCAATCATTCTATACTTTCATAGAGTATTTTATGTGAATTGCTGAAGTCAAAAAGTGTTACTACCTGATGGCCAACATTCTGGCAACAACTTAGGTTGATAAAAAAGAAAAAGCATGAAGTCTACTAATACTTTTCTAATTTGGTATAGGATTTGTCAAAGCATGCATTCTCATGATATAATCTTTAAAGAAACTATTTTCACATTATTAGAACTTTATTAATAGAGACCACATATGTATATGCAAATATAATTTTAATATCTGTTGGAAGTCTTAATCTTCAAATAATTCACTTGTTTATAAGTGTTTGGAGCAGTTGTTTTGATTTTTTCTTAACTTTATACATCTAGAATTTATCTTGTTTCTTCTCAAAAACTATATAAAATAGATCAATTTTTGAAAGTATAAATAATTGTTATTACAAGGTACCTGGAATGAGTTTTAAAAGTTGAGCAAGAATTTAGCTTTTAATTTCTTGACAGTTCAGGCAAAGAAGGAAAAGCTGGGAAATGTTTGGTTTTCATTTCCTGATAATAATCATCTGGAGGGATTTTTCCTTAGTATTGATCTAATGGAGAAATTTGTTGTGTGCATTCTTATATAAAGGATACCAGATAACAAATCTTCAGCTGATTCTTCAAAAAAAGCCCACAAATATTGCATTTGCAACCTATAAAATTGGCAATGCTAATAACCAACCTTTTTTTTTTTTTTAACTGAAGCATAGTATAGAATCTTGACAAAAGTTTTTCTGTAAGGACCTAAAGTAAACTAGGTATTTTTTTTATTATCCAGCATAATATAAGGAAAGGGATAGAACTAGGGAAAATGGATAATTAACATGTTCATCAGGGGTATTTCCTTAACTTTACCCTTTTCTCTTCCTCTATTCTTTCCCCTATCTCTGCTCTACTCTTTATCTCTTTTTTTTCCAGTCATATGAACTTAACCTTACTTGACTTCAAATAATTCAGTTGATGAGTAACTGTGTTTAATATCCTTAACTCTTGATTAAAGAGTGAAAAAATATGCTTTTAATATTATATTAGCACAAATTAGATAATGTATTAGAAGTTTAGAAGGTCTAACTTTTCTTTATACTGACAAATGATGTTTTTAGACCTAAGTGTCTTAATAAGAACTTTATTATCTGAAAAAGAGTTGGATTCTAAGCTAAAGTCATAAATCTGCTGACAGTCATTGAGCATATGGCATATAAGAAGGATCATATGTGTTTGGAGCTGACTACAAAGATTCTTTCATTTAAAAAGCCTTGGAATTTTTTAAGCTTTCAATTGAGAGAGTCCTCCATAGAAGAGAGATCTTGGCCTAAAAAATTTTATGGATAGATGTTGCCAAACAACTGCCTCAGCCACAAAAGAAAGTCATTTTTCCAGTTGAACATCAATTATAAGTTAAACTCTTTATCTTGATGGACGTGCCAACATTGTTTAATTTAAACAAACATCATCCTCCTTCCTCCAAATAGATAAATGAAATGACCTATGGAATATAAGTAGTTATTTATTTACTTTTTTATCCAGCTAAGAGTTGTAAAATGTTTGTCAAATTTAGTCAAATAAATTTTGTGTGTTGCAAAAAGATTCTGTAGTATTATAGAAAGTTAGCCTTAAAACCAAGGAAAACCTAAGTTCAAGACCTATTTTTGGCACTTGTTGGCTTTGTGTCTCTCTGGGCAAGGCTCTTTATCTTTCAGTATTCTATGGAGCTCTTGTTGCAGAAAAGATAACCTATGTTCATGGAAAGAGTTTATTCACCCAACTGTTCTCTGTTCCAATAAAATTATAGATCTAGTCTCTATCCTCTATCCTCCTTCTGTGTTTAATGTTTGAGACAAGTGGCAGATATAACTGCTTCTAATAATAATAAAAGCTGACATAAAGCATTTTAAGTTTTGTGGATTTGACAAGTGTTTTGCATACTTGGGCATTAGCTTCATTTTAGGATTGAGAAAATTGAGGCTCATAGAAATTGTGATTTAGCTGGTCAAAAAAAAAAAAAAGAAAGAAAGAAAGAAACCAATTCCAGGGATGTTTAAAACTACAAATCCAGTCCTTTTTGTATTGCATCTTTCTCATTGTCTTCATGGAAGTGTTAAAATTATTATAGTGGAGGATATTTCTCTTTTTATAGCTAGAGAATATATATTCAAAATGCTCTAAATCACTATTAATTTGAGAAATGCAAATTAAACAATTCTAAGGTACCACCTCATACCTTTCAGATTGGCTAAAATGACAGGAAAAGAGAATGATAAATGTTGGAGGTAATGTAAGAAAGCTGGGACACTAATATATTGTTGGTAGAGTTATGAACTGATCCAACCCTCCTTGAGAGCATTTTGGAACTATACCCAGAAACTCTGCATATAAGGAAATCATAAAGGAGGGAAAAGGACCCACATGCACAAAAATGTTTGTATTAGCCCATTTTATGGTAGTAAAAAAATTGGAAAGTGAGTAGATATCCATCAATTGGGGATTGGCTGAAAAAGCTGTGGTACATGAAAGTAATGGAATATTATTGCTCTATAAAAAATGAACAAGCTGATTTTAGAAAGGCCTGGAACAATTTACATGAACTGATATTGAGTGAAACGAACATAACCAGGAATACATTGCACGCAATAACAGCAAGAATGTGCAATGATCAACTATGAAAGATTTGGTTTTTCTCAGTGGTTTAATGATCCCAATATATAGACTTTGGACAGAAAATGCCATCTGCATCTGGAAAAAGAACTATAAGGAGATTGAATGGACACATACGATGTCACTTCATTTTTCTGGGTTTTTTCTCTCTCCCATGATTTTTCTCTTTTGCTCTGATTTTTCTCTCCCAGCATGATTCATAAAGCAATGTGAGCTAAAAAATAAATAGATAAATGAAAGAGAAGTTAAAAAATAAAGAATATCTATTTTAAAAAACTTAACCCAGTAAATAGAAACTGAGAAAAGTACCTTGGAGATCATTTAAATTGATTTGCTAACAGTTTTTGGAATTCTCTAAACATAGCTGGGTAGTAATCTGTCATCTACTCAAAATGTTTCTATGGACAGGACTATCATTGCCTTATTGGACAAAATGATGCATTAAAGCAATGGTGTCAAAATCAAATAGAAATGGAGTCCTCCAAATCATATAAAGGGGTCCTGTGGGCTTCATATAGACTTAGAAAACTATTTTTTTCTATATTTTATCATTTTTATTTAAATATTTCCCTATTTCATTTTAATCTTGTCCAAGATATAGTGAACAGTATCTGTCCGATAGATCTTATTCAGGCTGAACATCTCTGCCTTAAAGAACCGTTTTTTAAATTCTGAAATTTTCTTTTTGTTTTTGGATCTTCTGTCTTTCTGGACCAACGATCATGAAGGATCAACGGTCATGAAGGATCAACAAGAAAAACCTATAACTGCCTAAATGCTGTTTTAAACAGATATCTGTAATAATCTATATGAAGTGGACTTTGCTCATATATGTTGTCCAAGTCTGTCTTCCTTTCTGCATACAACCACCTTACATTCAGACCGGCACTTCCTTAAAGTATACATTTCCAAATGTTCTGCTTTTGTTTATTAAGATTTGCAGAGGGCAGCTAGGTGGCTCAGTGGATAGAGCACCAGCCCTGAAGTCAGGAGGACCTTCATTCAAATCTGGCCTGAGACACTTAACACTTCCTGGCTGTGTGACCCTGGATAAGTCACTTAACCCCAATTGCCCGGGGTGGAGGGGGATTTACATTAATTTTAGTTTGAAGGCCAATAAGAGTAGGGATACTAGTATATTCTGATTGTCATATTTAACCAAAATATTTTGGTTGAATATGGTTAAAATTAGTAAATTTTTGTCATAGTTAACCTTATTTTGATCTCATATTTTCTTGAAACCTGCCTACTTTGTCCCTGTGCTTAGTATAGTTCCTGGCAAATAGTTGTAAATGTTCAACAACTGTCTGACTTGTTCCTTGTTCTATTAGAACCAAGCAAATCTGACTCTTATTGAAATCATAGCTTATCAAATACTTAATAGCAGCCATTGTAATAATGAATCTGGGGATATGAAAGATAGTGTCTATTCTCAAGTAGCTCACTTTCTTAGGGGAGCAAAATCCCATAAGAAAGATTTGCCTGGAAGTGAGATGTGAAGGTCCTATGGCTCGCATGGTCCAGATGGCAGCAGAGCAGATGGTAGAGCATCAATTTCAATGTTATTTCCACTGATAAAAATCATATCAGTTTCTGATATTGAGCCATTTGCCAGTGCCAAATACTGTGTGGGGGAGTAGCTGGGGGAGGGGTTCATGGCAGTTTTTTTTGGTGAGTCACTTGGGATTAATTGACTTATGTGGCATAGAGCTACTAAGTGTTAAGTTTCTGATGGCCGGTTTGAACCATATCCTCCTGACTTCAGGGCCAGTGTTCTATTCCTATGCCATCTACCTGCCCGCCCCCCCAAAAAAAATACTTTAGTAGCAAGAATTTTCTTCACAGTCTTTAGTAGAGTTTACTGTGGAACCTACAGAAGCAGTTGGTGGGCCACTTCTCCATGGAGGCTGCTTTTCAAGATAATGGCTCTGTGGTTTGGGCTGGAAGCATTGACAGACAATCTATTATTACATCTTTCTAGTTTTGACCATTGTTCTGGAGAACTGGTACCATCTTATAGTTATATCTATTCTAGTTAAGTTTGTGCTATTTTATCGTATTTCTATCTTGGTGAGCTTGTCACCAGTAAAAATGTAGACCAATAGCCAAGAAAGGTGATGCCTGAACTTTTCATTAGAGACTTTCCTCTGGGTTTTGTTAGCCCATTAGTTTATTTTTTGAACTATTCATTCAAAATTCTGATAAACCTAGTTCGCATTTGTCAGTCTTGTCAACAAAGTTTTGTCAAATGCTATATTAAAATAGCATGTGGCAGTTAAGTTCCATTAGACTTCTAATGCTCAGAAATGAAATTTAAATTGGTGCATGACTGTTTTTGATGAACCTGTTTTGGCTCTTAGGGATCACGGATTCCTTTTCTAAAAAATGCTCTCAGTTAATTTAATGACTCAGTGTTTTGCCAAAAAATGTCAGGTTTACTAGTTTGAAGATTGCATTGTCTTTGTCTTTTGAAAATTGCAACAGCATTTATCTCCTTTATTCTCGCTATATAACAGTTTTCCTGTTAACCACTTTATTCTTTCCAATCTAAAGATATTCTTCATAGTAAAGAAAATTAGCCAGAGAAGTATATTTTTCTTCTGTTGACAGGACACATCTAAGGCACTTGTCCTATCCCTTCTTTTTTCTTTCTCTTGCTAAAATTAGTGTTTTTATTTTGGCATAAGGTTGCTTCTGACCACACCTATTTTGCCAAGATTCGTCAATCCATTTATATAGATTGACTTTAGAGACAAGTAATTTAAAATAATTCTTATATCTTAAAGATTCATAAATGTGTGTGTCTACAGAAAATTTAGAAAGGTCTAAAATTATCTAATTAAGAGATAGAACATCGTATAGTAGATAAAAGGGTCTGGCCTTGGAATAAGAAAGGCTAATAATAAAGAATAATAAATTCAGATCCCACATTTTTTGGGTAGTTTCCTTTCTTAGAAGTTTTTCTTATTTCAGGCCTAAATATGCCTCATACAACTTTTGTCCCTTTTAGTTCCTTTCAGTAGGAACAAGATGAACAAATTTTTCTCAATTGTATATCAAATTCAGTAGATCTCTGCTAGAACTCATTCTATGTTGTACCTCTCTATATCATGTCTCCTTCTTCCAAACTTCCCTATTTCTGAGGTTAGTCTTATCCTTGGATTCACTTAGACAAAGTCATGCTCAGATATTAATTCCCTTATGTATATGTATATATAACATATAATATATATTTATATATACATATTTGCCAGATCTTGTTGATTTATCTCCACAATTGTTAGTTCTGCTCTTTTCACTTATTACAATAACCTCAAAATTTGTCTCCTCCTCCAATCCATTTCTGCAGTTAATCCTCCACACAGTTTTCACAGTATGATATTCCTTAAAACACAGGACTTTGTGACTCCCCTCTTTAAGTTCTTTGGTTTCCTATTACTGTTAGGATAAAATATAAGCTTCTCTATTTGGCATTTAAAGTCTTTCATCTGGCTTCAAACCTGCTGTTCTAGTCACATTGTGCATTATTCTTCATATATACTTCACTCCAGTGAAACTGACTTTAGCTTACTGTTCCTCACATGACATTCCATTGCTATGCTTCTGTCTATTCATAATCCATAAATGGAATGAGCTTATTTCTCCTGGCTCTTAGAATCCCTTTATTTTAATTTAAATTTAATTTAAAAAAATTGTCAACAGTATTTTATTTTCCCCAATACATTTAGATAGTTTTGAACATTTGTTTTTGTAAGACTTAATATTCTAAATTTTTATCCCTTCTCCCCTCCCCAAGGTTGCAAGCCATTTGAAATAGGTTAAATATTTGAAATGCTTTTAAACTCTTTCCATGTTTGTCACATTGTATAAGAAAAATTAGACAAGGGGGGAACATGCAGGGGGAAAAAAAGGTGAAAATACTATTCAATGATCCACATTCAATCTCCTCTGTTCTCTCTTTGGATGTGATTGGCATTTTCCATCCCAAGTCTATTGGAATTGCCTTGAATCATTGCATTGTTGTGAAGAGCCAAGTCTAGAGTAGTTGTTCATCACATAATCTTGTTATTACTAAGTACGTTGTTCTCCTGATTTTGTTCACTTCACTCAGCATCAATTCATGTAAATCTTTCCAGGCTTTTCCGAAATCAGCCTGCTCATCATTTCTTATAAAACAATACTATTCCATTAATCTTTATAGAGCATCACTTATTCAGCCCTTCTCCAAGGGCGGGGAGGGGGGGGGAGCATCCATTCAGTTTCCAGTTTCTTGCCACTACAAAAAGGGGTGACACAAATATTTTTGCACACGGATTCTTTTGGATCAAAGGGTACGCACAGTTTGATAGCCCTTTGGACATAGTTCCAAATTGCTCTCCAGAATGTTTGGATCATTTCACACCACTACCATCGATGTCTTAGTGTTCGTTTTCTCACATCCCCTCCAACATTTATCATTATATTTTCCTGTCATCTTAGCCAGTCTGAGAGGTGTGAGATTGTTTCAGTTTGCATTTCTTTAATTAATAGTGATTTTTTAATATGACCAGAAATGTCTTTAATTTCTTCATTTCAAAATCGTCTATTCATATTCTTTGAACAAAGATTCCCTTTTTTTCTCTCAGAATTTCAAATATCTCTACTGACATGACCTTTCCTTGATCCCCTCAGTTATTACTAGCTCCTCAACAAATTGTTTTGTATTGATTTTTTTATGCATTATGTATATTCTTATACTTATGGTATGTATATGTCTCATTTCCTTCAGCCTAAATACAGTCAAAATTTGAATCTCTATGACATTCTAATTGCCCTCTTCTGGATGTCTATCAAAATACCTTTTAAACCATGGCTTGGGTTTAGGTGGCAAAATTCATAGAAAGCTGACTCTTAGAATCAAAAAGACTTCAGTTCAAATCTCAACTTTGTTAGTTAATGATGCTCAGGTGTGACCCCTGAATAGGTATCTCACTTTTGAATCTCACTATTTTACTTTGTAAAATGGGAGATAGCTTTTTTCCCACCATGATTATGAGAATCGTGTTAAATACATTATTAACCTTAAAGTTCCATGTAAATTTCAACTATTATTAAATGAAGCATTATAAAATTAAGCAGGACAGAATACAGTAAAATACTTTTATCACTTCCTGTTTCTGACCCCCATATATATTCATGAACTCTGAATATACTTGTTTTATTAGATGCCATGTCCCATAGTTGGCTCATCTTAAACGCATAGTTCACTGAAGCCCCTGACTTCATAGACAAACTGCTCTATAGCTACAGCTTCTAATACTTTAGCCCAGTCTTCTAGGCTATTAACATTTTTTTGGATGTTGATTGCCATTCATTGTTTTAGCTGTCCCTTCCAGATTATATCATCTATAGATTGGGTAAACATGCCATCTATACCTTTTATTGAGGTCAATAATAAAAATGTTAAACCTAGAGACAAGCAAAAATCCATGTTCTGTTCCTTAGGCTCAAGTAGAGTAAGTCTAATTCCTCTTCCATACGATAATTCTTCAATTATTTGAAGAGAGTATGTCTAAAATGGAATTGGGTACAAAGTGTATACCAGAGCCTAAGATTTATGCTCAAACATCCTCACAAATGTGTACATATGTACATTTGTCCAGTGATGAACAAACTTCCATCTTCCTGATTTGTAGTATTGTAAAGATGAATGACTATAAAATACTTCAAAATTTGCAACTTTCCTCTTTCTATAGATGGAAATTTTACATGTCCTATAAGTATTTATAGGAAAAAGGAGCTCCAATTTATTATTTTCTAGGAATTTGGGGAGGAATATGTTTAGAAACATTTTATTTTCTTCAGCTTAAGAAATTTAAGTACCTACTTAAGGACTACTCTGGTAGTAACCCTTCCATAGTCTAATTATGATGGCAGATATTACAATTTTGTTATTTTATGTTGCTGTTTCAACACATATTGTTGTTTAATTCCTTATTTTAGTCATTTATTAAAAATACATATATTTTTATGTATGTAAAGTCTGTCTTTGTATAGACTTTACAAAGTCTGTGTGTGTATTAATTAAACTTATGGTAAGGAAAAAAGTCTTCTTAGAAAGCATATTACATTGATTCCTTTTATTTATCTTGCATTTTCAGGAATTATTCTCTGATAGACTTTTCTTAAGAGAATCATCTTTACAATGGCTTCAGCTGTGATTAGTTCTGTTCCCACTACTGCTTCTCGTTTTGCCCTCCTGCAAGTAGATAGTGGCAGTGGTTCTGATTCTGAGCCTGGGAAAGGCAGAGGTCGGAATCCTGGAAAGTCTCAAGCATTGGGGAGCAAGCCAACCACAAATGAAAAGAAAAAAGAAAAGAGAAGAAAAAAGAAGGAACAGCAGCAGAGTGAAGCAAATGAGGTAGCATGAAAGTTAACTGGTTTAAAGGATTTTTATAATTTATTTGAAGACCCAGAGTCTTTTCTTTATTATGGAAGACTTGACAGTTTTTCCAAAATTTTTCAAGATGAATTGTATGATAAATATTTTAAATTAGATTTTTATACTTGATTGATGGGCAAAAGTATACTTTAACTGCGGTTCCTGTAGACTTGTGATGGAAAGTGCTATGAGAAAACTATGGAGATTGGATGTGGATCAAACCATAGTATATTCACCTTTTTGTTGTTATTGCTTGTTTACTTGTTTTTTTCCTTACTTTTTTCCCCCCTTTTGATCCTATTTGTGCAGCATGACAAATATGTTTTGAAGAATTGCACATGTTTAACCTCAAAAAAAGTATATCTTAACTTGGGAAGAACTTGGTTCAAGTCTAGCCTTTGAATATATTGGCTTTGCAATCCTGGGCAAATTACTTAACTTTACAGCTTCACAGGCAAATTTCTAAAACTTTAAAGTTTGATAATAGCTGCCAGTCTGCATTAGAAGGAATTTTCTCACTGGAAGTTCTCTATACTTCTAATGATAGGACTGGAATGATAGGACTGGACCACCTATCTTTTCTCCTTTCCAAGTTCTCAAAATAATGGAGGAAGTTAAAAACAAATATTTGGCACATATGAAGATCCTTAATGAATTTTCATTTTGTTTTGTTTTTTAGAAAAGCTGATCAAACTTCTGTTTCTTGTTTTGTTTTTGCATTTACTCAACATAAAGAAGGATTACTTTTACAGCATATGTCTTAGGGTCCTGACTAAGTATGGATATAGAATAGACTAGGAGTCAATCTCAAGACTAAATCAATTTAGACTGAAAAGGAGAATGGACTTTTCAACTGTATCAAGTTTTTCAATTGTAGGAAGTTTTTTTTTTTTTTTTCCTGAGGCAATTGGTGTTAAGTGAAGTGACTTCTATTCTTGCCATTCCTTTAGGGGTTTTCTTTTTTCATCCTATTTTCCCTGCCAGTGTGTTCTGGATAATAATGAAATTATTGCAGTTGAAATCATGAAATATGATATAATTAAGTATATTATGAAATATTATGAAGTAATGTAATTAAAATATGAAAATAATGCCATTATGATAAAAATAATAAAATTAAAAAGCAACTAAAATTTTAAAAAGTTGCATTGTAGAAGGAACGTATATGCCTATCATCTTCTTGTATCTTTATTAGAATCTCTCATTGATGAGGCAGGTTAACAGATATTATTTAGATTAAACAACTTGTATTTGAGTGCTGGTATTGCCATTGAGTAATAGTTTGACTTGAGATAAGTCACTTAACATCTCAGAGCTTCAGTTTACTCATCTGTGAATTGGAAATAACTTACATAGCTTAACTGGGTTTTTAGAATCAAATTTATAATGTGGGTAAAGCACTTGGTAAGTATGAAATATCATATAAAAATCTTAATAATGGTTTTGTATTACTTTGAGATTCCTGCTATGGCTCCCATGCCATGTTGTCTTAAAAGTCAAATGAAAATTTCTGATCTTTTTTTTAAGCCTTTCATTTTTTCCTATCTTTCTCTTTATCTTGATTTTTAAGTGGAACTACTGTAAAATTTTATATTGACTTCAAGAATTAGTTCCTCCATCACATTCAGGATATCATTGGTCAGTTTATTCAGGGTTGATCAGGTAATTAAACAAATTTTTTGATTTGTTAACCCTTTAAAACTAACTCTTATGCCTTGTAATTTTATCTTAAAAGCAGATTAGTTTTTCTGTTCTCCAATCTTAATGATTTTGTACTTTTGGAATAAAAGGAATTAAAGAATTGATAAAATAGAATTATGGCAGAGTGACTATTTTAATTTTCATTTGTCAACTCAATATGAACAAATTAGGACCTAAAACAGTATTTAATTATGTTTTCTTATTTGTAAAAATTAGATTAAGACATAATTTTTAAAATCCTTTCCAGATATAAATCAGATGATAGCATAATGCTTTACAATTTACAAATACTTTGAATCATGTAAGACCTTCACACAAATCTGAATTAAATAGTAAAGATAATCTTTCTTTTATTGATGAGAAAATTGAGGGTGCTATTCATATAGATAAGTAGTTTGTCTAATGGCGTATAGCTTCTTAATGGTATTGAAACTGAACCCAAAGTATTCTGATGCCAAATCTAATACCTTTATCTCACACTATCTCACATAGCCTCTCAAAATAATATTAGTGCCCACAAATGATTTCAACAAATTATTGTTTATTTGATTTAATAATTGGTTGACTAGTCAGGATCATTTTAATCTCCAGTCATTAATATACTAGAGTTGATTAGTTGGTAGCAATATATATGAATTATTATCGTTGTCCTTTCAGCTTAGGAATATTGCTTTTAAGAAGATTCCCCAGAAATCCTCCCAAGTAGTTTGTAGCTCTCAACATGAGCTTTCATTGCCAAACCCAGTACAGAAAGACTTACAAGAAGAAAATTGGCAGGAGTGGAGACAAAGAGATGAACAGGTACAGTTTTCTAGATTATTATTTTTTTCTTCATTCTTTGGTGGAATTGCAAATGTGAATATCTTTTTCAGATTAATAGAGAAATGAATTAACATCATAATAACATATCTTCATCTTTGCCACTTTGTCGATGAATAATTGTAATTATATTTACTGTAATGAAATGAAGTTTTCCATAGCTTTGTATCATCCTTTAAGTTGTGCTACTTTTTATACCAAAATTCCATCACAGCTGCCACTGTGAAGTATTATCCTGTCTGTACTAGATTAATCTAATCCCTCTTCCATATGACACAACTGTATATGTTTCAAGGAACCTATAATGAACTTTCTCCTTCCCCCTCCTAATTTTCTTTTTTCCAAGTTAAAATTATCTCAATTTCTTAATATAATTCCTTATAGTTTAATTTATGTGCTTTGTGTCTTATCTTCCCCTTTACAGTATGAGCCCATTGTGGATAAATGCTATTGAAAATCTTAGAGTAACATAAGAAATTTGGTGGGGAGGGTTTTTTTTTCCTCATAGAAGATTAAGAGAAGGCATTTCATGGAGAGAATGTTAACCTGAACTCTGCTTTCAACATGAAACAATAGAGCAGATGAATCTTAGCATGTAGGAAAATGTGTTTAAATTGCATCTAAAGGCACTGAGAAAAGGAAAGACGAGATCTGGGAATGGAAAGTAGTATTTTGCTGGAATGTAGTGTGTAGAAGGGAACTAGCATGGAAAAAGGATGGCCAAGTATGAAAAAACCACATGCTAGAAGATCTTGCATTCCAGATTCAGGAGTTTCTACTTTAAATAATAATGGAAGCCCATTGAAGTTTTTTAAAGTCTTGATTAGAACAGTTATGTGTAAGATGACTAAAGATGATTTTGGAAGCACTAGATTGATTGTAGAAAGGAAAGATTAAAGAAAGGGAGAAAGAGAGATTACCAAGGGAGAAAATATAGCGTGGGAAAAAGATGGTAAAGAAAAGAGCTTTAGTGAGTACTTCTAATTTGGGGAAATGAAGGAGCCAGGAAAAAAACAGAAATATTCAAACATCCTGTTTTAAATTTCCTTTTTTTTTTCCTTTTTAGGAAAGGATCAATATTTTCCACATTGAGGGACATTCTCTATGTGTAAAATAATTGTCCTCTAATATGTTTCTCCCCTCAAGTGGATTTATGTATAGGCATGTGTATCTTTTTGATATATAGTGCCTGTTCAACTCCCTTTATGTCAGATTTATTTCTATTGAAAGTATAATCTTCCATTGCCAAATTCTAATCATAGTTCCTATATCATGAAATCCATAATGAAACCATAAGGTTGCATTAAAAATTGAGGTTCTTTTTAATTTATCAACCATACTTCATATTCGTATATCCAGTAGTGCGTAAGATGCAGGATACCTCTAGAGCATACCAGTAGTTTGGTGACTCATCAAAAAATAAAAGCATCAAAAATTCTTTCAAATTTGATTTGAGACCGATTATATCAATTTACCTAGGGGGATATAGAGAGCAAATCCAAGCTCTCAGTGCTCTGTGAATCAAATACTGATTTCTATTAAATAAGTTGCAATGCAGCATAGACAAAATAAATGCATTACACTGACTAGCCAAACATATGTGCTTTTTAAACTTAATACATTACGAGCCAACTGTTTTAAATAACTTCAATCCTTCAATATTGTAGGCAGTTTGGAAGAATTTTCTGTAGGAATTAGATGTGTTTAAAATTATCTAATATCGTTAAAATACCACTACAAAAAAGAAAGTTTCATATAGAATTACTTGAAATTTTTCAGAATTTATATATTCACCCAAATGTTGTTCCTCAAATTTATTTTGTGAAGATATGTACTGTTCTAAGTGTTCAATTGATATTTAAGAGATGTTATTCTTTTTTATTGGTTCTTCATTCAGCTCGATGAAATTAAAAGATACAAGGCTTTGGAGTCCTCTGAGAGGGATTTCACTATTTAGTATTTAGTATGCCTACTCGCACTCTTACTTCTAAAGACACAGGAACCTCAAGGTGATTGGTGGGCTGGATCTCAAAAGAGTGAACTCTTACAAGAGAATCTAGGCTCTTTGTGCTCTCTCTCTTTCTTGCTTGCTTAGATTTCCCCTATTCACAAGACAGATGAGCATAGAGTAGATCTGCATTGGGGTAGGAGTGGTGCTCAAAATAATCTGCCTCTATAGATGGGGCATAGATGCTTGAATTTGATATTTTTTTTTAAGTGAAAGCCCTCCTTAAAGAATGAAATTTTACTTCATTAAGGATATACTAAAGAAAACTGAAACCTGTTAAAATTGTTCAGTTCCTTTCTTTCCTATGCCCCTCCGTTTCCTAAAATGTTTCAAGTTAGTCATACTTATGGATTAGTACCCATTTGGAAATGAAAATTTTGGTATATATCTTTGAGAGGAGAGCAGTTACTGTACTTTGTCCTTACAGTTAAAGCTTCCTAGTTTGTAATGATCATTATTAGCATTATAAAGAACTGAAGCAAAATAGGAGTTCAATATTTTAGGTTCTCCTTAATTGTTTTTTATTTTAGCATTACCATATCTATTCCAATCTGCAATCCTATCCCTTCTTTGTTTCTTTTTTTTCCCCTCAACTCAGCTTTATAAAACCTCTTTGTTATCGAACCATTCATTGCTGGACTCAGTTCATCGGACTCCTGACACTATTCTTAAAGGAATATGCTATTGATCCTAAGTTAGATGCCTTTCAAAAATGTCTCTTTCAGATATGAGTTTGTCAGGGAATTTTCTGTGCATTGATTTTTCTTGATTGTTCTTGTGTGTTGAGAATTTCATTCTCTGGTCTCAGACACTGAACACTTCCTAGCTGTGTGACCCTGGGCAAGTCACTTAACCCCAGCCTCCAAAAAAAAAAAAAAGAGAGAGAGAGAGAGAGAGAGAGAGACAATTTTGTTCTTGAGAGTTTTCCTTATCTACCAAGTCTGAACTTCTGAACTGTGATAGATTAATTTGCCCATGGGATCTTCTCTTTAAACTCTCCAGAATTTATTCCCCTATAGTGAAGGGTGCATATCATATTATGCCTGGCTTTTCTTCTCCCTTTTTTTCCTTTTCATCAGAAATTCCATGATAGAGTAGTTATTTGCTTTGAAGATTCTGATCAATGCCAGCTGAAGCAACAAGTGCTACTTTATTGTTCAGAATTACCTCTTTATTTTGCAACCTTTTGAAGGATGAAATCATAGTTAAGATAGTTTTCTCTTTATTTTGCAACCTTTTGAAGGATGAAATCATAGTTAAGATAGTTTACAAATTAAATTTAAATTTAATTTAATTTTTTACAAATTAAATTAAAATTAAAGTTAAGATAGTTTACAAATATATCCTATCATCTGCTGTCTTGCTTTTGGCAGAAAATAATAGTGTATAGCTGAAGCTTGACTTCTTTTTGCAATGTTAGCTTTCCATGACAGATTTGTGATTTGTTTCTCAAATTCCCCATCTCATTCTTCCTTTCTAGGTGATTTCCAGTGTAGTGCTTCTGTTTGTTTTTCTATTGATCCTCACAGTTATCTATTGATTTTTCTCTACCATGTTGCTATGTTCATGAGTGTATTTTTCCTCATGAGTATACATTATTACTATACAAGGTTACTCTGTTGTTTTTTATCTCTTTCCCTTTTGAACATGAAGTACACTTTTAATAGCCAAATTCCAATTTTGAGTTAGTTCTGTCTTACAGTCTGTTGTATCTGTAAACATAGTTCACCTTGCCAATACTTTGGGCATTCATTTGTAGACATGCGAAGCATGGATTTTATTGTTAATTCTGTTCTTGGCTTTTGTCTCCCATTATTTACTTGGTCTGTCTAATTGTTCTTCCTGTATTGTATTTACAATTTTCCACTATATGAAGCTTCTCAGATCTATGCAGTATTCTTTCTTCTCTTTCAGTTGATTATTATCTAGACAAGTATGATCCAAATTGCTTTCTATATTATCTGGATTGACTCATTTTCACAAGTTCAAAAATGTTTTGTTTTTCCACAACCCCTCCAACATTGTCATTTTACTCTTTTGTCATTTTTACTAGTATGATAAGATAGACCCACAAAGTTGCTTTAATTTGCAATTCTCTATTAATAATTTAAGTTTTTTTAAGAGCCAATAGCAATGATATTTAGAGGAAATTGATAGGTTTTGTTTTCCTCCTTCCCTGAATTTGTCATTTTTTTCTTCCCTCACTTAACAAAATAAAATGCAAAGTGGGAAGGAAGGAGGGAAAGAATTTAAGATTTAAAAAAAAACAAACTAAAGAAAATGACCAAGTCATAGGGGAAATTTTGTGTTTGATATTGATAGCTCCCCACTCTGCAAAGAAAGGAAGGGACATTTTCTATCTTATCTCCTAGGTCAAGGTTGGTCATTATAATGAATGTCTTAAGTTTCTTTTTTAATTCTTTTGCATTGTGGCAACATCATTCTTATAACATCCTGCTGATGATAACTGATAAGATCTTCATTTAGTTTTAGGATCATAAATTTAGAATCAAAAGGGACTTTAGAAGCCATCAAATCCAAATTTATTTCACAGATAAGAAAACTGAAGCACAAGGAGGTTAAGTGACTTGCCTAGGGTCGTATGGCTATTAAAGATTTGAGGCAGGACTTGAATTTGACAGGGGTGAACCCTGAAACTGTCCCCCTGATTTTGTGGGGGGGGGGGGAAGCCATGGGAATAAGCTCTGAAACTCTCCTGACCGACCTACCCTTCAAGTGAGTTAAGTGGTTGCATTAAGATTAGCCCAGGACCACTCCCAATAGTTGGAACTTAAGTGGTCTCGTTCAACTGGACATCTAGACTTGGGGGCAGTGATAACATCAAAGGGATCTCATTCAATAGAAGCCCTACCCCCAAACTGCTAATAAAATGACCATTTTGAACTCCAAATCTTTGTAGAAGTCTAAAGTAGGATTATGCTTTGCCAAGGGACCTCTCTTCTTGGCACAACTGCCTAACAGGACTCTTGCCTGCTGTGAAGCTGCCATCTTCTCAGTGATAACCTAACCTCTATTTCTCTGAAAGGACTTCTTCCCACTGAGGAGTCGGTCCTCTTAGCAAAGCCGGCTTCTCAGTGCTAATAAACTTCCCTTTTGCCATTCAGACTTTTTGGGTTCTTTAATTCTTTCATGTTGGACCTTCGACCAGAGAGGATTCCTACAACTTTATGCACTGCCACTAACAACATCATTTTGATTCCCTGACTGGTGGAGTCACTCCAGAATATCCTGCCTTTCTTTCCCCATTTTCAAGAAAGCTCAACCCATCTGTTCCCAGAAAAGTGCATATCTGTTTCTTTGAGGCAGGGTCTGGAAGGCCTAAAATGGACTGTTTTCATTCTGCAGTTAGAGAGGGAGGAGTGGGGGGTGAGATTGTGACCCAAATATTTGACAGACTGTCAGGCATTGTGGGCTTTATTTCTTCCTGGGAGTCTGCTGCTTCTCCCAGGGGGCAGAAGTTAGAATCAGTATCCTGAGGAGGAGAAAAAAAGTTGAGATTTGGTTCAGGTGAGAGAGACAGAGTTAGAGATAAGGTCTTATTCTGGAAGGGATTCAGAAGCCTCCTGATAGGGACTACATAGAGATGCAGAGCGGGGTTCCCGTGTCCCTAGGGGGGCTGGAAGGAGGAAGTTTGATTTCCTTCCAGCAGATTTAAGCATCATACTATATTGCTGTTTTAATTTAAGCTTTATAGTTTTGAGATCTTTCAAGCCAAATTTGTTTCTGCCTAAGGAAGGATCTTTAGAAACAGAGGTATTTTGTCCCATTTTGCCAAAAGCCTTAGTTTCCCCAATTCTATAGCTCCTCATCCATCTCTAGATGTGTCTAGACATCCCTGAGGCGTCCCTGAGAGAATTCTACTCAAGCCTGGGGGGTCTGATGACTCAAACCTTCCTGGGTATTTGAGTGTCCAGCTATACAATAAAACAACAAGAAAAGGCTTTATCTCATCCAGATTTTGGGGGATTCCTGGTCAGGGAACCAAAATAATGCAGTTAGTGGCAATGCAGAAAATTGAGAATTGGGGTGGGAATCCCCTCAGCACACAGATCTAATGTAAATTTAAGAACCCAAAAAGTCTGAATGACAAAAGGGAAGTTTATTGGCACCGAGAAGTCAGCTTTGCTAAGAAGACAGACTTCTTAGTGGCAAGATCCTGTCAGAGAAATAGAGGTTATTACTGAGAAGAGGGTCTCTTCACAGTGGGCAAGAGTCCTGCTAGGTAGCTGTGCCAAAAGGAGAGGTCTCTTGGCAAAGCATAATACTATTTTGGACTTCTGCAAAGATTTGGAGTTCAACATGGTCATTTTATTGGCTGTCTGGGGGATAAGGCTTCCATTGAATGAGATCCCTTCAATGTTGTCACTGCCCCCAGGCCCAGATTTCCAGTTGAATGAGACCACTTATGAGATCTTAATGAAACCATTTAATTGCCCTGAAGGGTGGGTCTCTGTCAGGAAAGTTTCAGAGCTTATCCCCAAAAGTCAAGGGGACATTTTCAGGGCTCACCCCCATCAAATTCATTCTTCCTGATTTCATTATATATTCACTGAAACATGCTTCTCTCTCTTTTCCAAAGTACTCTACCTACTTGCTCCAGTTATATGACTCTTTTTCTGCTAAATGAAAAGGGCAATGGAGGAGGGAAAGGGAAGGACTTCAGCTTGAGTAAACTATTGTTAAAACTTTTTTCTTCCATTAAAAAAATTTTTGAATCAACTAAAACTAGCGTTGCCAAATACTCATCAGAATAGAAAGAGGAAGTTGCACATAAAACTAATATTCAGCTTGTCTTTCTTTTTTAAGTATGTAATTTCATTTCTACTTCTGTTCTCATCTCTTCTTTCAAAAACATTTTGTTGTCCCTCTTTTCTTTTTTTAATTTGGGAAACCTATCCATAGTTCTTATCATCCTCTTTAACCTTTTTTCTCCTCATCCTACTTTGAGAAAAATAAAAATGAAAATCCTTGCAACAAAAATAATTACATATTGTTGCATGCCTTGGAAAAAACATTCAGATATAACAGATTCCCATGTGGACTGTCCAAAAATTTGTTTCATTATACAATTTGAGAGCATTCTTAGGTATAAAATGAAGAGGAGGCTTCATCACTGGTCACCAGTGATTATGTTTTAACTTCTTTAAGTTCTCTTTGAAAGAATAGGCAGCTTTCTGAATAGACTTGAAAATGTGATAATTCTCAGGGACAAATAAAAACTTCAAGCTACCAAATTTTTACAGATATATTCAGATGAAAATGGGTATGTTTTATTATGCATACATTAATCAGTTTACAATTCCAAAGTGAAATTTGGTTTGATAAAACCATTTCCCAAATGCTTATCATAGGTTCATACATATTTCAGTATTTGAATGGGTTTATAAACCTCATTGATGTGGATCTTCTCTTCAAAGGTACAACTCATCCACATGTCATATTTTATTACCCTTACCTGTGACATCTTGAAAAATTATTTTTGCCTAAGACAATCTAAAAATCCTCCATGAGATATCTATAATGTTGAATGATTTTTTGTAGCCTTTTTTTAGCATCATATGAGTATCCTTTTTAGCATTATATGAATATCAATGTAGTATTTAGGCTGGGAGAAAAAGAAAAGACAATATCAATGGACTAAGCCAAGGCTTGTTCATCCAGTGCTATTTCATAGTTTGGATAATTGACATTCTTTATCCACTTTATTTTTTTTTTAATAGATTGCTAGACCAAATGCTTTTGGACAATAGTAGTTCTTATTCATTTGCCTCTGTACCATTAATCTGCATGGGTTTACCTGATAAAGAAAAGCATTGCCTTTGATAAGTATTATCTGTTATATCTTCACCATAACAGTGAAGCAAGCATTTTAGGAATGCCTAATTAAAACTATTTTTGATAAAAAAAATTTTCTTAAAATCAAGAATTTATCAAGTTCTACCATTTCAATTCCAATATAAATTGGATCAAATGCTACTACAAATGAATGATTTTGTGGCAAATCACTATTCATGCTAGAGAAAAACAAGAGAGCCCATGCATAAATTTGTAGAAAGATCTTCTTTACAACCTCAGGAAAGCGGGAATTACTACTATAGATTCTAAGATCTCCCTCATGAGAGGCCCCCTTTTTATTAGCTATAATTGGGAATGACCTAAATTTTAATTCAGTGCCTATGAATATGGCAAGCTCTAAATGGTGGCTTACCAGAATTCTTTTTTTATGCAGAAAAGGTCCCTTATCTGATATGTTTGACAGCATTTCCTTGAGACAGGTAAAGGCCTGTCCCTCTTATAGTTTTGGCTAGACTCAGAAACTTTCCAAGAGTCCAGGAATTCATCTCCTTTCACTGGTAGTGATTAACTCATAACAAGTTGTAAGGCAAAATAAAGAGTATGAAGTCTGTGGCCTGGATTTCTGATGTAACTCTTAAATCTCCTGTACCAATCTCCAGACACTAAATCATATAACTGATGATATAAATAGGTGAAAATTTAGGGCAGTTCAGTACTTCATTCACATACTGGCAAAGTCTTAAGATATCAACAGGTAATTGATTACAAATGTGGCTGTACATGTATGAATTTTCTACCAAATTATTAAATTTCTTTACATTTGCAAAGGAAAGAGGGGCAAGTGCACAAATTTGAAAAAAAAAAAAAGTTATTCTTATATATTATGGGAAGAATAATAGCAACCACAAACTACAAACTAGACATTAAATGAATTGGGGCAGCCATAATTGCATAGTTGTTATATAAGAATATATGTCTTTTCTGTGCCATACTTGATAATTTATACTCAGAGGATCAAATAAAATTATTTGTAATAGTATCTATCAAGATATCCTTGATCTTAATATGTGTGAGAGATTGTTGAGAGATTTTAAAGATGCATTTTGCTATATGATGTCAAATCCTTTTTTTTTTTTTTTTTTTTTTTTAATAAAAATAAGCAACAGACACAATGGGATTTTGTAGTCTGTACATTTTAGTCCTGGGAATTATGAAGTTTTCTACTATGGAAAAATAATTTATAAAAGTATTCTTCAAGTTTCAACAAGGATATTTTCAATATAGGTATAGAAGACTTGCCATAAAGATTTTGTAGATGACGAATATGGAAATATGTTTAGAAGAATTGGACAGGTTTAACCTATATCGATTTGCTTGCTGTCTTGGGGAGAGAAAGGGGGAAGGAGAGGGAGAGAAATTTGGAACTCAGGGTTTTGCTAAAGTGAATGTTGAAAATTATCTTTGCATGTATTTGGGAAAATATAGTGCTCTATTTAAAAAAAAAAATCAAGATATTTTAAAAAAAATTTTTAGAGTTGAGAAAGTAGTAGCTATCTTTCCATCTTTCAGATCTTTAAATACCCTCAAAATGTGGCCCCTTCTGCATATATTTTTACCCCTATATAGCTTAGGTTATTCGATTACTTATCTCATCTTTGTAATTTTTAAGACTGCACTATTATTTTTTTGCCAATTAAACAGAAAGATTCATGATGGAGTATGAATTATTAAAACTGGCTTGCATTTGTGAAGGAATTGGCATGTTCAAAAGATTTAAGAAAGTAGCTACTTAAATTCCCTTAGAAACCTTATCAGTATAGTATCTTCTTGTCCCTGAATTCACATGCATTAGATTTTATAAATCATTGAACAGAGAGAACATTGAACCAAGCATGCAGTTGTAAAATTATATTTCAGTGTCTCATATATAAAATAACTGGATTGGAATTATTGCATAATAGATTCTATTATAAAATACAAAGAACCCTAGGAAATTTCAAATTATATAAATACCACTTTTCTATCATATGTAATTTATGTAATGTAAGCAAAAGATTTATAAAAACAATGCCTCCCTCAAGAATTTTTCAAATTCACAATGTTTCCCCATATCTAAATGCAAGAGTAGAGGCTATTTTAATTTTATATATCAGAAATGTTAAATGCTATGAATTATTATTGATAATGAGGAATGAGAAAGAAGTAATTTTGAAGCAGTAATCAAAGACATTTGGTACTAGTTTAATAATAGAAAAGCAGTTCAATGGAGCAGACTGGATAAATCACAACCAGAAGAAATTAAAAGTAGAAGTCTAATGTTTGATAAACCCAAGAATCTTAAATTATTGAGGGGAGGATGTAAAACCAGAAATCCCTGTTTGACATAAGCTGTTGGGAAAATAGGTTTCGATTTAATATAAATTAAGTTTAGATCCACATATTAGACTAAATATCATAATAAGCTCCATAAGCATGTATAACCTAAATAATGGTTCCATTTTTATTTTTTTTTAATAGAGAACTCAAGGAGGTACCTTTCACAACTATAACTTGGGATAGAATTTGTAACTATTTAAGATGATTAAAATTTTGTATAAAATATAAAATAGGCAATTTCAATTGTATAAAAAATATTTTAATAGCGAAACTATCAACTGAAATGGGATTAAATTTTTGCATTATCACTAATAAGTCTGGTATCCAGAATATTGGCTCCAATATAGAAGATTGAGCCATTTCCCAATAAATAAGTAGCCAAAAGATGTGAACAGTTTTCAAAAGGAAGTGTTGTAAATTGTTAATGACCTTATGAAAGGTCATTAATTTCTTCCAAATCTCTACTAATGTGAAATAGATGTTAAAACAATCACCAGGTTTAACTTTACACAATCAGCAAATTGATATGGTTGGAAAGAATCAGAAACAGTGTTGGAAGGGCTGTAATAGGAATATATATTAATATACTGCTAGAACTAAAATTGGCGTAATTATTTTGAGGAAAAGTTTAGTACAGAGTTCTTACAACATTTCACCTAGCAATTTGCTCACTAGTGAGCATGTTATTCCATGGTTTTCAAAGATGGAAAGAAAGATCCATTGTGCCACAATATTTATAGCACTTTTGTGGTAACAAAGAATTGAAAACTGTGCCCATTAATTTTGACTGGGATCAAGCAAAAATTGATCTAATTAAAAGAGACAAAGAAGGAAATTTTATCTTGCTAAAGGGTAGCATAGACAATGAAGCAATATCAATAGTAAACATATATGCATCAAATGGTATAGCATCTAACTTCCTAAAGAAGTTGAGAGTTTTTTTTCTTTTTTTCTTTTTTCCCTGAGGCTTGCCCAGGGTCACACAGCTAGGAAGTGTTAAGTGTCTGAGACCAGATTTAAACTCTGGTCCTCCTGAATTCAAGGCTGGTGCTCTATCCACTGCGCCACCTAGCTGCCCCCTGAAGTTGAGAGTTCTAAAATAAACAGCAAAACTATAATAGTGGGAGATCTCAACCTTGCACTCTCAGAATTAGATAAATCAAACCACAAAACAAGAGACGGACTGAACAAACTGGTATAAAAATAATGGACTATTCATAGTATAAAGCCACAATTAAGAATTTTACATAAACAAGGAAAGTTCTCTGACTGATAGCAAGAAAATTTCAAATAGACACAATGACTATAATAATATAAATAGAAAAAAATACACTAAAAGAAAACCAAAGACTATTTACAAATTCTGATACTGGTTCAGGGAGAATAGTTAATAAAACCTCTCAGAAATATAGACATAAAAGGCTTAAAAATTGCAGTATATGAGCATTAGAAAAAGATGTAACTATGATGGAATAGTAAAAGAACTGAGCTTGGAGTCGGGAGAACTAGACTCAGATCCTAATATTTGTAAACTATGTGATCTTGGTCAAGTAATTTCAACCCTCTTGAGTCTCAGTCTCTGTTTCTAAATGATGGTGAACACAGGGTTGTTATAAAAAAAATTACTTTGAAATCCTTAATGAACTGTAGAAATATGTTGTTTAGCAACACTCTGCAAGGAAATTAAATATAGGTGTTAGAGCTATAAAGAGGTATTAGTAATCATTTAGTCCAAGTTTCTCATTTTAGGAATTAAAAAACCCAGAGGTTGCCCAAGGCTATATAATTATTCAGAAGAACTAGATTTACTACACTCAGTTTTAGTAAAGAGAATGAAGGAAAGAATGTTAAAAAGTCAAGATAGTGAGTATTAACAAAGTGTAGAAATATTGAGAGAATCGTTTATATAAAACTTATTCCTTAGAACTTTTTGTGCCTTATAAAACTCTTCAAAATAGTTGATTGAGCAATATCACTACTAGGTCTGTATCCCAGAGAAATCATAAAAAAGTGAAAAGGACCCATATACGCAAAAATATTTATAGCTCTTTTTGTGATGGCAAGGAATTAGAAATTGAGGGGTTGCCCATCATTTAGGGAAGGGCTGAACAAGTTGTGTGATATAAATGTACTGGAATAAGAGAAGTTGAGCAGGCAGATGTAAGAAAAACATGGAAAGATTTTCATAAACTGATGCTAAGTGAAGAGAGCAGAACAAGGAGAATATTGTGCATGACACTGAAAGCATTGTGGGATTGACAAAGAACTAGGTTGTTAGAGCAGTTTGGAATGTGAAAAACTCAACAAAGGTGAGTTCTCATAAGCAAAAAGAGAGCCTTATTTTGTGAAAGGCACACAGGTTAACCAGAAACAGTCAGAGTAAAGAGGCACTACTTTAAAGTCAGGTAGGGAGGCGTGGGGGGGGGGGGGGAGGGAGCAAGAGTGGTATATATTGAATTAGGGAGGATTCTAGGAGGAAGTGAACTTGCATATATGATCTAGTATGCCTGCTCAGGAGGAAACAAAGTCCCTCAACTGAAGGATCCTTGAACCAAGAAGTCTCATTATTTGGGTTCAGGTGCAAGATAACAGTTCAGATTTTTGGGTGACAAACCAAACTCCTTGGTGGACAGCTTAATAGAATAAAGATAACAGGCCCAACTACCTTTCTTTCACACATTCTCCAGAGTTATGCCATATCACTCCCAGGAGCTACATTCCTAAGGTGATTACATCATTTTCAAGGTCAGGGGGCCCGGGGTTTTTTGTAAAGAATTTGGGATTTTTACTATATCATTCCCGAGGACTGACTATGTGATGATGATCACCTGTGATAGTTTTAATCAGTAATATAGTGATCCAAAACAGTTATAAGACTTGTAATAGAAAATGTTATCCATGTCCAGAGAAAGCACTTTGGAGTCTGAATGCAAATTAATGTAAACTATTTTCACTTTTGGTTTTTCTTTTTCATGGTTTTTGCCTGTCCATTCTGATTTCTCTTTCACAACATATCTAAATATGTTTAACATTGATTGTAAATGTATAATCTATATTATATTACTTGCTATCTTGGGGAGAAGCAAAGGGAAAGGAGGGAGGTAGAAAAATTTGGAACTCAATCTTTGATAAATGAATGTTAAAATCTATTTTACGTGTAATTGGGAGGGATATTATTAAATGCAAGAAATTTCTGTGTTTGTGATAAATACATAACAATTGATCATCAGGATAAAAACTGCTCTTGGATTATTTTAAACAATATTTGTATCCTTTGATACAGTCTGTCTTTTATGCCTTGTAAGGGGTTAAAAGGCACTCCTTACTTTCAAAGGCTATGTTAGTGAAATAATAGTGTCTAGACATACTGGTCCACAGATGTGTGCATGTTGCTTGAGACCTCTGTACCTAAGTTCAGATGGAGTTGCCACCAGAGGGGTGAATATGATTTTTTTCCCCCTGCAGTAAATGGCCAAAGATGATGTTAGGATATGGTGGAATTGTGATCTGTATTTGTAGATGAAGAAAATAACAATTATTAAATTATAGGTCTTTTGAAATAATATGCTATGTAATATTGCTTAAGTGGTGTCTTAAATTAAGGGCTAGGAAAGGTATGAGAGGCCATTTTATTAAGGTGAGGAAACAAACTGAGAAGTAAAATGACCTTCTGATTCACAGATTAAGCCAGAGGTAGATAACCTAATCATTGTTGCCTTGAATGAAGGGTTTATTTTAGATTTTGTTTTATTGTTTTAAATTTAATGAAAGAGGTCAGCAAATTACTGATAGCTAAGGAGGGAAAGCAGATATCAAATTTGGAAAAGTTGAGTTTTGTTTTGTTTTGTTTTCGTTTTTTTTTCCCTTAATCAGTTTTATTTGATTAAAAAAAAAAAAGTAAAGGTACTTATATTTTAGTTACACTGATAAATTAGTTTAGTTCTCTTGGGAGAATTCTTCTCTATTTTCTGTTTCTTCTCCCTTTATGCTTAATCTATTTGCTTCCTAATTTTACACACATTTATTCCCCCCTTTTTTTTTTACACATTTATAGTGCCATGCAAATTGTAAGCATTGAATAAATGTTGAATTTACCTGGACATTTGTTACATTGTACATGTACATATTGCATATTGTACATGTACATTGACCATAGTGTACAATTCTATGTTACTATTTACATTTGACTTAATCATAAGTCTCTCTTTCCTTACCTTCAGTTGACATCTGAAATGTTTGAAGCTGATCTTGAAAAGGCATTGTTGCTAAGCAAACTAGAATATGAAGAACACAAAAAGGTATTTACATTATTTCAGCTGCAGATTTTAGAAATGCATGTCTAATATTAAAGCTTTGACTATCAGATTCTCAAATCTTAAGTTGAACTTTGAAATTTTATCTTGAGTCAATTCTTTTATATAACATACCGTTGTGGATGTTCTCATTCCTCCTAAGCTTTTTAGAGAGAATGAAAGAAGGATAAATTGAACATTTTCTGTTTATTTCAACACATTTTTAAATTAAGAAAAAAAAAAACTTGTAATTAAACAAAAATTTGTCTGCATTTTTAAAACAAAGGTGCAAAGTGATGCACAGTTTCAATATAGGGACTTTTAAAAAGAGGGGTCCCTTGTCTGCTACTGAGCTTTTTAATTTTCAATTAACATATGGCAAAGAAAGACATTTCTGACATTTTAGTCATTGGGGCTCAGAATTCATAATTGTCACTGATCTTTAATATTAGACACTGTGTAGACATGCTTCTTAGAGCTAATTTTTTAAAAGAAGCTTTTGGTGTGTGCAGAAATATTTTTTGAAAGATTATTACTGATCAGCTTTGCTTAAACTAGGGAAAAAATGCATTTCTCACATTATATTGACTTAATTTTCCTAGGTTTTTTTTTTAAGGTAATCTTCCTGAATTTTTCTTTAAATAACCTCCTAATTACTTAGGGTGACTTCTTATCCATTGCCTTTGCTTTCCTTCTTAACCTGCTTTTTTTTTAATTATTTTTTTTAAACCATTTAACTGTCCATCCATCCTTGTATCTGAGACCTAAGAAAAAGAGAGGATATAAAGTTCAAAATAGATGAAGTTTTCTCCTTGGAATTTTAGAGAAAAAGGATAAAGCTAGTAATAAAAATGTAATATGTTTAACAAATTTTTCTACTTTCATTTTCCTATCCTTTATCTTCATACCAAATATATTACTACTGACATTCAGATGTATGAAACAATTACTAAAATAACATGAATAAACTACTAATATAATGATTTAATTAAATTGATTCTTTTTTTTTCCATAAAAGCTTCTGACTCCAATTAAGAAATAGAATATGATATTCATTTCTTAGTTTTAGATGAATAGTTAAACATTAAAGCTGGTTTTAATTATGTCACATATGGTATGTGTATATATGTATTTTAGTATATTAGTGAGTAAATGAATATAAAATATGGTCCTAAGCATGGTTCAAACAGCCAGTGTTTATGGTATTTGCAATAAGCTTTTCGGTAGGGATCTCATTTATTGATGACAGTGAATTTTGATTGGTATGATGGCAGGAAGGCAGGCAATTTTTAAAGCAACAAGTAGTTCAAAAGACTCAAAACATTAATTTTATAGAATTTAATATAAAAATCAATCAGTATTTTGATTTGGCTGTTCCCTTATACAATGCAGATCACAATCCATCTGTTTGCCCATCCTGTGTGTTTTCTTCATATCTTCCCATAAGTTCACCACAAAGAGTCCACCTAAGATGATGGAGGCCTTCCTTGATTTTTTGTTTTATTTTCCTATCAAATTTAAACTTTTTTATTATGACTTAATAAGTATCCACAAATATAAATGTTTCTTCATATGATGAGAAGTGGAAAAAGCTTGTATATGAAACAGAAGTTTGGTTAACACAGTTTGAGGCCTTTTAAAAGTATTTATTAAATTTAATGTTGTAACAAAACCGTCCTTTTGGTATTTCCTCTGAACTTCGATTTTTCTTATGTGTGTAATTCTAATGTTTTGTTAATGTTCTTCCCTGTATTTTTTTTTACATCTCTGTAACTACCCACTAATTCACCATCTCCCACAAAAGGAGTTTTTACTTGTAACAAATAAGTATAGTCAAGCTATGTGATGTCTTGGGGTAACTAGGTGGCTCAGTGGATAGATCATTGGCTCTGGAGTTGAGAACCTGAGTTCAAATGTGTTTTCAAACATTTTGTAACTCTAGACAAATCACTTAACCCAGAATGCCTCCTTCCCCCCCCCAAAAAAAATTATATATATAGTATGTATGTATGTAGTATATGTCTCATTCTGTGCTCCTTGTGCATCATCTTTCTTCCAGAGCATGAGAGGTATATGCTTCATCATCATTTGCTTTCTGAAGTCATGATTATAATCATTATATTGATCAAAGTCACGTATTCTTTTGAAATTGTTTTTCTTTACGTTATCATAGTCAATGTGTAAATTGTTCTCTTTCCTTCCTTCACTTTCTTTTGATATTGAAAAAAATCATTGAATGGTTCAGACTGTTATTCTTTTTAAGACACTATATCAAGAAAATACTTTTCTTTTATGCCAAATAATACTTTTATGATTTTGGAAGATACATTTTTTTCAGCCAGTCTATTAAAAAAAAACCCAAACAAACAAACAACAGCAATAACAATGATAGATATTGGAGTAGGGATGTTCATTCTTTAGTTAAGCCCAAGGCAAATTTTAACTTTTTTTTCCTCTTGGAAACATAGGACTTTAGTGATAACTTAATTACAAGATGATTAATTGAGTTTGAAAAGTAAAATTAGTGCAGTTGTTTTTGTGCTTAATTCATCTCAGGAATATGAAAATGTTGAAAATGCTTCACCTCAATCAAAAGGTATGAATAAAAAAGAAAAAAGAAAGAATCATCAAGGGAAAGACAAACCACTCACAGTGTCGCTGAAAGACTTTCAATCGGAAGCAAATATAGGTATGCATTGTTTTATTTGAATTAAACATTCTAAACTTTTAGAGTTACAAGTCTTGGTTTTTTTAAAAAGTTTCTTCTATAACTGAAAATCATGTTTTAAATAACTCCTGAATTTCCCCAGAATGGGAATTTTGTTTCCATATGAAGTATTTCTATTTTTAAAAATCATTTTCTACATAAGCTAAAACCAATTTTGAAGTATTTAAATGATTTTTTAAAATACTATGATGTATTAAAGCATTTTGTTTTAAAATATTTTCTTTAATTATTTGATCTGACATTTTATAAGCCTTATTAAATGAAATTAATGTCTTCACAAAATGTAATCTCGAGATGTTTATTTTTCTATTTTTCTTCAAATACATGTTTATTTTTTTACTTTACTTCAAATGTTATCCCAATATAGTTGTTAAATACTTCATCTGTTAATTCTTTTTCTAGTTAGAACATACTAAAATAGTTGGTTTTAGAGTAGAACTAATAAGTTATATTTGTTAATAAACAAAAAATCTCTTATGATATCACCTTAATAGTGTTTAACTTTTGACTACTGGGTATAGAGGGTAATTACATCACTCACTGTGGTTTTTAAGTCAAACCAAAAAAACCACATTATTTTAAATATAGGAAGTGGTAAACCCAGCATGAAATAGATGCTAACAAGTGTGCTATGTTTATAAGTACATTTTATGTAGTATTAACCTAATCTTAAAATACAAGTATTTGTTCTGGCCTTGCTTATAATTTCATAGCAGTAAACTCGGGGAAAGTGAAGAATATTACATAATACAGTAGACTTACACTAAAAAGCATTATTTGCAGAGAACATTTTGTTTAGCTGCTGAGAGAAATTCAAAAATTGCATGAAGACAGGGAGTGGGACAGGTTTAACAGGGCAAGACATGATGCACATGAGTGACTGTATAGCACTCTATCAAGCCTGAGAGAAAGAGTTTGGCATCCAACTGGCACCAATTCTGACCACCTACAACTCATTTGGGATGCTTACCTCAGTGGGTGAATGTTAATTGCCTAATGGTGGAGGATTCACTTTTTAGCCTATAAGGAAACATCATCAGAGGAGGGGGAGGGAGTCAGAAAGTGAGTGATTAAGAAAATAAAATATTGGGAGAGGGGAAACAACTGAAAAAACTCAGAATTTTAAGAAAACCTTGAATATATAAATCATCAGGAAAAAGAGTAATAACAGAAGAAATTAGGGACTTCAGATCTAGTAATCAAATTCAGGCATCTATGAATAAATATTTGAAAAGACAAAAGACTCTGTAATATAAGGAGACTATAGAATAATAACATGCTATTATTGAATGGTTTAAAGAAATTAGAATTATGAGAGCAGAATATATGTCTCGTACAGTAAAAATAATAAGCAGAATAGAAAAACTTAAATTGCATTTTTACCAAAGGAATGTTAGCATTTATAAGATACAAATAGGACAAGTTTTGGCAAAAAAAAAAAAATCTATATATTTGATTCTGTTTGGAGCATATTGAGTGATGATATTTATGAGATAATTATTTCAGAATGTGAGAGAGTTGATAATGTGAGACTTGAGGTCAGGGATGGGTAAATAGCTCTGAGCATCATCTGCTCAGATATAATTTGACTCCATGGGATCTGATGATATCATCAAGTTTACTAATATAGAACAAGAACAGGAGAAAGCCTTGAGACACACTAAGCATAGCAAAAATAATGAGCAGAATAGAAAAACTTGAATTGCACCTTTACCAAAGAAACTTTAGGGTGAAGAGAAAAGGGGCAAGAAATAAGGAATTGGGTGGTAGGGGATGGGGTTGAAAATGATGACCTGTAAGAGTTCAAAATCACTGGGATGTATAGGGTATTATCAGGTGTGAGAAGGTTTTTCATAGTTATAAGTAGCCAGTCCTCTAGAGCAGTGATTCTCAAACTACAGCCCGTGGGTCAGATGCGGCTCGCTGGGTTATGGCAAATGGGTTGAGGGGTGGAGACTGTGAGTTTTTGTTTTTACTATAGTCCAGCCCTCCAACAGTCTGAGGGACAGTGAACTGGCTCCTTATTTAAAAAGTTTGAGGACCACTACTTTAGAGAATGACCTGGGAGACAAGTGGCACATTAGATAAAAAGCAGCATCAGGTGGAGGCCATTTTCTCCATTTCCCTTCCTCTAAAGACTGGAGATTGGGCAAAATACTGTGTAGCAGAAGATGGAAGCTGTCTCCTCATTGATTTTCTTCTTTCTCTTCCCTTAAGGGACAGCTGTAGGAGGAAGTCAAAGGGAAGATCGCTATTCTTTTCACTGGAGGTTCTCTGTATCTTAGTTGGGGGATCAGGATCAGTGGGAATTGCCTTGTGCTGGCACAGCTGGAAATTACTTCTCTGGCCTTTAGCATCTCTTTCAGGGGAAACATGCTGCAGAAGTTAGAAGTAGATACAGAAAGAAATGGAAATGGGAATTAGTGAAGTTTTGGTTTTTTTTTAAAGAATGTGGAAAACTTTGGCATGTTAGTAAGCAGCATGGAAGAACCTGTAGATAATTAGAATAACAGATGAAGATCTATTAGAGAAGGTGGAAAGAGATGGGGTCAAAACACAAAGAAGTCTTTTCAAAACAGACTCAGCATCTAGTACTTGAATAAAGGAGGAATTGCTGTTTGCTTTTTAGAACTTCTCTTCAGAACATTTTTTAAATACTTCTATGACCCTCTATTTATTATTTTTGGACAACTCTTCCTCCCTGATGAAAAAAGAAAAACAGTTCTTGTAACAGACATAATCATGCAAAGTAAATCCACAGCTTTGCTATGTCCAAAGATACATATCTTATTCTGGTACTTGAATCTGAATCCATCATGTAATTACTGATTTTAAAAAGATGTAGACAAGTGGGAATAATTCTAGAAGGAGGCAATTAGAATGGCAGGGACAGAAGACTTATGTTCCATATGAAGATTGGTTGAAGGATCTAGGATGGTTTGCCCAGAAGAAAGATCTTTTTGGTAGAAGACAGAAATTGGTAATGTCTGAGTATTTGAAAACTCTAAAATAGAAGGATAATTAGACTTTTTTTGCTTTCTCCTTTTCCATTTCAGAAGGCGGAACTAAGGGTAATAAGTGAAAACTGCAAAGAAATTTAGATTTTTTTTTGTAAGGAAAAACTTGCTGATAACTAATTGTTAGCTGTCCAGTAGTAAAAAGCAGATTTCCTTACAAGAATGGGTGAGAGGTAGTGTTGAGATTAGATAAAATAGTAGTTGCAATTTAGAAAGAATTCCTTTAGTTACAGGATACCAATAAGGTCCTTTCTAGATTATATTGTGTTAATTAATTTCTACACTTTTTAGGATGTTTTTTTTTTTTGGTCTAGATTTGTGATTTTATTGGTATAGGAAATTCATACTTAGAATCTTCTATTAAGAGATTGATGTGTGTTCTACAACTTAGAATATCAGATGCTGTGCAATGATCAGGACTTCTGCACTGTAGAACCTAGTGAATATTTAGTACTACTAGCTATATAATTATTTTTTTAATTCTGTAAAGTCGTGGCATTGTGGTCTTTATTTTATTGGTAAATTCATTAATTTTAAGATTTGAGCCCCAATATTTTGGAATTTTCTCCCCATGACATCAGAATTAAAAAGTATTTTTGAAAACTTCACGATTTGTTAATATAGCCATTGATAGTTGTCTTTTTGGAAGAGCTAACAAAAAAATGTGGTTTGATTTTTTTCTCAATCCCTTATAGTATAATGTGGTGTAGTTTTATGAGAGAGAGAGAGAGAGAGAGAGAGAGAGAGAGAGAGAGAGAAGTGACTGAGTGAGTTGTGTGTGTGTGTGTGTGTAGATTTGTTGATTTCAGGAAATATAGGAATATTCATGATGAAAAAACTCATTTTAGCAACTGCTCTATATATATACTTTGTAAAAGTAGTGACTTTTCTGGAGCACTGAATGGTTGTAGCCAGTATGTGTCAGAGGTAGGACTTTTAAAGACTGATGATTAGTAGATCAAGCCTCTTGTTATGTCACGTTAGTTGTTTCTCTCATAGCATTAACTATGTTTTTGCAGCTGGTAGAGAAGTGATATAGCACCAGGTCCTACAATTAGATAGACTTGAGTTCAAATGCAGCTTTAGAGACTGACTAGCTATGTGATCTTGGGCAAGTTATTTAACTATTTTTTTTGTTTGTTTCAGTTTCCTCATCTTAATGAGGTTCATAATAGCACCTAACTCCCAGAGCTGTTGTGAAAATCAATTGAGATAATAATTATAAAATGCTTGGCACATGGTATGCATTAGCTATTGTTATTTTTTAAAACAAAATTTTAAATTGGTTTGAAGGGGGAAAGTTTGTTTTAAAAATAATGACTTGAGAAAATACAAAAACTGAAATACCTGCCAAGAAAACCCCAAGTGGAATCAAGAGCTGGACACATTTGAAATGATCAGATAAAAATATATTCAGAGAGCAGACTATTAAAGTGCAGAACTTTGATATCTCTCTAGATATCTTTGGTGATACCTCTAAATAGGAAGGAAATTCACTTTTGCTGATATGAAGTATATGATTTTAATTTCTCTCTAATTTGGAAGTCATGTAATGTTTAAATTGTAAATGTTTCCATTTTATTTAGGGAATTATCTTTTTTCTTTTCTTTTACAGATCACCTTAGTAAAAAAACTGAGGTAAGTCTTAACTAGCCTTTGTCACAGGAAGTACTTTTATTTTTTTTACTGGTAATAGATAATAATTTTGTAATATCACCTGTAATCATTGATTAAATCTTAGTGCTGTCTTGAATAAAACTAGCAACAGCTTTGAAGAGTTAAAAAAAAAATACCACCTTAGTAAAATAAATATGAAAATGCATGTTAATTTAAAGTACTATCTGACAGCAGGCTTTTTTGTTTCATTAGTACATACCATACACTTAAGCTCAAACTTCAGTATCTAAGTTGCCTAGCATAGGAAAATGCTAAATTCTGTACAGGTCTCCATGGAAGTGAAATGTATGTTTGAAAAGAAAGTTTGGAAGTTAAAAAGTCAATCTCATTTATATCTTCTTACCACTAGAAGTTGGTACAAACCTCCACCATTTCAGATTGACATAATTTTCTATTCCAAAGAGAGATTTGTTTTTTTCCCTATTGCTTCTACAAACTTAGGAGGATTGGAGAGTATTACTGCTAGAAAGTGTGCTCATGTTTTTAAATGAGATTTGCTTTATTTAAATAACTGGCTTCTTAAATTATTCTTTAGTTAATATTTTCCCCAGTTTAAACATTCCAAACAACTTTTTTTGTTTGTTTCTAAAAGTTTTAAGCTCTCGGTTATCTCTCTTAACCTCCACCCACAATTAAGAAATCCCTTGTGAAGTTATGTAAAACATTTCCATTTAAAAGTCAAGGGGTGTGTGTGTGTGTGTGTGTGTGTGTGTGTGTGTGTGTGTGTGTGTGTGTGTGTGAACATAGATCTTCCCCCCTAATGAAAATAAAAACCCTCAAGAAAAATTTAAGCCAAAAAAAAAAAAGAGAGAGAGAAAGAGAGAGAATGCTTCAGTTTGTATTCAGACACAATCAAGTTTCTTCTTTGGGGATACATAGGTTTTTCATAAGTCCTTCAGAGTAGTCATGAATGATTATACTACAGAAAATGTCATGCACTGCTGGTCATCCCAGAACATTGATACTACTTTCTTTGTATACACTACATTTCTCTTTGCTTGAGTTAGGAATACTTTCCAGTTTTTTTTTTTTGTTTTTTTTTTTCCTCGAGAGCGTTCTGTCCATCATTTCCCACAGAACAATAATAGTCCATCATAAACGTGCACCACAGTTTATTGAGCTATTCCCCAATTGATGGGCATCCCCTCAGGTTTTTTTTTTTTTTTTTTTTAGCCCTGAAAAGAGAGGTGCTATGAAAATTTTTTGTACATAATAGGTCCTTTTCTTTTCTTTTCCAAATCTCTTTTGGTATTCATGCCAAGTAGTGGCAGTGTTATGTCAAAGGAAATGCATAAATTCATAGCCCTTTGGGCACAGATCAGATTTTTGGATCATTTATCAGCTGTGGCATGACTTTTATTTTTTATAAATTTGACTCAGATCCCTCTATGTTTGAGAAATTTTAAATAGCTTTCAGTACTGACAAAATACTAGTCATCTTCTGAATTCTTTTCAGGGAGACTGAGAGTGTCTGCTTTTCTAAATGTCTGTATAATATTACCATCAGTCTTTATCATTATCAGTATCCCCATCATCAGATCAAATATTGAATGAATTTGGTTTTATTGCACTTTGGTTGCTGTCTAGAATGTATATTTTTCATTTCTGACTTTTTTTCCTTGACTTTATTAGGCCAAGGATGAAAACTATAAATGATGATTATAAAAACACTTCTTAATTATGTGTAATTACTATAAAAGATGTTATAAAAGAACATCCAAAATTCAAAACATAATTTGCCTTGTTGGCTTATGATAATTTTTATGGCTTAGATAGTTATACATAATTCTTAATGAGCTATTATTACTTATCATAGTTACCTAAGTGCAACTTAAAATAATCACTTTTAGGGTTGGTCCTCTTTAGAGATGGAAAATTTTGTGTATATGTGGATTAGATTATTACTTAACTTATTTTGAAACTATTTTACAATTTGTATAACTTTATCTTCCAAAATAAATATTAGTTGAATGTGTTTGAACAGAATTAAAGTGGGCTATTAATAGGTAATAAAAAAGTATTTCTTTAAGAATCCTAATATGCTTGAGGAGGCAGCTAAATGGTTCAGTGTATAGAACATTGGCCTTGGGGATAGGAAGATTCATTGATTTCCTGAGTTCACATTTGGCCTTAAAAGGCTTACTAACTGAATGACCCAAATAAGACACACCTCTGTTTGCTTCAGTTTCCTCATCTGTATAAGGAGCTGGAGGAAATGGCAAACACTGCTAGTATTTTTGCCAAGAAAGTCTTAAATTAGGATCACAGAGTCTGACAACTGAAATATGAGCAATATAGTTGAAGAAATTTAATATTTTTGAAAATTTACCTTACCTTTAATTCCCTTGCATAACAGTATAGGAAATTCGTCAAAGGAAAAATTACATTTTTGCACATTTAATTAATTAAAATAACCCCATCAAGTTATTGTTATAATTGAAGTTCTTAATTCTCTAGAACTTAAATGTTTAAATATCCATATAGGTTAAGCCATTTCTTTAGAAATTTATCAAAACTATTTTATAATTGCATGTAGTTCTAACAAAGAGATTTTACTGACTTATGTCCTAATATGGAATATTATTATACTTTATTACCCTAGTTTATATCATAAAAATAGCCACTTCATTGAAGTTTCCATAACTCTAGGTGTTCATCTAGTTCATCCTATAAACTTCTGCCAATTTTTTTTGGAGCATTTTTTTTTTTTTAACCATGTTACTTTCCTGCTTGGAAACTTTCAATAGCTTCTTTTTGACTAATGCCTCAAATCTGAACTTTTCTGTTACTTGCCTTATTTTTCTTACTGCTCATAATCTATTCGTCATAATTATTGAGTGTATTTCCCAGTATAATTACTTTTCTTTAAACCTTTCTTAGTAAGTTCATTCCCTCTATTCTGATTTGCCTTTATTTTTGTTTTATTTCTTTGGAGTGTCCTTTTCTCTCCCTCCTTCACCTATCTAAATCTTTTCCCCTTCCCTTGAAGTTTAGCCTCTTTTGAGAAGGCTTCTCAAAACTTATTAATGTTTCTCTCCTTTGAACTTCTACAAGGAATGATCTGATAGGATTTTCCTCCTTGTAGAAAGATGGACATTAGATGGATAGGACAGTCTGGGGTTTTTCCCCTTAAATGAAATAGTTATTTGATCCCTTTTTTAAAAGCTGATATTATTAATACAATTAGTATAAATTTGGGTCTCTAAATTCTGCTTGTGAGGACAATGGAGTGTGTGTGTGTGTGTGTGTGTGTGTGTGTAAGGAACATTGAAAGGGATATAAAGAGGTATGTTGAAGGTATGGATAGGGTTAACTTAAGGAACAAGAATCCAAGAAAGATCAGGCATAGGGCTATTAATATATGATTAAAGACTTTTTAAAGTTTTTTTTGTTTTTTAGCTTTTTAAAACTTAACTGTAATTTTAGTTTCTTTTATAAATATCTGTCAATTTCCTTCTAGAGATAACAGTAAAAAACTTGAGAAAATTTAGAGGATTACTATTCAGTTCATCAGATACTTATTAAATATGAGAGAAAAAGAAAGATTGTGGTACTAGGGTGGGAATAGTGGTTCCTGTTCTTGGAATCTATAGAAGATTAAGTATATATGAGTCAACAAATAACTGGTTTACATAGGTGCTTAAAAAACATAAAAGTACTGCACAAGAGCTAAGAAGATATAATTGCTAGGAGAGTAAAGGAAGGTTGTACAGAAGATAGGATTTTTCAGATAGTGGGTAGAGAAAAATTTAGATAGAAGAAAAGGTGGTAGCAACATTTAAGAGATCCTATAGAGGAGAGAGAAAGCCTTTCTTGAAGAAAGAAATATATCTGTAGGAAAGTACACAAACTGCATGGGACTACAGGCATGACATTGAGCAAGCATGTGTTTTTTATTTACTACAGTTTTGTGAATAGTTCTCTCCAAGTAGATGTAAGCTTCTTAAAAGCAGCAGCAGAATACTACCAGTCTTTGATTTAGGTCCATGTGAAGCAAGCAATTGCTTCAGGTTATGTAAAGTAAGCAAAGTGGGCAGAAGAGAGCTTTTGAATTTTATCAACATACTTTCCCCACAAATATAGCATTGTCCTTGTTCTAACATCATTAGAAGAATATTAGAACATAATTTGAATTACTTCTTTAAGATAATTTTCATTGTTTTATTCATTGTAGTTAAAATGAATAAATACATAGTGAAAATAAGATTAGTGAACTGACCTGTATTATTTTTCAAATGATTTGTTCTCTATTGAGAAAATTGTATCAGAGTAAAATTCATTAGTGTTCTAAGTTAGTTCTTGTGATGGAATTTGTGATGTTAGATGGGGCACAGCAATATTTGCCGAAGGGGAATTTTATCTTTATTCCTTTAAAATGATACTTTATTATAGTATGTTTTTGGAACTTTGTTTTTTGAAAACTTAATTCAAATGCTAAATTATCGTAATGAATTCTCTGAAACATTGACTATTACTACCAAGTTTTAGTAGGTGTAGTTTTGGGGTGCAGCAACTCATAAAATTATTGGAATCATGGTTTCGACTATGTCCTAAGTACTGGGAGTGCAAAGAAAAAGTGAAAATAATCCTTGAATTTCTAATAGGAACTAATTTATTTATTTGTTTGTTTGTTTGTTTCTAATGGGAACTTCTAATGGAAAGTTTGGGGAGTGGGCCGGTGAAAGGTGAACATACATCATATATATGTAACAAGTCTATAAAGAATTTATATGATTGAAAGGTGATTGGGGAGGAAGAACACTAGCAAATGGGAGGATCAGCAAAGACATTTTGTGTTTATGTCCAAGGGTTAAAGGTTCTGAGAGACAGAGGTGAGACAAAGTTATATATTTTAGACATGGGGCAGCCTGGTACAAATGCTGTGCTGATATGCTCTTGAGAGTATATAGAAAGGTAGTAATGTCAATACAGCCTTGCTCCAGCAAGTAGGGAGGGGTCAGAATGTAAAGGATTTGAAATGTCAAACCAAGGAATGAAGGGTTAGTAGTCTCTGCTAATGGTAATAATTTCTCCACTGAAATAATAGATTTTTTGAAGTTTGAAATGTCATACGTCTAAACAGTTGTCTTTACCAACTGAGGAAGAACTTTAGTGCTTAGGGCTTAACAATTTTCCTGTTAACTCAGTAATGAATGAAAAAAGCCTATCAAAGACTAGAGGAAACCTTTGGTGGTGATTCAACCTTATTTGAAAACATGAGAATTAAGTGTAACTTAGGGAATGAAAGTGACTTGGCACTTAGCTTTTTCTTACCCTTCTGTCTCCACAACAGGAAGTTAGGGGAAGAAATGAAATTTGCCTATAACTAAGACTAAAACTTCTAGCATGCCTAGGTGGGAAAATACTTGAAAATTTTTCCTTAACTACCCATTTTGTCTATGCATTGAAGACATCAGACTTTTCAAATAATATCTGAAAGACTGAGGTATATAGCTTTCAAAAACAAATACAGTAGATCGTTGTATTGCCATTTTGTTTTCTCTCTGCTTTTTCCTGAATGGCATTTTGTGCCTCTTCTTTTTCCCTTCTGGAGGGAGGTACAAGAAAAGAAAGGGAAGAAGTCGGGAAATAATTCTGTACTTTGTATTATTATGCTTTTCATTTTCTGCCCTACTTTTGGTGGGTGGGTAGTTCTATTACTTTGACCTTTATGTGTGGAATGATAGTAAATCACAATTCATTTTGGCAGGAATTGAGTTCTTCCCAGACTTTATCACATGATGGAGGATTCTTCAATAGACTGGAAGATGATGTTCATAAAATTCTTATTAGAGAAAAGAGAAGAGAACAGCAAACAGAATATAACGGAACAGATAATTGTACAGCCCATGAACACAGCCAGGCATGTAAAGTAGGAAATTCTCTTAAAAGCACAATGAACATTTTAGTACTGAAATTAAAATGTATATTTTCTAGATATAATCAATGGCATTCAGTTATAAGTTTATAGAGTAATAAAGTTTAGCTGCTTCAGCCCCCTTATGTAAAGGGGCTGAATTTATATAAATTATATAAAATATAATGAAATTATAAAAATGAAAACATAATGAAATTATATAAAATATAATTTTATTTTGAAGTATTATTTACTTTAAACCTATGTACCCTGAATTCCAGAACACAGCATACCTAGATTCCAGCTTTGTTAACGTATAGCTTTTTTGACCTTTGACAATTCATTTGACTCCCTGTTCCTCATTTTCCTCATCTTTAATTTGGGAATAACAATGTTTTTCACTACCCTATATCATGATGTTATGTTGAGAATCAAAATAGCTAAGTCTTTTAACTGTTAATGTTAGCTATGTTTGCTTCCATGAAAATCTTTGCAGAAATGAATAAAGTTTGAGCTGAAGGAATTGATCGATGAAGGGAGAAGATCTTGAATAAGTGGGCTTCTCAGCTATTAGGAATTCATTTGTGTGGAATTTATGTGCAGATGGAATTGTCTGAGAGGTTGTGAAGATAGTGATAGAATTATGGTTAAGAATGGGGCAAATTATAATTCATTGAGTTATGAAATTGTTGGGGTCTTTGTATTGCTACTTTGCTCCATTACATTCATTTTCTTTCTGCTGATCAGTTATAAAATTTAAAACTTTCTAACTAAGCTGTTTTGTAAGTTCAATAGAAAATATTGTTAGTATTAGTCAATAAGAATCTATATATTTATCATATAATACCATATTTTTATACTAACTTTTATTGACTGAGTGCTAGTAATTTCTAAACAACAAGAGAGAAAGGTTCTTATGTGAGCACTCACATAACCAATTATTGGATACAGGACAGGCGTTATTTAATCTTATAGAAGATGTAGAACCTACAAGAAACCCATAAACAATTGAGACAATTCTTTTCCGGGGGAGGGGGGAGCGTGCAGGTCTTTTTTTTTGCCCAATGTATTAAGTATTAGAATAGTCCAGGTTTCAGTCTTCAATTGCCATCAAGTCCAACCTATACCTGTAAAAATTCCTTGCTATTTCATAATCAAAAAATTAACCAGCCTTTGCATGAGGACATCCAGTGAGGGAAACTCACTTCTCATCATAGGTAATATATTTTACTTTTAGATGGCTCTTATTTTGGAAAGTTTTTATGATGACATCAAGCCAAAATTGCCTCTTTGCAATTTTTACCCATTATTTCTGGGTTTGCCATTAGAATCATTCTAATCTGTCTTCAACATTATAGTCCAATTCCTTGCTATTTCATAATCAAAAAATTAACCAGCCTTTGCATGAGGACATCTAGTGAGGGAAACTCACTTCTCATCATAGGTAATATATTTTACTTTTAGATGGCTCTTATTTTGGAAAGTTTTTATGATGACATCAAGCCAAAATTACCTCTTTGCAATTTTTACCCATTATTTCTGGGTTTGCCATTAGAATCATTCTAATCTGTCTTCAACATTATAGTCCATAAAATATTTAACACTACTCTCATATACTTCCTCAGTCTTCTCTAGATACACCATTCCCAATTCTTGTAATTGATCTCTTCTGCTTTAGCTCTTTAGTGTCCTCCTTAAAACATCATCATCCAGAACTGACTACTACTTAAGATATGTGACTAAGCTAAAGTATAATAGGAGTGTTATATCCTTATTCCTGAAAGTTACACATTTCTTTACTGTTTTAGCTCCTACATCATATTCATTAATATGATTGAGTTTGCAAAACCTCAAGATATTTTTCAAATAGATTTCCCCTTTCTTGTATTTATGAATTTGATTTTGTAAAACCAAATAAAAGACTTGCCATTTTTCCCTGTTGAATTTCACTGTGATTAAGTGGTACTCAAAACAAGGCAAGTTCATCTCCTTTCTTTGATGATGCCAGAACAAAAGCTTTCCTGTTAACCAAGTTAATATATGGTTAACCTTACATATGGTTAATATGTAAATATGTTGCAAGAACTTTCTTTAAAAAAAAAAAAAAAAAAGATTTTTAAATACATATTTGTGAAGCAATACTTTTATTCTTGGGAACTTGGGAAATGTGAAATGTAGATGAATTTCATTTTAAACAAATCCAGTATAGTATGTCGACATCCAAATTTCAAGATAGATTAATTAGGCATTGCTTTTTTGTATTTTACAGTTTTCCTTTTTAAAAAATTGTATTTTCAAATTCCTTTGAGTAACAAGTTTTCTTGATATATTTCAAATACAATATAATTTGTGAATTTTGTTTTGTTTAAAGCTGTTTCACAAAACATATGGGCCAGATGAGGTACAACTGGAAATCCAAGAGTTATTCAAGTATTAGGTTAGACATGTTTAACATGTATAGGACTACCTGCCATCCTAGGGGAGGGAGTAGAGGAAAAGAGGGGAAATGTTGGAACAGAAGTTTTTGCAAGGGTCAAGTGTTGAAAAATTACCCATGCATATATTTTGTCAATAAAAAGCTATTATAATAATAATAAAAGAAAAATGTGAAAAAAAAGTATTAGGTTAGAATTACATTATGAAAGTTAGAAGTCACATTCTGAAATCTTTTGAGATCTTCCTAGTTTAGGGCCTCAAGCAAAAAGTATGGAGAATGACAAATGGTGTTGCAAATAAAAAGACAATAAAATATTCAAACTATAAGCCATATGACTTTATTTCAATTCCTTGAAAAATCCTAGAACCCTAGGGTACTATATGAGTTGGAGAGATTGCCTAGCTATTGTCTGAAAATCAGCCTAAGTTGACTTTTTTGGTCAGATTTTTTAAAGTAATTTTTAGGGTCATAGCCTCTAAAATCACCTTAGTGTTGAAGAGTTGTATTTATTTTGCATTGGTGGAGGAAGGGCTTATATTGACAAAATCATTGGATCCTTTAAAAATGCTGAAGTATAGTCAAGATAAAAGTCAGAAAAGTGTCATGTTTATCCTTTTGAGGTCAAAACCATATAGATTGATTCTGTACTTTCTAATAAAATGTCAGAAGAGACCAAAAAAAAGCTAGATATTTTTAAAATAACCATAGTAAAATAATAAATAAGTTAAGCACAACAAGAGTACAGTCTTAACACTAGATATGCAAAAATTTTAGAATAGTAAAATCTGCATCAAGTAGAAATCATAGCCATAGAATTCAAACCGAAAGAAACCTAACAAGTAATCAAAATGTACCCCTTTCACTTTTACAAAGAAGGAAAATGAAGCCTGGGCAATTAAAGGGATTCATCTAAAATCGTACTCATAGTAGATCATAATGAGAGTGATTTTTTAAAAAATCTTTCATGAGGATAATAAGCTTTGACATTAAAGAACTTAATAGGTAGCATTGTGCTATCAAAGAAGGATGGTGTGATATTGGAAGAATTACATTATGATATTAGTTGTACCTCTGACTACCTGAATGACCTTGTACAAATAATTTTATATCATTATATCTCTGTTTTCTCATATCAGGTAAGATTTAGAATCTAAAAATAAATTTAAATTGTTCCTTCTAACTGCATTTGAGTAGCAATAAGTAGGATTCTGATTAAGAATGTTTAGGTATAAATTGTTCATAGTAGACAATTTGCATTTCTCTGTGGAGTTTTTAACCTTTGCAGATATTAATAATCTATTTAATTTATGTTGGGCTTCTCCTGCTTTATATTGTAGTCAGGTATAAGGAAAATCATTGGGATCTAACTTCAGCATTGAGTAATTTTATGTTATATGTTAATGATATCATACTTTAAAACATCTCACTGTGTTTTTGCTCCATAGATTTTTTTTAAGTGTTTTATAGGAAACAGAAAAATTGAATTTAGGATTTTTAGAAGTTTGGTGAATGAAGACCATTTACTCATCACATCATTTTTGGGATTTCTTCAGACAAGTAGTAATACTTTGCAGAGTTGTTTTCCTTGCTTTTTCTAGAGTATACCAAACAGTACATGAGTGAAAGGTTTTCTGACTTTAGTTTGGACAGAATGGAGAGTAGACAGCATATTTCTTGTTGCACATTCAAAAAAATATCTTTAAATTGGAAATGAAGCTGAAGACAGAAGAAATGGCAAGAGAAAGTTTAAAAGATCCAGGTGAGCATGACTTACAATAGTTTTCTGTAGACTTGTTTTAGAAAAAGTCTATAGAAAGTTTGGGTTTGAGATCTAACCTAGCCACATCATCCCAAGAATATTCATATAGTAAATTGGAATGAAGACAACATGAAATGGAAAATTGAACAAAGGTCACTATTTCATATAAGAATTTATTTTCATCATCAGTGGCAATGAAACTAATATATTTGGATTCTTAACACTTTGGTCTCTGATATGTTACACAAGGAAGTTAAAATAGCATCTGAAGTCAGAAGATTAAACCATAAAGATGATAAAATAGACACATCATGGAAATTTGTGCTGGAGGTGACATAATGTTGAAACACTGAGGAATCATTTTATAAGCCATCTCAGGAAGAATATCAAAAGAATGGAAAAGTCATGGAAAATAGTATCCAGAATCTGAATTTCAGGAAGAGAATGGACCTGGTTTTTTATTCTTGGGATATTTTACAGTGCTTTCAATGTTTCCAAGCTATTTCCTGGTACAAAGATCCATCTACTTAACACAAATGTTCCTCTGCTGATGATTGTGAATCATAGGAAACCAGTCTGTGAAAACTCAGAAGTTTCAGGAAACATGGAGAGCCATGTTAGGTAGATGTAGACTATAATATATTTCCAGTGATTATGTAAGTCTTAGAAGTAGCATAATAAGATCATTGATGTATAAGAACAAGAATTACAAGGATAAGGAAATACTTGAGTGCTGCAGTGATTTGAAATAGAAGAGACCTAGCCTGCAAACTAGCAAATCATCTGTGAAACATGGATTATGAATGAGAGTCACTTGTAACTCTGTAGAAGATATTTAGATGGATTATTATCTGGATTGATGAAAGGAGTATCCATGTAAATGTGATCAATGATACGTTATACTGAAATGAAGTAAAGACATTGATTCCTAACTGTTCATGATGCATTAAAGAATAAAAACCTATGAGAAGAGTAAGACAATTTTTCAGGAAGTTGTTTATGAATTTTGTTGTATATTCCTAGGCCACTTTCTGTAGAAATAATATCTAAATCTAGACACTCTGCTTTGCTACTATTCTGTTTTTAAGTTGTGTTGAATATGCTCTTAAAGTTGAAGAGCAAAAAAGAATTTTTTGAAGAGAAGTTTGTCGTAGTTATGCTTGTACTTTTCTAATGTAATTATTTTAGGGACTGTAAATATTTCAAAGACATGCTTTTGTTATGTGATAATATTGAAAGCTTTAGGTTGATCACAAAATTTTAATTTAGATTATAAATAGTTATTAATTATTAACTGAGTAAGAGGGAAATCACTGAAAATGGGAATATAGGAACTTGAATTTACTTTTGAAAAATAAGAAGTAAGGCTTTCATTTTTAGTTAAATTTTACTTACCAAAAGGACTTTTGGAAACAAAGTATGTTGAGAAAATTTTACTTCTAAAGCAGTGGATTTTGTGTTTGTGTGTTTGTTTTAGGAGGTATACTTGAAAGATGGAAGAACTGAAAGACTAAAATTGGAACTTGAAAGGAAAGATGCTGAAATTCAGAAATTGAAAAACAACATCACTCAGTGGGAGGTTTGTGTTTAGTTACCATTTCAAGGTGAAATGCATTGTCTTTTTTTGTTATTCTAAATTTTTCCTCATTATAGGTAATTATAATAATTTTTCTCTTCTGTTCTCTCTCTCTCTCTCTCTCTCTCTCTTTTTTTTTTTTTTTTTTTTTTTTTTTTTTTTTTTTTTTTTTTTTTTGCCTAGGCAATTAAGATTAAATGACTTGCCCAGGGTCACACAGCTAGGAAGTGTTAAGTGTCTGAGGACAGATTTGAAATCAGGTCCTCTTGACTTCAGAGCTAGTGCTCTTAGATCAAAAATAAAATATAAAAACCTTACTTCACTTTTAAAGTCCTTTACAACTTGACTCTTCTTACTTTTCTAGTCACATTGTACTTTGGCTACACAGGCCAAAATGTCCTTTTTCCACATTTCTGATACCTCATTTCCTTGTCTTCCTTCAAGAAGAATTCAAACTCTACCTTCTGCAGAAGTCCTTCCCCTATTCTTTTAGGACCTTCCTTCTGAAATTACTTGCTATATATTCTGGATAAATCTTATATGTACATAGTTATTTGTATGCTATCTCTCCCCATTAGAATGAACATCTTGAAGGTAATCATATTTTTGCCTTTCCTTTTATGCCCATTTTTTAGTACATATAAGTCCTTATTGAATGACTGATTGACTTCTACCCCATGCATAGATTTTTTTTAACCTTATTTTTAAGAAAACCTTTATTCTTTCATGGATCCCTTTGGCAATCTAGTGAAATCTGTGGATCTTTTCCCAGAATAAAATATTTTAACTGCTTAAAACAATGCAGAATTTGAATGGAATCAAATATATTGAAATATGTATTTTTTTCCATTTGAGCCCACAAACCCCATGAAATCTGTCTTTGGACCCCAAATTAACAACGCCTACACTAAGGAGTCCCAAATGATGATAATTCTTTCCTTAAACTAAAATATCCTACCTATTGTAGCTCTCTAATATGGCCATCAAATTTGTTTTGTATATTCACATCTTTGATGAAACTTCTCATGATCTTGCTTCATCTGAACATTTAGCCTTTTGCATTTACCTGATCATCTATAAACTATGTACTTTGTATTACAGCTATAATGCCAATATGCATTGGCTTCTTGATCACTTACATTTTTGTAGATTTTTTTTATTGGAAGAGACATTTGAACTCATTTAGTAATCTGGTGAAGCCAATGGATATTTTTAGAACAGTGTTTTTAAGTGCTTAAAATAAGATATAGGATTACAAAGGAAACTTTTTTTTTTTTTTTTTTTTTTTTCAAATAGAGTTATTGAGGGGCAGCTAAGTGGTGCTGTGGATAGAGCACCAGTCCTGGAGTCAGGAGAACCTGAGTTCAGATCAAGCCTCAGACACTCAACACTTCCTAACTATAACCCTGAGCAAGTCACTTAACCCCAATTGCCTGGTTCACCCCCCCTCCCCCCAAAAAAGCAATTGAATACAATTATTGAAGTATTAAAAAGTAATTAATAGACCATGTTAAAAACTGCTGATCTAGTACAGCTCTTTACAATAAGGCATAATTTGTAGAATTCTGGAAATGGAGTCAAGGAGGCTTAGATTTAGGTTCAAGTCCTGTCTCTGACACTGCCTTTTTACCAAATCATTCAAATTTTCTAAGCTTCAGTTTCCTCATCTACAAAACAGTAATAATACCAGCAATGTTATGCATCTCATAGGGTTTGTTGGTAGTAAATCTCAAATGAGATAATGTGTAATAAGGCATTTTACAAATTTTAAAATATATATAAATACTATCTTTTAATTATGATTATTTATATCTGTCATGGTGCCAGGTCCTTTGCAGTGATTTATATCTCTTATTCAGTATATGTTATTAACTAATTAATTGATCAAAGAGAGAACTTTAATTTTTGTTTTATATGTTAATCACATAACCTGTGTGCCTCCTTTCAATATGTGTTAAGGGAAAAAGAAATGTCTTATACCATAATCTTTAGATGTTTAAAAAAAATAGAAAAAATTTTAAAATGCCTAAATTTATTAGTAATTTCTATCCTTATTAGTAGAACCTGTAACAGAAACTTAGTTTCCCATCTAAGACAAAATGTGAAAAAGTACATTAGGTATGGACAGTAATTTGAAGAAATATTTTCAATACTTTATATTCAGAAATTAACATATATATGTATATAATTATTAGAGTGAAAGAAGACACTAGAAATTTAAAAGAAGTCCCAGGCCTATTTCAGTAAATTGCTTTGCATGTTAATTACATAGCTTTCAACTTTTGAACCAATTCAAATATTGAAATAACTGAATAATTACTGTGGTCTGTGTAATCTGAAATAATATTAAAAATTAATTACTTTGGTGTCTTTGTTTCTTTTTTGAGAAGAATGAAAATCCCTTAAGAAAATTTCTATTGTGTTAACTTCTTTCCTTTGCCCTCATCCCATTAGCCTTAATTTTGAATCATTTGTAATTAATACCTGCATTTTTTTTTGTTCATGAGGTTGCCTAGAATTTTTAGCTTACTAGTTGCTGTAATTTGATTCACATCATATATTATAACTAAACAATCTTGTTCTCTTTGATCAATTAGGCAAAATATAAAGAAGTAAAAGCAAGAAATGCTCAGTTATTGAAAATGTTACAGGAAGGTGAAAGTGAGTAATTTATTTTTTATGATTTCTAGATTTATAAATAACAGTCATATTTGGGATATTTCATATTTTAAAAATATAATTTTATAGGGGTAGCTAAATGGTGTAAATGGAAAGAGCACACTAGCACTGGAATCAGGAGGACCTGAGTTCAGATCTGGTCTCAGACACTTAACACTATTATGAGATTTAAGGAGCTTTTTTGAGTTCAGATGGAGGATGTTTTTTGTTGACCTTTTTTTTTTTTGGGGTAAACTCTTGAGATGTGGAAAGATCATAAAACGAATCCTTTTGCTCATTTCATAAATGAACAGAATTTCTCAAGATAATTATCATGGGGACACCTAGGTAGTACAGTGAATGGGGCACCAGCCCTGAAATCAGGAGCACACCTGAGTTCAAATCAAAGATCTAATTATCATGGTCACCATCTGCATCAAGTTATTTGAAAAATCATATTAGAAAACTGTTAGATTGCTTTTTTACCATAGACCAAAAAACTTGTAAATAAAAGCAAAACATAATCTTTGATAGTAATATTTCAACATCTTTTTAAAATCCAAGTTAAATAATACAGGGATTTAATTCAAGATTTTTCCTCAGTGTCAGTTGTTGATGTTCTTCTCTTCTTTATAAATTGGAATAATAATAAAAATAATGTGACAGCTCTCTTGAAAAGATCTTTCCAAGAAAACTATTGGAAAGCAATATTAAGTATTCAGTTGTCAAGGGGGGTAGTATTTTTTAATTAAACCTTTTGATCCTAGGATGCCATTTAACATTTTTAAAATGTTTTCCAAAACAAAAATAATTTATTAAAAAAGAAAAATACTGTCTGACAAATTTTTGCAAATATCTGGTTTAATAAAAGATAGCTGAGTTCTCAAATTCAACCTGTTGTGATTTTTTTTTTTTTTTTTTGGTTGAAATCTTTTAAAATTTGGATTCAAATATGTAGTTGAAAAAGGAAGTAGTACTTCAGTAAGCAAATATTTTAGTGTTATTAGGACAATAGTTTTAACTTCACAGACCTTCTGTAATGGTGTTTGGAATTCTGTAGAGGTCCCTAGAACACAGTTTGAGAAATAATGAATTTTAGGATTTGAGAGAGAAATTCACCTTGACTCCTGTGAGGTGTACATCATTTAACAATTTTTAAAATTCCTGTTTTTTCCTTTTTGTCAGTGAAAGATAAAGCAGAAATACTTCTTCAAGTTGATGAATCACAAAGTATCAAAAATGAGCTAACCTTACAGGTAAGGAAATTGGTATTTATTTATATTCTAGCTATAGAACTGATTAGGCTTTGCTCTAGGACCTAGCCATGAGTCAAAGAAGAGTATTGGGAGAGAGTCTTCTTCCCTGTGGTAAACACTATGTTTATCTTGCAGCCTTTTTACCCACACTTTGAAATTCATCTTCCCCTGATCCATTCCCATAGAATGCTATCACCATGGTGGTCCTTCTGCAGGATCTACATTTTGTTTCAACTCCTATGGACTTTTAGTCCCTCCATCTTCCTAGCTAAGGATAAGGGTTATCAGGCCTCCCTCTCTTGGCATATCCCTATCGAAATTAAATTCCCTTCTGTGCTGCTATTGGTTACTACAACCCTGAAAATTATAGAGAAATTTTTTGAGCTACAAATCTTGTTAAAGTTTAAAAAGTACTATCCCACATGGCTAATAAATATGTATTTATAACAAATTCCTTCCTTTCTCAAGGAAGAGGTGGGGAGGGAGGGAGGGAGTTTAGAACTCAGAATATGTAAAACTGAATGTTTACATGCAATTAGGAAATAGTTAAAATTAAAATATCAAAATAAAATTTGCTGCACCTGTTTTATTGTCTATAGAATGAGGGGGTTGGACTAGATAGCCTCTAAGACACCTTCCAAACTTAAATCTAGATCCATCATCCTTTAAATTATGGAATCCATTCATTGTCTTCTAAAAAATGAGTTATGTTATTTTTTTCTTATTGAACTTGCGTTACATATATTTGTTTTAAAATCATTCTTGTCATTGTTAATGTTCTTTATGTTAATTTTTTTAATCTCATTGATTATTTGGTTGCAGGTGACTTCGCTTCATGCTGCATTAGAGCAAGAAAGATCAAAAGTGAAGGCATTGCAAGCAGAATTAACAAAATATCAGGTAAGCCTGTTATGATTCATAAGGATCACAGGTTTAGAGGTTAAAAGGACCTTAAAAGCCATGAGTCCCAACCCCCTCATTTTATAGATGTGGAAATTTGTAGAGATACAAAGGTTAGATAGATTGTGTAGCTTAAATTTTAAGTAAGGAATCTATTTAAAAAAAAAATTTATGTGAAGGTTAAATTTTATTCACCTTATATATCTTAACAGAATTAATTGCTATCTTGGTAAGATTAAAAGTTTAAAATATCTTAAGTCTATTGTGGACATAAGTAGAAATAATTGGGAACTCAGTAAGAGTGTAAGAAACATAAAAGATTTTTACTTCAATTTACTAGAAGCAGCAGTGGCATTAAGAATTCTATGAATATTTTATTTTTAAAGATACATGAGGAGGCAGCTAGATGGCTGTGGATAGAGCACTATCCCTGAAGTCAGGAGGACTGGAGTTCAAATCTGGCCTCAGATATTTAACACTTCTTAGCTGTGTGACTGGACAGATCACCCTAAATTGCCTTGCAAAAATAAATTAAATAATTGGAATAGAGATATAAGTACTATGTCTCTTCAGGTAAAGTCCTGTTGCCATGCTGATCATGGTACAGATGTCACCTTGGGTTCTCAGAGGCCATACCAGTGGTACAAGTTCTAGCAGATCTTTACCAAACTATGAGTATGAAGCTCATAATAGACTGTGTATCTTTATCTGATGAACAACCCCTATTAGCCACACTCCAAGAGTCCCACAGTAGAATTGGTCATGGATTGAAGAATTTTTCAGCCATGGCAACTTTATCTACTAATTTGTAGAGGAATAGAAGTATAATTAAAAGGGAATAAAATTACAAATGTTTGGGGTGTTGAAATATATAAGTATAGAAGTACATGAAGTTTTAAGTAATGATGAAAGTTAAATGATTATTTTTAGCTTTTATAGATTGTTAATCTATCTATATTTTATTACCCAGCAATCACTTCCTCATCTAAAGAGTTTGTGGATAAAAATGAATAAAGTTGGAAGAATGAAATCTTATTTTAGCCTATACTTGAGAGTTACATAGATGTGGTGTGTGTGTGGTTTTTATTTTTAAATTAAAAAAATCTATTAGTAACAAATGAAATATTTTGGGAGGAAAAAAGTGCACACTTTAAAACAAATCATGGAATGGGCCGCTTCTCAACTGAGATCAGTAGAAGTAGTTTTTTGTTGGGTAAAAAAGCCCCCTTGTACCTTACAACAGCCCTACCTACTACTATTATATAAATCCTCTCTGTAAAACCTGAGGTTGGAGCAGGCCCACCATCTCTTACAATAGAGCTAGGTTCCTATCCATGGCCTGGAAAACCCAGGACCAGTGAAAATTGTGCTGCCAATGTGCTCCCCAGGGTGCAGCCCTAGCTTTGAAGTTTGCCAGCCCAGGGAGAAGGGACTGCCTTCGCCTGGGAGGCCTTGGGACAGGCCCTTGATCCAGGCCTCTGCTTATAGAAAAACTGTTGCCAGTTGAGAAGCAAGGTAAGAGTTTTATGCTATATGAGCATGCACCTAGTTTGCAAGTGGTACCTAGTTTGCATAAAATAATCACTGAGCTAGTTTTTGGTAGTAGCATTCATTATTTCAATTTTCCTTCTTCATGGCAAAAATCAATTTCATTTTTCCCCCTGATTCCATTACATAGATCAGTGGCTCCAAATGTTTCCTCTATAATCCACAAAGATTTTAAGCATCTTTCATGGCCCATACCAACCTCTTTCATACCTTTCCTTAAAAAAAAAAAATTAGTAGGATTTTCATCTAGTTAGGAATTATTTATGGGGAAATTGTTAGTGAATACTTACTAAATGTTCTTGAATGGTTGTTGACAAGAAGTACAATAGAGAGCAGAGCAGCAGAAAAAGAAGTAGCCATTTAGACTCCTGATGAGTGAAGGAATAGAAGATGTCACTTCTAACAAATAGCATGTCTGAAATTGGCATGACTCAGTAAAACTTAATACAGTCACCATTTTAAGAAACACATTGCGTTAACTGATCTTAAAAGTTGATCTTTTAGCGGGAAACTAGTCTTGTTTAAAACCCTTGAAAAATAATAATTTCATGGCATTTTTAGACCAGTTTAAGAGTTTTTCTTTTTCCTAAATCCAGTTTGATAAAGTTTTGGTTTTGTAAGGGATTTAAGTGTGGGTGTATTGTTTAAATTTTCTTTTAAATCTTGATATTGTAGAACAGAGAAAACTTGCCCTTTGAAAGTAATATAGTAGTTATGAAAGCATAGAACCTATTAAGTTAGCATGGTTCAAGTTGAATAAATTGTCCCAAAAGCCACTTTAACCTTTGAAAATATTCAACTAAATTTTTTCATAGAAAAGGTATACACAAGCTCAAATATAAAATGAGTTCAAATAAGCTACTTTTCCTCAGATCAGAAATTTTCTTTTAATCATGATTCTTAAAATGCTTATAGAAGAAAATTCTTAAATAATTTCCTTTATTTTTCTTTACAGGGTGGCAGAAAAGGGAAAAGAAACTCCGAGTCTGACCAGTGTAGGTGATCACATTAGCCATTGAGATCAGCACAAACACACACACACACACACACACACACACACACACACACACACACACACACTCTCTCTCTCACTCTCACACGCACTACTTACCCACATACATACACACATACACACACACTTTTCAGGGTTTTGGAAAAAAAATGTATATATTTAATGCTCTACAACTGCTGAACTATGCAGTTTTTGTTGGGGAAAAGAAACCTAAAATGACTAATTGATTAACCAACTAAAAACTATTTCATTTTTCTGTTGGTTTAAAGTGAAAAGTAGGAAAGTAGAAAAACTCAGTGAATCATTACTGTTTGCTGTCCATGCTCATCACTTTAGTTTTTCATCAGTCAATAAAATTTACTCTTCCATTTGTATGTTTGATTTTTTTTTTTTAAGTCCCAGAAATGTGTGGAAGTATTAGCTTAGTATTTATCAAGATAAACTACATTAGACCAAAGCTATAATTGCTGCTGTTTATCTGCTTGATGTTTTTTTAGTTGTTTTAAATTAATTTAGTACAGTGGAATGCCATTATATAGTATGACTCATAGTGAGACAGATTTACTCATGTCCTTAAAAAGGTAATTGCTAATAAAAGATATCTGATTTAGATAAGGGACACAGATGGGCCTGGATCTGTGATTTCATTGGTCTAGAGAACTCCCAGATGAGAAAACTGTCATTGCACCTCATCACGTTCTTAACAACTAAGTCCTAAGAATCATTTAAAACCTTGAGAGGTTAAATGACTTTCCCAAAATAAAACAACCAGTGTGCATAAGAAGCGAGACTTGAATTCAGGTCTTCGTGGCTCTCTATCCATTATACCATGTTGTCTAAATATTATAAACATAACTACATATATATGTACATATGTGTATATAAAAGAGCAGGCTAAACAAGAAATGTTAAATCATCTGTTAAATTCAGGAGTTCTGTTTAATTTGGCACATGAACCTATTTTACGAAATAGAATAATAAGACAAATACAAATGACATATAAGACCATAAGCCTAGGACCTCAGCAACCATCTTAGTTCAGCCCCCTAGTCTTGTAGATTTTAAAAATTAAATAAGAAACATTGAATTACTTCCCTAATGGAACTTGTATAAAGGTAAAGTTAAATGGAAACATAATAAAAAGAAAAATAGATCTTTTAAGTAGTGTGCAGCAATTTGGTCTTACTAACTAGCAAAATTCAGTGGTATTCAGAAATAACCTATCTTACTATGCAACCTATTACAAAATTGGGTGTCTAGTATTAGTATCAACATGAATAAGATTGGACTACTAGGACAACAAGAAAAGCTTGGGTTGCAATTACAATGAAAAATCTCACAATTCTTTTTTAGCATCCTCAAATTTTATGTTATAGGTAGGAAATGTACACAAGACATGTACAGAAATGGTGTTAAAATGAGTGAGTTGCAAAAATGTTGACAGTTCACAGGATAGAAAAATCAGTTTTTGGTTGATCTTTTGGATTAGGCAAAATTGCATGGGAAAAATAGGAGTTTAAGCTAAACCTTGAAGGAAGAATCATATAAACTGGAAGAGACTTAAGGCCTCAGGACCAGAAAAAACAAAAGCACATGGGTAAGGATATGCACCATAGAAACCTGGTTTAACTAAAGTACTGTAAATATGAAGCAAGTAGTAGTAAAATGAGGTTTAAAGGTTGTAAAAGATTTCGACTCTCAATTTAATGACATTGAGCTTTATGAAGTGTAGTAGAAGACAGTATTAGAGCTGTGCATTAGGATGGTTAGTGAAAGTCAAGGAAAAGGAAAATTATCATAACAAGTTTGGAAGGTAATGGGAAATGGAGAGAAGATTAATGGGAGAGATACGAAGATCTCATAGATCTTCATACGAAGAGTTCATAGCACTTAGCAGTTGATTGGATATTAGATGTCAGAGATGAGTTGAGATACTACAGATGGCTTCCTGGGGAAATCATAATGCTATAAATAAGTAACTCAGGTGAACTTATGAACTAGAAGAAAAAAGAGGAATCAATTTGGGACATACCAAATTGAAATTGGTTGTATGACAAGGGTGAATAGATGTTTGAAAATACATGTGTGGAGCCCAAAGAAAAACATGAGGAAGAGTGAGAAGAAGAGAGGGTCCTTTCCAAAATGAAAAGTAACACTCAAAGTGTTAAAAAAAAAAAAAAAAAAAAAAAGGGTGGAAAATCTTGCTTGATGTAACTGGGGAATATTTAACTTGGTCTCTATTGATTCCAAGTCAAGTGCAATCTTAAGTTATTGTGCTCTTCCCCCAGTCCCAAAAAAAGTTATTTTGTATTTATTATGTATTTTGTGTTTACTTTTCCATGTAGGTGTTTCTCCCAATAGAATGTAAGTGACTTGATAGCAGAGACTTTGCTTTTCATTGATATATGCTAGTATTTATCTTAATACTGTGCTCTTCATCAACAAAAAGTTGAGTTGAATTGAACCTTAGGAAAGCCTTCATTGAGCGGGCAAGAGAAAGAATGGTAAAAATTGAGAGATAATCCAAAAAAAGGGCATAAGGCTTCAGAAGGTCCAAGAGAATGAACACTAAGAAAAAACTATTGCAGTTAGTGATCATGAGATCACTGACAACATTTTTAAGAGCAATTTCAATCAAGTATGGGGGGATAAAATCAAGAATGCAAAAAATTGAGTGAAAAGTGAAAGCACATAGAGACCATAAGAGTAACAATCAAGAGAATGTTTTTCTTAGGAGTGTGTTCATAGGGAGGGCTAGAAAAGATTAAATATTTAAAGAAGACCAATGGAGAAAAGGCAAGTGAGCAGAGTCCCAGAGCCAGTGTAGAAGTTGGTGGGATGGGATTGAGGAAGAAGTAGTTAGCTTGATAAGCAGGAAGACCACTTATATATGAGAACCTAGATCAGATATTTCTTTGTCAAGATTCAGGGTTAATCTGAGAGTGAAGAGGCTTCAGAGTTGAGTTTGAGTAGAGTGGGAACGTTTTAAACAGCTGCTGTGATGAATTATTAAAATAATTGAACAGCTCTGAGGCCCATATAAAGTTCTGTATCATAACTAAAATAGAGCCTAAGTCAGAAATTAACTGCTTTGACTAAAGCAAACTTGATCTAGAATGCTGCTCTTGGGAGGCCTTGTAAGCCTATAAAGTACATAATTTACATGTGCCTCTTTCTCAAGGGCCCATTAATAAATTGGAGTGGGGAGTAGGGGGTTCTTTCAAAAAAGGGAAGGAGGGGGGAAAGTACCAAATGATTGAAGGCAAAGGTCCTAAGTTTTAAATTGAAGACTTTGTTGGAGATAAATCATCTTCTTGAGTACAAATTAAGTCCCAGATCCTTACTAGCTGTTTGACCCACCCTGGGCAAGTCACTTTACCCAATTTGCCTTATTTCCTCATCTGTAAAATGAAGTGGAGAAACGGCAAATCAGTCCAGTATCTTTGCCAAAAACAACAAAAAACTTGAAATAGAGTCATGAATAGTCAGATGTGATTGAAAGAACTAAGCAACCACTATTTACAATAATCATCTTGGAGTCAAATCACTTGTGTTTTTTAGGCACACTAGGTACTCAGTTTACAAAGAAAGGCAAGGAAGTTCTTGCTCTCAAGAAGCTATCTAATGGGGATGACAACATGTAAACAGGGTAGAATGAGAAATATTGTAAGAGAAATTGATCATGAACCGAGGGAAGGCATTAACATTAAGGGGGATCAAGAAAGGAAGGATTATAATTATATAAGGATTTTATTAAGTACTTGGAGAAAATTAGGAAATAGAATTCCTGGCATGAGAAAAAAGCTAGTTGGCATGGTTTGTTCAAGAAATAGCAGTTGTCCAAGCCAACTAATAAATCCACAATCATTTAGACATTTTTTAGGATAATAGTTTGGGTAAATCAATAAATGTCAATAATGAGAAATTGAGGTCATTAGGATTTTAGTGTGAGCTCATGACAGATTAATAGAGACAGCAATATAATTAGTTTTTAACCTTAGGATTTTCTTTTATGGCTTCTCATATACAGTAACTTTTGAACTCCTGACATTTCCTGCTAAAAAATGTATTGAATGAGTGAATGTATTTGTGTTGTGGTCTCATATGTGAAGCAATTGATCTACTGTTTTCTAGGTACCATCCTAGGTAAAAGGAAAAAATCTAGATACCATCCTAGGTAAAAGGAGAAAAAACCATCCAAGAGCCCCTATTCAACTTTACATTCTACTCGAAAGATAGAGCATTTACATAAATCAATAAAAGTAATATAATAAAAAGCACTAGCAAGTAAGATCAGGATAGCATTTCTTTGGAATAGAATTTTAACTTTTTTTTATCATGAACTCCTTTGGCAAAGGATCCAAGATTAATTTTTCAGATGTACTGAATATAATATGCCCAAGATTATAAAGAAAATTAAGTTAAACTATCAAAAACATTTTTTAAAGTTAATGAATCCCAGCTGAAAAATCCCTATTGTGGAAATGGGTCCCTGAATTGAGCCTGAATGGAAGCTAAGGATTGTAGGATTAACAAGTTACAAATTGGTATGTTGCAAACATGCAATAAAGTCTACTCAAAATCAGGAAGGCAGGAAATGTTAGACTTGGAGTAACTGTAACCGGGAATATAAGACATATATGAAGAGGAGTAATGTAAAGGCTAAAATCAAACTAAAGGACTTTTTCTCTTTTAGCCCAGAAATAATAAACTTCTCAGAAGGAAAAGATTGATGACTTGGCACTTTTTTTCCTGCTGAGGCAATTGGGGTTAAGTGACTTTCCCAGGGTCACACAGCTAGGAAGTATGTCAAGCCATATTTGAATTCAGGTTCTCTTAACTTTAGAGCTGGTGCTCTATCCACTGTGCCATCTAGCTGCCTCTTGGCACTTTTAAGAATATTATTTTGACATGTTTGGAGGATGGGTGGCACTAAGTGCCTCAAGGGAGAGATTGGAAGTAGGGATGAAGGCATGAATTAAAATATTTTGTTAATTCAGGGGAGGGAATAATGAATAACTAAATGGGGATACTGACTGGAAAGCACAAGAGATTAGAAAATCTAATTTTATAAACCTATGTAACTCATCTAAACTTGATAATTGATTAGGTTTGGAGTGTTGGGATTAGAAAGAAGGAAGTATAGAGGCTGAATCTGAGTTTGCTAAATTATGAAAAGCACTGGACTTGGGTGGGAAGATAATTCTAGATTAGACATACTGCATTTAAGACGCCTATAGGAACATCCAGGGTATTACATCAGAAAAATTCCTTACTGTATTTGAAAGTCAGGTAACTATCATGTAAAACCTATTTTTACTAATAAACTTCACCTAAGTATGTATGAAATGATTAAACTATGACTTATCATAAAAAAACTTAGCTTCCACATTATGTAGGTAAATGTTAAAATAAAACTTCATCTCTTATTACAAAGTAATCTAGTCTTAATGCACAATTTAATCTGAAATTGGTCCCAGATTCTGTGATGTATCTATTATATTCAGTCTACCAGCACAATTTTTCTTACATATTGCAGGGGAAGTGGAAAATGAAAGATGATGATACAGGATTTGTTTAATTAAAATCCTAATTAAAGCATAATCTTCCTAGTATTAATATATCACCATTCTCAAAGTTACTGCTAGATTATGCCCTTTATATAAAGTTATTTTCTCCAGCTTTTATTTATTTACTTTATTTATTACACTTTCAAATTGAATAATTATGAAATTTCCTCATCCATCCTGTCATGATCTTTTATTATTCCCTTTCTCCCTGTTGACTGCTACCTCTTAACTTCATTCTTTGTTTTTACTATGACCTCCATTCCCTCTGACTTGACCAAGCCATCCTTCCTATCCTGGCTACCTCTCTCCTCTTTTCCGCTTCACCTCAACTCTGATTCACTTGCTTGTCCTTTTGCTGACTGAACTTTGTCAAATCTCAGCCCTGGATTGTTACTGCCTTTTCTTCTATCATGTGCTGCTGCTGAATGAAGCAGAATGTCATAAAACTGTTTTGGGTTCACTATGTATGTCTGCTAATTTCAATAAGGCCTTCACTACAAGGCAACTCTACTCACCACAGTGTCAGTTTCTGTGATTTTTTTCTCTCAGAGCCTCTCAGAATACCCCATTGCTCTCATCAGTTGAAGATCTCACGTCATACTTGGTAGAAAAATTTAGGGCCTCTAGTCTCATTCTTCTAATTTCACATTCCCCTAGTATTTAATTCAGTATAGTTTCTGATGAAGTGGTGTATCTCTCTCTCTCTCTCTCTCTCTCCTCTCTCCTCTCTCCTCTCTCCTCTCTCTCCTCTCTCCTCTCTCCTCTCTCTCTCTCTCTCCTCTCTCTCTTCCCTCCCTCTCTCTTCCCCCTCTCCTCTCTTTCCCCTCTCTCCTTCCTGTCTCTCTGTGTACACACACATACATACACCCTTCTCAGTTTGTCTGGCAAATTGCCCCAATTCTCTAATCTTCAGATTCTATCTAGTGTCTATTTTCCTGCTATCTACAAACAGCCCAAACCACCTAAAAACCTATTGGTAGCAGTTTCCCTGGTTCCCAACTAATCTCCTTAGAAAAGCTATCTACACTAGGTGCCTGACCTTCCTGTCTGCTGTTTCTTGCAAACTAGCTGCAGTCATGCTTATGTGCCTCATTGTTCAATTGATACTGTTCTTTCTCCTCATTTCTGCCTAGTAACTCTCTCTAATGATTTTTGGGATGCGACTCTGAGATCCTTAGATTCCTTAAAGGCAACTCCACTATCCACTAAAGAATTTCTTTTTTTGATCTTAATTCCCCACCACTCCCATCACCTAGGCTAATTCCCCTGCATCATTACTACCAACTGCTAAAAGCATCTTCTCTATAATTACCTTTTATCAGGGACTGTTTTTAACTTTAAATAGACCTCCCTTAATATTATTCCTTCAGGTGATTTCTTGTTCAGTCATTTTAAGTTGTGTCTAATTCTTGGTGATCCCATTTTGGGGTTTTCTTGGCAAAGATACTGGAATGATGGTCACCTGTTACCTTTTCCACCTCATTTTGCAGATGAGGAAACTGAGGCAAACAGGATTAGCTGACTTCTCCAGGGTCTCAGAACTGGTAAATTTATGAGGTTGGGATTGAACACTATCCACTATGCCACCTACCAGCCCAGTGGCTAGCTATTCAGTATACCTTCTAGCCAAAGTAATGTATTCACTGTTTGTCCAATTCAGCATACCATTTTAGTACCTTTGTCCAGATTGTCTCCAAGGATAGAGCTTTTTCAAGGCTCGGCTCAAATATCTATCCTATAAGAAAGCTTTTCAGATTGTCCTAGTAACTCCCTAGAGTCAGGGACTGTTTTGTTTTTGTTATTCTTCTTATGTCATCCTTTATGTCACTGTAACATTCCATTATATTTTTATGCCACAATTTCTTAAGCAATTTCTCAATTGACCCATAAAATTTTTCCCACTTTTTTAATCTTATGAGTAATGCTGCTATGAATATTTTTGTGTGTATATATATATATATATATATATATATTTCTTGTCAGTAATCTTTTATGTCTATTAACCTAAAATAGTAGGATTACTGGGTCAAAGAATATGAACATTTTTGTAATTTTCATTGTAAAGTCCAAATTGCCTTCTGAAATGGTCAGACCAGTACTTTGCTCTACCAGCAGCAAATTTGTTTGCTAGTTTCCAGTAAGCAATCCTGTCAACTTTTTGAAGATTTCCAGTTCAATGCCTCAGTTTAATTTACATTTCTCTGGTTATTAGAAATTTTGAATTTGTTTGAAAATAGTTTGTTTCTTCTTTCAACAACTGCCTTTTTGTAATTTTTGACAAAAACTTGCCAATTAAATGATTTTAATGTTTACAAATCTGACATTTTCCCATATTCCCTACGTCTTTTGATGTCTTATTTTTTTGAGACTTTTTGCCAACAACATTTTTTGCAAAGATTTTTTCTCCAGCTTTTATTGTGTATACACAAGCTTTTTTGTTTTTGTAACAGGAAACCTTTTTTAAGACATTACCCATGTTTTAATTTTTTTCTCCCTTCCACAGTAACAATTTTTTTATGATGTGACTTTCTTTAATGCTTAGATCACTGATTCATGTCAAATTCTATTTTAGTATAATCTATTGAACATAAAGTTAATAATTGAAAATATTATGTATTTAACCATTTTAGTGCATTTTGTGGTAAAACCATGGTAATGGTTTTTACTAATGCATGGTATCCTTAAAATATGAAGATTACTGACATCATAGAAATTCTTGAATATTAATCAATTTGTAACATTAATTTTATAATTTTAGTCTCATGAACTTAAGTCTCATTAAACAGTTCAAAAAGTTTTTTATTCGTTATTAGATGTTACTATAAGGTGAACTGTATTGCTTTCTTGATCACGTGGTCCTTGAACAGAATGATCAGACTTTCCATAGTATAATTGAGTAATAATAAGATGAAAGATTTAAAACTCCCTATGGGAACTCCTTGAGGGGAAAAAAAAAAAAAAAAAAAAAAAAAAAAAACGAGTCCAGGAAAGTTTGCTGAGCTGCCTGACACTGGTAGAGGTGGTAATGTCAAAGGTGGGATTTTAATCTAGGTCTTCTGATTGCATATATATATGCTCTTTCCACTGTTTTACATTAGCATGCTAACTTGTTCTTTTATCTCCCTGTTTTTAAATATAAAAATGTTGCTTTTTTTAAAATATAAGGTGTGGCATTTTTTTCAAATACATGCAAATATGTTCATCTTTGCAAAACCTTGTATTCCAAACTTTTCTCCCTCTTTTTCCCCTTCTACTCTCTCCAAGACAGCAAGGAATCTGATTCAGGTTAAACATGTATAATAATTCTTAACATATTTACATTTTCATTGTTCAAAAAATCAGATCAAAAAGGAAAAGAGGGGGGTGGAAGCAAACAACAAAAAAGATGAAAATCCTATGCTTTGATCCCCATTCACTATGATTTAAATTAGTTAAGCAACACAGAGGTACAATTTATTACCTTTTTTTTTTTTTTTTAAATTTTTAGTCATTGTCAATCATGCCATAATTCTAGACTTGATCTTGAGCTTTGAGGGAGCAGCACTACTTTCTAACTTAAATTAGCCATCTCGCAGAATCAAAGGGCTCCTAGAAGTATATGCATGTCATAGAACTTCAGGATAAATGGTTGGCAGAAGCCTCTATGTAGCTTTGCTCATCTGCATTTGTTCATTCAACAAATTATTTATGAAAATGACTGCTTATCATGGCCATCAATGGTTAGTTAAACAGGTAGGTTGATACACTTAATAAAGGCATAACTTCTCTATGCAGACATGGAGAACAAAACACATAGTAATACAGTATATCTCCTTATATCAATATCATGAGCCCTTTGCCTGCCTTTTGCCCAGAAGATTTTTCATTGCTGCTGCTTCCCATCAAATACTTGCCATCGGTATACTATGCTGATCTTATCATAAAACTAAAAAACTTTTTTCAGATATAAACTGCCTTCTATGAAAAAGAACTAACAAAGTTACTTTTAATATGAATTTCATTTCAGTTTATATTGACAATTATAGGTATTCAACTAAACATGAGAAAAGAGGGAAAAGTGAAGCAAAATAAATCCAAAAGAAGAAATTGTTAATGACTTTAGATACAAGTGTTTGTAAAATTTAATTCTTTGCCTATTGTTAACCCCTTCAAAAAGTACAGGTTGATTTTAATATTTTCCCATATACTTTCCCCTTTCTGATCCCTTCTACAACATAGATTTATTGCTTATAACTACATAGTTGTGGGTGGTAAGTATCATGTTCCTTTGGTTCTCTTTTCATTTTATATCTTACCCTTCATTTTTATTATTTCCCAAAGGACAATAATATCCCTTTTCATTCACATGCTATAATTCAACCATCTGAGATATTTTTTTCTGGATTTTTTGGCTGCTAAATATTCTGTACAGAATTTTTTTTGTTGTTGTTGTTTGTTTTTTCTTGCTATTAATCCTGAGGTATGGTTCCAGGAGTAGGACTCTTGGGTCAAAAATAGGCACAATGAGGGCAGCTAGGTGGTGCAGTGGATAGAGCATCAGCTCCTGACGTCAGGAGACCCGAGTTCAAATGTGGCCTCAGACATTTAACGTTTTCTGGCTGTGTGATCCTAGGCAAGTCACTTAATCCTAATTGCCTAAAAAAAAAAAAAATATATATATATATATATATATATAGGCACATTTGCAATTCTTGCTATATAAATTTGTGTTGAATTACAAAGAAGATTGGATCAATTTATAGTCACACTAACAGCTTAATTATGTGACTGCTATAATGGCTATAGCCATTCCAGCTTTGAATTTCGTCATAATGTTATTTTTTTGCCAATTCAAAATATGTAAAATAGAATGTTTTATTAGCATTTTTCTAAATAGGTTAAGTTTAGTCTAACATTAGTGGTCCCTACAAATTACCTATTGTTGCTATTGCAGTTCTTTCTGTTGTTATTCTTGATGAAGATAAGAAAAGGGAATAGTTAGGTTTTGGCAAATGCTATTCGATCATAGAACATATCTTAGGACAGTAAATTTAAAAGCATTCAGAATACCTGATTCTACTATATCTCCTTACTATAAAAAGCATTTGATTTGTTAGAAATATTGCCTAAATGGCTCTACTCCAATAAGATGCTTCCCATACATATTTCATAATCATATAAATTTCTTTGAATGAAACTCACTGATTACTCATATTAAATGAAATGCTAAAACAAATGATATCTACTTGCCACAAATGTTCATCATTGTCAAAGGGAGGTATAGCAAAGATTCCAAATAGAACAAATATTCCTTAAGGATAGTAATAAAACTTTTGATGAACATCATGCCCATGAATTAAGTCAATGATAGACAAAGCAGCATGGAAGAAATGGGTAAGATGTGCAGATTTGTTTATAGAAGTGGAGGGATCTATTACAACAATTTAGGACTTTCATTGACAGTAGAAATGACAGGTTTAATCTTGAGTCCATACTCATTAAGCAGTGAAGAATGCTAAGGAATAGATAGCAACTGTACAAATAGACTATAGAAGCTTAAGTATTTCTCAAATTTGTAGCAAGCCATGACCTAGTATCTGGAATTATCAGAAATTACTTTTCATGGATTAACAAATGACAAATCCCATGCTAAAAATGGAGATCTGAAGATGCCTTGAGAAATCAGCCAATAAATTAACTGAAACTGGAGCATTATCTTTAGGAGTGTGTGCTGGTAAATATTTGATAACCAGATATTCAGCAGGAAAAAATGCAAATAACAATTTTAGGTTTAATCTTCATTATTAGTATTTTCTCCACTTAGATATAAACAAAACAAATTGAGCCCTAATTTAAATTGTTTGCCAATTCCTGAAGGTATAAATCTCACACTGAAAAATTTTAACAACCAGCTCTTAGGAGCTTACAGACCTTTACAGACCAAACTTACCTTCAATCACCTGAATATAACATTGATACAGATGTTGCCTTATCAAATATTAATTTCTAAGTTTCATGGAATGGAAAGGTTCTGAAAGAGACTTAATAAAAGAAACAAAAGCAGATAGGAACAGTCTGATACTAGAATTAAGGCTATTTTAAACAAACCTATACAAATTGAACTTAAATCCTAATTCAGCTATAAAAACAGGTGCTTTATCCCCCTGTGCAGTTATCTGTTGAATATTTTTTAAAAAAATTTAAGTTGGACAGTGACTTGTCCCAATATTATCTCAATCTTAACTCTATCACCAAGGTGAAAACTTTTAATGTTTATAGATAGCTTTAAAGTTAGCTCTACATACATTATCTCATCACTTGATTCTTACAACAAATTTGTGAGAGACAAAGTATCATCCCCATTTGACAAAACGGGTGAGTTGCCCATATAGCTTAAGTGCCTTGCAAATGAATACTGCTGATTATTATATGACTATTGTATAGCCTCCCTAATTTGATACCAGTAATTAAAAGAATTTGACCCACTACCCATGTAGGAAAAGGGAAAGAGGAAAGCCTATCATTAATAGAATGGTAACCCACAAAGCTAGCCAATCAGTACATAACTCAAGGAGAAAGCCCTAAAATTAAGCTGAAGAGAATGAACTAGAATCAGAAATTACCAGTTTGTTGTGTTTTTTTTTTCTCCCAGAAAGACTTACCATTTTTCACAACAGTAGTATTCTGATGGTACATGGTTATAAGTTATATGTAGAGTTGAAGATGAAAATTACCCACAGGACATTGGCACTAACATTACAAGTAAGGAATTTTTCAGGAGAAATAGTGTAAAATGATATCAAATGAGAAGAAAAAAATTAGGTCATCACAAAGCAAAAACAAAAAATAATGGACAAACTACAAACCTTACTGCCAAGTTAATGCTAAGTGAACATGAAGAATTGCCCTCAGGATGTTGGGTGCACCCCTTCTAATGGATTTATGAAAGTACTTGGACAAAATTTGTATACGTAGGGCAGGCACATAGAAATGAACTGTATTAAAACTCACTGATTACTAGTAAATGCTGAAACAAAGTTAACAGTGAATTTCCACAAGTTTTCATCACTGTCAGAATTTTCAACATATTCCAAATAGAATATTCCAAGTGAATGATAAAAATAAGGCTTTTGATAGGCAATACAAACATGAATTCAGCTAATGATACACAGAGTAAATATTTGGGGAAAGGCATATCAATGAGATCACAAATCCATTGGGCTATTATGAATTATAGGGGTAGGAGGAAAAAATCAGCAGTAAATTTAAGATGAAGATAGACATGTTAGCACAAGAATTTTAACTTTTATAGGATAAGTTTGTAATGTTTGCGAATTTTCTTTCTGAAATTGCTAGGCATGAAATAGAATTACAGTAATATTTGCATAATGTCATAGTCTTGTTCTGTTACTTTAAAGACAAATTTGTTAGGCTGGGATGAGAAACAACCATTGTACCAAATTATTTGTTTGTAAAGAATTCATTGTAATTGATTAATTAGCATGGTTCATCCAGTGAAGTGTGAAAATGAGTTCATATCAAACTTTATTTTTCCATTATTGTAAAGGTATAAGACTTTTCTACTGCTTAGTTTTTATTTTGGTACTTTGAGGATATAAGTACCAGCAGTTGTATTGTGCCATATTGTTTTCTTGGTGGCAACTTTCCAATTGTAACTTTTTTTTCCACCCAACAACACTTGTATATCATTATTGGGATTGTTTTCCAAGTTCCTGCCATTAAATGAAATGTTTTCTCTGTTGCATGTTTGTTGATTAAAAGACTTGCTTTCCTTGAATGTTTTCTATCTCTTCCCAATGGAATCTATATATTTAACTTCAAAACTGACTGTTGTGTTTTAAGATACAATTTCTTATTATCGGGTGAAATTAAAGTGAGAAAAATTACTTCCTCATAGTTTTTAACTATTTCATTAATACACTTCCTCATGAAGTGTACTTTATCCTTAAGCTACAATGATAGATTTAGAGATGGTTTGTGGGTAACTAGGACAAGTAATGTCTAGTTTTGTTCTCCTTGCTAAAGGGTGCCAACAGCGTTTGAAAATTAGTGTCATTACAATAACACCTGAATCACATTATGCTATTTGATTCAGGTCAAACTTTCCCTGTCGCATAAGTTGCCATGGATACTACAAATTCAGCTACTGAGATTGGTGTAGTTAATGCACATTTCCTAGCACATGTTTTTTGTGATGTGATGAAATACTATGCTTTTAGGTAATAATACACCTTTTTATTAAGTCAGTCCTGGACCCCTTAGCTTTCCCTTAAATTACAAAAGGTTCTTTACTAAAAAGCAGGAAATTGGCAGTTATTACAAGAAATGGTTTAGTAATTAGCTAGTTCTTACTAAAAATAACTTTTGTAACATTTTCTTTATATGCTTCTTTTCTTTTTCACCATTATATTTTTATGAGTGTGAATCTTTAGAATTAATTATTTTTATTCCAGATGGCCCAGGATAAGAGGGAGGGATAGCTTAAATGCTTTTAAAAGAACACCCTTTAGCTCTTGAGTTGATAGCATTTATGTTGCAATGATGATTGCTTGCACCAAGGGAAAGCAGGAAGTAGATAAGAAAAAATGAATTCTGGACATTGAAACAACTCACTTAGCATTCACTTATAACAGTCTTTTTTTTTTTACCATTAATTTTTTTTATAATAGTTTTTTATTTTTCCAAATACATGCAAAGATAGCTTTCAGTATTCACTTCTGCAAAACCCTGTGTTCCAAATTTTTCTCTCTTCCTTCACCACTCTCTCCTCCCCTAGAGAGCAAGCAATCTGTTAATAGGTTAAATATGTGCAATTCTTTCCATCACACGTCTATTGGAATTGCCTTGAATCACCCATTATAACTTACAATCTTAAGAAATTTCCTGGAAAACTGAGAAGTGACTTACCCACCCATGATAACTACAGAGTATCGGCTACAAGACTTGAACCCTAGGTGTTTCTTACTCCAAATCCAGCTTTTTATCCACTATACCAAAATGTTCATTTTTTAAAATCCAAAGTATTGAAGAAAATGAAATGCAATAAGTATTGCTATAATATTAAACAGGTATTTCACTTTCACATCCAACTTGCCTATGCAACTCACAGGACCAGAGCCCAATAGAACACATCCTTCACCTGGGCTATTTCAGAAACTTGGCAATGGTACCATTTCTTCTCCTTTGAGAAGTACTGCTATGGCAGGAGTCACTTGTCTGTAGCAGTCAGCTAACTTAAGAACTGCCAAACCGAAGTATAAATGTACATTTCTCAGGTTTGATATTTGACTCTGTGCTTAGAGAAAGGAACACAACATTGAAGCAGTAGCCAGAGATCACCCAGCAATCATATATTCCCATTCCCCTGTATGGGTCCAGAGTTGCTGGGGCAGGAAGATGAGAGAAATCCCTTTCTCATCACTGTGGAAAGTCCATGAGAGAGCTGGTACTGTGTCTGTACTAACTAAAAGCCTTCCCAAAAAAGAATGACAATTGGCTCTGATTGATCCTTCTAGTTCACAGAAGTCTTCCTGACTCAATTGATTTTTGAGCCAGACTCACCCCTCCAAGTCACATGAAATAAAAGACCAATCAGAATCTCTATCTGTCTCCTATTTTGGAGGAGTAATATCAGAAAAGTGTTTACAGGATCTCTAAGAAAGCAATTGAGAAAAAATGGCATCGGCAAGAAATAAGTTACTTAATCATTTTAATTGTGTTGAAGTCTAAAGAACGAAGATGCTCTGGCTTTATTACCTCATTAGAATCAGAGATACAATTTGAATTCAGGTCTTCCTAATTCTAAGATCAACACTATCAACTAACTACTGCAACCAGGGCCATTGCCAATTCTGACTCTTGTCTTGCCACTGAACTTTGAAATCTCTGGAAGAGAGAGTGAAACTGAAAATGTGGTGCATCTGTCTCACTTAAATCCAACTCAGAAATTCAATACATCACCTTTTAATGTCATTGGTTTTCTTCAAAACAAAAGATGAATAGCATTATTATAATGTCACAATTTGGGTTTTGACTCTCCCACCCCCAATTCTTTTTTTTTCAAGGCTTTATTCATATAGCATAAGGTGCTAGAAGCTTAAAATGCATACTAAGCTATATCTAAATCTTTGGGACAGAGTGAAGTATCAAAGTACTGAAGTATGTTTTGGGAGAATGTTTTGCAATGTGAAAAACTCATGAGATATTTATCACTGCCACAAAGGATGCCACTTATTACCATGAAATGGCTGACAGGTTAAATCAAATGTGATTAAACAAGGCTTTATGATCAAGCACATGGTATAAAGTCAGAGAAAAGAGGGGGAGGAAGGTAAAGGCAGGGTCTAGGGAAATAGGGTGGATTTAGGGAAGGATCAGGAAGGGAGCCTGATAGAGAACAAAGACATGCAGCAAGATGATCAAGGTCTGTCTGAGGTCTCAGGAGTTGGCCCATCTTTGTGTGTGACCACAGGAACAGGATGGATGGATTGGGTTCTGGCAAAGAATGAAGTTCCTTTATTACATCATTCACTCTGCTTTCAGTTGTTGAAGAAATCTTTCAAAAAGTTGAACAGAGAAAATAATTCAAGAATTATGGGAGAAAACAATTGATCCAAAGAGAGTATGATCAATATTTTCCACCTTCCCTGAAAATTGAGGATGTCAGGCAGAATGGAGATAATAATTTAAATGCCACAATTTGGTTTATTTGTGATATGAAAATTGGGCCATTTTCACTCAGTTAAAACTGGTAACACTACAACTATCATGCTGCACAAGAAAAATCAGATCAAAAAGGAAAAAAGAGGAAGAAAACAAAATGCAAGCAAACAACAACAAAAAGGTGAAAATGCTATGTTGTGATCCATACTCAACTCCCACAGTCTTCTCTCTGAGTGTAGATGGCTTTCTTCACCACAATTCCATTGGAACTAGCCTTTATCACTTCACTGTTGAATCATGTTCATCAGAATTGATCATCATATAAATTTGTTGCTGCTGTGTACTTGGTTCTACTCACATCACTTAGTATCAGTTCATGTAAGTCTTTCCAGGCCTCTCTGAAATCATCTTGTTGATTGTTTCTTGTATAGAACAATAATATTCCATAACATTTATATACCACAATTTATTCATCCATCCTTCAGCTGATGGGCATCCACTCAATTTCCAGTTTCTTGCTAATACAAAAAGAGCTGCCACAAACATTTTTGCCCATATGAGTTCCTTTCCCTCCTTTATGATCTCTTTGGAATACAATCCCAGGAGAAACACTATTGGATCAAAAGATATGCACAGTTTGATAACCCTTTGGGCATAGTTCCATATTACTCTCCAGAATGGTTGGATCTGTTTACTACTCCATCAGCAGTGTATTAGTGTTCTAGTCTTCCTACATCTCCAATATCCACCATTATTTTTCCTGTCATTTTAGCCATTCTGAGAGGTATATAGTGGTACCTCAGAGTTGTCTTAGTTTGAATTTTTCTGATCAATAGTGATTTAGACCATTTTTTCATGACTAGGAATGGTTTTAATTTCTTCATCTGAAAATTGTTCATATCCTTTAACTATCAATTGGAGAATGGCTTGTATTCTTATAAATTTGAGTCAATTCTCTATATATTTAAGAAATGAGGCTTTTATCAAAATCCTTGGATGTACATTTTTCCCCCAGTTTACTGCTTTCTTTCTAATTTTATGTTCATTGGTTTTGTTTGTATAAAAACTTTTAAACTTAATATAATCAATATTATCCATTTTTTCCATAATGTACTCTAGTCCTTTGACCATAAAGTCTTTCCTTCTCCACAAATCTGTTTCTCATAGTTTCTACTGACTACTTGCTATAAATATAACATAATATAAATATAATATAATAAATATAATATAATATAAATATATTATAAGAAGACAAAGTAGGGTTATGATTTTAGTAGGATAAAACATCCTTGGCTCTTTTTGTCTTCAGGTAAGAATCAAAGTTGACAACCAAACATACGGTAACAATTCCACCTCATGACCAAACTAAGGGATAATTAGGTGGAAAACATAGGAACACATCTGGGAAATTGAGCTAGAAGGATCACACCCTAAGAAAAGCTTATGATTGTTCTTCCAGCTCTTGCCCAAATGCAGAACTCCACTTATAAAAATTCAGGACCACACCCTTCTGAGAAGCTTGTGGCACTTCTCTCAAATGGTGAATTAACTGCCTAGATTACTGCCTCAGCAAACAAGCACCTGAATTCAAAATTCAATTAAAAAAAAAAAAAGTCAGCTTCAGTCCCAAGAGATTTTATTTCAAATAGCAAGTTCCACATCAGAACTTTAAGTTCTATTCTATATAAGTATTGACTATAATCTTACATTTGTAACAGTAAGAGATTTATTACAAGAGATTCACAACTTACTTTGATATTTAAGTAGGTTGATCTTAAGATCAATATAACACAAATGATTTTGTTCTACAATGCTCAATTGTATACAAGCAAAGATTTGAGATGTGGAAATATAAGTAAAACAATTCAGTTATTATATTCAAAAGGACATGAACATAGACTACCTAACATTTAAACAATGGAGACAATTTTAAGGTTAAGAGATTTCACTAAACTGGTTTAAAGAAATCTATAGGGAAACTGTAGATTTTTTCCTTTCATTTCCCCCCAACCTATGAAGGGGAAAGAGTGCTTTATATCCTCACATTCCAAGGTGAACTTACCTAAAAAGTAAAACCCAACTGGAAAAGGTTTTCATCTTATGTCATTTCAAATAATTTAAGTAATAATCATATACTTTTCAATCATAAATTTTGGAATTTAGCATAAAGAAAATAACTTCCAATAAATTAACAATCTTAGAATATTCATAAGTAATATCCAAATTGTCTTAACTTTAAGTTCCTCTTAAAATATCTAAATCCCTGTGAATACATCCAGCCATTTTGCAGAGCAATTTGGAAATATGCTCAAAAAGTTATCAAACTGTATATATCCTTTAATCTAGCAGTGTTTCTACTGGGCTTATATCCCAAGGAGATCTTAAAGAAGGGAAAAGGACCTGTATGTTCAAGAATGTTTGTAGCAGCCCTCTATGGCGTGGCCAGAAACTGGAAACTGAATGGATGCCCATCAATTGGAGAATGGCTGAATAAATTGTGCTATATGAATGTTATGGAATACTATTATTCTGTAAGAAATGACCAATAGGAAGATTTCAGAAAGGCCTGGAGAGACCTACATGAACTGATGCTGAGTGAAATGAGCAGGACCAGGAGATCGTTGTATACTTTAACAATACTATATGATGATCAGTTCTGATGAACGTGGCCCTCTTCAACAATGATATGAACCAAATCAGTTCTATTTGTTCAATAATGAATAGAGCCAGCTACACCCAGTAAAAGAACTCTGGGAAATGAGTGTGAATCTCTACCTAGCATTTCCAATCCCTCTGTTTTTGTTTGCCTGCATTTTTGATTTCCTTCTCAGGTTAATTTTACATTATTTCAAAGTCTGATTCTTCTTGTGCAGCAAAATAACTATGGAAATATATATATATATATATATATATATATTGTATTTAACATATACTTTAACATATTTAACATGTATTGGTCTACCTGCCATCTGGGGGAGGGGAAGGAGGGGAAAAGTTGGAACAGAAGGTTTTGCAAGGGTCAATGCTGAAAAATTACCCATGCATATATCTTGTAAATAAGAAGCTATAATAAAATAAAATATCTATTCTCTAAATAGAACAATTGGTTTTAAATAAATTTTCCACATTCTATTCGTTGTTTAATTTATACTCTTTAGGTTACTGAATGACAAGCCAAACCCATTAGCATTTACTGACTCTTATCTATACAACTAATAGGATTTTCCTTTCCCAAACTATTATCTTTCAGGAGGGTTTTCCCTCTTGTTCTTTCTTCATTTTTTCTTTAAGATCTTTTTGGGATATGGGCCCAATTGAAAGACTCCCAGCTTTGTATATAAACCTTTCCTAAAAGAACTAGGATCCTCTGCCCTCTACCTTTGAGTCTCATGCTAAGATAAAGACAGTCAAGCTCCCAATTTTAACAAATATCAATTTAAAGTTATTTTTAAATTAGCTAGTTCTTTAGTTATGAGACTCCTTAAATACTAACTAGATGTTCAATCCCCAATTAACTTTCTGGTTGTTCCCAGATACATAAAAACCTATTCTCTCTTTATGAACCACGAAAAGGGTGTAGGCCTTCACCTTGAAATTTTCAGGAGTACAGCTATTAACCTTTTTCCTGGATCCCAAAGGTTTTAAAAAGTGGAAATAAACTGCTTTTATAATATCCCATTAATTACCAATCAGGTGACCTAACTTTAGTTGAGCGCACTTCCAAATCATCTCACACAGAAAATCAAAATGACTTCATACAGAAAAGCATTTACTTCAAAAAATAGCAATATATGTTGGTCATATCTAAAAAAAACCCTATATAAAGTTATCAAGTATGAGGCTTGTATTTGCCTTATGCCAAAACACTTTAACAGTCATATGACTGTGGTTTCAATCATTCTCTTAGAGAAAGCAGTGTTTTAAACACTAGAGTTGGGTTCTAGCTGTGCACACCAAAACTTAACAGGCTCCATAAGGTTTGATTGCCTACTTAATAGATTTTTCTTTCTTTTTTTTTTCTCAGTTTCCCCAACTTTATTTTTTTAAATTTTATTTAGAATTTTTTTCACAGTATATATACATGAGTAATTTTTTTTTAATAACATTATCCCTTGTATTCATTTTTCCAAATTATCCCCCCCTCCCTCCATTCCCTCCCCCCGATGACAGGCAATCCCATACATTTTACATGTGTTACAATATAACCTAGATACAATATATGTGTGTAAATACCACTTTCTTGTTGCACATTAAGTATTAGATTCTGAAGGTATAAGTAACCTGGGTAGATAGACAGTAGTGCTAACAATTTACATTCACTTCCCAGTGTTCCTTCTCTGGGTGTAGTTATTTCTGTCCATCATTGATCAACTGGAAGTGAGTTGGATCTTCTTTATGTTGAAGATTTCCATTTCCATCAGAATACATCCTCATACAGCATTGTTGTTGAAGTGTACAGCGATCTTCTGGTTCTGCTCATTTCACTCGGCATCAGTTGATGTAAGTCTCTCCAAGCCTCTCTGTATTTCTCCTGTCATTTCTTACAGAACAATAATATTCCATAACCTTCATATACCATAATTTACCCAACCATTCTCCAATTGATGGACATCCATTCAACTTCCAGTTTCTGGCCACTACAAAGAGGGCTGCCACAAACATTTTGGCCCATACAGGTCCCTTTCCCTTCTTTAGTATTTCTTTGGGATATAATCCCAATAACAGCAATGCTGGGTCAAAGGGTATGCACAGTTTGATAACTCTTTGGGCATAGTTCCAAATTGCTCTCCAGAATGGCTGGATTCTTTCACAACTCCACCAACAATGTATCAGTGTCCCAGTTTTCCCACATCCCCTCCAACATTCATCATTATTTGTTCCTGTCATCTTAGACAATCTGACAGATGTGTAGTGGTATCTCAGAATTGTCTTAATTTGCATTTCTCTAATCAGTAGTGATTTGGAACACTCTTTCATATGAGTGGATATAGTTTCAATTTCATCATCTGAGAATTGTCTGTTCATATCCTTTGACCATTTATCAATTGGAGAACTTAATAGATTTTTCAACTAAAACATAAAAGGGGTACTTACAAGGCTGGTTTCCCTACTTCATGCTACCATGAAGTTGGTACCAGGGATACCCAGACTTTACCAGGCAGTGACTGAGAAGAATTCTCTGAAGGCTAGGGTGGTCACACTGGTCTCTACACATGTTGTCCCATGGGGAACAGAAGAGAAACAAAATTCTCCCCATCTAGAGAACTTGCAGGTCCAGAACCAGGGAGGATCCAAGCCCAAAACAGAGGTTAGTCCAAAACTCTCCCCAAGTCTATCTGATAATCAGCTGCCTACTGAGGAAGCCAGCAGTAAGGAATCAGCTTACCTTGAATTGGAAAAGTACCAGAAATGCTGGGGGTACAACAGAGATGTTGGGGGTACTCTGGCAGTGTAGTCTCTCAAAAAAGTCAGATCAGAACCAGCAAGCAAGGGCACTGACTTGGCTAGGACACACCTTGTGAGTCTCCGTAAGGGAGAGAAGTTACTCCCAGAGATATGGCCTGTCCTTAAAAAGAATTCTACACAGTGGTACCCCAAAACTTATCCAGATGTTTTAGAAGGGGTCTTTTCTGCAATCTTAAATGATTGATCTTAAAACTTCCAGAATCTGCTAAGATTTTTTTTTTTTTTTTAGCAATTTTTCTACTCTTAGCTTTATTTCAACTTTATCTGTGTCGCCAACAATGGTCTTCCCTTTTCTTTAGTGATGCTAATATATCTATCTGCTAAGCACAGCTTTGAAAAGTTTTTTTCTTGCTGGTTTCACCTAGACCTTTTTAAGGTGATGGAGTCTAGTTTACAACAGGGACAGAACAGAAATTTTTCAAACACAGACAAAAAATCAACAAAAGCAAGCATTTTAAATCCTTAACAGAAAGACCCCTGGTTGGGCCATTTTCCTGATCTTTTCAAGTGAAGTCAGCTTTATAGTTCCACTTTGTAATTTTGGGGAGTGTAAGGTTTCCAAGTCTCCTTCTTCCAGCCTGACACCCAACAGCCAGCATCCTGAGATCATGGGGTCCTAACCAAATCAAAAGAAACAATCTCTGTCACAGCATTCCTTGAGGAGATCAATCAATTAGGCACTCAATTAGGCTAATTGATTTTTATGAACTCCTTGCAGGAATGTTGGGCTTCCCAAGTGATCTTGCTGCATGGAGAAACAGGACTTATTAAACCAGGATAACCTTATATTACCTTTGTGTCTGTAATCAAGCCAACTTTTTTGGCACCCTAAGAAAAATTATCAAATAAATGAAGTACCCATGCATGTGGTGGGAGGGCAGTTTGCAATGTGAACAATTCATTAGACATTTATTATGACCACAAAGGATGCCATTTGTTATCATGAGATGGCTCAGGGGCTAAATCAAATGTGATTAAGCAAGACTAAACCATCTGTGATTAAACTAGATGCTTTGAGTGGCTGGACTTTTAATGTCAGAGGGAAGAGGGGGAAGGAAATAAGGGCAGGACTAGGGAATTAGGGAGGAATTAGGGAAAGGCCAGGGAGGGACCTAGTTAAGAACAAACTTGCATGCCCATGGAATTACCAGGTGCACAAAAAAGTGTCGAAGGTATGTTAATCAAGACAGTTTCAAGAGTTGGCTCACTTTTATGTGTGATTTAGGAATAGGATGGGTGGAAGGGATTATATTAGAATAAGGAAAGAATAGTAGGGATAAAATAGTTGTGGTATTTTATAGGAAAATAAGTAAATTCTAATCCACATTTGAAAAATACGCATGGTTTTTAGGAGGTATGAATAAAGTCATTCTTCTAAAAGAAAAAAATATTTAATAACTAATTTGATAATAAAAAGCTGTTAATGAACTTCTTGGGTAATAAATAAAATGAAACATTACTGGACCAAAGAAATCAGCCAAATAATGCCCCTTTTTAAGCCTTCCTTTCCTCCATACTCCTCTTCTTCACTCAGTCCCCTAAAAGAAAAAATAACCCACCATTTTTATAATAAAAAAGAAAAATCTGACATTAAAATCTGAACTGAAGAGTTTGTGAAGGGACTCAAAATTTGGGATTTAAGTATGAGAGAGGGAGAAAAGAAAGAAATGTATTTGAAGGTTTCTTGAGCCTAGGACAACTATCAAAAGTGTTTAAAGAGTTTTTCAAAAATCAAAAACAAAATAAATAAAAACAAAAACTAGGCAACACATTCCTAGAGGAATGGAAACATAAGGAAAAAAGCAAACATAAGCTGGTTTGTTGCTGTTGTTACTGTTTGTTTGCCTTTTAAAGCTTAGAATCCATGTGAGACTGGGCAGTTAAGAATCCTGCCAAATGTTTTTTTGTAAATGAATATAATGTTCCCTCTGCTATTAACATTCTTAGTTTTTCTCTTGTACTATTATATTCCTCTTGAGAGTATAATAGAAATATTAGAACATTGCTAATCACCTTGTCCAACCTCCTCATTTTACAATTGAGGAAACCAAAGCACCTGACACTCCTGATTCATGGGTCTAAGGAATGATTTCCTACCTTACTGCTGTTAGCTTCTGCTAGCTTTTCTCTGTCCTTTTATGGCATTGGTAGAAGAAAAAACATCAAAAAGAATAATTTATGTGTGGTATTATGACCTCTTTGCTTTTAAGTTAAGTCAATAAGTATTTATTAAATGCTTACTATGTGCAGAGACAGTTTACATGGCTCACTGAAAAGAGCACTGGGCTTGGAATCAAAAAGTCCAGCCTCAGATGCTTACTGTGTGACCTTGCACATGTTATTTAACCCTATTTGCCTCATCTACTTTCAAGCCACTCCAGTATTGTTGTCAAGGAAACCTGCACACAAGGAGAAGCTAGTTGGCAAAGTAGATAGAGCACCAACCCTGAAGTCAAAAGGATTTGAGTTGGAATACGGTCGCAGACATTTAACCCTTTCTAGCTATGTGACCTTGTGCAAATCACTTAACCATGTAAGAAACAAAATATCCTACCAGAATAACTCTACTGACTCACTAATGAATGCAGGAAAGATTTGTTTTACATTCCTTTTTTTCTTTTCTTTGTTTTTTTTCTAGTTATACATATATATTAACTTTGTAAATGCACATTTCTTTATGAATAATGTTGAGAGAGAGAACAAAACAAAAGGGGGAAAAACCCAGGAGAGGAAAAGAAAATAGAAAAAAGAAGTGAAGATATAATGTATTAATTTAGATTCTTGCAAGATGGATGCCTAGGTTAATAAGACACTTTTAGAACAGCAAAAGCAGTATTTTATTTCCTATCCTGAAGTGCAATCCCCTCCCTTGATTACTCATTAATTGGATGGTACAGAAATTATGCAATGTCAATTTTTACCCCTGATTACAAAAGCCAGTCCTTTCCTCCAAGGAATTTACATTCTTATGAAGGCAAAGTTCAGAGGGCTCCTGTTCAAATCTAAAACATCCATTTCTGATTATTCTTTGATGTTCTTATGGATTTCGTTTTTCTAATTTAAGTTTCATTTCTCCAATTTAATTTTCATAACTGTGGAAACCAAATATCCATCCATTTCTCACAATTCCCTTTAAAAAATATTATTTATTTTCCACATCCTTTTCTAATCTCTCAAGTAATTCTTCCTGATTTGGTCTTGGAATGCCAGGGTAAAAGGAAAAGCCAATTGGATCAGTGCACAGGTACCCTCTCAATTCCAGGGCAAAGAAGGTTTGAGGTCTCCACAGTAGCACCCAAGGTTTGCTCAGGGTATGCTCCTCTCTGAGAAATTTCCAGAGCTACTCTCAGTTATCTTCCAGACTCAGATACCTGTCACTACAATTTTTTCACCCTACCATGAAAGGCAAGCAGAGTGATTTCCAGAGCTGGAATGAGGGTCTGCCTCATAAAAGGGAAGAGGTAGAACAAAGCACTGTAGTTCTCCCCAGAGATATTACTTTTGGAAGAGGAGGAACATGCAATTGAATTCACTTATGTTTTTTTTTTTCCATAAATGTGTGGGATGTAAAAGACGACCCTTACGCAAAATGACTACTCAGAGATCACTCAATAGAAAGCAGAAAGGTTGTTTATTAAAACTCCAGAGGATGAGCCATCCCATCATGAGATAAGAAAGAGAAAGCTAGTGGAGGGCTAAAGAAGTAGTAAAGATGCACAGCTTTTATACAAGAGATTACATCATAAGTAAGAGAGCATTGAGAAGGGGAGGGGGGGAAATCTAATTGGTTGTTGCTATCCAGAGAGATTGGAATGGAAGGTTTCTGTTTCCCCTAAATCACCTCACTTCTAGGAAACAGAAAATCAGGCCTTCAGGCTTAAGATATAGCTGGCCAAGCCTCAAGTAAATATGGGCCTGCACATATTATAAAGGTCATAGGGGAAACACAAAAATAATAAAAATAAAATACAGAAAAAGAATTCACACATTCCTGTAAATTCTTCACTTTATTTATCTCTCTATTCCACACAATAAACAAAAGGAAAGGTACTACCTGGGCCATAGGATATTCACAGAAATTCTTTTTTTTAAAACTCTTTACAGAATACTTTACCAGTTCTACCCAGACATTAGTGTCTATATTTGTCTTAAGTCCTTGACTTGATTCCAAATCTTCCTAAGAGATCTATACCTATTACATCTGTTCTCAAACCATATGTTCAACTTACTCTTTTATCTGTATTTTTTAAATGTCAGGTCCTTGTAGCAAACCAAACATTATTCCAGATTGGACAAGTAGTCCAATAAAATTCTCTTTCTCCATCAGAGCATAAATATTTATTGATAATTATTTGTCTATGGCTGGTCAAGCCTTTAAATTCTATAATTTGATAAGCATCAAACTGAACCCGATGTCTGCCATACTAAAATCCAAATACTGTTGTAACAGGGCAATAATCTCCCCTTTCACAGAATCAGTGAATTCACAGGAAACCCACTAAGACACTAGGTAGTTTGGGGTTTGTTGACCAACCAGTTCCAGCTCTTCTCCCCCCCTCCCCCATGAGGCTCACAATCCTTTGGGGTATGAGTCAATGATCTCATCTTTTGAACTACTTCCTGCTGAGAATGGGCATTTATCTGGGTCATCCTACAGGTTCCTATTTTGGAGGGATTTAAGCTGATTGAAGATCCAATATAGTACAGAGTTGTTCCTTTCCTGTTTCCTAGAGAAGAATCTCTTCTTGGATACCACTTTTTTATTTCTTTTCCCCTAGAGTTTCTTCTAAGTATCCCTGTACAGATCCTTTCTGTACTCCAGCACTAAGATCCTTCACACTCTAGTGATCCCAGATCACTAATATTTACTCAACCCTAGATTTCTGACATCCTCACTTCTAGGATTAGTCGGAGGTATGTCCATAAGGGTTCTGTCGGTATTCCTTGGTACCATTAAATTCCCCATTTTACTAATTTGTCTGAGACCTCAGACCTCCCCGATAGTCCCAGCCACCAAAGGCATTACTAAATAGTCTACATTCTTACCTTTGGTCTGTGCACAGAATAGTTGCCATTGAATCTTCTCTATTTTCCTTTCCTGATTTCTTTGATTCATCAGTGGTCTTACTTATCAACATGATCCTAAAATATTGGACAGATTATGAGTGGGGGACACCAGAGCTGATCCACAAAACTGTTGAAATCAATGGGATGTGTATTCTCATGCTTTGACAGGGGCCAACCCTAACTCCTGATGCCCCCATCTATAAGAAACAAAATATCTTACCAAGATCTTCACTGTCTCACTGATGAATGCAGGAAATATTTACTTTAGATTTTTGTAAGAATAAGTGCCTAGCCAGTTCCAATGGTCTTGTGATGAAGAAAGCCATCTGCAGCCAGACTGCGGAGTGTAAATCATTTTAAAATTGTTTTTTGCTTACATTTTGTTTTATTTCTCATCTTTTTACTTTTTGATTTGACTTTTCTTGTGCAGCATAATAATCACTGAAATATGTATAGAAAAAATGCATATATTTAATGTATATTGGATTACTTGCTGTCTAGGGAAAGAAGTCAGGGGAAGAGAGGAGAAAAAATTTGCAAGGGTGAATGTTGAAAATTATCTGCATATGTTTTGAAAATAAAAACCTATATTTCTATTCTTCTGTTATTGTTTGCTTGCATTTTTGTTTTCCTTCTCAGGGTTTTTTACTTTCTTTCTAGATCCAATTTTTCTTCTGCAGCAAAACAGCAGTATAAATATGTATACATGTATTTAACATATACTTTAACATATTTAATATGTATTGGACAGCCTGCCATCTAGTAGAAGAGATGGGGGAGAGAGGGGAAGTTGGAACAGAAGGTTTTGCTAGGGTCAATATTGAAAAATGACCCATGTGTATGTTTTTGTAAATAAAAAGCTATAATAAAAAATTTTTTAAAGAAATTAATCTAATTTCCCTCCCCCCCCAAAAAAATGAAAGAAAAGAAAAAGCTTTATTTTAAAAAATAAAATTTTTGTTATGTACAATATATGGTTCTCTGGAAGTAGGGAATGTGATATAGGAAGAAAAATAGAAATTTTTTAAATAAGTCAATGATAATTTATTTTAAAAGAACTCCTCTGTAAACTGTTACTGCCTGAAAGAAATGTGCTACTTCAGTGATTGTTTTACTTGTTGTCCTATTATGTGTCTTTGTACCTACTATTGTATTATATTCCTACTATGTGCCTTATGTAGAAGCTTAATAAATGCCTGTTAGCCAAAAAATAAATAAATAAATTGTTATTATTGATTCTTTAAAAAAAAAAAAAAATGAATGGGTGCCTAGGTTGGTAGACATACTTTTGGAACACCAAAGGCACTTTTATTTTGTATCCTGAAGTGCAAGCCCCTCCCCTGATTGCCCATTAATTTGATGTTACCCAATGTAAATTTCCACCTCTTATTATATAGATGGTCTTTTCTCCAAAGGAGCTTGCATTCTTTTTTTTTTCCCCCTGGGGTTAAGTGACTTGCCCAGGGTCACACAGCCAGGAAGTGTTAAGTGTTTGAGACCTGCTGGAACTCTATCTTCCCAGAAATCAGCCGGAGTCAGGATCACTAAACATCTTTTTTCTTGATCTTTTACCGTCACCCTCCAACGGTAGGTCACGAGTTCGAGAGAGAGTGAGTTCCATGACCCAAGTTTGTCTTCCTCCTCCTACTCCTCCCACACAAGTCACTTCCCCCTCTTTGTCCCACCAATCAAGTCAGCACAGAACAGCTGGGGAGGGTCAACCTTCAAACAAGTTAATAGGGAACTGTCCAATTGGCAATTAGTCTCACGTGCTTCATTATCCAAGTGCATTGCTCAGTTCTAGCCCTTTACAGAGACCAGATTTGAACTCAGGTCCTCCTGACTTCAGGGCTGGTGCTCTATCCATTGTGCCATCTAGCTGCCCCTACATTCTTATGAAGGTAACATTCAGAGGGCTCATGTTCAAATCTAAAACCTCCATCCCTGATTATTCTTTGATGTCCTTGTGGGTTTCCATTTTTAAATTTAAGTTTCATTTCTTCTATTTAATTTTCATAACTGGAAATCAAATTGCCATCCATTTCTTACAACCTCAATTGTCTCACTAAAAAGGAAAAAAAGAGAAAGAGAAAAAAAAGAAAATCATATAAAAGATCATGAAGAGCAAAAAAACATAATTGAACAACAACATGTGCCAAACTGGTAATACAAGAAGAAACAAAGACAGTCCCTGTCCTCAAGGAGTTTAAATTTTAATATTAAATTAAATTTTAAAAAAAATTTAATGGGGGAAAACCACAGTTTAAAATGTATCCTGTGCATTGGGTAAAGGGGGCATGATTGTAAAAATCAGGTGATTCCAAAGTAGATCCTGAGGGAAGAATGAAGACAGAATTGGTCTGGACATTTTCCTTTCAGTGGAGATTTTGGGGCAACCAACCAATAAGAAGAAGGTGTCAAGGTCTGAGTATACTTACAGTCTGAGAAATCCAGGAGTGAATAAATTTCCATGAGGAGGCTTCTGTAATATGGCAGAAAAGGTCCTGAAAATGAGGAGTGGAGCCTGGAGAGCACTTATTTTTCTTTTATACACACACACACACATACACACACACACACACACACACACACACACACACACACACACACACACACACACAATTTTCTTAGGTTATACATGTACATCCATTTTTTACATATTTTCATATGAGTCATGTTGGAAGAGAAAAATCAGAACAAAAGAGAAAAATCACAAGAGAAAAAAATAAATGGGGAAAAAAGGTGAAAATAATACACTGTGATCTGCATTCAATTCCCATAATTCTCTCTCTGAATTTGGATAACATTTTCCATCCAAAGTTTGATGTGAGGACAGTAGGTGGTGCAATGGATAGGGAATCAGTCCTGAAGTCAGAAGGACATGAGTTTAAATGTATCCTCAGACACTTAATAGTTCCTAACTCTGCGATCCTGAGTGAGTCATTTAAACTCAATTGCCTCTCAAAAAAAAAAAAAAAAGTTTATAGGAAGTGCCAAGTCTATCATAGATGCAACTTCATACAATTTTCTGGTATATAATGTTCTCCTTGTTTCACACAGCATCGATCAATTCATGTAAAACTTTCCAGGCTTTTCTAAAATCAGCCTGCTGATCATTTTTTATAGAACAATAATATTCGATTACCTTCACATACCACAACTTATTCAGCCATTCCCTAATTGATGGGTGTCCATTCATTTTCCAATTCTTTCCCTCTACAAAAAGAACAGCTACAAACATTTTTGCACATGTGGGTCCTTTTCCCTCTTTTATGATTTCTTTGTGATATAGACCCACTAGAGGCACTGCTGGATCAAAGGGTATGCACAGTTTAATAACCTTTTGGGCATAGTTTCAATTTGTTCTCCAGAATGGTTGGATCATTTCACAACTCCACCAACAATATATTAGTATCTCAGTTTTCCCACAATCCCTTCAACATTTATCTTTTCCTGTCATCTTAGCCAATCTGAGAGATATATAGTGGTATCTCAGAGTTGTTTTAATTTGCATTTCTCTCATCAATAGTCACTTAGAGCATTTTTTTTCCATATGCCTATCACTGGCTTTTCTTCATCTGAAAATTGTCTATTCATATCCTTTGACCATTTATAAGCAATTATTTTTCTTGATAAAAATTTTTAATTTTGATTATTGTATATCACAGGATGGATTAAATATATTCTATATGATACTGAAGGACTGAACTAAAACCCATTAGGGAAAAGGAGTTAGATTTTGGGATTTTATGACCTTTCTGGTTTTGATCCTTATTTTGTTGATTCTTCACCTAAACAAGTCAGTTTCCTCATCTGTCAAATGACAGAGTTGGAGTATATGATCTTTATGGATCCCTTTTGGCCTAATATTTTAAAGTTCCTGATACAATGTTATGATAGGGCCAACATTTATCAGGGTTCTCCTATTCCCTTACCACTTTCAGGAGGTAAGTTTTCCCTAAAAGAACTCCTGGAGACCTGATTGGCTTCTGTCTTATTTTATGCAGCCTCCTGGTCACTTTAAGGACATAAATAATTACAAAAATGCAGTCAAACTGCTGGAGTGAATGGACTCCAGCAAAAGACCATGTCTTTGAGCAGAGGTTCCTAACATGGCAGCCTTATGCCTGGCATGCCAAGGATCTCTGTCTATTTCTGGTGCCCTTTTATCTCTACCTTACTAACTAGACTTTAACTTTACTTCCAAACCCCATAATAAACCTCTTTTATCAATCTAGGTTTTCGGGCCTGTAAATTCTTTTACAGAGGACTCTTGCACCATTACTAGACCTCATTTAACTCCGTATCCTTGTGCTGAATCCAAAGGGGTTGCAGGGGAGCTCTATTTGTCTCCCTTTTCCCAAACTTTCCACTAGACCTCAATTAACCCTAATTTCATTTAGTTACTCCAATTCTAAAACTCATCATTTGTTTCCCTTACCGGGAACCCTGAAACCTGGACATAATTTGGCAACCAAACAGAACCTCAACCTTTTCAGAACATCAGAACCAATCTGGGTTTTGAGCTGTTCGTGCAGTATTCTTCTGGGAAGAATATCTGCATTCCTTCTTTCGTTTCACTTTATCTCTAAAAATAGTGGGCACCCAGACTGGGTCTGGGCTGCGGGCAGTATTCTACCAAGGAGAGTACTTGCATTTCAGGCAAAAAGGCCTCTTTTTGTCACAATCTATTTTTCAGAGATAGCAGGACCAGAAAATCCGGAACTCTGGACAACTTTTTTTCTTTCCCTATCTTGCAGTGGACACCCAAGCCACTTTAGGCTTGGGTCCTTGTTAGAGCTCTATGCTTTTTACAAATTGCTGCAGCTTGACAAAAGGCTTCCTTTTGTCTCACTCTCTGTCTCTAGAGATACAAGAGAGGCTGCAAGAATTTGGAAAACTAAAAGCTTTTACCTGTCCACAATGTAGACACACCTCTGCCTCTAAAATCCTTCCTCAAGCAGATTGCTTGGCTTGAGGAAACTCCCTTGGTCCAAATCCTTCCAGAGACAAAGGACCTTCTTTTGTATCTCAAGGCATTTCTAATCTTTTTTCTCTCACCAGAAAGTCCTGCCCTCAGGCAGGAACTCTGAGACACAAGAGGAAGTGTCTCTTTAACACAGCCCCCAGACCAAGGAGACACATGGCCATTCTGGGGACCCCACCCTTCTCGGGGGTCCCAGGCTAGCACTCTCTTTGATCTGTTCTGGGGAGATAACTAGAGAAACTTAAGAGAATCTGTGTTTGGGCCCTTCTCTCACTCCACTGTTAAAAACAATGAAGTCTGTAATGGCCAGGCTGTAGCCACGAGGAGAAAGATCACTGAATTGGGGTGAGCTTGGAGAAATGTCTCTACCCGGCTGCTACTCCTTGGACAGGGGTGAGCGGTCTCTCCTTCAGGTCTTGCTCTCCCAGTAAGGTTCGGGGGCTTAGATGAGCTATTCTGCCCTCAAGTTCCAGAGTGAAATCCACAGAGGAGCCCTCAACATTTCAGAATGCACTGGGTAAGATGGCATCTCTTTCTCCCCCCACCCCCACTCTGGCCTTTCCTTCCTCTCCCCCATGGAGTGGGGATGAACTCAAGGCCTTTTTCAGACCTCTCCCTTATGGCTTGGCAACTTGCCATTTAAATGCTCCCATCCCTTCTTGGGGTACTGTACAGTGGGGAGATTGGGGACTCAATCTTAATCTTCTCAAATAATTTTCATTAACTTTTAAAACAACTTTGCTGGCATTCTGGACAAGTGGGCCACACCCCTCCCAGACCTTTAACCTGGTTCTTAAGAGCCATAGCTTCTAGCCCTCCCAAAGCAAGCTTGTCCCATACATTTTAAAATACATTTAAAATTTGGTTTCCCTGATTTGGTCATCTGCCTTAGAGCAATGCCTCCTGTCATAGCCTTCTAACTGTAGAAGCCTCAAAATTATGCTTTTACAAGCTCAAGAGGCTCTCTACAAAAAAAGGGGGATTTCAAACTGCTCCAGGTTTTTTTCCTGGCCTCAGGGCACTTGCTTAAACTTTCCTCACCTGCTGGTGGAGAGATAAATAGCCTCCCTGTCTCCTGAAACCCGGCTATGTCTCTCTCACTTTCCTACCTACTCTTGTTGTGCCACAACTCTCTTAATGTCCTGAGCCAGTTTCCCTAATTGTCCTATTTAGTTACTCTGCCTCAGGTTATACCCTTTTAATGTTAGGATAAAGGTTTTATTTCTTAGACCTTAGGCTATACTTATTCCCTCTTAATGTTTGATGGTATAAAGGTCTTTATCCATTTTAGAGGTCAGCCCCATCCAGGTACCTCCTCCATTAAATTCTGTGTTGAATACTCTCTAATCTCTATCTTGCTCAGTTTCTCCAGCAACTCTTTCACTCCTAATCTTTTCAGTCCCAAAGACCTTTTGCTTTTAGCAAAAATTCTCTATTTTTCTGGATTAGCATTCTATGCCCCTGCCAACAATTAAAGATTTCTTTTCTAAGATCCAACCCTGGCCACGTTGCAGCTTCAAGAAAGACCTTTGGAATGATGGCTGGGGAATAAAATTCCGAATCAAGGCAAATTAAATTAATTGTTAAGAGAGTAAAGATAGCTTCTTTCTTTCTTTTCTCTTCTCAAGTCCTGACTGCAGCAGGAAATGAGAAATTATAATGAAAGATTGAACCTGTTTGAAAACTCCTTAACTACTTTAGAAGATCACTGCTTTTTGGACTGACAATGGGAGTGGGAAAATGGTTGAATTATTGTTAACATTATAACTGTATCATTGCATCTAAATAATTTTACTATTGTCTTTGCAGGCTAGATTTGATTATCTTTGAATGTAAGATCTTAAGAACTTGGGGTGAATTTCTGTTAACTTACTTGAAAGGGGTCACATTTCTCCAATTAGGGTCTGACTTTTCTAAAACCTCCAATGCCCCCACCCCCAACCCACTAAAGGATGGGTGGGGTAGGATTTTTTGTCTTCAACTCACCCATTGCTCTCTCCTAGCACCTACTTAGCCTGGGGCGAAGGTTAGCTGCCTTCCTTTCCCCCCTGCCTCTTGGGAAATGGAGTGGGGAGAAGGGGGCCACATGGAATTCCCTCACACCAACTAGTGGGTTCCAGCCTCCAGTCGCAGAGGCTTGGCTTTGGCAAAAGATTTCAAGATAGGCCTGCCTTTAAATTAATTGATCTATTTTTAAGACTTGTTAAAACTGTCTAACTATTGCTGTATGAGGGAAACTTTATTGCTCTATGCTTGATGGATTTTAGGAAATTTACTAGTCTGTTATGTGTACGAACTTTGATTTATCTGATAATTTCTTTTCTGTAAAAGGGAGGAAGGAAACAAACTGGTCAGGAAACTGGGAAACTGATATATTTTTCTTAGACACTTAACTTTGAAATCCCTTATTCAGTCTTTGGGATTATTCTTTAGAAATAACCAGAAATCAGATACCTGTCCTGGGACTGGCAAGCTCTCTGATCTGTTTCTCCATTCCCGTTATCCCAGTTCCTTAATTACTATTTCAGCATTTTGATATCAAGACTCTAATAGTTTGGGGTTGCCTGTCTTGGTCTAACTGCATAATTTGCTCAGAAATCTGTCTCTTACTAGCAGCTTCTGTTCCAGAGAGAGAGGGGACAGGTGGAGCTACTCCAGGCCCCATTTTTTCCCTCTTTTGGAGCCCCTAACAGACTTTGGGTGCCCCTCTTAGGGCAGCAGGACTGCCTTGAACACTGCTACTCAGCAGAGGCTGAATTGAATGCACAAATGATCACAGACCTCAGACTGTCCATGAGATGCTCCCCAACTGCAGAGGACCTGAACAGGGAGGCTTCTGTGTCTCCCTAAATGAGGAATGCTGTTTGATGCTGATAATTCTGGGGTTATCAGGGAGAAACTAGTCCTTGCCTCAAGTCCTTGCATTTTCTAGTTTTAGTCTGGTTTATTTGCTTTATTGTCCTGACTCAGTTTCCCTAATTATCCTGACACAGTCCTGCCTCAGTTTCCCTGCTTCTCAGTTCTGCGAAATCTCCCCTGCCTCTTTATCAGAATACTTGATAAGGGGTAAAAGCTCTTATGTTTTTAGAATATTAGAATGCTTCTTCCCATCCCAAGCTATCAGAATGTCAGATACTGTCTTATCAAGATGCCTCTCCCATGTCTGAGGTGTCTCCCTCTGATTATGTCATTCCCCTCCAGAGGCTCACTCCAGCTCTCAGTAGTTTGACTTTGCTCCTGCCTCAGCCTATTTCAGTCTTTCTGATTTACTGTTCATGAGGTTTTTTTTTTTTGTTTTTTTTAAAGCCAGCACCTACCCTTTCTATAGCTAGGTGAGACACTCAGCCTCCCAGGACTTGGCTGAACACTATCTGGACCTGCTACGCTCAGCTGAGTATTTCCCATAGAGAAGTCTGTGGTAAAAACTCCTGCAAATTTGACAAAAATTAAAGTTTTTGTCATATCTCTCTCTCTTGGGGATGCCCAAAAAGAACAAAAAGCTATAGAACTGGGATGCTTGGGGCCTGTTACTATCTCTCAATGCAGAGACACACTTGGCTTGAAAAATGCCTCCACCTCACAATTTAAATACTGAATAGATTAGCTGAAAGGGATCCCATCTCTCTCCACCCACCTTGAAAGGAGCTTCCTTTGCATTTTAACACTTCTGCCCTCAGACAAAAGGGGGCTAGCAAAACATACCCATCAGGCTAGTCACTTTCAAAGCTAAAAATTCAACCTGATGAGAACTGGAACCTCCTCAACTTTTTTTTCAGGGGTCCAAGGCTAAAACTGCTGCTAACCCCTGTTGGTTTCCCTTTAACTCTCTAACCTGAGACTCTCAGCTCTCTTCTTCTCAGGGCAACTTCTACCTCCTGACACTCAGAGCAGAGGTGCCCTTTTAATGCAAATCTGTTCTAGACTTAAGCCTTAGAAGACCCCAGCCTCTGTCCTGAATTCGAGAAAGTGGAACTGCCTTCTCACCACCACAGCGAACACCACAGGGGTTGACCTGGCCCCCCAGCATCCTGCTCCCTGGTAGGGATTTGACGTCCAGCCCTTTTTCCCTTTTATCCCAGGACAGTCTGAACATCTCAGGGGCCAGTAAGCTGGGTAGGGACCCTGATATTTGGCATTCCCTTTGACCCCTTCCATCCCTCACATAAAGAGTGGGGATAGTAGGAGGGAAGATTCAAGATCTTTGCTTATTTTTCTGTTAAGATTGAGGAACCAACCTCCTATTTTAAAAAAGCAGCACAGACATTCTGTTCAAGTTCCTTGAACTTTCAAGAAAAAGAAAGATCTTTATTTTCATGAATCTTTAAATGAAATTTAATATTACCATCAATTCTGAATTTAAAGGAAAAAAAACAAACAACTTTTTTTTTTTTTTTTTTTTTTTTTTTTTTTTAAGAACCTCTGGTCAAGAGAATCTCTGAGACTTAGTCTAGCTCTGAATCTGTATCACTTTGATAATTATTGCTGTTGTTAAAAAGTAGACACTACAATATTTGGGGATATAGGGAAATTAAAGAAACCAATTAATCTAATGTAGGGCAACTATACACAAGATTACTAGTCATGGAAGATAACATGTAAAGCACTTCCCAAACCTCAAAGGACTATACAAATATTATTATTTGTTAAATTTTCAATAATATTTTATTTTCCCAAATACATGTAAAGATAGTTTACAACCTTCATTTTTGTAAGAATTTGTGTTTTAAATTTTTTCTTTGTCCCTTTTTACCTTTCCCCCCCTCCGGGTCAGCAAAAAATCTGATATAGGTCAAATATGTGCAATTATTTTAAATATATTTCCATTAAATACTTATTATTATTATTAAATGTCTGGAAGCTACTGGATAACTTGAGTAGCTCTGTGCTTTCTATGAACCAAAAAGAAAGAAGCCATAGTATGATTCATATTTCTTCCCAGGAAATCAGACAGACAAGGATATTTTGTTATGATTAGGTGAAACATTAACTCAAAAAAGACTATTACCCATCCTAGTAGTGTTAAAGGAGAGTTGTTCACACTACACGGAATTCCCAATCCCTCTATTTTTGTCTGCCTACATTTTTTATTTCCTTCATATGCTAACTGTACACTGTTTCAAGTCCGATTCTGTACAGCAAATAACTGTTTGGACATGTATATATATATTGTATTTAAGTTATACTTTTAACATATTTAACATGTATTGGTCAACCTGCCATCTGGGGGAAGGGGTGAGGGGAAGAAGGGGAAAAGTTGGAACAAAAGGTTTTGCAATTGTCAATGCTGAAAAAATTACCTATGCATAAAATTTTTGTAAAAATTAATTTAATTAACTAATTAATTATCTTTTTTTAAAAAGTAGAATTGTTCAGTCATTTTTCAGTTGTGTACAATTCTTTGTAATCCCATTTGAGATTTTCTTGGCAAAGATACCGAAGTAGTTTGACATTTCTTTCTCCAGCTCATTTTATAGATGAGGAAACTGAGGCAAATAGGATGAAGTGACTTACCTAGAATCACATAGTTAGTAAGTGTCTAAGAACAAATTTGAACTCAGTAAAATGGGTCTTTTCTGATTACAGATCCTGATACTCTATACACTATGGTGCCACCTAATTGCCCAAGAAAGAGTTACCGAAACCTTTCTTCATTCTTTATTCTCTATCCATCAATGACTGGTTTAATGACTTATTGAATCAGATACCTAAAACTGATTCCTAATCAGTTCTGGCAAATATGATTTATATATTACATAAATCAGAGAGAATAGTACCATTATAAAAGAACTAGTAAGAAAACATTTTTGGAACTTAAAAAAAAGTTAAATCTTTATACTAATATTTCTCTGAGGAAATTATCACACTTTTTAACTCATAAAGCTTTGTAGATATATTTATTGTCCGAGAAAATATTAAATCCATTTTGCATTCTCAAGCTATCTGAGCTTTAATTTTCTGATAAATTTTTTAAAATTGAATTAAAAAAAAGTCCCTTGAATTCAATAATAGAATTTTAAATATTTTTAAGTGTATATAGAGAGATTTTAGGTGCATAAATACATTAGTATCAGAAATACCAAAAATTTATGAATTTGAAGTATTGAGACATAGGTTATAAAGATTGTATAAGATTGAAAACTTTAGCCATTTTCATGTCTCCTTTCTGAGAGGAATTCAGGGTTCTCTAACAAATTTTCCCATGAAGAATATCAAGCATTTTAAGATGATAAATAAACTAACAATTCAAACAGGATATCATCTTTGTTGGATCCCTTTTGGGGTTATATTCCACCAGGTCACTTTGCCTCATGATGTTTTTACCCTCACTCCTTCCCTATGCCACATGGTGTCCCTCCTCTCATCCCACTATGCCTAATGGTGTCTCTCCTCTTATTGGGGTTCAAAGGAGACTTCAAAAGATTTGGAGTTTCAGACCACTGTTGTGACATGTCTCAGAAGAATTTGCAGGCTTGAACCCATCTCCATGTCAAGAGGCAAAGTTTATTGTAATTGTAACACCAATTGAAGCAGGGTAAGTTTCAAAAGAATTTAGCAGAGAAGCACAAGCAAGAAGATAAATTTATAGGGAAAAGACAGAGATATCAGATGCTTCATGTTACTGATATGCTAATTTTATGGCTTAGAGGTAGAACTGAGGGATTGAAGATGGGATGAAGAGTGGTTTGGTATTCACATCTCTTTTGAATTCTATGGCTTAAGAGGTAGTTGAGGAGTGGTCCAGTAGACACCTCATTGTAGTCTCAGAAACTTTATTACTGAGCAGTAGATTTTTATCTGACAGCCAGTGGTATTTGTGGAACTACAGCTCTCCTTAGGCCAGGAGACCTTAGGGTTAAAATCAGGTAGCCTTAGGGCTACTGCCACAACTTCCTTAGAAGTTGCACCCCATCATTTTCCCCTCAATCCGTTGGAACCCAAATTCATTTGGGGCAAAGGGATGAAGATCTCTTCTGGAGCTGCTTCAGGCTGATAAGGGATGTAGGGCTGTCCCTGCCCAGTGGGGTCCAGACTAGGGAGGGGAGACACATCATTGAAGATGGCAACAGCATCCAGGGGGTGCTGAGTGTCAGAATCAGGTAATAGGTGATATTCAAGTTGAACAAGTAGTTGGAAGTTTATGGTTTGAAGTCTGGAAGAAACAAATCTCACAAGTAGATTAAAAACAAGGACCAAAAATGAGCAAGAAATAATAATCAAAAATGGAGTTAATATGGGGGTTATGAGGGACAGTAACCAGGGATCCCACCCAGAGGAAAACTTAAGAGAGGAAATAAAGGTATCATGAATGTCTTGCATCCAGATAGTTTTTTCTAAGATAAATACCCAAGAATATCTTCCCCAAACTCTGACTTTTGTCTCCTCAAAGGAGTAGGGGCAATGGGAGGAATAATGGCATTATACACAGTGAAAGGAGTGCTCAGGTGGTCTAGGGTGCAAACACAATGTTTAAAAAGCAGTAAGCATTGGGTAGGGAGGATGACCGGTAGAGTGGCGATAATAATTAATATATGCCTTAGCTACAGCTTGGGTTATTTCAGAAGTGAAAGCTGGGCTCTGGGCTCTATTTCAACAATGGCATTGTATGTTAGTCACATCTAAAAGCCCATATAAAAGTATCAATATAGCAATTATATCCAATGAAACAGTTAACATTCATACAGCATTTGCTTTATGCTAAGCCCTTTTGCAATTGTGATCTTCACAACAACCATCATTATTATTTCTCTTTACAAATCAGAAAACTGGGCAGAGATAAAATAATCTGAAATAAATTACACAGCTAATACATATCTGCAACTGAAACAGAGAATGGTGGGCTTACTAAATGCAGAGGCTGACTGACTTTCTTACCTCACACTGCCATGCTGGGTACTGCCAGGGATACTGCTTCTCCCCAGGTGGTTTGCTGGACAGAACCTACTGAAGGCTGGGGTGGCTGGTGCCAGGATCTCCCTTTGAGGGTAGTTTCTAAGATGCTAGCTTAGCCTTTATGTGTGCACCATATTTTCCTTTTCCAATGGAGCAGAGGGGACTCCAAACAAGATAGGAATCAAGGTTAATAAAAAGTTGCTATTTACTCAGTTCTTTTTTTTACTCTCTTTCAAAATGGAGAAAATTAATGCAACTCTCCCCAATGTCTCAGGAATTTTTTTCTTACAACCTTAAAATGACTAATTGCCAAATTCCTTAACCATTGCTCTCAAAACCTTGAGAGAATCTGCTAAGGTATTCTTTTAGCAGTTCTATAATTTTAATTATCTATCTCTGTAGACCCCATCTTGATCAGAACAGGGTCCACAGGAAAAAAAAGTCAGGCTTTTCCCTTTTAAGATAGGAGTCAAGGATGTTAAGAAATCTTTCCCAGAATTTTAACTACAGCATAGAAGTTTTTTTGTTTTTGTTTTTTGTTTTTGTTTTTTTTCCTTGCTGGCTACAATTTAAATCCTTACAATGAAACAGAATATAATTCACAGAACAAACATGGCACAGATATTTTGCACCGAGACATAGACACAGATAAAAATTACATGGAAGAGGAATGTTCCATCTTTGCCAAAAAGCATAAAATTTCACATCCTCCGGTGTTTCAGCGAGGGTGAAAAAGATGGCAAAGGTTAGTTCTTCGCCAAAAGTCATCCTACAGAACTTTGCCTCTTCCGGTCCCAGGGAGAGTGAAAATGTGACAAAGGTTCCCTAAGAACTTTGCCCAAAATGGCAAGAATTTCCAAGTACAAGCATCTCTAGTCGAGAAAAATTTGCTGAGTGTGGAGCTCAGAGAAGCCTTTCCTAGGGGTGACCCAGCTATAGGATTGAGGGAAAAAAGAATAAGGAGGACTTATCTTGACAAGGAGAGGGTTAACTTAGGAGAGATTAGACTCTCTATATAAGGGCCACCAAATGTTGGGGTTCAAAGTAGACTGCAAAATGTTTGGGGTTTCAGACCAGTGTTGCAACATGTCTCAAAAGAATTTGTAGGCTTGAACTCATCTCCAAGTCAAGGGGCAAAGTTTATTGTAATTGTATCACCAATTGAAGCAGGCTAAATTTCAAAAGATTTTAACAAAGAAGCACAAACAAGTTTATAGTGATATGCTAATTTTATGGCTTAGAGGTAGAACTGAGGAGTGGTCTTAGAGGTGGGGTTGAAGAGTGATTTAGTATGCATCTCATTATTGAATTCTATGGCTTACATGTGGAGTGGAGGAGTGATCTGATATGCATGTTATAATCTCAGAAACTTTATTACTGACAAACAGAATGTTATCTGACAGCCAGTGATGTTTGTGGAACTACAGCATTTCCAAGGCCAGGAAACCTTAGAGTTAAGATCAGGTAGCCTTAAGGCTACTAATACATCTCCCCTAGAAGCTGCACCCATCACTCTCATCATCCCACCTTGCCTCATTGTGTCTTTCCTCTCTTTCTCTTCCTTTATACCTAAGTCTTTTAGAATGCTAAATCCCTTTCAGGATTTAACCTGTCAGTAAAGGCCTTACTCCAACCTTTCTCCTGATTAATTGTGAGTCCCACTAGGGAACTTGTCTTTTTTATTGTTAATTGTTACATGTTCTCCCAACTTTCCATTTTGGTGTCTATTATATGTCCTCATTTTATCTGGAACCTGTTCTCCCAAATAAACCTACCTTTTGCTAAATAGAATTGGGGGTTGAGGTCCCTTTAAGATTCCTCTATGACTGCCCAACCCCCATGGCTGACCTTGATTCACAAATCCTGGTCAAAAGCACCCTTTTGAATATCTGGGCCCAGCCCCCACCATCAGCTCAGCTTCCCCCAGCTCTCACCTGATCTGAGCTAACTGAAAAGTCCTCTGAGAACTTGGGGGTACCGCCCACAATCCCTTCTAGGTATAAAAGAGCCAAGCTGGAATGCCCTCATTGCAGGAGCCCTTCCCCCCAACACATGGTATCCTTCCAGCCATGTAAGGGTTCCTACCTGCCCAGCGGCCACCTTTGGCCCTGGGGTCTCTCTAACTGAACTTTACTTCCAAATTCCTACAGTAAACCTTTTATTTATCAATCTAGGTTTTCGGGCCTGTAAATTCATTTTCAGGGGACACTGTGCCTCATGGGATTATCTATGTGCCAACAAACGGTGTTCCCCCTTTCCTTTCCCTCATTATTTGGTGGCCTGCCCAGGGACCCCAAAAATTGTTACCCCGAAAACTAACCTTAACCTTTTCAGGTCTCTCAGAACCAATTTTTGTCCTTAGCAGCTCAAGCAGCTTCCATGAAGAATATCTGTGTTCCTACCTCTGTCTCACTCTATCTTTAAAACATAGGGCACCAAGACCAGATTTGGGCTTCTCCCATGGAGGCTACTTGTTTTTCAGGCAACCCTTTATCTCACCAGAAAAGCCTGCCCTCAGGCCGGGACTCTGACACACAGGAGAAAGTGTCTCTTCTTTACCCCTCCCCCCACCACGTGGCCGTTCATTCTGGCAATCCCACTTGGGTCCCAGGCCAGAAGTCTCCTTGATCTCTTCTGGGGGAGAAATCTGTGTTTGAGTCCCTCTCACACTCCACCATAGTGGTCAGGCTGTAGTCATGAGGAGACGGTCAATGGATCGGGTGAACTTGAGATGTGTCTCTACCCAACTGCATGAGCACCGGAGAAGCACTGGGTAAAATAACATCTCTTCCTTCCCCATCCTCTCTCTTTTCCAACTTCTCCCATGTGGCTTAACCTGCCATTTAAATGCTCCCATTCTGTCCCCTTCTTAGGGTACAGTGGGGAGATTTGGGGACTCTCTAGAAACACCCCTTCTATAGCTTTTTACTGGCTCTTAAGGCTTCCAGCACTCTCAGAGAACTAGCTTGTCCCATACATTTTAAAACGGGACTCAGTTTCCTGATTTAGCCATCCTTCATTAGAACATAACCTCTAGGCTGGATATAGGATTTTCTAAGCCTCAGGGCATACTTAAAAGCCTAGACAGAGAATTTAAACTGCTCAAGCCTTTCTCTGTCTCAGTAGCTTCTCGATTGGCATTCTATGCCCTCTGCCAATAATTAAAGAATTTCTTTTCTGAAGTGCAGCTTTGGCCACGCTGTCATTTCAGAAAGGAGATCCTTGTAATTTTGGCTGGGGAACAAAATTCCGAATCCAGACAAATTAATTGTTAAGAAAGTAAGAATAGTTTCTTTTATCTTTACCTCATCCTGACTGCAGCCGGAGGAGAATTAAGAGATTGAAACTATTTTAAAAACTCCTTAACTACTTTTAATTTGGCGCCTCTCTAGAATCTTTCTCTGTTCTGGTGTGCGACAATTCTCTCTCTTTTTTTTTTTTTTTTTTACTGCCTCAGTTTCTTTAAGCTGATCTCTTCCTTGCCTCTACTTCTGGCATTTCAGTCCAGGAATATAGAATAAGAATAAATTCTCCCTCAAGCTGCCTTTTAGAGAATGGCTAAATTAACACCTGAATTCTATGTAGAATTCTCTACAATCTCTCTCTACTCGCCCAACTCCCAACTTTCTTTTCAGGAGTCTTGTATCTCCAATTAGGGTCTGACCTTTCTAAAAGCTCCAAACGTCCCCACACCCTACTCACTAAAGGGATCTGTGGGGTAGGACTTGAACCACTATTTTCTGCATTAAGTACCTGTAGCCTCAGGTAAATGCTAGCTGCCTTCCCCTCCCCCTGCCTCTTCTAACAGAGTAGGGAAGGGCCATGTGGGATTTCTCCACACTCACCTTTCACAGAGAAGGTTCTGAGATGGGCCCGCTTTCAAATTAATCGATCTATTTTTTTAAGACTTTTGATCTTTTTTTTAAGTCATGAGAAAGATTAAGAATAGCAGTCTAAATTCTAGTGCAATTTCTTGAACCCCAAAGCACTCATTCAAGCAGCCTATTCCATTCAAAAAGATCTCTCTCCACACATCACTTAAAACTACAAATGAAGCTATCCTACTGACCCAAATTCCTATCAAAATAAGTATCCTGAATTCATTTGTTGTGAACAGAAAGTCAGGGATGTAGTTACACTACTGAAATCTTTTTTGGGAAACAAAAAACAAAGCAAAACATTAGCACTCAACAGATTTCAAATAGAGAAATTAAGTTGTCATATTTGGCAATGTGATCAAAAGGGGCTTAAAAAAGGGGCTTGGTATGCAGCCAAGAATAACTTACCCAGCAAGAATGAGCATCGTTTTCTAGGGAAGAAGATGGACATTTAACGAAATAAATGAATTCCATCTATTTTTTATGAAAAAACCAGACCTACATAAAAGGTTTGATCTTCAAATACAGAACTCAAGAGATTTCTAAAAAGGTAAAAAGAAATCTTGAGAACTATACTTCTGTCAAAAAAATATGTAAAGAACATATGTACAATTTGTCTTAGAAACTAGAGGTGGAAAGGAGATTATATCATAAAAAAGTGTAAAGTGGTGGTACTACATCTCATGAAGAGCAAAGGTAACCTATTATATCTGAGAGAAAGAAAGGAGGGAGATGAATATAGCGTGTATCAATAGACATATTCGATTTATGGTGAAACTTCTTCCACTTCATTGAAAAGTGAAAGGGAAGGAGTAAGCTAAGGGGAAGGGAATACAGTAATTTCGAGGAAAAGGGGTAAAATAAGGGGAGGATCTTTAAGGTGGGGGAGGGATCCTAAAAAGGGAGGGCTGTGAAAAGCAAGTGGTGTTCACCAGTTTAATACTGGATAGAAGGGTAAAAGGGAAGGAAAGGGGAAAAGCATAAGCAGGGGTTAATAGGATGGCAAGCAATATAGAATTAGTCCTTCTAACCATAAATGTGAATGGGGCAAACTGCCTCATAAAGAGGAAGTAGTTAGCAGACTGGATTAAAAGTCAGAATCCTACTATATGTTGTTTACAGGAAACACACCTGAAACAGGGTGAGACATTCAAACTAAAAGTAAAAGGGTGGAGCAGAATCTATTATGCTTCAGGCAAAACCAAAAAAGCAGGAGTAGCCATCCTCATCTCAGATCAAGCAAAAACAAAAATTGATCTAATTAAAAGAGATAAGGAAGGGCATTATATCCTGCTAAAGGGCAGCATCAATAATGAAGCAGTATCAATATTAAACATATATGCACCAAGTGGTGCAGCATCTAAATTCTTAAAAGAGAAATTAAGAGAGCTGCAAGAGGAAATAGATAGCAAAACTATAATAGCGGGAGATCTCAACCTTGCACTCTCAGAATTAGATAAATCAAACCACAAAATAAATAAGAAAGAAGTCAAAGAGGTAAATAGAATACTAGAAAAGTTTGATATGATAGATCTTTGGCGAAAGCTAAATGGAGACAGAAAGGAATATATTTTCTTCTCAGCAGTTCATGGAACCTATACAAAAATTGATCATATACTAGGGCATAAAAACCTCAAAATCAAATTCAGTAAGGCAGAAATAGTAAATGCATCCTTTTCAGACCATAATGCAATCAAAATAACATTTAATAAAAAGCCAGGGGAAAATAGACCAAAAAATAATTGGAAACTAAATAATCGTATACTAAAGAATGATTGGGTAAAACAGCAAATCATAGACATAATTAATAACTTCATCCAAGAAAATGACAATAATGAGACATCATACCAAAATGTGTGGGATACAGCCAAAGCAGTAATAAGGGAAGTTTTATATCTCTACAGGCCTACTTGCATAAAATAGAGAAAGAGAGGGCCAATGAATTGGGCTTACAACTAAAATTGCTAGAAAAGGAACAAATTAAAAACCCCCAGACAAACACAAAACTTGAAATTCAAAAAATAAAAGGTGAGATTAATAAAATTGAAAGTAAAAAAAACTATTGAATTAATTAATAAAACTAAGAGTTGGTTTTATGAAAAAAAAACAACAAAATAGACAAACCCTTAGTAAACCTGATTAAAAAAAGGAAAGAGAAAAAGCAAATTGATAGTCTTGAAAATGAAAAGGGTGAACTCACCACTAATGAAGAGGAAATTAGAACAATAGTTAGGAGCTACTTTGCTCAACTTTATGCCGATAAATTTGATAACTTAAATGAAATGGAAGAATACCTTCAAAAATATAGCTTACCCAGATTAACAGAGGAAGAAGTAAGTAGTCTAAATAGTCCCATCTCAGAAAAAGAAATAGACCAAGCTATTAACCAACTTCCTAAGAAAAAGTCCCCAGGACCAGATAGATTTACAGGTGAATTCTACCAAACATTTAAAGAACAACTAACTCCAATGCTATGTAAACTATTTGAAAAAATAGGGATTGAAGGAGTCCTACCAAATTCCTTCTATGACACAGACATGGTACTGATACCTAAACCAGGTAGATCGAAAACTGAGAAAGAAAACTATAGACCAATTTCCTTAATGAATATTGATGCTAAAATCTTAAATAAGATATTAGCAAATAGACTTCAGAAAATCATCCCCAGGATAATACACTATGACCAAGTGGGATTTATACCAGGAATGCAGGGCTGGTTTAATATTAGGAAAACTATTAGTATAATTGACCATATTAATAATCAAATTAATAAAAACCATATGATCATCTCAATAGATGCAGAAAAAGCATTTGATAAAATCCAACATCCATTCCTACTAAAAACGCTTGAGAGTATAGGAATAAATGGACTATTCCTTAAAATAATAAGGAGCATATGTTTAAAACCTTCAGTAAACATCATATGTAATGGTGATAAACTAGAACCTTTCCCTGTGAGATTAGGAGTGAAACAAGGTTGCCCACTATCACCATTACTATTCAATATAGTACTAGAAACTCTAGCCTCAGCAATAAGAGCCGAGAAAGAGATTCAAGGAATTAGAGTAAGAAATGAAGAAATCAAATTGTCACTTTTCGCAGATGACATGATGGTATACTTAGAGAACCCCAAAGACTCTGCTAAAAAGCTATTAGAAATAATTCAGAATTTTAGCAAAGTTGCAGGATACAAAATAAATCCACATAAATCCTCAGCATTTTTATACATTACCAACACAATCCAACAGCAAGAGACACAAAGAGAAATTCCATTCAAAAGAACAGTCGATAGTATAAAATATTTGGGAATATATCTACCAAAGGAGAGTCAGGAATTATATGAGCAAAATTACAAAACACTTGCCACAAAAATAAAGTCAGATTTAAATAATTGGAAAGACATTCAGTGCTCTTGCATAGGCCAAGCAAATATAATTAAGATGACAATACTCCCCAAACTAAACTATTTATTTAGTGCTATACCAATCAGACTCCCAAGAAACTATTTTAATGACCTAGAAAAAATAACAACAGAATTCATATGGAACAACAAAAAGTTGAGAATTTCAAGGGAAGTAATGAAAAAAAATTAAATGAAGGTGGTCTAGCTGTACCTGATCTAGAACTATATTATAAAGCAACAGTCACCAAAACCATTTGGTAATGGCTAAGAAATAGACTAGTTGATCAGTGGCATAGGTTAGGGCAAGATAGTGAATAAAAATAGCAATCTAGTGTTTGACAAACCCAAAGATCCCAACTTTTGGTATAAGAATTCATTATTTGACAAAAACTGCTGGAAAAACTGGAAATTAGCTTGGCAGAAACTAGGCATGGACCCACATTTAACACCACATACTAAGATAAGATCATAATGGGTCCAAGATTTAGGCATAAAGAACGAAATCATAAATAAATTAGAGGAACATAGGATAGTTTACCTCTCAGACTTGTGGAGGAGGAAGGAGTTTGTGTCCAAGGGAGAACTAGAGACCATTATTGATCACAAAATAGAACATTTTGATTACACCAAATTAAAAAGTTTCTGCACAAACAAAACTAATGCAAACAAGATTAGAAGGGAAGTAACAAATTGGGAAAACATTTTTACAGTTAAAGGTTCTGATAAAGGCCTCATCTCCAAAATATACAGAGAATTGACTTTAATTTATAAGAAATCAAGCCATTCTCCAATTGGTAAATGGTCAAAGGATATGAAGAGACAATTTTCAGATGATGAAATTGAAACTATTTCCACTCATATGAAAGAGTGTTCCAAATCACTATTGATCAGAGAAATGCAAATTAAGACAACTCTGAGATATCATTACACACCTGTCAGATTGGCTAAGATGACAGGAACTAATAACGATGAATGTTGGAGGGGGTGTGGGAAAACTGGGACACTGATGCATTGTTGGTGGAGTTGTGAAAGAATCCAACCATTCTGGAGAGCAATCTGGAATTGTGCCCAAAAAGTTATCAAAATGTGCATACCCTTTGACCCAGCAGTGCTACTCCTGGGCTTATATCCCAAGGAACTACTAAAGAAGGGAAAGGGACCTGTATGTGCCAAAATGTTTGTGGCAGCCCTTTTCATAGTGGCTAGAAGCTGGAAGATGAATGGATGTCCATCAATTGGAGAATGGTTGGGTAAACTATGGTATATGAATGTTATGGAATATTATTGTTCTATAAGAAATGACCAACAGGAGAAATACAGAGAGGCTTGGAGAAACTTACATCAACTGATGCTGAGTGAAACGAGCAGAACCAGAAGATCATTATACACTTCAACAATGATACTGTACGAGGATGTATGCTGATGGAAGTGGATTTCTTCAACATAGAGAAGAGCTAATCCAATTCCAATTGATTAATGATGGACAGAACCAGCTACATCCAGAAAAGGAACACTGGGAAATGAATGTAAACTGTTATTTTTACCTTCTGAATCCAATTCTTCCTGTGCAACAAAAAATTCGGTTCTACACACATATATTGTATCTATAATATACTGTAATATATTTAACATATATAAGACTGGCTGCCATCTGGGGGAGAGGGTTGGGGGAGGAAGGGAAAAAATCTGAATAGAAGTAAGTGCAAGGGATAATGTTGTAAAAAATTACCCATGCATATGTACTGTCAAAAAAATGTTATAATTATAAAATAAAATAAAAATTAAAAAAAAAAGAAAAAAAAAGACTCGTTAAAACTGGGGGACTTGCTAAAACTGTTTGACTATTGTTCTGTATGAGAAAACTTTAACTATTGCTATATAAACCTATTTAACTATTGCTGCATAAAACTTTGACTATTGCTGTTTCAGGAAATTTACTAGTCTGTTATGTATAATCTGATAATTTCTACAAACAGGGGAGGAAGGAAACTGAGATTTCAGCTGGTCAGAAAATTGGGGAAAATTGATGTATTATCTCATTAAGTTCAGGCTGAATTGGAAACTATTTTACTCTTTGCTTAAAATTTACTAGACTATGATTTGCCGAGTTATGTTTTAACTTTGAAATCCCTTATTCAGTCTTTGGGATTATTCTTTAGAAACAACCAAAAATCAGATACCTGTCCAAGGACTGGCAGTCTCTCCAATCTGTTTCTCCACCCCTGTTACCCCAGTTCTTTAATTATTATTTCAGCATTTCGATATCAGAACTCCTATGGTTTGGGGTGGCCTGTCTTGGTCTAATTGCATAATTTGCTCTATCGAGAGAGGACAGATGGAGCTGCTCCAGGGCCCATTTTTCCCTCTCTTGGAGCCCCTGACAGACTTGGGGTGCCCTCTTAGGGCAGCAGGACTGCCTTGAGCACTTGAGCACTGCTACATAGCAGAGGCTGAGTTAAATGCACAAATGACCACACACCTAAAGACTGTCCATCTCTGGCTGAGATGCCCCCAACTGCAGAGATTTGAACAGGGAGGCTTGTATGTCTCTCTGAATAAGGTATGCTGTTCTATTCTAATAATTCTGGGGTTATCGGGTAGAAACTGGTCCTTGCTACAAGTCCTTGCATTTTCTAGTTTTAGTCTGGTTTGTTTATTATTGTCCTAACTCAGTTTCCCTAATTATCCTGACTCACTCCTGCCTCAGTTTCCCTGCCTCTTAGTTCTGCAAAACCTCCCCCTGCCTCTTTATCAGAATACTTGATAAGATTATGTTTCAGAATAGCAGAATGCCTCTCCCATGCCAAGCTATCAGAATCTCTTATCAAGATGCTGTCTCCACTGATTATGTCATCTCTCTAGAGACCTACTCCTATATTGTTCTTGCCTCTATTTCAGTCTTCCTGTTCATGAGGTCACACAAACCCCCACACTCGAGGGGGGAGCGAGGTGGGACAGCTCAATTTCCCGGGACTTGATTGATGCTGTCTGGAGCTCTACGCTCAAGCCAAGCATTGCTCATTGAGATGTCATGGCACAGCTCAGGCGAAATTAAAAATTTTTGTCCTCTCTCTCTCTCTCTCTCTCTCTCTCTCTCTCTCTCTCTCTGGGACGCCTAAAGGGAATGAAAGCTATAGAGTTGGGGTCTGGTTACTGCCTCTCAATAAACTCCACTGAACAGATTAACTAATCTATCTCCACCCACCTTCACCCAGCAAAGGTAGCCCCTTTGAAGCAAAAAGGTTGGGAAAGAGCAATAATCAAACTTAACCTGGGTTTCTATCAATGTCATCCATACTTCGGTAGGATTTATTTCTAAAAGTTTAACTATTAATTCCTTGAATTCTCTTATGTGGAATTAGACATTCTGTATATGATTGTATTTGCATTGGGTATTTTAAAAGCAAACTGATTTGTATCAATAATGTTCACTTATGAAACATCTACTTGGATATGAACTTATTGGGGTAAATTCCTTACTGTTATCAGCATAAGGTTATGATAAATATTTGTTTAGAATTTATGTTGTTGCATTTTTTCCTTCTGTAACCGATTTCTAAGATCAGAGCAATAGTCAATAAAAATTGTTAATGCAATTCAATTATGTCATACCTTGCTGTTTCCAGCCTGATTATATGTAATCATTGTATCCTAAATGCTTGGACAAATAAGCATTTAGCCTGATCATCTGTCTGTTACTGGACAACTAATAGAGATCTGTACAACCAAAACTGATTTTTAACACCTGTTGGTTTCCTTTATCTCGTTAACCTGAGACTCTCAGTTCTCTCCTCAGGGCAACTCCTGCCTCCAGACACTCAGAAAGAAGCAGAGATGCCCTTTTAATGCAAATCTCTTCTAGACTTTTTTTTTTAATTTTTTAAATTAATTTTTATAATTACAACATTTTCCTTGACAGTACATATTCATAGGTAATTTTTTTTTTATAACATTATCCCTTGAACTCCCTTCTGTTCCAAATTTTTCCCCTCCTTCCATCCACCCCATCCCCTAGATGGCAGGCATTCCCATACATATTAAATATCTTATAGTATATCCTAGGTATAATATATATGTGCAGAACTGAATTTTGTTGTTGTTGTTGTTGTTGCAAAGGAAGGATTGTATTCGGAAGCTAAAAATAATCTGGGAAGAAAAAACAAAACAAAACAAAACAGTGCTCACAGTTTATACTCATTTCCCAGTGTTCCTTTTCTGGGTGTAGCTGATTCTGTCCATCATTAATCAATTGGAATTGGATTAGCTCTTCTCTATGTTGAAGAAATCCACTTCCATCAGCATACATCCTCATACAGTATCATTGTTGAAGTGTATAATAATCTCCTGGTTCTGCTCGTTTCACTCAGCATCAGTTGATGTCTCTCCAAGCTGCTCTGTATTTCTCCTGTTGGTCATTGCTTACAGAACAATAATATTCCATAACATTCATGTACCATAATTTACCCAACCATTCTCCAATTGATGGACATCCATTCATTTTCCAGTTTCTAGCCACTATGAAAAGGGCTGCCACAAACATTTTGGCACATACAGCTCCCTTTCCCTTCTTTAGTATTTCCTTGGGATATAAGCCCAGGAGTAGCACTGCTGGGTCAAAGGGTATGCACATTTTGATAACTTTTTGGGCATAATTCCAGATTGCTCTCCAGAATGGTTGGATTCTTTCACAATTCCACCAACAATGCATCAGTATCCCAGTTTTCCCACACCCCCTCCAACATTCATCGTTATTAGTTCCTGTCATCTTAGCCAATCTGACAGGTGTGTAATGATATCTCAGAGTTGTCTTAATTTGCATTTCTCTGATCAATAGTGATTTGGAACACTCTTTCATATGAGTGGAAATAGTTTCAATTTCATCATCTGAAAATTGTCTCTTCATATCCTTTGACCATTTACCAATTGGAGAATGGCTTGATTTCTTATAAATTAAAGTCAATTCTCTGTATATTTTGGAGATGAGGCCTTTATCAGAACCTTTAACTGTAAAAATGTTTTCCCAATTTGTTACTTCCCTTCTAATCTTGTTTTGCATTAGTTTTGTTTGTGCAGAAACTTTTTAATTTGGTGTAATCAAAATGTTCTATTTTGTGATCAATAATGGTCTCTAGTTCTCCCTTGGACACAAACTCCTTCCTCCTCCACAAGTCTGAGAGGTAAACTATCCTATGTTCCTCTAATTTATTTATGATTTCGTTCTTTATGCCTAAATCTTGGACCCATTATGATCTTATCTTAGTATGTGGTGTTAAATGTGGGTCCATGCCTAGTTTCTGCCAAGCTAATTTCCAGTTTTTCCAGCAGTTTTTGTCAAATAATGAATTCTTATACCAAAAGTTGGGATCTTTGGGTTTGTCAAACACTAGATTGCTATTTTTATTCACTATCTTGCCCTGTGAACCTAACCTATGCCACTGATCAACTAGTCTATTTCTTAGCCATTACCAAATGGTTTTGGTGACTGTTGCTTTATAATATAGTTCTAGATCAGGTACAGCTAGACCACCTTCATTTAATTTTTTTTCATTACTTCCCTTGAAATTCTCAACTTTTTGTTGTTCCATATGAATTCTGTTGTTATTTTTTCTAGGTCATTAAAATAGTTTCTTGGGAGTCTGATTGGTATAGCACTAAATAAATAGTTTAGTTTGGGGAGTATTGTCATCTTAATTATATTTGCTTGGCCTATGCAAGAGCACTGAATGTCTTTCCAATTATTTAAATCTGACTTTATTTTTGTGGCAAGTGTTTTGTAATTTTGCTCATATAATTCCTGACTCTCCTTTGGTAGATATATTCCCAAATATTTTATACTATCGACTGTTCTTTTGAATGGAATTTCTCTTTGTGTCTCTTGCTGTTGGATTGTGTTGGTAATGTATAAAAATGCTGAGGATTTATGTGGATTTATTTTGTATCCTGCAACTTTGCTAAAATTCTGAATTATTTCTAATAGCTTTTTAGCAGAGTCTTTGGGGTTCTCTAAGTATACCATCATGTCATCATCTCTTCTAGACTTAAGCCTTAGAAGACCCCAGTCTCTGCCCTGAATTTGAGCAGGAGGAACTGCCTTCTCACCACACAGAACACCACAAGGGTTGACCTCGCCCCCCAGCGTCCTGCCCCCTGGTAGGAATTTGAGGTCTGGCCCTGTTTCCCTTTTATCTCAGGACAGCCTGAACACCTCAGGGGCCGATAAACTGGGTAGGCTATGGTGATACTGTGCACCCCTCCTTCATAAAGAGTGGGGAAACTAGGAAGGAAAAGATTCAGGATCTTTGCTTATTGAATAAGCAACTCTCTTCAACAAAAACAGCACAGTTTTCCCAACATTTCCAAGAGCTTAAACCGCATTCTTATCTTGATCTGCAGCTCTGACAACTGGGGATACATACCCATCCCTAGACCCTGCCTTACAAAAGAGCAGTGGTCATTAAATCTACTAGATATCAAGGCCTCTTGCCTCCCCTGACTTCTGAGTCCACACCCGTTAATCCCAACCCCAGGACAAATTAGCTTTCCTGGAAATTAAGGGTGAAAGAGCTAGGCTACAAATAATCTTTTCTCTCAGCATTTTCTCCTATTTCTCTTTGATAATTAGATGGGCCATCAGACAAGCAGCCCACAGAAGGGACCTGATGCATTTCTTGCTAAAGGCCCCATTCTCCTGCATGTCACCATCTTCACCCTGGGTGACACCCCACTTTAATCTGTTCCTGAGATCTGTTTTCTCTAGGCTTCAAACTTTGGATTTTCAGCCTGGAGAATATGGGATGACTGACTGGGACAACCCCTCGATGCCCTGCTGCCATCCCTCACACCTCACACCTCACCTCCTGGCATGGAACCCCAAATCTCTATGACCCTTGTCATCTCGAAGCAGTTAAGAGGAGATCAATGCCCCTTTTCCCACATGCATCTGGAAGGTGACAGTTTGAGGGGGGAACAAGACGAGGAGATCCCGCTACTTTGAAGATCTTTGGATGGGGGCATCTAGGTGGCACAGTGGATAGAGTACCAGCCTTGAATTCAGGAGAACCCGAGTTCAAATCTGGTCTCAGACACTTAACACTTCCTAGCTGTGTGACCCTGGGCAAGTCATTTAACCCCAGCCTCAGTGGGGGGGGGGGGGAAGATCTTTGGAGAAAATCTTCAACCTTGCCTTAAATGAAGGACACTGCCCCATATTTTTTCTTCTATGAATTTAAGTCTTAACTGTTTAAGGGGGAAAATGATGGGGGTTGAGGTCCCTTTAAGGTTCCTTTCTAATTGCCCAACCCATGGCTGACCTTGATTCACAAATCCTGGTCAAAAGTACCCTTTTGAAAAACCGGACCCAGCCCCCCCCCCATCAGCTCAGCTTCCCCCAGCCCCCATCGGATCTGAGCTATCTGAAAAGCCCACCAAGAACTTGGGGGTACCGCCCACAATCCCCTTCTAGGTATAAAAGAACAGAGCTGGAGCTCTCTCCTTGCAGGAGCCCTCCCCGCCAACATAAGGTATCCTTCCAGCCATGTAAGTGTTCCTGCCCCCCCAGCGGCCACCTCTGGCCCTGGCGTCTTTCTAACTGAACTTTACTTCCAAATTTCTACAATAAACCTTTTATTTATCAATCTAGGTTTTCGGGCCTGTAAATTCATTTTCAGGGGACACTGCGCCTCATGGGATTATCTTACTATCTATGTGCCAACAAATGGGGTTCCCCCTTTCCTTTCCCTCATTAGAATCTCCACTGTGAATTCTTCACATGACTAAACCCCAACATTTGGATCCAGATTGCTCTCCTAAATCACATCATTTGGTACTAAAATTGTTTCCCCTGAATTACATCATTATTAGCAAAAACTGTAGTCACAAAATTTTCCCTAATATCATGTTCTCCCTAAATACATGTAGGATGGGGGGGAGAAGAGTAGGCATGAAATTAGATAGATAGATAGATAGATAGATAGATAGATAGATAGATAGATAGATAGACAGACAGATAGATAAAGAGAGGGAGAGGGAAGGAAGGAAGGGAAGAAGAGAGAAACAGAGAGAAACACATGGTCAGGACAACTCACAACTCTGGGCCTAGAAGGCCCTAGAAATCTGTCCTCTCTCTGGAGTAGGAAGCCCTTCCCAGACCCTCTTAAATCTAGTGGCTTCCCTTTGTCAGTTACTTCTGCTTTATTCTGTATATAGCTTGTTTTGAATGTTTGTCTGCATGTTATCTCTCCCACTAGATTAAGCTTCTGGGCTGTCTTTTGCTTCTTTTTTTGTATCCCTCAGCACTTAACAGTACCTGAATAGTAGGCAATTAATAAATGTTTATTGATTGATTGAAGATTCCTCATGACATTTATTCACTCTTGGGCATGGAGTTGGCGATGGATGAGTCACTGTGGTTTAGCTGAGTTGGTTCTTTGTGGGATAGGCAGTTAGTTCAATTGGACTTGCTCCTCCTAAGGTGTGGTATCTTTGTTGGACCATCAATTCACTTGCCTCTTGGACTCATTCTTCAATGAGCAACTTCTTTTATCTTCAGCCATAGGATTGATTGGTCCTCAGCTGGAATTTCCTGTAGTCTTTTCAAGCTGGAGTGTTACAGGGTTCTTTCAGCTAGGACAATGAGCTTTAACTTCTCCTGGCAGAAGAAAAGAGACTTGCCTTCCACTTTGGATAAATCCTTCCTGGATTTAAAAAAACAAACAAACAAACAAACCTCAACCAACCCTCAGTAAGCCTGGGAATCTTTAATTTCAGTTCACTTAGTTTTATCTCCTATACTCCTTCAGTGAGTGGCTAGACCCAAAAGTTTGAATCCAGTCTCAGCCCTGGAAGCAAACTCTTTTTCTCGTAGGCCTTTTCATTAGCCCTGAGCTATTCAATTCTCCCAGTTGTTTCTAGACTGGGAAAAAGTTTTGCATCTGAAGGCATTAACCACCCTCCTCTAGGTCACAATACAAAAATAAATAAATAAAATAAAATAAAATCCTAAAGAATAAATTAGAGTCCAACCTTCCATCTTATGCATAAATCCTCTTCATGGTGGTAATTCATTCTCTTCACGAATATATCTAGGAACAAAAGCAGAATTTGATTTTTAAATGGTTCTAATTGTTATAACATTTTTTTTTTGTTTAGCCTAAATTTGTCTCTCCAGTAAACTTCCATTGATTTACCTTTGTTCTACTCTCCAGAGCCTCTCTAATCCATCTTCTACAAGACAACTCACAGAATCAAAATCGCAGAATTTTTTTTCAGCATCTTGGAATTCAAAGAAACCTCTATAGTCATTTTGTTCAATTTATAACCTGAAAAAAAATCTTACTTCTGCCCATCCACTAGGTGGCATCTAGCCTACGCCTGAAGACCTCTAGTGACAGGGAGCCTACCTCCCACATGGCCTCTTGCCCATTGCTCCTAGAGAACAAACCCAGCTCTTCCTAATGATAGCCCTTCAAACATCTGGACTCTCTCTCATGACCTGCCTGAGTTTTCTCTTCTAAACATTCCCAGTTCCTTCAATATATCCTTGCGTAGCATGGACCCTTCACTAATTTGGATCCTTCCTCTGAATGCTCTCCAGCTGATCAATGCTCAGTGATACCTAGAACTGAACACAGTATTTCAGAGATGATCTGATTAAAATGTTTTTTATTTTATTATATGACTTATGTGATTATTTTTATTTATTATACCATTCTCACTTTTTTGTTCCTGAAAATGATGCCTCATTATTGACTCATATTGAGTTCACTGAAATCCTATGATCATTTTCAGAAAAAAAAAATGTTCTGTACTTTATCTCAGTTTATTCAGAACCAGTGCTCTGGCCCATTAAGAGCGTTTTGGATTCTGACTTATCTGGTGTGCTAATTATCCTTCTCAGGTTTATGTCATTTTCAGATTTGATTGAAATCTCAAGAACCAAGAGGTCAAGCCGGTGTTCTTTCCAATGAGGTCATCTGGTCCTTCTGATGTGAGTTTGGCACCAAAATGATGTGGGTGATGTAAACATCAGATGATGGTAGGTTCCAAAGTTTGGGGTTCGGTCATATAAGAATTTACAATGGCGGTTCTCTTGGGCAAAAGGTAGATTTATTTGAGGGAACAGGTTACAGACAAAATGAAGGGATACAATAGGAATGTAAACATGAAACAGAGTTGGAGAGCAGGTGAAAGACAAGTTTCCCAGTGGAACTCAGAATTACTCCCTAGACAGGGAGCATTCCATGAGGCTGGGGCATAAGCTTAGCTGGCAGGCTAAATCCTGAAAGGGGCTTAGCACCCCAAAGAATTAGCTGTAAGGAGGAGAAGTGGGGTTCAGAATCATGGTGAAGTTAGGGGAGACACCACATGCATAGGGAAGTAGAAGCAGAATGCTGTGGCAGACTGACTCATGGGATGGTCCAAGAGTAGATTTTAGAGAGAAAATTTAACCTCAGGGACATGACTGAGATTTCTGACAGCGAATGGTAAGGTGATACTGCTGGAGACCCCTACAGAAGGGAGGTTCTCAGGAGTCTGACATAACTTGGATGTCACACTGGACCACCTCCTCAGAGGGTAGGACCATGAATTTCTCTTGTGCTTTCTGCCTGCAAGCCTCAGGGATTAATTTTTATCAATTCCTCTGCTAACTACATCAACATTGAAGACCTTATCACTTCCATTAGAGTCCAATCCATCCAATGTACTATTATCTAACCTATATGTCACATCCTTCCTACAAGAATAGCATGAGATACATGATCATACTTTGCTAATATCTCTCAGTTGCTTTTGCTTCTCTGATTGGAGGGCAGAGCAAAAAACTTCTTTCATAGTCTCCCTTTATAGAATAGAATAAAGACTAGCCATTTCTTCATTTATCACCAGCTGATTGCTCTGCTTAGTTTTGACTCCACCATCATCTTTACATATCTCTGAATATTTTCTGGCACTCCCTCCACCTTTGCATTGTGAAGTCCTTGAGAGCAGGAACTTTCTTATTCTTATTTGTATCTTTTATGTTTATCACAGTATCTGTAGTAGCTACTTAATAAATGTTTATTCTATCTTATTGTGTCTTGTTAAACCTCATCTATATTCTTTCCTGGATTTTGTGGCTTTGGAAACCTCTCAACAAAGGGAAAAAATATTGGCCTAGTGTGACTCAGTTGAGAGTTTTCCATTTCTATGAGGCTGTTTGATTCATGGACTTTTAGTCCATGGAATTCTGTTATTTCTTGAATCTCTTTGAAAGCTTTCCCCCCCAAATCCCAGGAGCAGTGTCAGTCCCTGCTTTTCTTCTCCTTTATCACAAATTGTAAGATAGTGTTTATTTTATGAAACCTATCTTAACAACCCCATTCTCTACTCCCAGCTAGACATAGTTCTTCCTCTTAATCTCACATGCTACTCTGACCTGGAGTGCGCAAACCAAAATAGTGATGGCATTGCAAGCCTCATGTATGTTGGCTGATCCAGGGAGGTTGATTATTCCTCCTCACTGGTCCTCACCTTCATTTGGACAGCACCATTCTTTCCCAGAGATCCCTTCTAACTCCATTTTTGAGTTGAACTTTCCAATCACTTCCTCAGCTCTATTCATCAGGAGGAATAGTTTTTCTTTCAATTATGGCCCAAGTAAACATGTGTAAATATGTGTGGTACAGAAATGGTGAGGGATCACCATTTGATTGAAAAAATAAGCTAGAGAAGCAAAGCAAAGTTTATTGTATGTTCTTGTTGGAATAGGTGTCCCACCTCTCAAGCACCTTCAGGGACTGGGTTAACACTTTTAATCCCTAACGCAAATAAATACCCCCTCCCACCACTGACCCTCATCCTCATTGGCTGACATTCTAAACAGGGGAACTACTCAAGAAATTGAACTTGACCAATAGGAACATAGTTACCCGTATTTGACTGAAATGGGGAGAAAATGATGTCATGGGAGGATAGCAGGAAGGAAAGACTTCAAAGTCCTTCAAGCCTACTGAAACTCTGAAGTAGATGAAGCCTTACTGGATTTTCACAACTGCCTTGAAAGATCTCACCTCATCTAGTTCACACTGAAAAAAGAAACATGACGTGTAATGCTGGAGAAACCGAGGCAAGATAGAGATTAGAGAGTATTTAATAATTTATTTAAATTATTAATTTAATAATTATTTAATTAATTAAATAAATTTTTAATTTCTTATTTAATTTATAATTTAAGTTACCAATTTAATAATTTATTTAAAAAGAGATTTACTGGGATCAAATGGATCCATGGTTTGGTCCCAGGGCTCAATGAGACTATCCTCTCCAAGAATCCAGCCAACAATGTGAGTTCTCAATGACGTAAAAGTATATACACATGGCTCGGACTCAGGGTAGACTGACCTGGGGGCGGAGTCAAGGTGCTGAGAGTGGGAATGGGATTCTGACAGGGTGGGGTAAGCCTCCAGAGATGGGGGGAGGCATCTTGTTAAGACAGTATCTGACATTCTGATAGCTTGGGATGGGGAGAGGCATTCTGATATTCTAAAATATAAGATCTTTTATCCTTATCAAATATTCTGATTAAGAGGGAGGGGAGGTTTTTTAGGATTGAGCAGAACATAAACTGAGACATAACAATTAGGGAAACTGAGGCAGGACAATAAAAGAGAACTGTGGCATTACAGACCAATACTGGGTCTCTGAGCAGGTAGGAGGTGCAGTGAATGCTGGACCTACTGTCAAGAAGGTCTGAGTTCAAATCCAGCTCCAGATACTTCCTACTAGTGTGATCCTAGGCAAGTCACCTAATCTCTATCTCACCTTCTCAAGTATAAAATGGGGTTAATAAAAGCATGTACTCGAAGTCAGAAGGACCTGAGTTCAAATCTGGCCTCAGATCTTAACAAGTCCTTGCTGTGTGACCTTGGGTAAGTCACTTAACTCCAATTGCCTCAGTGGAAAAATAAACAAACAAACAAATAAATAAAAGCATATACTTTCCAGGGTTGTGATAATATTTGTAAGATGCTTAGCACAATGCCTGATATATAGTAATGCTTAATAAGTAATTATGTTTTCCCTCCCCTCTCAATGGCCTCTTTCTTAGATGTGTATTGCTCAGTATTCCACTTAGTTGGTAAAACTTCTTAGTATCCCCTTGACCTGACCATGGTCCTTGTTCCAATGGTTTTCGTGTTATTCAGAGAACCCCTTGAAATTAGCTGGCTATCATTCCCCAATGGATAAATGGTTAAGGGATGTGAACAGAAAGTTTTCAAAGGTAGAAAAATCCAAGTTATCAACAACGATATGAAAAAATGCTCTATTACTAATTATTTTATTATTTGGTCATTTCAATTATATTCTTCATGACCCTATTCAGGATTTTCTTGGCAAAGACATTGGCATAGTTTGCCTTTTCCCTCTCCAGCTCATTTTACAGATGAGGAAACTGAGGTAAACAGGATTAAGTGACTTGTCCAGGTTCACATAGCTCAGGTCTTCCTGATTCTTAGGCCCAGACTTTCCAGCACCACCTAGCTACCCTCAGTAATTGTTAGAGAAATGCAAAAGAAAACAATCTTGAAGTTCCACCTCTCATTCATCAGTCTGCTAAAGATGAAAAAGAAGGAAAAATACAAATGTTAGAGAGGTTGTGGGAGAATAGGCACACTAGGACAATGAATTGAATTGTGAATTAGTCCAACTATTCTGGAGAGCTGTTTGGAAATATGCCCTCAAACTAAATTGTATGTATTCTGTAATCCAACTATACCACTACTAGGCCTATGCCCCAAAGAGATGTACAAAAATATTTATGGCAGCTCTTTTGTTAGTAATCAAAAATTAAAAACTAAAAAATGATGGTGACAATTGGATTAGAACTAGCCTTTAACTTATGGGTGGCCAGAGCCAAACAAAACAGGCTAGAGACAGGAGTCAGGAATCCAACGAAAGTTTAATTTCAGAGTGAGGAAAACAGTTTTGCAAACCAAAGTCCTTCGGAGAAGGAAGGCTTATGGCTTATGGCAAGTGTAGGGTTTTTAAGCACAAAAGTCAGAAAAAGGAGGGATCTCACACAGTCATTCTTATGTCTTGAGTAAATATTTTCTATGCATGTGGGCATTTTGGGGACAATACAGATGTTCTTGAGTCTAGTGGGAACAGTCTCAAGTTATTAGAATTGTTGAGCATTATCATCATCTCAAGTCATTAGGGTCCTTGAATCGTGTGATTGATGGTTCATGAGTATAGAACCACAGAGTTAACATGGCAGGAAAAGAAGTAAAGCGTCTAATTCAGTTCACTTAGCATGCCAGGAGGTTTGGTCACTTTCTGCTGTAGTACCAGATACCCAGGTATCCCATGGGAAATAGGGATCAAAGTAATACAAAAGTTCTATGATTTTGCCAGAGGGTGAGATCATCCAGAGGGTAAGCTCAAAGGATTATTATTATACCCAGCTCAGGTGCCTTTGCTCTGGAAAACAGGGTGTTTCCTAATATTTTGACACCTGCTATTGGGGAATAGCTAAATAAAGTATGGTATATGAATGTAATGAAACTTTATTGTTTCATAAGAAGCGATGGAATGGAAAGCAGAAACTGGAAGACCTCTATGAATTACTGCAGAGTAAAGTAAATAAAACTAGAACAATTTATACTGTAACAACAATAGCCTTTACTATTGATGATATCCCTGTTTTGAATCTTCTTTCCTTTTCAGGTTTTTATTTCACTTCTCTCTCTTCTCCTCTTGCCTATCTGATTACTCTTTCTCAGTCTCCCTTGACGGAACTTCATCCAGACTGCACCTGTGTGATTGGACCAGGTTTTTTCCATTTCCCTAAAGGATGGATTAGTTTTCCCTAAAAGGCTAGAAAGAGTTCTCTCTCTCCACATTCCCCCTTTCCCTCTACTCCTCTATTGCTTTCCTCTTTTCCTTCTCTTCTCCTTTTTTCCTCTCCTGCTCTCTCCTTCCTCTCCCCCTCACTGGCTTCTGCCTATCTTAATGCAGCTTCCTAGTCACCTAAATACTTAAAAGTCCCATCCACATGAACCTTTTCAAACTGGTAAATACCTGAAGACCACTGGAATTATCCTACCCTGTCTTTCTGAGTAGACTTGTTTCCCTATCATTGTTACATATCCTCATTGTGTTAGGGCAAAGTACACTTCTGTTTTGTTAACTATTCAATGACTTGTGAGTGATTCACTTCCCCTCAGACCAAACCTGAGCTAACAGGATTGCTGGAGTTAGGTGTTTCCCAACATTTGGTATAGTCAGTAACAGGGATGAGATGAGATGGACTTATGGTGATGTAACAGTTCTATAGTTGGCACATGCTCAGTGTGCTGTAGTGATGTAATTGTACTAAGTTATATAAGGGCTGAGAGGACTTGAAATTAGTAGACTTGAGAGAGACTCAAGTGAGAGTGAGCTTGAGCTCCAGACTCCTTGAGAAAGCTAGCTGGGACATTACACATCCCCATTGTAACTATACTGTGACAGACTAATCAACTGGTAAAATTTGAGCAGGGGGTTGGGATAGTTGTGGCTTAGATAAATAATACTATTAATATGAATAGGAACTCTGAGAAGGTGGAGGGGAAGGTCACCAAGTCCTCTGTCCTTCTAGGTGAGCAGGGAACAACAAATGTATCCTTTCCCTTAGGAATTGTTGAGTAGGGCTCTTGAAATGTGGGGTTCATGATTGCCAGTCCACAAAAGAGCTAGCAAAACTGTAGAGAAAAATTGAACATCAATAGCTCAAATTAATTGAGCCTAGGTGTTAGGTTCTTACTAAGTGCTAATGAGATAATGAGATATTAGGTTCTTACTAAGTGCTAAATCGGTACTTAACAATTCTCTAGTTCCAGCCATGACTGGGAGTTTTACTTGTGAACTCCTGGGGAGGAGCAAGTTCATTGGTTGAAGTAATTTTTACCAGAAGCCCTTGCGTTATCCCACGCCCATTCTCTGGGAGGATAAAAGAGGGTGGCACTCGAGAGATGGAGAGTCTTGTTTGGGCCAGACTTGAGGCGGCTCTTTGGAGGAAGAAGTCTCTTCTCTAGACCAGAGAGTGATCGGCAGTTTCTGGAGACGACAGCACAATCCACTTATGCTCCTGCCTTATATATTCAGAAGACAGTACAGAGGACACATTATGGAGCATAGGGGTATCATGGGATGGATTTTGAGAGTATATAGGCTCTTCCAGTGATCTCTGCATGTTACTGTGGGTAGGGCCAAGTGGAAATCCTGAGAATTACCCAAACATTATTGGGTCCCCAGGTAAGGGGAGAGATGTGTACGACATTTCTTTATTGAAGAAACGAAGAAAGTTAAGTACTTCTTTATACCATGTCCCTTTACAACAATCCTGTTTCCTATAAGAAAGCATATGACATCTGGCAGCTCATAGTGAACTCCAGTCTGAACAAAGTCATTATACCTGTCATTGCAGCTGTTCCTGACCTTGTCAATGTTGTCAACCAAATAGCCCAGACCTAGGATGTGGGATTATTGACTTTACCAATGTTGCTTGTTTTTTCACTCAGGAAGAAGTCACCATCTTTTCCCAGATCTACCCGACCTCTCCCTCATTCAGATCAGATCAATCATTTTTCAGTCATGTCCAATTTTTTATGACTCTATTTGTGGTTTTCTCTGAAAAGATATTGCAGTAGTTTGTCAATTCCTTCTCCATTTCATATTACTTATAAGGAACTAAGACCAATTTAGGAACAGACAGTTCCTAAATTCCTAGAAACACAGCTGTAAATGTCTAAAACTGATTTTGAACTCAGATCTCCCTGACTCCTAGAAGCTTCTACCCTCCCTCAAGCAGCCACACGATGGTAGAGCCCCAAAAGAAGCCTGGGGATGTATATATTAAACTACTGCATCAATGACATAGTTGACCATCTAAATGAATCCACGATGAAGAAGCCCAACATTAAGTCAAAGAGTAGGAAACCAACCTTAAAAAAAAAAAAAAAAAAAAAAAAAAAAATCCAAGCTCCAGTAGGTCAGGAATATTTTAGGAAATACAAGGGCGGAGAAAACCCGGAGGCCTAAGGTTTGCACCACCTATATACCTCTAGATAAGACACTCCATCTCCTTTGTTAGGAATGTTCTAACTGAGGGAAGCTCAATGACTACTTACTAAAGTTATTATTAAGGGGATTATCCTGTTTCACCTAAAAGGTTTGATTCAGATCCCTTCCTATTCTGACAGTCTGATAATCCTATTTTTTTTTCTTTTAAGAAAGAAATGAGATTAATTTTTCAATAACATTAAGAGAAGCTCCTTTCAAGAATAAACTCTCCTACTATTTCTTCCATGCAAAGGGATTTCTGCTTAATCTTAAGAAAGATGCAGAAAACCAGAAGTGAAGAGATTATTTGTCTCTAGGGATCCCAAAGAACCAAAATTAAGGACTGAATATATGCAGGAAGCAAGGTTAGTTGACTAACAGAGTGACAACAGAGAAGCCAAACAAAAGACTTCTTTCTAAATGTACTCAAGGAGCCCCGGGTGAAGGCAGAAATCTGACAGAGATAACAACGTAATAGGATAAAATCTGACTACACCCTGGCTACAGGGGAATCAAATTCTTTCCTATTTTTTGTTGGAACTCTTTCACTACAAAACAGAGTTGTAATGGGAGGGGGAAAAGAGCAAGACTAGTGAATGACATGCCAGGGTTTAATGAAATGTCATCAAAAAGGAAAAAGGTAATTTCTGTGTCTCAGAAAGAGAGGAGCCTACTGGGGAATGGGTGAGGAAGAAGACTAAAACTGGCAGGTGGGAGAGCAGAGGTAATGGAGAGGAGGAAGGAAACCTTATTTTTGAGGTGGGCCACTAATGAATGTTTCTATGGGTGAAAAGAGATCACCATGAAAGAAGGTAAGGACTCTATCTACCATCATGTGGCCACATGAGGGAGAGTAGAAGCTGCTTTCGGCTCTGGCTCTGAAAAACATCTATTTGAATTATTTTGAGTTAGTGGTCGCTGTCCCATACATGGGATAAGAAAGGAATCAGTCAAAGAGGGAAAAATCTTTGTATCAAATTTCCCTGATAAAAGGTTTGATATCAAGAGACATTACTTATATACATACATTACCTATATACATATATATATATATTAATAGCTATTCAACAATACATGAATAGCCATAAAATATGGATAAATAATTCTCAAGAGAACTGCAAAGTACTCACAACCATATGAAATAAATTGTTCTAAATCATTAATAAGAGAAATGCAAGTCAAAATAGCCCTGAGGTTTCACCTTACATCCTGCAAATTGGCAAACCCCGCTAAAATGACAAGTCAATATCAGAAAAATTGTGGAAAAATAGACACTAAATCAATGTTATTGGAGCTATGAAATGTATAAGCATTTTGGAAATCATTTAGGAATTATGCAAATAAATTGACTAAAATGGTCATAATCTTTGAACCAGAGATTCCATTACAGAGCCACTAATAAGAAAAAAGTAAGAAAGCTAAGAATCAGAACAAATTAAGTGCCCATCAGCTAAAAATGGCTAAACACATTGTGGTACATGAATGTAATTGGGCTGTTTAAAAAAAAAAATTAATGTGTGTAATGAATACAGAGAAGCATGGAAAAATCTAGATGAACTAATTAATAAACAGTGAAGTAAACAGCTAAGAAAACAATATATAGTAACTACAACAATATAAATGAAATAAACATTCTCATCCAAAAAATAAAAAATAAAATATAACAAAATTATAAAGACCAAGTGGGATGAGAACCTATACCTTTGTGGTGGTGGCAGGTCCAAAGGTGTTATACAATCTGTTTTCAGATTTTTGCATATGGGATGGCTCTTTGGGACCAGGAGGGAAAAGAAAACATGAGATACTATGGTAATGTAAAAATAGAAAATATCAATAAAAACATTTAAAATCTTAAAAAGAAGTAAAGGAACTCAAAAAATTTAAAGGAAGATACAAATATTTTTCACAAATCTAACTTTTCTCCCTATGACAAATCATATGTTAAATCTTGTATTTACATTGCATCATTTTTTGAGATCCTTAAAGTATGAGTAAAAGTTATGAGACATTAAAATTTACTATTAAGGTATTTTATGGACTATTTAATTGTAATTCTGCATAAAACCTGGGAAAGGGAGAAAATAAAATCTTAAGGTCATTTCTAGAGCTGTGACTACTTGATTCTCTGGAATATCATTTGCTCTTTAGTGAAGAAGGCAAAGTGTATTGGTGGTGGTGGTGGTAGTACTAGTAGAAGTAATAGCATTTATATATGATTGTAAGGTTTGCAAAATGCTTTATCTCATTTGATTGTCACAACAATCCTGGGAGGTGGTTATTGTTATTAGCTTCAGAGTATATAGTTCACATGGCTTGTAAGTGTTTGAGGCAAGATTTGATTATGGTACTTGACTCCAGGTCAAATGTTCTATACCACTCACTTGTCTATCTACCTACATTACACACCATGTCTTCAGGAAGATGTCACAACCTGCAAGTGAATTGGAACTAAGTGAGGGAGGGCCCTGCAAAAAGTCAAGATCCTCTTTGAAAATAAAAGGCAAACAACAACCTGTGTACTGTACCTGTCTCACTGGAGACCCAATTGTCCAGTTCCAGTTGAGCAATTCAGCTCCTTCCTTCCTTCCTTCCTTCCTTCCTTCCTTCCTTCCTTCCTTCCTTCCTTCCTTCCTTCCTTCCTTCCTTCCTTCCTTCCTTCCTTCCTTCCTTCCTTCCTTCCTTCCTTCCTTCCTTCCTTCCTTCCTTCCTTCCTTCCTTCCTTCCTTCCTTCCTTCCTTCCTTCCTTCCTTCCTTCCTTCCTCCCTCCCTCCCCCCTCCCTCCCTCCCCCCTCCCTCCCTCCCTCCCTCCCTCCCTCCTTCCTCCCTCCCTTCCTCCCTCCCTTCTTCCTTCCTTCTTTTCTTCCTTCCTTCTTTTCTTCCTTCCTTCCTTCCTTCCTTCCTTCCTTCCTTCCTTCTTTTCTTCCTTCTTCCTTCCTTCCTTCCTTCTTCCTTCCTTCTTCCTTCCTTCCTTCCTTCCTCCTTCCTTCCTTCCTTCTCCCTCCCTCCCTTCCTTCCTTCCTTCCTTCCTCCTTCCTTCCTTCCTTCTCCCTCCCTCCCTTCCTTCCTTCCTTCCTTCCTTCCTTCCTTCCTTCCTTCCTTCCTTCCTCCCTCCCTCCCTCCCTCCTTCTTTCCTTCCTTCCTCCCTCCCTCCTTCCTTCCTTCCTTCCTTCCTTCCTTCCTTCCTTCCTTCCTTCCTTCCTTCCTTCCTCCCTTCCTCCCTCCCTCCCTCCCTCCCTCCCTCCTTCCCTTCCTTCCTTCCTTCCTTCTTTCCTTCCTCCCTCCCTCCCTCCCTCCCTCCCTCCCTTCCTTCCTTCCTTCCTTCCTTCCTTCCTTCCTTCCTTCCTCCCTTCCTTCCTTCCTTCCTTCTTTCCTTCCTTCCTCCCTCCCTCCCTCCCTCCCTTCCTTCTTTCCTTCCTCCCTCCCTTCCTTCCTTCCTTCTTTCCTTCCTTCCTTCCTTCCTTCCTTCCTTCCTTCCTTCCTTCCTTCCTTCCTTCCTTCTTTCCTTCCTTCCTCCCTCCCTCCCTCCCTCCCTTCCTTCTTTCCTTCCTCCCTCCCTTCCTTCCTTCCTTCTTTCCTTCCTTCCTTCCTTCCTTCCTTCCTTCCTTCCTTCCTTCCTTCCTTCCTTCCTTCCTTCCTTCCTTCCTTCCTTCCTTCCTTCCTCCCTCCCTCCCTCCCTCCCTTCCTTCTTTCCTTCCTCCCTCCCTTCCTTCCTTCCTTCCCTCCTTCCCTCCTTCCTTCCTTCCTTCCTTCCTTTCTTCCTTCCTTCCTTCCTTCCTTCCTTCCTTCCTTCCTTCCTTCCTTCCTTCCTTCCTTCCTTCCTTCCTTCCTTCCTTCCTTCCTTCCTTCCTTCCTTCCTTCCTTCCTTCCTTCCTTCCTTCCTTCCTTCCTTCCTTCCTTCCTTCCTTCGTCCACATAGGGAACTTTGGGTAAATTTTGATTGCTGAAATCTAGCAAAATATCCTGGGGTTTGTGGACTAAATTTGTTTTTTATGAATCATGCCTTAAACCCAAAACATTCTGGCTTTCATTAATTGACCAACATTAGTGCAAGCCTCACTTGGTTATTGTTTGGATTCTAATTCAGAGTGAGTATAAATAGCAACTGTTTCTGTTTTAGCCAGAAATTCCTGCCTTCTTCCCCTCCCAGATTAATTTTATTTTTTTGACTAGGTAAAAGAGGCATTCTGTTAGAAATATGCTACAAAGATTAAAAAAGGACTCAGGAATGTATGAAGTAAGTTAGTTTATTTACTGTTTTTGCAAGAAAGGAGAGGTCCTCCCAGAGGCAGTGCCTGGGTAGATCAGTGCTTATAGAATGAGCCTTTTATTTCCTACTCTGAAACTCAAGGACCCTCCCCTCTCTGTTGCCCAGTTGACTGGGGATGATGAAATGAACAGACTTTTTGGTCCTCCCACTGCATAGTCCTCTTTGTCATGTTTCTCCTCCTTTGTCACACAATCCATGTTCAAAAATGGCAGAAAATTCCTTTGTGGAGAAGTTAATATTAATTAATTCATTATGCATAAACGGTCAGTGCTTGTAGTTACCTTTTACCCTTTCTTATTTTGTTGTGATTTTCATCAGTTTATCAGTTCAGCTGCTCAATATCTTGTTTTGTACAAGTAACTTGATCAGCTGATGTGACCTTTCTCTAATTCTTTGTCCCTGTGTGAAAATACATCTCTATGGATTGCTTACAATTCTTTGTCTCATTTTTACCTAGCCTTTATTATTAAATGGATGCTTACCTCAGACGAACTGAGACCTATTAAAGACCAAGACCTCCCACTTTATCCAGGGTTTTCCCTAGTCATCTTGATCTATATCTTTTTTTTCCCCCTGATGCAATTGGGGTTAAGTGACTTGCCCAGAGTCTCATAGCCAGGAAGTGTTAAATGTCTGAGGTCAAATTTGAACTCAGGTCCTCCGGACTTCAGGGCTTGTATTCTATCACTGCATTACCTGGCTGCCCCCAGCTTGATCTATATCTTGTCACTGGACCCAGATGGCTCTGGAGAGGCAAGTGAGGTTAGTGACTGAACAGCCCTCCCTCACTTAAATCCAACTCACTTGCAAGACGTGATCCTCTTTGAGCATAAAGGAGAAATAACAACACACACATACACACATACCATAGATCCTTGTCAGTGTACACACATATACCTAATAATACTATTAATTATAGTAGAAACATCTGACATTTTCCAGGCTATGAAACAAACCGTCTATAATAGTTTAGAAAGGAAATATGCCACTTGAATAATTGATGCTATTTTTAAGTAGTCATATGACTGATGCCAATTGTATGATCCATAATTTGAGGGCTATCCAGAATCAGATCTTCCTGACTCCAAATCCAAGATTTTACCCACTGGGCCATGCAGTAGGAAGCAAAAGCACTATGGCAAATAGTTGACTGGGGACGATATTAATTTGGATTTAATAGATCAAATCATTAGCAGTTGTATGTAGCATTTACAGTAATAATTTCATTTATTTTGGGAGGTAATTGAGGTTAAATGACTAGTCAATACCTGAGGCTGCATTTGAACTCATGTCCATCCAACTGATTCTAGGACCAGTGCTCTACCCACTATGCAACCTAGCTGTCCCAAATTTATAACAAATTTCCAGTCCTACAATCTATCAGAATTAAGAGATCACATACAATTAGGGAAAAGGATTCTCCATCGCTGTTTTCCAAGATTCAATTCTCTTTTAAGATTTACAGATGTGATAACCATCTAATTCCTCAGAGTTTAATGAACTGTTCACTCAGGCACCCAGTACAGAGTGTCCTATTTTATCCTTCTTGAGAACTATCCCATCTGTATCTCTGGTGGTGCCTGGAGAGTGATATCACATGGTAGTCATACTAAAAGCTTAACTTTAACCACTCACAGATTTACAATCTCATTTATTTGGATGTTCACCCCACCAGATGCAGATTGCAACCTATCTATACCTGTCTGTCCTGTGTGACCCATTGTGGTTTAATATAGTTGACAGATCACTGGTCTTGGAGGCTGTGAAGCTTGGGGTCAAATTCCTAGCTATATGACCCTGGATAAGCCCCTTAACCTTTCTATACCTAGGTTTCCTCATGTGTTTAACAAGGGGGTTGTACTCAGTGGTCTCTAATGTCCCTTATAATTCTGGTCTAGGATGTTACGATCTTGTCTAGGTCCTCCCATAAGTTTGCCATAAGGGGTTCATTCAACATACTAAAAAGTCTTTGAAATTCCCTTGACATGAGAGAAGAAAGAGGGCTTAGTTTTTCTGTGGTTCTTGGCAGATACAGGTAACTATCCTAATTCACTCAGTTTCTACTTTCTTGTCTCTACAAAAAAGGGCTGCTGCAAACATTTTGCATAAGTAGGTCCTTTTCCCTCCTTTAAAATCTCTTTGGGAGATAGGCCTAGTAGAAACACTGTTGGATCAAAGGGTATGCACAGTTTGATAGTCCTTTGGACATGGTTCCAAATTGCTCTCCAGAATGGTTGGATCCATTCATAGTTCCACCAACAATGCTTCAGTGTCCCAGTTTTCCCACATCACCTCTAACATTCGCCATTATCTTTTCCTGTCATTTTAGCAAATCTCAGAGGTGTGTAGTAATAGCCCAGAATTGTCTTAGTCTGCATTTCTCTGATCAATAGTGTTTTAGAGCATTTTTTATATAACTAGAAATAGTTTTAATTTCTTTATCTGAGAATTGTTAAGAAGAGAATTTTCCAATGAAAATGACATTTTATGTTTGGTTGTGGCTGATGATACTAATAAGCAGGTGAGCAGCATTGATTCATCTTTGTGTTATAGAATCCATGACTTTTGCACCCTTATGGAATCACCAGCAGCTGGTTATAAGTCTTTGCCCTATATTATAAAGAGGTTCTAGAGACCCAAGTGGAATTCCTACTCTAGGCCTGGGCAGTCTTCCTGACTGGCAACCGCTTAGATGGCAAGTTGGTTTGAAAATAGTAAACAGGGAAAATTATTTCAACCCAGAAGGAGCAAAATTTCTGTTTGGGAATGAAGGGAATTTTTACTTTAATTACAGCTTAATTCACTTTATCACAATGAAGATCATGACATTGAGAGGTAGATTCTAAATAGGTCAGTAACACTCACTTTATCTACACAATTTTGGAGACAGGGAATTAATGTAAATAATTTTTATAACATACTTCCTTATAAAGAGTTATTAAAACATGGCATTACTATGAATTGTCATTATTGAGAACTTGGTTAAAATTAGCCTAGGTTTCACACAACAGGGGATACAGACCTTTCAGAAAGTCTTATTTTATCATTTTGCATTTCTCTCTTTTAAAAAAGTTTTTTCAAAAAGCTTTATAGACATATTGATGAGGTTGAATATAGGCGTGCACCAATTAATAAGGTTTGACCACCAAATGAGGGAATTCTGAGCAATTCATATGTGAAGAATTCACAAGGGCCTTTTCCTTGTCAAAAAGTGCATTTATTTAAGAAAAGAAATAAAAGAAATTATTTAAGAAAAGAGGTAAGTGAAGATCTAAAATAGACACCAGGAGTAGTAAATATGTATAGATTTGGGAGAACATATAGTTAGTAAAGAAAGGGATTTTTAACAATTAACAAGAGAAAAGACAAGTTCCTTATCGAACTCACAATTAACCAGGAGAAAGGGAATACCCATAAAGGGGGAATATGCTATTAACTGGCAGGCTAAATCCACAGAGAAGTTTAGTGTCCTAAAAGAGTCATTTAGCTATAGCAGGAGAAAAACAATATGAGGCATGGAAGGGGTGGGAGTGGAGGTGAGAAGAAAAATACCAAAGAAGCAGAATGCCTTGGTGGGCTAAGCCAAATGGGTTTCAACAGAGATTTATAAGGGAAATTTAACCTTGGGAGTTTAACATCATAACTTGGCTTTCTGATAGGATATAGTAAGGGGGGAAGGTTCCCAAGACCTCCATAGGGGGTGGGACTGCAAGGTTGAGCTGATTCCCTCAGTGCCCTTGCCTGTTTGCCTCAGGGAGTAATCTTATCAGTATTTCAGGATTTCTCTGACAACCCCATCTAGTTACCTAGGACCTCATCATATCTTATTTTATTTGATCCTCATAACCCTGAGATGGAGTCTATATATGTAAAGTATAAATGTAAAGATATAAATATAATTATCTCATTCATTTGGCTGTTTTATTAAACAGTATTTTTAGAAATTCTTTTATTTTACTGTTTAAAAACATTCATTTTGTTGGGATATGGGGCCTGAAAGAATTCAGTCTTGACAGTCTCCAACACAAAGTTTGAGTTTATTTGGGCAATTACTTGAGATAAGAGGTGAGGTACCTTAAGGAAGGCAGCAGCAGTCCAGCAGAGTAAAGCTAGTGTTTATTTAGAGGAGAGGGGGGTGGGAAATGGATAATTGGGCAAAGCAGGAAAATTCGATTATCTCAGAAGTTTGGACAATCTTGAATAAGGTACGCATGAGAAAAGCCCTTTTGTTCTACTGAGAGGAGGGATATATCACATAACATTTCAAAACCTAGCCTCATTATGCTTAATTTTTCTTCCCATACCCGCCTTCCGGTCACTCTTCACATATTACATGGCACCTCCCGTTTTTGTGCCTCTTCCCTGAGAGGACCCCTCTGTGGGGATCTCTCTCCCCCTTTACCTTAGAGAGCTCTTCCTTCAAAACCCAGAACAAGGACTACCTTGAAAGCTTTCCTGATACCTAATACTATTCTCCTCCCTTAAACTTCCTTATATTGACCTTGTATTGATTCCATACTGTACTTACTAGGGTTTGGCACCTGTCTAGACCACCTAAAATGAAGTTGCTTATGTGAAGATGCTTGCTATCTGTTCCTGGGAGAGAGAAGAACTGGCGTTTGTGTGGACATTCTGCATTGGATTACCATGTGATTGGTAGCAGATTTTTCCCCTTTGTCTCTGAAACCAGAATGGTTTTCCCCTACTCCTTCCTTCCCTTAGGTCATTTGGCCCTGAGAGAAAAAGATTTTGCTCTTGTTTCTTTGCCCTTGTTCTAAATGAGAGTAGTAGAGTACTGACCATGAGTTCCTGAGATCTGGGGATCTTGAGCCCTGGATTTCAGCCTGCTGTTTCCAGCAGCTACCTGGGAAAGCCTGATCTCAGAACTCTTCAGATACAAAATAGTATGAGGAGGAATTATTTCTCCCTCTCTCTCCTCCCAGGGAGGTGAAATGTTTGAATGTTTGTTCTTGCTTTATTTTTGAAACAAATAATCTTTTGTAAAAGCTTATCTGACAGTTGTTAAATGAAACTGAGGTGCTAATCATTGGCCCTTTAAAATGGGTAGAACACAATCAGTAGCATTTCAAGCAAATGACTGAGAACAGAGAGCCTACTCCAAACTCCCTCAGAATACCAGAAAACCCTGAGGGTCTGGGGAGAGGGAAAAGGATGAAACAAACCTGGTTCTCAGACTGTGGGGATAAAGCAAATCCACACATTACTACACGGGATTATGTAATGTAAGCTATCTGAAAGAAAAGATGTTTAATTTTAATTTTTGTTTCTCCAGGCTCTAACACAATGCCTGGCACATAGTAGATATTGATTATTGATTAATTCATAAGATCAGGAAATTGGAACAAGGGTAGCACAGCTATTGCCACAGTGAGGTATCTATCTTTTTTTTTTTTTTTTTTTTTTTTTTTCTTTTCCAGGCAGTACAGATTCTACTTTGGGGAAAAATGCAAAATGTAATGTGTTTTAACTGAATGAAATGACTCATACTGGAATTAATTATATTTGATGGGGGTTGAGGTCCCTTTAAAATTCCTTTCTGATTGCCCAACCCCCATGGCTGACCTTGATTCACAAATCCTGGTCAAAGGCATTCTTTGAATATCAGGGCCCAGCCCTCACTATCTGCTCAGCTTCCCCCAGCCCCCACTAGATCTGAGCTAATTGAAAAGCCCGCCAGAACTTGGAACTGCCCACAATCTCCTTTTAGGTATAAAAGGGCCAAACTGGAGCTCTCTCTTTGCAGGAGCCCTCCCCCCAACACATGGTATCCTTCCAGCCATGTAAGGGTTCCTGCCCACCCAGAGGCCACCCCTGGCCCTGGAGTCTTTCTAACTGAACTTTACTTCCAAATTTCTACAATAAACCTTTTATTTATCAATCTACGTTTTCAGGCCTGTAAATTCATTTACAGGGGACACTGCGCCTCATGGGATCTTTGCGCCGACCAACGGGGTTCCCCCTTTCCTTTCTCTCGTCATATTTATTCTCTTATGTAACTTGCATACAAGAGTGTTGTATATAAGATCACAATTATTAGGCCATCTTAAAAAATTCTTTCCCTCAATTTTTATTACCTTCCTGTGTATTTAATGTTGGCACACTTAATTTTTCTTTGGCTTCTCAGTTAACTAGATTAAGTATTGGTACAATTAGTGACAGATAAACAGAGGCCTGAGAGAAAGTCTTATGTTTATTGCAGTAATATAACTCAACTTTGCTGGGATCATAGATAATTTGTGAGAAAATATTTTCCTAGTTTGAATCTAGCTTAATTTCAACCTTAGGAGATTATAGTCTTGCAAATACAACCTTTATAGATACTTTAAGTGATAATATAAAGCAATTTTATTTGGAATCTGCTTCAAATATATTGTCATGCCCAGAGAAACTGCTGTCATGCAAAAGGGGCTTGCCATTTCCTTCTTCAGCTCATTTTACAGATGCAGAAATTGAGACACACACAATGACTTACCTAGAGTCATACAGCTAGGAAGTGTCTATCCCCTGAACCACCCCGTGAGTATATAGATGATTCAATTAAGAGACAGCTAGTGGTGAAGTGGATAGAGTGCTAAGTTCAAATCTGTCTTCAAAGTAACTTCCTAGCTGTGTGACCCTGGGCAAACCCACTGTCATCTGCCTCAGTTTCCTCCCTTGTAACATGGGGATAGTAATAAAACCCACCTTTCACACATTGTTGTGAGAGTAAAATGGGATAATATTTGTTGACTTCAAACTGTCATATAAATGTTACCCATTATTATGATGAGTATTAGCTACCTTGAAAGAAAAACTTCTAAAATACAGTTCTTGAAAGAAGCCTATTGAGATATTATATGATGCTGTTGAAATATTGATGAAATGCTGAATGAATTAATGATCACTTGGGCCTTTGCTTCATGATGCAGACAAATTTATAGATAAATTCCTAAAGTTAGTTTTTTTTTTTTTTTTTTTAAAGCAAATGGAGATTTTCTTTGAATTTAAGTATAAAATGATAGGAATGCCCTTCATTTTATATTTGTATGCCTTAGTGCCAAGGTGACTTTTTTCCTGTGGCTAGAAACTCTCATAAGTCTTGTATATCAAAGAGCAGAAAAGGACCCACCCAATTTAGTACTTTAAAAATCAAAATCCTTCATGAAAAAAAGGGAAAATTTTTAAAATTTTGGATGTTCCCTACCTGCATTTTGTTCAACTTATGAGAACATTGTTCTTTGCTGTTTTGCTTCAATTATGCTGAAGGTTTAATTATTTCTGCTGCTCTAAATACTTTGAGGCATATAGATTTTTTTTTAAAAATTGATGCTACTTGTTAAATGATTCTTAGCTTTTTGAGGATGTTGGTATTGCTCACATAATATATCACTGGGACAAAGCTGAGATAAATATCTGATGTTTAGGACTCATGTTAATTTCTCTTAAGGTGACAACAGTCATGAAATCCTAACTTAAATTTTCTGTAACTTCTCCATTTACCCCCAAAATCAGGTCATTGGGGTCATTAACAAGCTCAATATAACCAGAAAGAAAAATGGTGTAGACCAGGGCTTCTTAAATGTTTTCCACTAATGACCCCTTTTCATCTGAGAAATTTTTACATGACCCTGGATATATAGGTATATTTATTTATTTACACAAATCAAACATTTAATGATAATAAATCATAATTTTGTGATCCTTACATTTAGTTGCCCTCTATGGAATCTCAAATACAATTTAGGAAACTTTACTGTAGACAATTGAACTAGCTACTTGCCAATGCTTGGGTCTAGTAATTTATATTTATTATATCATATAGTAAGCCTATATTTAATTTTTTTAAAACAAGTAATGAGCAGATCTTTGGTGGCTATTGTTTTATAGACTTCCAGGTCATTTTTCTTCCTCAATGAGAGTTGGGTATCTGGTTCACAATGTTTCTCTCTTTCCCAACTTCTGCTTTTATACTATGTACTTTTATATAGATATATTGATTCTCTCTCACATATACCTTAACTATTCACTTCCTCAACCTTCTATCTTCCTTCTCCTCTACTTCAGTCACATACAAAAAGGATCATATCCTTGAGTATCACCCACAAGTATACCACCCCATTTTAACTTTGTTAAATCAGTTTAACTCTTCTCTTAAGTTCCTGACCCCTTTATCATCTTATCAATTGTGCACTGCCAGTCCTTAATTTTGGATGACTCTCACCATCCACTTCACATCCTCCATCAGCTTTTACTCCTATACATACGCTGTTGAACTTAGGTGAAGAAAACCATGCAATTGCTCTAAGTCCACTACAAATTTATGCTACATAACCTTAACTGGGCCTTCACTTTGGTTAGGCAAGCCTTTTATATCTTTCTTTATTAACTTATTATCTCATTCTCTACATCAGCTTTTCTAAATCTTTTCATCCTTCCTCACCCCTCCCCATTGCTCCTTCTTCCCTCAACCTTTCAGCTGAGAGTCTTGCCTTTTATTTACAGAAAAAATTGAGGCCATTTGCTATGAGCTTTCTCTTATTTCTTTTTTCATCTCTCAACATTCAGATGCCTTCTGTTACTCTTTCTCTCTTCACCTGTCTCATATGAAAAAGTGCCCTTACCCCTTAGAAAGGTTCACTTCTCCATCTGCAAAAACTATCCCATTTCATTCTATTTCTTCCATCAGATTGTCTTTTCTGTCATCCTTACACTATTGTTTTGTTTTGTTTGTTTTTTAATTTTCTCCAGTTATATGTAAAACATTTTTGGGGGGTTATACATGTACATTCATTTTTTTTTTTTTTTTTTTTTTTTTTACGAATTTCCATATGAATCATGTTGGAAGAGAAAAATTAGAACAAAAAGAAAAAAAAAAAAAACAGAAGAAAAAAAGTGAACATAGCATGTGCTGATTTACATTCAGTCTCCATAGTTCTCTTCCTGGATGTGGATGGTATTTTAAACCCAGTTTATTGGGATTGCCTAGGATCACTGAACCGCTGAGAAGAAACAAGTATATTAAAGTTGATCGTTGCACAATCTTGCTGTTGTGTACAATGTTTTCCCGGTTTTGTTTGTTTCACTCAGCATTAGTTCATGTAAATCTTTCCAGGCCTTTCTAAAATTATCATTTTTTATAGAACAATAAATAATATATTACTTTTGTATACCATAACTTGTTCAGCCATTCCCCAATTGATGGGCATCTACTCATTTTCCAATTCTTTTTTTTTTTTTTTTTTTTTACCACAAAAAGAGCAGCTACAAACATTTTTGCATACCATTTCCCCTCTTTTATGGTTTCTTTTGGATATAGAAGTGGCACTGCTGAATGAAGTATACTATTGTTTATTTTCAGTCTCTTTTTTAAAAAAATTAATAATTTTTATTTTCAAAATACATGCAAAGATAATTTTCAATATCCACCCCTGTAAAACCTTGTGTTTCAAATTTTTCTTCCTCCCTTTCCTCCATCCCCTCCTCTAGACAGCAAGTAATCCAATACAGATTAAACTTGTGCAATTCTTTTAAACATATTTCTACATTTATCATGCTGAACAAAAAAAAAAAAAAAAAAAAGGGAAAAAAGTGAGTCTCCCTTTTTCTTATTGGCTCTTCATGTCTGTGTCCCCATCCTCAACTCTGCTCCTTCCTTTACTGCTATCTATTGTCCTATATGTCTCCTTTACTCTTTGTGTCCACTTTACAATGTCCTTCTACAATAAGTACTTCATGTTCTCTCTGACTCACTTCTTAATCTCTTACAACACATCTTCTGACATCATTTCACCAATACTACTCTTTCCAAAGTTATCAGTGATCTCTTATTGCCAAATCTCAAATTGCCAATTCTCAATCCTCATTCTTCTTGACCTCTAGCTTTTGCATTGTTTATCACCCTCTTCTCTTTGATTTTTCTTCTCTCTTGATTTTTGGAATACTAACTCTCTGGGTCTTTTTCCTCTTTATAAGACCATATTAATCATGTTGTAAGAAAAAAAAAGAAACAGTTTGCAAAAAAATTGCAGTTTGCAAAAAGGAGAAAAAATTTTTAAAAGTAAAAATAATATACTTCAATCTGCATTCATATTCCATCAGTTCTTTTTCTGGATGTGGATAGAATTTTCCTTTTTTTTTTTTTTAATAATAGTTTTTTATTTTCAAAATATATGCTAAGATAATTTTCAACATTCACTCTTGCAAAACCTTTTGTTCCAAATTTTTCTCCCTCCCTTTCTCCCATCCCCTGCCCTAGATGGCAAGTAATCCAAATATATGTTAAACACTTGCAATTCTTTGATGCATACTTCCACATTTATCATACTGCACAAGAAAAATCAGATCAAAAAGGGAAAAAATGAGAAAAAAAACAAGCAAACAACATTAAAAAGAGTGAAAATACTATGTTGTGATCCACATTCAGTCCCCACAGTCCTTTCTGGCTCTCTCCATCACAAGTCTATTGGTATTGGCCTGAATGGATAGCATTTCCTGTCATGATAGACCAGGAAAGTTCTTCTCAATTGCTTTTGATGGATTCTCATCCAGATCATGTCAACTAATCATAGTTATTCCACAGGTATTCTGTCCTGAACCCTCTTCTCTTCTTCCCTTATATTTTTTCACATGGTGATCTCATCAGATCACAGCTGATAATTTTCAAATCTACCTATCCCTCCCTCATCTTTCTGCTGACACATTTCCAACTGACTTAACATGATATCTCAAACTGGTTGTTCAGTAGACATCTTTAATTCAACATTTCCAAAACAAAACTTATTATCTTTTCCCCTAAACCCTCCCTATCTCCTATCTTCTTCCTTACTATAGAAGGTAGGAGATGGGGACAGTTTAGGGGAAAAGATAAGTGAATAGTAGGAATTAAACTTTTTTCCTCTTGGGATCCTGAGGTTCCCCGAGAAATTTTTATATGACTCCAGATACATACATATGTAAGAAAGGTATACAAATGAAACACTTACTGATAATAAGTCATAATTTTATCATCCCCACATTCAGTCACAAGATGGGAATTTGAACCACAGTTTAAGAAACTGGGCTATAGAGAACACAATTCTCTCAAATCCCTCAGGCTTGCAACATAGTGCACTATCATATGAAGTATGATAATGTTATGAAATGCACTGGAAATACCTGTATTGGTAGTCAAACATCAGGTTTTTTTTTTTTCCTCTCTAAGTAATGCTAATATTTTGAAAGTACTTAGCTTTGACTCTTGTTATATCCAAAGCCATTTATAATAAAACACAGAGTTGCCATATAGCAATAAGCAAGAGAGAAGCAGCATAGTATAGTAGATATGGGGGCCAGTCTTAGAGTCAGGAAAATGTGGGTTCAAGTCTCACCTCTGACACAAACTGGTTAAGTCATTTAATCTCTCCACAATGCTTCAGACAGATCACTAAAACCATAATTTGCTGAACAGTTACAGAGATGCATTTGTAGAAGGACTTTGCTTATCTGGAGCTCCCTATACTCATAAGATTACAAGTTCAAATTTGGAGAAAATTTTGCCTATGAGTTCTATTACATAAGCATGAATGGATTAAAAAGTAGAAAGCAAAATAAAATATAAATAACTTCTCACATTTACTTAAATTATTTCTGAGATTTTTTTTTTTTACCTTGTGAATAGAAGATGACTATGAAGCAGAAGGGGGCACCAAATTTGGATTATGATCAGATTCAATTTTACCATTTACTAGCTATGAAAGTTTGGTGTCACTTTATTTCTCGGAGCCTCAGTTTTCTTATCTGTAAAATGGTTTTTGTGATTTATCACACTTTTGCTATTTGATTAAATTGATTTTTTTTTGTGCTCTTATTTTTTCATTGTATTGGCTAAAAGTTTATCAAGTTATGAAATTTTTTTTTTTAAATCATTTTTGGTTTAGTGTTCCAATGGGTTTTTTGGTTGCCACCTTATCTATTTCTCCTCTAATTTTAAATATTTTTTCTTTTCTGCTTAATTTGTCTATTAATTGGCTAATTTTAAAAATATATATTCAGCTCATTATTTCTTTTTAAAATTTTTTATATTTTGGGGCATCTAGGTGGTGCAGTGGATAGAGCACCAGCTCTGAAGTCAGGAGGACTTGAGTTAAATTTGGTCTTAGACACAACACTTCCTAGCTGTGTGACCCTGTGCAAATCACTTAACCCCAATTGCCTCAACAAGAAAAAAAAAATTAAAAAAATTATATTATATACATGTTTTAAGAATGTTATTTACAAACACATGCACACACACACACAACCCCCTACCTGAGGATAGCTTTAGCCACATCCTGGAAATGTTGGGTTTTTTGCTGTTTGCCATTTTTATTTTCTTTCACACAATTATTGTTTCTATGACTTATTCTTTGATTCACTCATTAGTTAAGATTTCATTCTTAAGTCTTCATTTGGATGTATCATTTATTTATGCTCTTTGAACTAATTTTTATTGTTTTATGAGCTATACAGGATAAATTTACTATTTCTGCTTTTTTATATTTGTTTGCAGTATCTCTGTATCCTGATACATGTCAGTTTTTGTAAAGGTTTCAAGTGGTGATGAGAAATACATTTATTCTTAAGAGTCCCAATTTAGAAGACACTAAGTCTTTTAGCTTTATCTTCTTTAAGATTTTTGTTTACTTCATATTTTCTCTTTATTTTTCTGTTAGATTTATCTAACAGCTGAAAGGACATTGAAATATTCTGCCAAATTGTCTTACGTCTATGTCTTATTGTTCAGTTAATGTTTCCTTTATGAATTTAGATGCTAAGGCATTTGAAGCATATAAGTAAATATTGATACTTGTGTGTTTCCTTTTAGCAAAATATAGTTTCTGCTTACATTCAGTCTTTAACTGAGTTTTCTATCTCCCTAGACTTTTGATAAATTGTCTTTTTCCCTTATATTCCCTACTCTTCACTTTTTGACTCCTTTCCTTCAATGACAGTTTTTTTGGGGGATAAATCTCAAATCTGTTTCAACCTCCTTCCATACTAGGCAATTCTGTTTTATTAGTCTCATTCTCTTCCTTAAATGATTTCTGGGAGGACAGAACTGTTTGTTTTTTCTCTTTCAGGCTTATTGGAGTGTTATACAGCCACAGTCATGTGTACAATCCTAGTTTTTTTCTGTTCCTCAGTTTTCTGGCTGAGCTCCTTTGTGCTCCAGGACAAGCTTCACTCTTTTGGTTTGTTTTTTCTTGGCATTGAGAGAGCAGTTTATTTTATTCCAAATATGTGGGTTGGATTATGCAGCCCTGCTGGAATATGGTGGACAGTTGGGGAGAAGGTGCTGAATGAGCTTGTTAGGAATTAGGGATTAAACCTTTGCTGTTCATTAACTGAATTATTACTTTATTAGGGTTTTCATTGTCCTGGGTCATGGAGACAAAATAAATTGCTTTATCTCTTGCATAAAATTCCTATTTTAGAGAGATCATGAGGTTTGGATGAAATGTTTAGTCTTCATCTTGTTGGTCACATGACCTGAAAGTTTCCTCTTTTGCAAAACTGGGACAATAATACTTTCATTGCTTCTCCCATAGGATGTTGTGAGAATCAAATATAAAATTAAGGCCCTTTCTATACCATAAAGTACTATATAAAAATAAACTACTACTGTTCTTTTTCTGATTGATCTTCACTTGCCAGTGGGGTATGACATGACTATTCAGACTTGGATGAAGAGGTTGGGAGAATATATAACGTAGCTCTCTGCTGGGCTCAGAGGAATGATGTTATAGTCCATGGCCAACACTTCTCTCTGCCACAAAGGCCACACAGCCATGAATCGGGTCTCTTCGAGTGACTGTTGCTCTGCATTTATTTGTGCCAGTGTCTCTCCACTTGTTTGGGCTTCTTCTGTCTCCAGCTGCTGCCAAATTGACACTGCTGTGGCTGATATTTAGCTCCAGTTATTGATAGAAACATCTGTATCTCCTGAACTCACAAGCTTACCTAGATACTTCCAATCCAGAATATATACTTGCCTAGAATAAGAAAACACAAAGAGGGAGAGATGGCTATGTGCTCACAGCAACCAAAGCCACGTGGGTGAGGAGGTGACTTGCTTGGTTCTTTGGAAGGCAGCCCAAGGCAGCTTCTTCTTCTTTACTTTAATTCAAATCAAAGTAAAAAGAGGGCAAGCAGGACAGATGGGAAGGTTACCTCTTTTGTATGTACACTGTATCCCGGTTCACCTGTCAATTGGGAAATCGTCCAGTCATCACAGAGTACACATGCCAGATTCATCATGGGCAAGAAGTAGGTTTAGTTTAAGCTTTCATGTAGTAGATTGGATTGGGACTATGCAGGAGATAGCTATGAATGCTATAAGGACCAACCCCATAGGTCAGTCCACTTGTACTACATAGGAGAGGACTTCACACTGCTTTTTTTTGTTAATGGTATCCTCAGCATCAAGTCACACAATAATATATTACCTATCTCTCCAGGCCAATTTTTAGAAAAAAATTTACCCCATATCCTACGTTAGATGAAATTAGAGATGAAATCAAGGATTTGCTAGAGTCTTAAGAGGGAAAAGTTGAGGCATACTAGGCCATAAAGCACTAAGTAAAAAAGTTTCACTTAATATAAATTGCAACAATTTTACCAGCACACTAAAATAATCCTAAAACAAAATGGCTAACAGCAAGAAGGTCTTTCTCATTAGACCTTGATGTACTTAGAAAAGAATAAGATATAAGAAGACTGGGAAGATGGGAGGGATGGAAGTGGAATAGGTGATAACGGTATATAAGAAGACTGGGAAGATGGGAGGGATGGAAGTGGAATAGGTGATAATGGTCTCTGAATCCCAAACAGATGATTTTGTAATTGATCTTGAAGGTAAATAGGGAGTTAGTAGAGTGAAATGGATAGACCAATGCTTCTCTCCCCTCTTCCCCTCTTTTCCCCTTCATAAATGAATGAATGAAAGACTGAATGAAGAGATTATTAAGTGCTTCCTAAGTGTTAGGGACTCCGATAAAGAATGGGGAGACAAATAGAAGAAAGCTCTGGTTCACAGGAAACTCATACTCTAAGAAAAACAACACAAAGGGGAAGAGTTAGTGGCAGTGCAGATCAAAAAAGCCTGTGTCCAAGTTGATATTTTCTGCCTCCTGTACAATAGCATGTTATCTTTAGGCAAATACTATAATATACCCATTTTTCTCAATTCTTAATTTACCATGTTATAAAATTCTAAAAGAATACTTTTCACCTGATCAACCTCAGAAATAGCATAATTAGTTTGTAATTATTTTTGTCCACTGTCCCTAGAAGTCCTCCTAAAGTGAGAATAGTTTGCCTTATCCTATTTGCTTATCTGGTTATAATATATGACCTGGAATATATTAAGGATGCAACATTCATTTATATGTACAATTGATGTACAATTATTTGTACCAAAATAAGGATGAAAATATGATTCATTTTCCAAAATTTTTAAAATGAAGGATTCCAGATGCAGACATATTTATAGTTTATGATATTCTCAGGTAAAGGTGGCTTGATCAAAACACTGATGAAGGAATGTTCAAGAAATCAATAGAATAATGTAATCTTAAAATAAAAAATATCTTGAGAGGATTGGCAAAAGTGATTCCAACACATATATAAATATAAAGGCAAAGGCAATTAGGTAATAATCTATCTCAGGGTAACTTTAGAACAATGTTATATAGAGAATTAGTGATATATTTTAAGAAATGTTAAGAACGGCTACTAAAGAATAATTCCTATAAGTGGGAAACAGTTGGAAATTTTTGAGTAGGCAGATGCATAAATATTGTAAAATACTGGTTCTTGTCATGACATTTAACACTTAACAAGTGATGTCAATACATCACCATGTATTATAACGGCCTATGTAGGCATGTTCTCTTTTTATATGGATTGTAAGGCCCAAGAGAAGAGACTATATTCTATATTTTACTATATCCCTGTCCCACCCCCAACAATAAATTGGTCTTGCTCAATAAATACTTGACTGATTCAGTTCTTTTGTGATTTGTTCATTTCTTGGTTAATTTGTTTTGACAGGGTGAACTTTATCACATTAGGTTTCATAAAATTGGATATGGTTATATTTATTTCCATAAAATACCCAAATAAATATAATCTGTGTAGTAACAAAATCTATGCATCAGTACAGTATAGACCCTCATTTGTTGAGAATTGTTAAAGTAATTGTCTTTTGGAAAGATGAATGACAGAATCATGAACTAGATGAGCTTTTGAAAAGATAGCACAGCTTCTTGTTACTACTGTGCAAGGGGTCTTACTTGTAGTGTGGTAGATGAGTAATGAATGCTTGCTGAGTTGAATTAAAATGGCCTTGTTTTGGATATGTATATGCAATAGCATCTTCTTCTTTAAGGCCCTTTAAACATATTTCTAACCTCACAAAACTCTTGCATGCTGCACTATTGACTTTTTTTGTAAATTGAAAACCAGAAAGAGAAAAATAGAAAAAGTTTAAATGTAATACATTTTTTAAGAGAATGATAGGGAAAACAGTTGTAAAAGAAAAAAAAACCCACAAATCGATTAACTCTGAATTGTTATTGCCTTTGTGGCCATTCTATTTTGAGTTGGCAATGGTAGAATTTTTTTTTTGCATCCACAATGCTTAGTAAAAGGAATTAGTAATGTAGAAAAAAAATTTGTTTTGATATGCAAGTATTTAGAAAATCTTGGTTCTAGTCTAGTTTTGCAATAATGTGTGATCTTGGGCAAATTATTTAACATCCAAGGACTTTTAATTTCTATACCTGCAGAGTAGGGATAGTGATCTTTAAGGTTCTCTCCAGCTCTGTGATTCTATAATATGTTTGAAACTCTAGAAGTTCAATAATGGTAACAAACATCACTATATTCTGATTCTATATTTTGTTTTGATTTAAAGTGAATTAGACAAATAGACTAATGAAAAGTGATCAGTCCCTAGTTTGTGCTTTTTATTTGATTCAAAATCTAGATCATTGCTACAGTACATATTATGATAGCTATTTGAGTCAATCCTTGTAGCCAGTGACTGTTGGAAAGGAATGCCATAAGATGATATAGCCAAAATATTTTCCATATTTATATTGAAGATTTGTTGATCTGTATTTGCAGAAATCCCAATCTAATTCCTGTAGCTTTCCAACTTTATTACAATTCAACAAACATTTATTGAGTATGTAGTCTGTGCAGAGCACTATGCCTGGTGCTAAGAAATACACAGAGATCAATAAAACATGATTTAGTGTCTTGGATGTAGAAAGGCATTCAATGAATCTTGAGCAATTGATTTCCTCATAGGACTGGACTTCTGATGAGTCAGAAACTTAGCTTAAGTCAGTAGGAGAATAAATCACAGTTTATACTTTACAATACATTGCTATAATTTTTTTATATCTTCCTATTGCTTATTCTCATATTTAAAGGGTTTCTGCAGTACTTTTATGATATTGCTATAGTGATGGACATAATAGTCTTCAGCAGGCATGGATAACTCAGGAATAGAAATGTATAAATATATACATATATGTGCTTGGGGTTAAATATGGAGTCTTTATTTTGGAATTATTTATTCATTGTAAATTACACTAAAATTTTTCTGTCAAACATACTGGAGGCAAATTGACTCATCCTTATGGAGCACATGAGGGAGCCTGCAACACTTAAGAGACCCAGGACTGAATTCAAAGGTCTTATTACCGCAGAACCTATTGCCATGAATAGAAGTTGTACCTTTCTTGTTCAGCATAACCAAACCAGCTATGAAGATGCCGCCATCTTTGCCTCAGCCTCTGTTACCATGAAACATCACTCAGTTTTTTTCTTGTTGTCCTGGAGTCAGTTCAGTTATGCCTGACTTTTTGACCATATTTGAGATTTACAGACCAGTAACTGAGGCAAACAGGATTAAGTGACTTGTCTAGGGTCACAAAGGCCAGATTTGAACTCATGAAGACAAATTTTCGGGATTCCAAGAGCAGTACTCTGCCACTGCGCCACCTCGCTGCCATCACCCGAGGAGGCTGGACTAGGTAATCCTCCAGAAAGAGTGTGAGGGCCAGCTACATGACAGCAAATTACCACAGGTGACAGATGAAGCTACTCGCCCTGGTGCCTCCCAGGACAGACTTAAAGAAAACAGATTTTCTTTTTCCTCCCAGGGGCCAGACTAGGCAGCCTGCCACTGACAAGGATACCCCTCCTCTCAAACCTTTTCCTTTCTTCACCATTTCTGGACCAGCCTTCTGTAGGACTAAATTTGAAAACCTCCTCACCTTGAAACCTAGTATTCTACTGTCATGTGTCCAAATAGTATTTACTTTTCCTTCACCAAACTGCCTGAGAAAAACACCTTCTATAATCATTAAATATTCAGATACCAGGGTACCAAGAAACAAGGTCCAAGGGGGACATACTGCACATATGGGTATAAGTTCAGACTATCTTCTGCATATGTATTATCTTCTACCATCTTGGAATAAGGTTAAAAATGAAAGGTTAGTTCCCTGAGGACTTAATTACCTGTTATTTATAATGTCTAGTTGACTGATCTTTTCTTCCCCCCATCTCACTAACCTGCCCATTGATGTTTAGCTAGAGAAAAAGTTGGTCCCACCCTGTGATAAGGGGAACTTGGAAGGTGAGAGCTCCAATCCATATCTAGGGAAACTTGCCCTATGGATAGCAAAATCCCATTACCCAGGGAGTCTGAGTTTCCTTTTGCTGAGGTGAAAGTCCCCTTCTCCTCCAATGATACAGCTCTTTCTCAATTCTAATCTCTAACTACCTTTCTCTTCCTCTCCTCTTCCATTATATACTCTTTGATCCATGTCATATTATTATTTTTTAAAATTCAAATTATTATTATTTTTTATTTTAATAATTTTTATTTACTAGATATATGCATGGGTAATTTTACAACATTGACAATTGCCAAACCTTTTGTTCTAATTTTTCCCCTCCTTCCCCCCCGCCCCAAGATGGCAGGTTGACCAAATACATGTTAAATATGTTAAAGTATAAATTAAATACAATATATGTATACATGTCCAAACAGTTCTTTTGCTGTACAAAAAGAATCGGACTTTGAAATAGTGTACAATTAGCCTGTGAAGGAAATCCAAAATGCAGGTGGACAAAATTAGAGGGATTGGGAATTCTATGTAGTGGTTCATAGTCATCTCCCAGAGTTCTTTCGCTAGGTGTAGATGGTTCAGTTTATTACAGCTCTATTGGAACTGATTAGGTTCATCTCATTGTTGAAAATGGCCACATCCATCAGAATTGATCATCATACAGTATTGTTGTTGAAGTGTATAATGATCTGGTCCTGCTCATTTCACTCAGCATCAGTTCATGTAAGTCTCTCCAGGCCTTTCTGAAATCATCCTGCTGGTCATTTCTTACAGAACAATAATATTCCATAATATTCATATACCACAATTTATTCAGCCAATCTCCAATTGATGGGCATCCATGTCCATGTGGTATTATTAAGGAATTGTTCTACATCCTTCATCTTAAGACTATTTTCTCTAAATGCTTTCCATTTTCCTGGATCTCTTTGAAAGATACCATTTTCTGGCCACCCTTTCTAGTACTGAAAAAGATGACCAAAAACCTCAAATAATTTAGCAGTACTAATCAATTAAATATAGTGGTATATGAATTGTTCTACAATCCTCATCACTGTGTATTTAAAAAAAAAAAAAAAAGGAAGATGCATTCTTACATCTCTTGTTTGGTGTTAAACTTTCTTATTATAAAAATACATCATAGTTTTAATTTTTGCTATTTTTCTTTCCATTTACATTGTTGTAGTTATTATGTATATTGTTTTGATGGTTCAACTTACTTCATGTTAGTTCAAATAAGTCTTCTATGCCTAACATATTCATTATTTCTTACGGAACAGTAGGATTTTAGAATAAAATATTTTTCAAAAATTTAAAACTGAAAGGAACCTTTAGCGTTCAACCTTCTTGTTTTACATCTGAGGGAATTGAGATCCATAGAGATAAAATTATTTGTCCATAGCCACACAATTAGTAAGCATTTGAAGTGAGATTTTAATTCAGGTCTTCCTGATTCCAAGGCCAGCATTATATCCATTATACCATTTTTATTGCCTTGAAGCAATCTTATTATTAGGTAATTTCAAAGATTGGACAAATTGACACATCTACCAAATAGTGCCCTAGTGTGTTTCTATTTCCATAGCTCAATCACTGACTATTCATATCTTTCTTCTATGCTCTATGGATCCTCATTCCAACTTTCACTTTTACAGATGAATTTCAAGTCCCAAAGCAAGTGCTCAACTCTACCTGGTGTCTCTATACCTGAGGAATCAAGAATTATTCTGTAATATCTAGCTCTTCATTTAATGTGCTTTACCCTTCAATTACCAGTTGAGAATCAGTCAGTTTGAAGTAGCATTTTAGGAAGGGATTTTTTACTTAGGTGATACACTAAAAATAGCTGGCACAAATATCTCCCTGAAAGTTCACCCTCCCATAAGTACATATAGAGTCCAGGACAAAGTGAAGTCAAGCATATATGGCAAAAGCTAACTCAGTAATTGGTTGCTACATGCTCTTTTCTCCCTTTTCTGGGATGCTCAAGAAGTTCCCCTAAGCATGGTGAATCCCCAAGCATCTATGTTAGATTCCTGATGCAGATGCAGTTAAGACCAAAGGGAAGATGAGAAGTACAAAATCTTCTAAACTTTTTGAAGCTCACAAGGTACTCCTCTGGTCAAATTCTGAGGGGATGCTTAGGTTAAAATTGCAGCCAAGACTTCTTCCATTCTCCCCCTTTCTCCATAAGAAGTTCTTTTCAATGGGGTTTAACTAAATATATTTGTTTTAAGCTTCAGAATTTATCTGTTCTTAACTAGCTTGATAATATAATAAACAACCTTTAGGGTGTGACCAAGATTCTTCAGCTTATCCAAATAACAATTCTTGTGCAGCCTCATTCCAGTTTAAAGATCTATGACAGAACTTGATTGGACTTTTTGCCATTTACTTTAAATGGAATGAGGTTGGGTTAATAATCTTCCCATCCTAACATTTGATAATTTGCTAGATGAGCTGAAAGCTTAAGCTTGTTTTAATTTATATATATCTTATTAGACATTTACATCAATCTTTCATATAGTGGTAAATAATCTTTTGTTACTCTTTTTAAGAAGTGTGTTCTTATCCTTTGACCATTTGTATATATATATATATATATATATATATATATATATATATATATATATATATATTCCCCCCCACACCCTGAGGCTGGGGTTAAATGACTTGCCCAGGGTCACACAGCTAGGAAGTCTGAGACCAGATTTGCTCGGGTCCTCCTGAATTCAGGGCTGGTGTTCTATCCACTGCACCACCTAGCTGCCCCTTGACCATATATATTAATTGAGAAATGGCTTTTGGTCATATTGATGAGGAGAAAAGCAGACAGCTCAGTATGTAAATGACCAACAAAACCTTACATCCTATGGAGAAAAATTCCTTTCTTATACAAACTTCAAAGGACTTACAGTCTCTGGAGAAACTTCTTTGTTATACAAACTTCTCCATATCCTCTGGAAGCAGAAAAGTCTTATCAGATACAAATCCTGTTCTATTATTCTGCTGTGTATAAAATAAAGATCTCTAGCTATGCCTCTTGCAATATGGCTTTTCTCTGAAAGCAGATATTGCCCTCCAAGACATCTTTTCCTAATCAATAAAGCCTTTCTTGTCACAGCTTTGAGTAGGCGAATTCTTTCACCACGGACCTGTCCTTAGCAATTTGGAGAGAGGAGAGAGGAGAGAGGAGAGAGAGAGAGAGAGAGAGAGAGAGAGAGAGAGAGAGAGAGAGAGAGAGAGAGAGAGAGAGAGAGAGAGAGAGAGAGAGAGAGAGAGAAGAGAGAGAGAGAGAGAGAGAGAGAGAGAGAGAGAGACAGAGAGACAGACAGAGAGAGAAAGAGACAGAGACAGAGACAGAGAGAAAGACAGAGAGACAGAGAGACAGAGACAGAGAGAGACAGAGAGACAGACAGAGAGACAGACAGAGAGAGAGAGAGAGAGAGAGAGAGAAACAGAGAGAGGGAGAGAGAACCACAGACCCATCTTTGCCTCGTATCGCACCCTCTTCAATATGTTTTAGTTACTTGCCTGTAATATTGGATATTACAGATACTTATTAGGGGTATTTGATGAAAATATTTTTTTTCCCTCATTAAACTACTTTATTATGCTAGATGGGTTATTCAGTTCAATACACTCCCCTTTCTTAGGTGGCTCCAATGTGCTAGGCACTGTGCTGGTCCATGGGGGCTATAAATGAGAAAAAGAAAGGTAAATGCCTGTGCTTAAAGACTTTATAATACACCGGAGAAAGACAATACACACAGAAGGAAGCTGTAGGTGTATGTGTGTGTGTGTGTGAGACACCAGAGAATATCCCATGAAGCTAAAACTAAATACAATTGCAGGTAAAAAGTGGAGTTCATCTCTACCTAGATGTTCCAATAGCATCTTGAACTGCACCATAAGGCATGCGATCCTGGCTCTAAGGCCACCATGGCTTGGGCTCTTTGTGGGATGCTATGAGGATCTCTTGCACATAAAACTGAGAATACAGAACAGAAACATCTTCCCCATCCTCCATCATAACCTCCCTTTCTTAGAGAAGAGATAAAAGAGGGAGAAGTGAGAGTTCTTCCTCTCACCAGGTCAACTCATTGGCCTGTGAGCAGCAAACAAGAGCTGCCAAAAGGAGAATGGCAGAAAAGAACATAGTCAAAGAAAAGAAGCCAATGGCTCAGGCCACCAGGTTTAAAGAAGAACCCTCACATCCTGATGGTAGGGGAGGCAAAGCTCTAAGGAAGCAGCCCACATATGTTGCAAGGGCCCTTCTGGGTCACCTCCACATTGTAGGAACTGGACAGGCCCAGACCTGCGTGGGTTATACTATCTTTCCAGACTTTTATAGTTTGCACAAAGCTGCAGCCAAGCTAGCCTACTAAATGTTCCCAGTAATCCTCTGTGCTTTCACTCTGTCCCACATGCCTGGAATGTACACCCCCTCCACACCTCTGCCTATTATTTTCTCTAAGACTCAGCTCAGATGCCACTTTTTAAAGGAAGCCTTTCCTCCTGACTGTAGTTGTCAGAACTCGTTCTCAAATTCTGTTTCATTTATTTATCTGTATATATTTTGCATTCCATGTAAAGTATATAAACTAGAGGCATGGACAGTTTAAATTTTATTTTTATTGTTCTTAGCTCTTTGCACAGTATCATACACAGTATAGAGCTTAATGTCTGCTGAATACAGCTCAGTTGAATAGAATTGAGACATAAAGATGAATAGGATGTGATTCGATGCCTTGCAACTGATGAGAGTTATGGAAGGGGAACCCCTTTTGGGTCAGCGCAAAGATAGTTGCATGATGGTGCAGGGTCCCCTGTAAAAGGAATTTACAGGCTGAAAACCTAGATTGATAAAAAGGTTTATTGTAGGGATTTGGAAGTAAAGTTAAAGGTAGAAAGACACCAGGGCCTGCCAGGGCCAAAGGGGGAGACTAGGATTTGTGAACCAAAAGATCCTAGCTTAAAGGGACCTCAACCCCCATCTTAAGTAGAAAGACACGTTACTGATCAATGGATCTCTTTATCCTACTTGAAGCAGAAACTTAAGTTTAAATTAGTAAGACTAAATAACAATTCATGTCTTTCCAGGGCACTGCTATTGTTCTCCTTCATGACTGGTTAGTCTCATATTCCAAAGGAACTCTGCAGCATTTTTATTGAATTGCTCTAGCAGCATTTTTATGGCAAGGTACAATAACTTGCAGCTACCTTCAGCTACAGTGCAAAGGTGCGGTACACGGAGCATGCTTGGCCGTAGATTGTGGTTTTTTTCCCCTTATTTTGTTTACTTAAGTTTTTGGAATGGCATTTTCATATTAACAACTCCTAAAATTGAGGAAATAGTTAAAAAAAAAAAAGTCAAGCTATTAGAATGTCAATTATGGTTTCCCAGAAGGAAAAAAAAATCCCATTATAAAGTCGCTCGACTATTTTAATATCCACTCTTAAATTTTTCATGAAAATAATCATTTGGACATTAACCCTATCTTCAGCACCGCTGAATGCAGCAGCAAGCTTCTAGCCATAAAACTAAAGAATGAAAACAGCACTAGCCTGAACTGATCCAAGCGGCTGGCCAAAGGATGGGCCATCTCGCTCCCCCTCCCATCCCAAACTAATGTTGGAGACCAGTGCGACCAGTGGAAACAGCGAGAATAAAGCCGCAGGAGACTCAGGCTGATGAACTGGGGCGAGCAGAGGGCACTTTTTCACACAAGTGGTCTGATCTGCTTGACCAACCGGGGTGGAGGGATAAGAAAAGTCCTATCAGCTGAAAAAGACAAGGAGGTTACGTAATATTGGACAGCAGGCGTTCGTGGCGTCTTCCTCCACGATCGCCTTGGAACCTTTCTGCTCTTTCTCACACTGGGGTGGAAGGGTGTCAGACACTTTAAAGAGTTTGCATTTCACCCTGGACACCCCCCCCCCCCCAGGCGTCCGTCTTGTGACGTCGCAAGCAGACAAGGAAACCGTTCGATTCTTCTATAGGGAATACGTGAAAAAGCGGCAGGACGGATATCCCCAGGTTTGGGTGGAAAAAGAAAAGGAACAGGGCTGGAGAAGAAGAGGAGTAAGGGGCATGAGATCGAAGTTACGGAGATCGGTGGGGAAAATCTCAGGGAAAATTTATGCGCAGGCGCACATTAACCTGCCGTTTCCCCCCTCCTTCCCTCCTCCCCCACCCGCCGGGAAGAGTCTCCTTTCTAGTAACTTCCCTGGCCCGTGACGTCACCTCCGTGCGACGCTACGGCGGCTGGTATTTTCATTTTTTTTTTTTACGATTGCTTATCTAAAGAAAAACAGCACATAGACACGCGCAAAAACAAATCCCAGATATCACCCTGTGTCCAGGGAAATTACTAGAAAGTTCTCAGCTCCAGTGATGGAGGAATTAGTGTGTCTAGTAGCATAGGAGGAGACAGGAAGGGAAGACAGGGTAGCAATATGTTGTTGACTAAAGTCCGTGACGGCCCAGAGTGACTCGGCGACGCCGGCTTCGTTTCCCAGCATGCCTCGCGCGGCTCCGCCGAGGGCAGAGGGGAGGGGGCAGAAGGGGGAGGAGGAGGGGAGGGAGGGGGCGGGGGATGAGGAAGCGGCGGCGACGGCGGCTGGTGTCGCGCAGCGAGTGAGTGTGTGAGCGGGATCGGAGCACCGAGCAGTGGCCGCGGCAGCAGGAGCAGCCGCCGAGGGCCGGGCCCGCGCCAGCGCCCCCACAGCACCTCATCCCGCGGGGGGGGGCTTCCTACCGCTCCCCCCTCCCCCCTTGGTCGTCGTCCCTCCCCTCCCCCCCACCCCCCCCCTCAGCCTCCGGGCCCGGCAGCCGCCGCCGCCGCAGCGAGGCCTCGCTCCTCGCCTGAGTCACCGCCGCCGCCATGGCTGAAAGCGGCGAGAGCAGCGGCCCTTCGGGCCCCGCCGCAGTAGACGGCGCCGCGACCCCCGTCGGTGACCCTAAGATCATCAAAGTCACTGTGAAGACCCCGAAGGAGAAGGAGGAGTTTGCGGTGCCCGAGACCAGCTCTGTCCAGCAGGTGAGGCCCCTTTCCCAGGCCTGTAACCTCCGCCTCCTGGCCCACCGACACGCTCGCCTGCGGAGGAGCCGGTGAGGCTCTCTTGAGGCCGGACACTACATAGGAGAACGCCCGAGTGAGACGGGGGTGTGGGGGACCCAACCTGGGCGTAATGGGGACGGCACGGAGAGTGGGGAAGACGGCGGCCTTGGTCTCCAGGCCCGCGGCCGAGCCTTGGGGCCGGGTTAAGGTAATGGCCTCGGAGCGTCCGCCCGCCTGCCGGCCTTTCCATTCTCGAGTTGCTTAGACCGCCTGGGGCCTCCCTCTCTAAGTCGGGAAAGAAGAAGGGGGTCCGCTTCTTCCCCACTCCCCGGCCATCCTCTTCACAAAGGAATCGGCCGGACTGACTTGGGGCTCGGCGCTGGGCTCGGCGGAGGTGGGGGAAGGCGAGGCGGGGGTGGAGGTTTGCTGCGCTCTTGACTCCCCGGGGTAGCTGCGGAGCAGAAAAGTTTCATTGTTAGGGATGAGTGTTAAACCTCCTGGGTTCAAGTAGGCTTTGGGGTGAGGAACACGTGTGCAGTTCTGCCTTTTTTTGACTGCTGAAATTGTTTCCACCTCCCCCCTTAACATTTTTTTTTTGTTCGATGACGTAGAAATTGTACCCGGCCAAATTTGAGGAATAAATACTACCGGGCTATTAGAAAAAGGTGAATAATTTTCTTTCACCGGTGTTTTGTTTTTTAAAAACATTTTTTGAGCTTAGATGCTGATCAGAAGGATGACTTTTTATTATTTTATATTATTTAGAGGTATGAAATCAGTATAGACTGAATAGGATTGGATAAACAATTTAAAATCTGATCTTCTATCTCTTGGTGTTGGGAATAACCTAAATTGTTTGGGCCCCACCAATTTGCTTCCGGTCACTTTTTACTGAAACTTAAAAAAAACTATTGAAAAAACAAATCTTAACTTTAATTTTGGTATATAACCCCAAAGCTATACTCCTTTCATTTACTGATAAAGGAATTAGTTGACTGCTTTTGAAAATATCTTTGTATACATATAGCGGAAAGTGTTAGGATCTCATAACCAGAGGTTTATGAGGTATTGATTTAGGCTCCCAACTGTATTCTTTACTTTGGACCGGACAGAATCAATATGAACTTTAGTGCAAAGTGTGCCACCTATTGAATCTCCAAATTACTGTTTGAAGCCCCAGGATTCTCTTTCAGTATTCTAGCTTCACTTCCCTAAGTTTTGGCACTCTTCAGGTAATCAAAAAGGAAAATTCTTTTACTACAGTATTATTTGACAGCTAAAATTATATAAACAGGAAAATCCATGTTAGTCAACTTTTTGAAAATTGAGCTATGAGGTTCTTTCCTTTTCAGTGTTAGGGCATACATTAAATTAAAACTTTAAAATTTGTGAACCTTTATATTTTTTTCTTGTACTGGAAAGCCAGTGTTAGCATGGATGAATATCCACTGATCTTTTGATAGTTGTCTAGACTACAAATGACATTCCTTTTTAGATTTAAGAATTTTAAAGACAGTAGAATTCTTTTGAAGGTAAAATTATTGTACAAGTCATATACTTTAATATACTTGTTCAATGAAAACATCCTTTTTTGGTAGAGCACATAAGAGTATAATTTGCAGCTACATAATGTAGCAAAGTTTTCTCTTGGGCCATCTTGAAATTTACATTTAATTATTTTAAAATATATGTCCTCAGTTTGATATAAATTGAGCTTAATCTTTTTAGGCTTTAATGCCTTTTTGTGTATTGGACTCTAGGAGTCAGTGTAGTGTAATTTAAGTTGTACTGGATTTGGAATCAAGATCTGAGTTCCAGTCTTTATTCAGTTTGAAAAATTTGCATGTTCACCTGTATCTCTGTACACAGCCCATCATTAATTGTTATACCCATTTTACTAATGAGGCAACAAGAAGTCAATGACAGATTTGATTATCATTAGGCAAAGAAACTGAGGCCTAGGGGGGTTGTGACTTGGCAAGATCTCATAGATAGTAAGTTTCCTAGTTGGGGTTCAGACTTGTCTGTCCTTTGACCTTAAAGCCAGTACTCTTTCCAGTTATTTACAATAAATGGTGCGTTAGGCAGTTTAATTATTGGAGTGAAGTAAACATTATCAAAAACATTGTTTGGCTACTTCGAACAATTAGAATATAAATTGCAGCAAAGTGGAAATGGCTATCTGCCACAGGTTTTTCTATCGTTTTTTGTTTTTTGTTTTTGACATTAGGGAGACAATCCAAAAATGAGATTAAGAAAGAAGTTAGGATCATTGCAATTCAGCAAATATTTATTAACCACCTACAATTTACAAGGCAACTGGGGATTCAAAGACAAATAAGACACTTCTCTTTCCCACAAGGAGCTTACATCTAGTAGAAAAGGTAAGACAGGGACACAAATGACTTTAATACAAAGTATCATATGATATGTTCATGGGAGAGGGACAAAAGTGCAATTACAGATCAAAGAAATTGAAAGAAATGATGCCTTATAATTTCTAGGTTTAGATATGATATTTTTGGGTGTTGTCTCCTATACATCAATTTTTATCATGAAAATTTCTTATTTTGGGGTGGGAAAAAGCTCCCATAAAAGGAACCTTTAAAACTTTTCACTTTTATTAAAAATGATTATATCTAACTTATAATTCGCTTGACATTAATGGTTCTACATAATCCTTAATGTGTTTAGTAATTTATTTTGCATTTATAAAATAGTGTTATCTCTACATAATCTTTAATTTAATAGTTTATCTTGTATTTATAAAATAGTGTGTTGGCCAAGCTGCTCTTTTCCTTTAAAAGGTAGCAAAGGCCAGAAACTATTTAACTTTCTATGTGATGCTATTTATTGGATAGTGTGAGTACTTAATGTTTTTTTTTTTTTTTTTTTTTTTTTTGGATGATGGCTTTTACTTTTTGTGTTCATTAATATGGATGTTAATTTTCACTAAAAAGACAAGTGTGTTTTTCAGTGAGTCTGGTGGAATCCGAAATCATTAGTTTTTTGAATGTCAATTCTCAGTATTCAATAGTTTTATATTCCACAAACCTTAAGATGTTTTGAGTGCTTTGCAAAGACAAATTTAATAAGATAAATGTAGTCTGTTTTTGAGTATGACTTCCTATTAATTGTAATGATTTGGGAGATGAAGTAGTTTCAGAAAAATTTTTCATCCCAGTTCCTAATACAGTATGTTGTACATGGTAGGTGTTGATAAATATTTGTTAAATGTCTTGTGAAAATGTTGACAAATTTTCTTACTTCAGTAAAAATAGATACTATATTTTAATTCCTAGATATAGAGCCAGAAGCTTAAAAGACCATTTTCTCATTTTACAGGCAAGGAAACTGAAGCCTAAGGAGATTAAGTGACTTACCCAAGGTCTCACAGATATTTCCTACTTGGGGTTCAGACAGGCAACAGACTTAACTATGAAATGTTTATGACCTAGAATTCAAACTTGTGCCTTAAATTTAAAAAAAAAAATGCCTTTGATAATTTGAGATGTCAGTTAATAATGGTATCATCTTTGAAACACCTTCTACCAAGATTGTTTTTTTAAATCTTTGGGTATAATTGGAAAATAGTTTTGTGTTTGCTTGGGAGTATTTTACCATTAACTGCTTAACTTTACTTATTAACTGCTTATAGTATCTTTGAAAAGATACTATTTTTGGCCTTATCCAAGAATCATGTCTAAACTAAAACAGTTTTTAATTTAGTTTAGCTTTGTCAAACCTAGCAGCTTTCAATTTAAAAGAATCCACTAAGATGAACTATTTTATAACAAGTTAACTGGACTGTTTTGCAAAAAATTGTTGGAACAAATTAAAGTCATTAGTGGTGAAAAAACTTTATTCTTTAGATGGGCTGTATTCATAGTTGCTAAAATTAGATTATTTTAGTTCATTTTTTTCAACTTTTACAGAAAAATCCCAATATATAGACTGCTAAACTTTTTTTCCCCCCCAGGTTAAAAAAAACCCTTTATCAAGTAAATTTAATATTTATGGTTCTATTCTAATCTTGAAGTATTTTGTGTCATAAGTCCTATTGTAGGACTTTTGCCCTGACTTTTGGGACACCTTATACATAGGAGGAAATCAGCTTTGAATGCTGGGTAGACTAGTGCTGGAATTGAAAAGACACTTTTGTGACCCCAGGCAAGTTAACTTTACTCTTTATACACTAGGGTACTCCTTCATATTGTAAGTTAAAAATGATGTTGTATTGAAAAGAATTTTCACTTTACAAATTACAAATCCAGATTTTTTTAAAAATTAAAAACAAGTGAGAAGTATTCTATGTTTTGATTAAAATGATGTAGTATTTTTTGTAATGTTTGATATTTTGCATCTCTATGATTTTTAAGAATATTTTGTGAGGAAAACTAGTAGCATTTTGGTTAGAAATTCAAATATATTGAAACATGGCTTTAGATCATTTTTAAATTCATAAGGCAAAAGTATCCTTGAATGTATGGTGAAAAACTATCAATTCTTAGTTAGCATTTATAAAAGTTAGTCTTAGAACCAGAAATATTTGCATACTACTGCTTGTTTCTTAACATTCAAATATTTATAAATATGTTGTGCCATAATAGATAAGAGAGTAGTTAGGTTTAAAAGATGAGTTTCCAAGTGAATTTTTCTGGTTTTTTTTAGCATATTTTTTTCTTGTTCTTGGTCAAGGTAATTTGTGCTTTGTTAAGGAATTGATGGTTGTTGACTGACAGTATGTTTCCTTCTAGACATTTCTATCTGGATGTATCATAGGCATTTCAAACTCAGCGTGTTGCTAAACAGCAGAACTCATTTTCCCCAGCCCCTTTAGCAGTCTGGTGAAATCTGTGGACATCTCAGAATGTTTTTAAATAACTAAAATAAAATACATAATATCACAAAGGAAACCAATTACATTGAAATGTATTTTATCAAAATATTTTTTAAAAAATTTCACACCATTCATTAAGAACCATTGGCTCTTGGATAAAATTCAAATTCTTGGTTTGGCATTTGATCTTTAATACTTCAGGCACATTATACCTTACTATTCTTCTTCCCTCTTTCCCGCTCCATTTTGTGTTCTAGCTGAGCTAAACCATTTGTACACATAGTTCCATTTCTGCCTCTACTCCTTGCTTTTGCTTAGACTGTTCTCTGTGATTAGAGTCACAGCTTCAGCATCTGCACTTCTTAAAAAGTCCCTAGCTCCCTTTAAACTACGGCTGAGACCTTTTCTGACCTCACCTCATATCCAGTAATCTCCCTATCCTCATTATTTGCAAGGTATCTTGGTAAACAGCACAGTGCCTGGTACATTTGGTATAGTTAAATGTTTGTTGATTATTGGAATTTCATGTAATTGAGAGGAATCTTAGCTGGGGGATGAGGAATGAGGATGGGGAGAATATTTTGTGCATATGGAAGGTTTATGGTACATTAAAATTAATTTAGAAGAAAAAAGTTTGCTTTCAAACCCAGAACTTAAATTCTTAAATAGCATACTAATAAAATAGGAAACATTTTAAAAATGCTTCATACTTGACTTTCTTAGCAAGTGGAGAGCCACAGGCAATGCAGTTTTTTCAGCCAGTGGTGGAAGGTTATGAACATTTTTTGCTTCACAAAAACAAAAAGTTGTGAAGGGGAAAACATCTGCAGAAAACTTCTTTGAGAGACTTAATTAAGCCAAATCATCACAAGAACAATTATAGATGAATTAAGAAAAGAATAGAACAAGCAAAGTAGAACTGGTTTTCTAGTATTTCCATCCTATTTTATTAAAAGCATTGATGAATATGGAACTTTCACATTTGGACTTTTGGTATCTAGTGTCATTCAATAAGCATTTATTTAAGTACTTAATATGGCTCAAATACAAAAGAGACAATTAAGCAAATACATACAAGCAATATATGAAGGATAATAGAAAGTAACCGAGAAAGCACTAGAATTAAGAGGACTTGGGAGATTTTCTCTTGGAGGAGGGATTTTTGTTTGGGCTTGAAGAAAATGAGTGAAGGCAGGTAGTGTGGAGAATATGGAGGCGTTAGCGTGTTCCAGGCATGGAGACAGTGAGCTTAGAGCAGGGGTTCTCAAACTGCGGCGCTGAGGACCTTTTTGCAGCCCGCCAGGTTTTGGCAAATGGGCTGAGGGGCAGAGACAGTGTGAGCTTTTGTTTTTACTATAGTCTGGCCCTCCCACAGTCTGAGGGACAAGGAACCGGCCCCCTATTTAAAAAATTTGAGGACCACTGGCTTAGAGTCTAGAGATGGAATATGGAGATATGGAGCATCTTGTTCATGGAAATGCCAGGAGGTCAGAGAAAATAGTCAATCCAGAGACATACTGGATTGAAGAGGCAGGTAAGAGAAATGTAAAAACTGAAGAGAGGGAGGGAACTTAGTTATGAGGGACTTTGAATGTCAAAAATTTTTATATTTTTCTTGGAGTACAAGGAGCCAATGACCCATATTAAGAAAGGGTGTTTTATGTATAGTTGGGCCTGTGCTTTAGGAAAATTACTTTTAGCTAATGGGGGATGGATTGGATTGTGGAGAGACCTGAGGCAGGCAGACTTACAGCTCTGGATGTGATATTTGCACTAGAGTGCAAAAAAGTGGGAGGCGTTAGTATTGGAGAGAAGTGACAAAATTGTTAGCAAGATTTAAAAAAAATTGTTGGAGGACCAGACAATACACAACAAGAAATCTGAGATATTACACAGATTTGAAGGTACTCAAAAAATTTAGAAATTTTTAAAATAGTATTTTATTTTTCCATATACATACATGGATAATTTTCAACATTTAACTTTGAAGTTCCAAAATTTTTCTCCCTCTCTTCTTCCAAGATAGCAAGCAATCTGATATAGATTAAACATGTGTAGTTTTTCTAAACATATTTCCATATTCTTCATGCTGGGCAAGAAAAATCATATACAAAAGCAAAAAATCGGGGAAAAAAAAGCAAACAAGATATAATTTTTAAAAAAGGTGAAAATACTATGCTTTGATATACATTCAGTCTCCATAGTTTGTCTCTGGATGGCACTTACCATCCCAAATCTATTAAAATTGCCTTTGAATCACCTCATTGTTGAAAAGAGCCAAGCCCATCACAGTTCATGATAGAATCTTATTCTTACTGTGTACAATGTTTTCTTGATTCTGCTCACTTCATCTGGCATCATTTCATTTAAACTTTTCCAGGCTCTTCAAGAAACTTTAAGATAACTGAGAAGATGCCAAAATCAGTCAGTAAGCATTTAAATGTCTACTATGTTCCAGACACTGTGCTAAGTAAAAATTAAAAAAAAAATTATGAATGGCATTACAAAAAAGTGAACAAGTACAATTGAAATTTATATAGTGGTTTAAGGTTTTATAAAGCTTATGAGTCTTATAAAGATTATCTCATTTGACTCATAACAAAACTGGAATAAATTTTAGTAGTAATATCCCCATTTTCCAATTGAGGAAATAGAAATCATTCATTCATTCCATCCTTTTTATCTGTGCTTTCATCCCAGTTATTATTCCCTCTAGTCTGAATTCTCATCTTTACCATTCTGAGTCCTTAGTTACCTTTAACGTTCAACTTTGGTGGCATCTTTTGGAAATTTGATTCACCTACTTATTCGTATTCTTTTGGTCCTCAAATTTTCTTATATTTAGCAGTTTTGTATTGTATTATGGCTATCCCTTCTTTTCCCCCCAATAAAATAAGCACTTTGAGAGCAAAGGTGATCTTGTATTGGATATTAAGTATATTACCTTTTACTTAAGCGCTTAATGTGTTTTTTGAGTTGATTTGCATTTTCTGCCATCTTGTGATTTTTTTTTTTTTTTTAGCAAGGAATGGAGAGAAGTATAAGGAAAAAAACTTTATGGGTGGACAAAGATAAGCTTGACCACATCATAATTTGTCCCATGAACCTTAGCACTATCTTCATTTTCAGGTTACAAAGAGAACCAAATGGGACACAGGTATATTTTATTTTACTTTTGAACATTTTACTGATGCATTTTGTATTTTTATATCATCATCACATCTTAATATCCTGCAATCCTCATCTCAGCTTTCCCATAAGACATTCTTTAGCTTAAAATAAATAAAAACCAAAGCAAGTAAAGTTTAAAACATCAACTGTAACTAACAGATTATGTGCAAAACTTACCTGAGTGAACATATGTTTTAACAACAGTTTCTGGACCCTACTGAGAATTTGATCTCAATTCTGTCATTGACAATTTTATGATTGTAGAATTTGTATATGTTTTCCTAGTATTCTCTTGTTTCTGAGTCCTTTTATATTCATCATTTCTATTGTACATCAACATTGTATTATGTTTATTTATGGAATTTATTCAGCCATTCTTTAATCTCACTATTTCATTTCCAATTTTTGCTAATTGTTGCTTTATGAATACATGGGACTGTCATTGACATTTTTGAGGTATTCTCAAGGAATAGAATCATTAGGCCACAAAATATGAACTAGTGATTAAATTTATTTACATATCATTAGCAGCATATTATTGTATCTGTCTTCCCATAACTTTTTTGGGGGTTGTTTCTGTCTTTTATTTTTGTGACATATTAGATGTGATATAAAAACCTCAGAGGAGTTTGAATTTTAATTTCTCTTTTTATGAGTGTTTTTCATATGGGTTAGTTTGCTTTTTTACTTTTTATTTTATTGTTCTGACCATTTATATTTAGATCACTTATGCTTTTGGAACTGATTGTATGATAATCATCTAAGCATGGATTCCTTTCTACTTTTCATAGCATTTTTTTATTTAATAGCAAATCTTTCTCTTAGTATTCTAGAATTTATCAAAATTTGGAGTACTATTTGTCTGTAGGTCTTGTTTACTGAGTTTGCTTTTCTATTTTTAAATTAGTATCAAATACTAACAATAGGTTAGTTAAACATTCAAACTGATAGTCCTTAACCTCTCAGTTTCTCTTTAAATGATTTCTCTTTAAAGATTAAAGTGGATTTTACCATTTTAAAATTGGAGGTATGGTAATGTGATTATGCTTCCTTTATTCCTAGTCTTTATTTCCTTTTAAATTCTTAACTTTGCCCAAATGATTTTTAAAAATTATTTCATCCAAATGTATAAAGTAGAGTTAGTATATTCTATTAAATCTGTAGTTTAAGGTAGTGCCAATTTTATTATTGCCATGGCTCAGCCTTGGAGAATGAACATTCTTTATTTCTATGAAGAATATTCTGTAACTGAAAATCTAAAATGCCAGTATAGTTTGGTCACTTAACTCTCAGATATTTCTACCCTTTATTCCTGATTTTTGTTGGTACTTTTTTTGTTGGTAGAAGTTTCTGGTGATTTTGTTGATTTTTTTTTTTTTTTTTTTAAAGAAATTTCACCTTATATAGACCTCAGTGGATGCCATATAGTCATATGTCATAGTACTTCATTGTCCTCTTCAACTCACATTCATCTTGATAGTCCCTAACCTCCCAATTTCATAGGCTCTTCAAATCCTTCATTTCGTCTCAGAAATAGGCATTCAGAGAGGATCGCACCCTGTGTCGGACCATTACCCACGAGTGATTCATTTCCTTGATCAAAATTTCTGGCATTTTTCTTAGTGGGAAATCTTGGCAATTTCCTGTTCTAATGAGATCACAGATACGGTTCCAATCACTATATAATATGGTTTAAATTCAAATCTTTTTTCATCTCAGTTGCATTTGACCACCCACATCTACTAAATATTCTCCACTCTCTGGGTTTTTATAACTCCTGGGTAATCTCTTACCCTTTTGATCATTCATGTCTTTTCTTTTTAACTGCATTATTTCTGCCAAAGGCACTACTAGTCTTCTAGTCTGTTGGCTTCATAAACTCAACATTATCCTTAACAACCCTGCACTTTTTTCACCCTAAAGATTAGTCTGCTGCCCAATCTTTCTTACTGTTCCTACTAACTGGAATATTTCTTCCATCTGGCTCCCTTTTGCTTTTTCATACAGCCAGTATTTCTCTGATTGCCTGTGATTTCCCAATTTACCTCTCTTCCAAGTTGTTCCTGTACCCTGCTCCATTCATTCACAAATTGGCAAAATGTATTTTTTTTTTTTAAGCATGACAATTTCATTCTCTAATCAGTAAATTTTAGTGACTGACTTCGTACTGCCTCTAGGATAAAATAAAAATTTTTGTTTAGTTCCAACCTATCTTTTCACCTTCATATTTACAATTCTGCTACACTGTTATCTAATTTCTTAAAACTATGGTTCACAAATTCATATGAGGTCTTGTAATCAATTACATGTGGAAGTTTTGAAATTATGATTTATTATTGATTGATTTGCATACCCATTTTTTACCTACATATTCGGGATTGCATAAAAATTTTTCAGGTAAAAAGGGGTTGTGAATAGAAAAAATTTAAGAAGCCCTGGTCTAGTTAGACTAATTCTTCCCCCTTTTGCTCAAACCTAGCCTTCCTACCTCCTTCTCTGCCTCATAGAAATTCTTTCTGCTTACAGGGATATAGCTTGAGCATTCCCTTCTTCAATGAATCCTTGTCTGAACTATCTGGTATTCTAGAAATACTCTCATTATTTATTTTGTATATATGTATTTATATTTACCTTGATACAATGTAAGCTCCTTAAGAGTAGGAATTGATTCATTTTTTTGTATCTCTTTCCTATGCTTATCAGTAGTAGTAGTAGTAGAAGAAGGTGCTTAGTAAATGTTTTATGTTCTGCTACTTTGTTTAAGGTATCAAACATTTGTTTTCTGAAAATCTAGACTTTTCTAAGTATATCACCTTCCCCTCCCCCATATAATTTAACCTTTTCTAATGATGAAGTTAGCTTTTTTTAAGTACTAAATTTTTTAGATATTTATAAATACATCTAATAGTAATAGGTTAGTGGCATTAACATATCCTATAATTTTAAAAATATGGATTTATTACATTCTTCAATCCCTATTTTTGAACACCTCATAAACACAAGATAATACCTAGAGATTGTGTCTGCCTGCTTCCCTCCTGTGCTTTTCTTTCCCTCTCTCCCTCCAGGATTCTAGAGATATAAAAACTCTTCTGTCCTCCAAAAAGAGCACCACATCATTTAAAAATATGAATCCAAACCATATATGCATAGAAGCAGTAGTTTAAGCTATGGAAAATCACTGAGGATCATAATATATTTGGAGCCACAAAAGTTATCTAGTCCAACCCCTTCATTTTACAAGGTGAAAAGATTAAAACTTGCTCAGGATTACACAGATAATAAAGGCAGCATTCAAATCCAGATCCTCTGATGCAGGTTCAACAACAAAGTCATTGGTGCCTCTTAGCAGTTTTTAGTAGAAAGTGTAGGGATGGAATTAGTATTGCTCTTAGTCAAAAATAGTTGGTGGGTGGTAAGGAAGTGTAGGTTACAATTCTCTAGACTCTTTTTTTCTAGAAGCTTTGTAATGAAAGGGACTTGAATTGGAAATAATTTGTTTCTGAGGCTTTGGAATTCAGAGCCAAATGCTTTCTCAATTAATGTAGAACAATTTAGGATATAAAATGACTTGTATAGGTGTTGTTTAATATAGGGGAGACCTGACCATGCTGGGGGGGAAAGAATCAATAGAAAAAGATATTGAAGAAAAGAAAGAGATAATTGACTTAAATAAGTTTCTCAAGATAATCTCTACATTTGAATAAGAGAAGTCTCCTCTTACCCGTAGCACCCCTCATCTGACATCTTTACATATATATTATTATTATAAGAGAAAATACTTATCCAGGTTATTCAGTGCCCCCTACATGGGGTGACAAAAGGGCATTTGGCTCTAGATTCCTGCATCCTTGATGTATATCTATAAACACCTCAAATAAATCAGGAGATTCTAAGTTCAAGAAGGCTTATTTTATAAAGTAAAGGAAGTTACTAATTTTTCTTTTGGGTTTAATATCTTTATTGTGTCAAGCAGTACAGAAAGCACTCATTTAGAAAAAATAATGTAGAACTTTAATAAATCTCTTTGGAAATATTTATGTCATTGGTAGTTTAATTCCTTTGTTTTTTCTAAGAATAACTTGTAGTATTCAAATGTTTATGCTAGACTTCAGATTTGCTAAGGAGTTTTAAAAAATTAAAGCTTTTTTGGGGGGGAGAATAAAGTTTTTTTTTTTTTTTTTTTTTTTTTTTTTTTTTTTTTTTTTTAAACAACGTCCCCCCTTTTTCAGTCTTGCTACAATTTTACTCAGGGACAGGTGGGACAATGGCTAGAGTGCCATCCCTGGAGTCAGAAAGGCATCTTTCTGTGTTCAAATTTAATCTCAGATACTTAACTTGCTAGCAAGTCACTTAATCCTATTTCCTCAGTTTTCCTCATTTGGAAAATAAGCTGGAAAATAAAATGACAAATCACTTCAGAATCTTTGCCAAGAAAATGCCAAATGGGGTCACGAACAATCAGACATAACTGAACGTTTTAACTTAACCATGTATTCTACAGCAAAGCTTCCTAAACTTTTTCCACTCATGACTCCTTTTCACCTGATGAAAATTTTTTACATGACCCCGGATATATAGGTATATAAAATAGGTTACTGAAAGTAACTCATAAAGAAATTTATTTTAAACAATTTTTTGGTGTACATAAAATTTTATGATTAAAAGTGAAAGGAAATTTGCATATTGATGAGTTGGATGTATTTTATTTTTATATAAAGATTTAAATCTTGACAGAATTTTTTTTTTTTTTGGTTATTGCAAAGGAAGGATTGTATTCAGAAGGTAAAAATAATCTGGGAAGAAAAACAAAACAAAACAAAACAGTGCTCACAGTTTACACTCATTTCCCAGTGTTCCTTTTCTGGATGTAGCTGATTCTGTCCATCATTGATCAATTGGAATTAGATTAGCTCTTCTCTATGTTGAAGATATCCACTTCCATCAGAATACAACCTCATACAGTATCATTGTTGAAGTGTATAATGATCCCCTAGTTCTGCTCGTTTCACTCAGCATCAGTTGATGTAAATCTCTCCAACCCTCTCTGTATTCCTCCTTTTGGTCATTTCTTACAGAACAATAATATTCCATAACATTCATGTACCATAATTTACCCAACCATTCTCCAATTGATGGACATCCATTCATTTTCCAGTTTCTAGCCACTATGAAAAGGGCTGCCACAAACATTTTGGCACATACAGGTCCCTTTCCCTTTTTTAGTATTTCCTTGGGATATAAGCCCAGTAGTAGCACTGCTGGGTCAAATGGTATGCACATTTTGATAACTTTTGGGGCATAATTAATTCCAGATTGCTCTCCAGAATGGTTGGATTCTTTCACAACTCCACCAACAATGCATCAGTGTCCCAGTTTTCCACCGCCCTTCCAACATTCATCTTGACAGAATATTTGATACTTTTTACTGTTGCCAAATTTTTTGTGACCTCTACATTAGTTGCATGACCCCATATGGGGTTGCAACTCACAAGCTTTGTAACATTTGACTTTGCTGTTGCACTTCACATACAACAGTCCATCTCCCCAATCCATTATTGCCTTTTACTGGTGTTTGAACTCTCTGATCTTCCTTCTAACCCCAGGAAGAAGGGGATAAAAATGTGTAAAGTTGGAGACAATGGCCTGCTCTGTGTTCTCTGTTTGGAGGGCACCCTTCTCTCATTTTACCTCTTAGAATCCTTCATTTATCTTAAGACTCAGCTTAAATGACATCTGCTTAAGGTCTTCATTGGGTCCTCTAATTACTAGTGGTTTATGTGAATACAAACATTAACTTATATCCTGTATAAATGTATGTAGTAATTGCACCTCAGATTAAACTGGAAACAACAGGACAGGAAGAAGGATAGATACTATCTTCCACATTTGTGAGGTAGATGAGCATAGAATTGTAACTGAATGTGAGTTCTAAACAGGAAACATTAAGTACCTGCTATGTGACAGCATTTTGTTAAGCTCTGGGGACAAAATGCTCTTTTGTCATCCCATTTATATCATAAGGGTTAAGTACTTAAAGCTCTCAAAAAGTTCATATTCTAGTGGGGGAGATAATATATAATGTCTATACAGGATAAACTAAAATTAATCAACAGAGAAAGCACTAAGACTAAGGGAATCAGAAAAAGTTGGGACATCAGGAAGAAGAGATGAAGGAGAGCATTATAGATGTGGTGGACAGTCAGTAAATGCCTAGGATTTGGTAAGTGGGGTGTCTAGTTTGGGAAACAGTGAATAAGTACATGTCACTGGATTGCAAAGTATTAGGGAGTTGGATAAATTGTAAGAAGACTGGGAAGATTGAAGGAGTGTCCTCCCTTCTCACTCATCCCCTTTTTTTATATAAGTATAAAATTACTTACCTGATTTTTCAATCCCATTGATAATATATCTGATAGCCAGATTTTTTCCTAAAGGTGAACATCATGATTAGCAAATTCATTTTTGAGGTGTTTTTTTTTTTAACTGGACTTCTAAGAAACACAAGTTTAGGTTCTTTGAATACAAAGTTGCTGCCCTTCAGGATCTTATATTCTGGTACTGCTCCTCTGCTTGTGATAAATAACTAAAGCATATTCTGGCCTAAAACTTTTTTTTTTTTTTTTTTTTTTTGGCCTAAACTTTTGAATATTTGACATAATTTTTTCATTTGTCTCAAGGAGTATTAGAACTCCTTTGTATGTGTGCGTGCTTTTTTTTTTTTTTTTTTTTTTTTTGCCTCCTTTGTCTTTTGCTATTAGATTCCAGTCCAGTATCTCCTTGTACAAGAGGTATGCTAAAAACACTGCTATAGAGAATGGAATTGGTCTATGAAACTGAAAAGATAAGCATCCATTTATTATATTACTTTGTAGACTTTGGGAGAAAAGGGCATTACAAGTTTGAGGATGAACTTTTAATTTGGCTGGATTTTTCAATCAATAAGTAAAATATTCATTATGCCCACTTACACTTGTTTTATTATTTTTTCATTTATTTTATTTCTAAGTTTGCATTTTCCCCACCCTATTCTCCACCTTCAATTGAGAAAGTTAAAAAAAATAAAATCAGTAGGCAAGTATGTTCAGTGAAGAAAAACATTCTTGCATTATTTTTGTTAAAACAACAAAAACAACTCGCTTTCCATTGAATCGTTCATCTGGAGATGGGTAGCATGTTTTCTCATGAGTTATCTGGATCTCTAGTTACTTATTGTTCATCAGAGTTCTTCAAGTTTTTCAAAGTTGTTTGTCTTTATAATATGTTATTATGTAAATTCTTTTTCCTGTTCTACTCACTTGAGTTTTTATCAGTTCATGCAAGTTTTTCCAGGTTTCTGAAACCATCTTCCATTTTTTTTAAAAATTTTTTTAAAAATTAATTTTATAATTATAACATTTTTTTTTTTGGATAGTACATATGTATGGGTAATTTTACAACATTATCTCTTTTTTTTTTTTTGAGGCTGGGGTTAAGTGACTTGCTCAGAGTCACACAACTAGGAAGTGTTAAGTGAGATCAGATTTGAACTTGGGTGCTCCTGAATTCAAGGCTGGTGCTCTATCCACTGCGCCACCTAGCTGCCCCGAAACTCATTTATTCTGATGTAAGAAAAAAATTTTTTCTCACCATTCTAGATATCAGAAAGTGGGATGGTACTGCTTTTCCCTTTATTGGTAATTGTCATTCACAGACCATTTGTCAGGAATGTTGTAAAATGGGTTCTTTTTTTTAAAATATTAAGCAACTGCTTTATGCTAGGCACTGTGATAAGCATTGAGGATAAAGCAAAAGACATTCCCTGCCTTCAAGGAGTTTATAACTTTAATAGCAGAGACAAAACATGCAAACAACTGTGAGCAAGCAAGCTATGCAGAGCATATGTAAGCAAGCATGCAGAACATATACGAAATAATCAGTGGAAGAAAGATACTAGAAGTAAGAGCGATTGGGATTTTGGAGAAGAGGCAATGGAAATGCCCAATGTTGGTAGAAGGGGGGGGGGTTAGCAATCCTTGTTACAGGATTGGAGAATACTGGGATTTCCTTGGCAAAGATACTGGGGTGATTTGCCACTTCTTTGGTGCAGTTTATAGATGACTAACTGAGATAAACAGGGGTGAGTGATTTGCCCAGGGTCACACAGGTATTAAGTGTCTTGAGGGTGGATTTGAACTCAAGAAGCTGAGTCTTCTTGATTTCTGACCCAGCAATGTATTCTGTCCTCTGTAATTTCGAGGTAATAGGAAACCACCAGAGTTAATTGGATGTATCAGATCTGTGCTTTAAGCAAATCACTTTGGTGGTTGAAGGAAGGGGAGATCTGTGGCAGGTAGATCAATCAGTAGCTATTACAATAATCCAGATTAACAGCGTGGTAGCATTGTTAGGAGATGGAAGGGGGTGTATTTGACAGATTTTGTAAAAGTGAAATGGATGGTCTTTGGCAACAGATTGGATATAGTGGGTGAGATTTTGTGAGATGACCACTGTGTTATGCATGTGGGGGACTAGAAGAATGATGCTACTGCACTCAATGGTATTAGGGAAGTTTGGAAATGTTGAAGGATTTAGAGGGAAAAATAATGAGTTCACTTTTGGACACAGTGAGTTTAAGATACATATGGGAATCATCAGCATGGAGATCATAATTGGATCCATGGGAGCTGAGATCACCAAGTGAAGTAGCATAGAGAGAGAATAGTAGATAGCCTAGAACAAAGCTCTGTGGGTGTGATCGGGATGGAGATCCAGCAAAGGAGATGTCGAGGTGTGCCATTTGATGGAACTGAGAGAGATGATGATGTTTGATATGTCAAGAGAGATGAGCATTTGAAAAAAGGCCCTTGGATTTAGAGAAACAAGTGTAATACTTGTGCACTATCGCAGGAAGATAGATTTAGAGCTGGAAAAGAATCTTCAAGGTTACAGTCAACACCCCCACCCCCACCCCCCCAATCTCATCATTTTATAGTTGAGCAAACTAACTTCCAAGGTCACAATGTCCTAGTAAGGGACAGAGCCAGAATTTTAATACAAGTTTTTTTGCCTTCAAATATTTGCTTATGACTCATTGAGTAACCAACTTTTTCAACTACGTGTTTAGTAGATAGTATAATTTTTCTCTTTTATATTTCTAATGTATCTTTGGATTTTATTGAAATGACCTTTCAGTATTCTATCTAGGATTTAGTGAAATAATCACAATGTTACTTATTACCTACATTATTAACTATAATAGAGACTATTGAAAATTTCATTCCTGATAAGATCATTTTTCATTTGGATTTTGCTTTAGAATATCCTCTGTGATTGCTCCATGATCCTGATAAATATATACCTTAGATAAAAAACAACAGCTTGTTGAAAAATTATTTTGGTCATTGAATCTGTTCGTATTTTTGCATGGTATTCAAATATGTGGAAGGCATTTGGAGGAAAAACTTTAAAATCACATTCTAGACTGAAATACTTTAATCAAGAAAAAGTGCAGTGGAATCTTTTTAAAAAATTTGTTTTTAACATTATATAATTTTATTGCTATTTTTCTCCTCCCTGCCCTCCCTCTTCCCCAAGATGACAATTTGATAGGGTTTATATATGCAGTCATATTAAATATATTTCCACATGAAGAATCAGAACAAAAGGGAAAAATAATGGGAAAAGAAACAACAAAAAAGTGAAAACACTATGTTTCAATCTGCATTCAGACCGCATAGTTCTTTTTTTGGATATGGATAGCATTTTCTCTCATGAGTCTTTTGGAATTAGTTCATTGTATACCTGAGAGTCTGTCAAAGTTGATCATCCCCACAATGCTGCTTGTTAATGGAGTACAGTAGGATCTGTGATCCAGATCACAATCTAGGGTTAAAATTTGCATTGGGTAATCAAGAAAATAGTAAGTAGTTCATCTACTGACTTTGAAAATTCTTCTCCCCCTCCCCTCCAGGCTGGGGTTAAGTGACTTGCCCAGGGTCTCACAGCTAGGAAGTGTTAAGTGTCTGAAACCAGATTTGAACTTGGGTCCTCCTGAATTCAAGGCTGGTGCTCTATTCACTGGGCTACCTAGCTGCCCTAACTTTGAGAAATCAACTGTTAAGACCACTAACTTTACTTGTTAGGGAGGATTTATCTGAAATCACACCAATAATAAGAATAGGGACTTTAGATAAATAAGAATTTGGGACATGCACATCCCTTGAGTTTAGGAAAATTTCTGATTTTGGACATGATTTTTATTTTTTGTTTTTACACCATTCATTTCTGAATTTTCTTCCCCTCACTCAGTTAACTATATCTTAAAACAGTGGTCCTCAAACTTTTTAACTAGGGAGCGCTCAGACTTTTGGAGGCCGAACTATAGTAAAAACAAAACCTCACACTGTCTCCATCCTTCAGCCCATTTGCCATAACCTAGCATGCTGCATAAACGTCCTCAGCAGGCTGCATCTGGCCTGCAGGCCATAGTTTGAGAACCTCTTCCTTAAAACAAAAAGAGAAGAAAATAACAGTTCACAGAAATGATCATCCTATCAGCTGAGTGACAGAATTTGAAGTATTCCACTTACAGAATCCTTCACACTTCTAATGAGGGGAAGAAGGTGTATTTTTTCAACTTTGGGGCCAAAATAGGTAATGGGTCATTATAATTATAACATTCAATTATAGTATTTTTTTGTTCTTTCCATTTTCTGTTCTTGTATGTATTATATTCCTGGTTCTTGGAGAAAGTTTTTAAAGAAATGAATTTTAGGAACAAAACAGTACCTAGAACTGGGGAAACTAGGCCTGTTTTGGTTTTATTTTTGCTTTCAAATAGAGGTCTTTAGAGTTATTGCCCTGACATACATAAGGATAGGATAATTGATATATATGTGTGTGTGTGTGTGTGTGTGTGTGTGTGTGTGTGTGTGTGTGTGTGTGTGTGTATTATTATATAGAACTTAGATGGAAAGGATTTCATAGATCCTGTATAAACTTTTTTTTTTTTTTTAAAGACAAATGGAAGAAACTGGGGCCTGGAAAGAAAATTAAATTCACTTGGGTAGTCATTCATAGAACTGGCATTCAAACTTGGGTCTATTTATCTTCAAATCCTTTTTTTTTTTTTTTTAAACATTGTACCACACTGAAGAGTCCAGTGTTTAATTTAGTCAATTTGCCTATCTGATCTAATTAAAGGAAAATATCCTGGGTAAATAATTCAAACATTAACTGGCAGTTTTTCTTAGGAAAATATGTATGTTTTAAAAATGAACTGTGAAGCAGGACACCTGCCTTCCTATTAAAAACCCATGGTCTTTGTAAAAAATATTTTAAAACTGCAATAAGTTAATTAACTGAATACATACCTTCTCCTGCCATTCAGTAAGTATTTATCGAGTATCAACTGCAGAGCTCCCTAAATCCCAGGTGTCAGGTCACTAGGGCAATCCTGTAGCATAACTAGAAAATAAAGGAGCATGTTTAATTTTTCTCCACTATGTTATGATGCTAAGGTAGAGTAGAAAGGAGAGAATAAGTCAGGCAAACATATATCGGAATGAGAATAAGGAGCAGGGTAGTTAGGGACATAAGAGAATAAGAGAAAGCCACCATGCAAAAAAAGGGCATATTTCAGATGCCAAAAGCCACCAGATTTGTTAATAAAGTCATGGATGACCTTTTGAAGAATCATTTTTCTCTTGTTATGAGGACAGAAGCCATATTATAAGATTTCAAAAAGTAAAAAGGAGCCACGGTGGGGCAATTGAAAACAGAGGGGAGAAGGGACACTGTTGGAGCAAGTTCTTGGAAAAGAATAGGAGGGCATGAACTAAAATTGAATATTGGATAAAAATCATCTGCAAGTAAGGTTACAGCTTCTTTTATGGGTTGTCCTTCCCCAAATGAAAGCTCAAAGGGCAGGGACTAATTTCCTTGTTTCTGTATTCCCCTTAGAATAAGTGCTTAATAATTGCATTTTCATTCATTTACTGTGACTTAGAAGTATCTCCTCAATTGGAACAAAAGAGAATAGAATTACAGATGATACATGAAACATTTAATAAATGCTTATTATTTGCTGTCTTCCTTATATTGTAATAGAAGACAATACCATGAAAGGTATTTGGAAAGCGCGAGCATGTGGAGATGCCTTAGGAAGAGGAAGGGAAGCCTATCCTCCTGCAAGATAAGGTTAAAGGTCACCATCAGCCTGAGTATCCAGGGGTGAGGTGGAATGGGGAGGTGAGCATAGTGATGTTAGAAATGACTTGACTCAGAGATGGAGTAATCATCGGAAGGCTTTTATTTCATTTCTTGGAAGAAGCAAGGGTGCAATTCTTTAATGGGCTTATATTGATACAGAAGTGGGAACAAGTTCTTATATTTCAATATGTTTTTCTCCCTTCAGAGTCCTGGTTGGTCAGGGCTCCCAATGGTTACAATTCCTCCTTATTCACCCTCACCATATACAACATACACATCCCCCCCTCCCTGATCATGCTTTGCATATTATGTCAATGAAGTCTAAGCTTTTGGAGAGGGGAAGCTTATTCTAATAAGACTAATTAAGCATGCAAAGTAATTATCTAGAGCATTATGACTGAAGTTTGAATCCTGTAGGGTTTAGATGTGCCAAGTTACAGCATCCCTACCATTCCTCATAGTGACCATACAAATATAATGGTTTAGGTATGGTTGCTGAAGATTCATGTCATTAAGCTTTAATCACCTCATTGAAGTCTTGGACACTCCAGTAAGTGTGAACATTATTGGGCATGTAGTTAGGAGCTTCAGGAATGGAAAAGGTTTAGAACAATGGAATGAGAGGAAGTATATAAATAGAATAATGAAGGACCAGGTGAATTTATATACATTATAAACTGATTGGTGAAATAAGTTTGATTTTTATAGCTTTCTCATTTTATGTAATTATCAACGTAGTAGTTGGAGTGGAAAAACAAATATTGGACTAACTTAGGTACAAGAGTTAGCAAGCGAGAGAATTAATATAAAATTAAAAAATTTGTAAGGTAGTGTTTGAAGTAGCAGACTCTGCTAGAATTAGCATGGGGAGAATAAGGAGGAGGGTAATTAGAGACATAGGAGAGAGCCACCATGCAGAAAGAGGTGCTAAAGGCCACTAGATTTATTGATAAAGATAAAACCTATTGAGAGAGCCATTTTTTAGCCAGAGTTAGAATGGGGAGAATAAGAAATGGTTAAGAAACTGGAGACTAAAGAGAGAATAAAGAAACTAAGAAAGAAGACACTACCTGGTTGTTAGATGTTTGTGGTGGAAAGAAAAACTGCAATGTTTTTTTTTCAATGATCTTCTGAGGTGGTATTACTAGGATGACTAGTGCTGGTGGAACTTGTAGTTGAAATCACATGGCTCATGATTTTTGAAGTCATTCTGAAAATTACCAGGGGAAGTTCTGTAAAGATAAATAAAAGATAACAAAACTACATGGATAATGAATCAAAGATAAAAGGCAAGTCGAAATTGAGTGAAACTAGAAATTCAAGGATTGTCTAAGATTTAATTTCTTGTCTTCATAAAAAAAAAAAAACAGCTGACGGCAGGTGGTAGAAGTGATCTTTTTTTATTATAGTATTTTATTTTTTCAAATATATGCTAAGATAATTTTTGACATTCACCCCTGTAAATTGTTGTAAATTTTTCTCATTTTCTTCCCCCCATCCCCAAGACAGCAAGCTGTCTGATGATAGGCTAACCATTTTTAATTCTTCTAAACATTTCTTTTGTTATCATGGTGTGCAAGAAAAACCAGATCAAAAGGGGAAAACATACAAGGAAGAAAAAAGCAAGCAAATAATAACAACAAACAAAGATGAAAGTACTATGTTGAGCTCCATATTCAGTCCCCATATTCCTCCTCCTGTATGCAGATGGCTCTGCCCATCATAAAACTATTGGAATTGGCTTGAATTACCTCATTGTTGAAAAGAGCCAAGTCCATCACAATTTATCATTACATAATCTTGGTATTGCTCTGTACAGTGTTCTCTTGGTTCTATTCACTTCACTCAGCATCAGTTGGCCTTTCTAAAACCATCTTGCTGATCATTTCTTTAAAAACAATATTCCATTACATTCATATAGCATAACTTATTCAACTTATTAACTTATTCATAACTTATGCCCAAGTTTAGGATGGGCATTCCAAATTCCAGTTCCTTGCCACTATAAAAAGGGCTGCAACAAACATGTTCTTTTTCCCTTTTTTATAATCTTTTTGGAATATAGATCCAGTGGAGACACTGCTAGATCAAAGGAGTGCATGGTTGATAGACCTTTGGGCATAGTTCCAAATTGTTCTTCAGAATGATTGGATGGGTTCACAACTCCACCAACAGTGTATTAGTGTTACATTGTTGTAATAGTGTCCCAATCTTCACACATTCCCTCCAACATTTATCATGATCTTTTCCTGTCGTCTTAGCCAATCTGAGAAGTGTGTAGTGGTACCTCAGAATTGTCTTAATAATTTCTTTGTCTGAAAATTGTCTGTACATGTCTTTTGACCATTTCTCAATTGGAGAATAGTTTGTATTATAAACTCTTTTTTTTTCCCCCCCTGAGGCTGGGGTTAAGTGACTTGCCCAGGGTCACACAGCTAGGAAGTGTTAAGTGTCTGAGACCAGATTTGAACTCAGGTCCTCCTGAATTCAGGGCTGATGCTCTATCCACTGTGCCACCTAACTGCCCCTATTCTTATAAACTTGAGTCAGTTCTCTGTATATTTTAGAGATGAGGCTTTTATCAGAAATATTGTGGGTAAAAAAATTTCCACCTCAGTTTCTGCTTCCCTTATAATCTTTGCTGCATTGGTTTTTCTAACTTATATTTTTATAAACAAATGCACAGAGTATGTAAACAGGAACAGGTAACTATGGACAAAGCAAAATAATTATGACACTGTAAGAATAGTGTCTGGAGAGCTAAAGTGCAAGATCTGCCTAGACTGGTAGTGAATCCCAAAAGCTTAGGGAAGATAAAAGGAACGAGCTTGAAATTGAGTGGACCATTGCTAATCTGATAGAGAAAAGGAAGAACTACTCAACTGTAACCAAAGTGATTATTCTTTGGCCTGGGAATAATAAGTTGGATAGAGGTATTAGGGAATAAAACCATTTTATTTAGATAACCTCATTGAATTTATTTTTTATTATTTTCTTAGTGGGGTAATTGGGGTGAAGTGATTTGCTCAGGGTCACATAGCTAATAAATATCTGAGATTCCTGAGGTCCTCCTCAGGTCTAGGATTCTATCTACTGTGCCACTTAATTGTCTCTTGAGTTTACATTATTAGGGTCCTAAAAGAATTTAAGAATGTGATCACTGAATGGTAATATTAAAAAAAAATTAGTGACCAAATCCTTATGAAGTTCTGTATGTACAAAGGCAAAAATAAAAAATAATCTATGACTTTAAGTTACTGTTATAACCAACATTTCTAGAAATTACCCTGTTGGAATCTAATAATTTGAATCATGGTAATTTCGTTCACATGTAATATTGGAAGCTCACAAAATTGGAAGCTCCTTATGTTCTCCTGATTCTCAGCCTTTTCCTGCTTTACCTTGTGATTTTAACATTGACCCAGACAGTGACAACCAGATTCTGAAGGACCATTCTATCTTATCCAAGCCAAAAACATAAGCCCCCTAAGGAGTTTGTGAATCAGTCTTTCATGAGGTTTCTTTTGAACCTTGATATCTCTGAGTGGCCAACCAAGCACAATAGCTGTTGTGGGGGGAAAATACATACATACATATATACATATATATAAAATTTCCCTTTGGTCCCTAAAGAAGTTCAACTAAGTTTTTGAAGCTTAAAGATTTTTTTTTTTTTTTGAGTCTTGTAGTTATTTTTTTTCCTAGTAGGTAGGTATAGTATTATGCTCTAGTTTAGAAGGTCCTGATTTATCTTAACAGTAAGTACCAAGTATGCCAAAATAGTGACATTTGAATTTAACAGGATTAATGTTGAGATCCAAAGGGAAGCAGACATTATCTTCATTCAAAGGAGTTTAAATTATCCCTGTAGAAGTGGTGTTTTGAGGTCATACTTCTAACAGTTCCAAAGACCAGGTGCTTCTTTCAGTTTATAACTTAGTTTTTAACTGCCATTTTGAAGGTCTTAGTTGAGAAGAATCATCTCCTCTGATGTTCAAATGAAGTTGAAAAGGGAGATATTTGAAAGGGACTAAAAACCTTGGTAATATATTTACTCATTTCTTTATATATGTACATCCATTGTAGACTTACTTTTTGTGGAGGCTAACCCATCTCTCTTACTAAAGGAGCCATCCCATGTAAGCAGGAGGAAAAAAAAGAGAAAGTGAAAATAGTTTATTCATATTAACAGAATCTGACCATATTATTTCACATATATAATCCCTACCTTTGCAAATAAGGATGGGAGGTACATTTCTTATCTCTTACTTGTCCATATTTGTCATTTTATTTAAACAATATTCTGAGTGTTTTGTTACTGTCTTTGTGGGTATTTTTTTCTAATTCTACTTATTTTTACTTTGTACCAATTTGTATAAGTCTGTCTTTACTTCCCTGAATTATACAGAGAAGGGACTTGAGGCTATCCATTTAATCTTCTCCTCATGGTACACATGAGATCACTGAAATTCAGACAGGCTTGCCCAGAGATGGAATTTGAACATAGGTTCCCTAATTCTAGAGCCAGTAGTTATCTTTCCATTATATTATTCACGGAGTTATACTGTATAAAAGTCATTGAGATTCTGCCCCTGAGAAAAAAATTATCTGTTATGGGAACACTATTTGGGAGTACAAAAGTAAATTAAATAGTTATGATTTTACCTTATTGATGTAGATGAATAATCCCTCCCAATGTTAGATTGATTTTTACCTCCCCCCCCCCCCAATGGATGATTAGAAAATTTATGGGTTATTGAGTAAAAATAGAGCATGTAGACATTTAGGGAAAACGTTTTAATGAAAGATGCAGAATTTAAGTAGCTATTTGGAAGATAAAGTAAATACAAGGTGAATTTGGGGAAAAGTGCATTTTAATGTTAAGGAATTGTCTGAGAAAAAGCCAAGAGGCTAGCTTAGTGACAAATTATTAGAGAAAGGGTTAATTTAGAGGAGTGGAGATATGAAAGAAAAATTAAGCTGTCCTATAGGTAAACCAAGTGAAGGACATGTTTAGAAAAAGAGATGAGCATATTAGAACTGAGTTGAAAAACTTTTTCAGGACCAGGAGGAAGGAGTTGGCCAATGAGTTCAGTGTTATAAAATGTTGATTTTCATAGCTTATATATGTCAATTAGAGGGGTACACTGCTCTAGGTAGAAAATGATCTGAGAAGGATTTTAGTAGATATAGCATATGAGATAATCATGATTTTGTACTGCAGGTATGATGATCAAAGTTGAAATAACAAAGAATGTAATTGAAGAAGTGATGCAATTTTAGAATAGAAAAGACTTCAGTTGTCATCTAGTTTAAACTCTTTCCTGAAAAAGAAACCCCTCTACAGAATACTTGAACAAATGATCATTTATTACTTGCTTGAAGAGTTAGAACTGAGATAAGATGGTGGAGCATACTACCTTCTGATGAGTCATTGCTAATTTATTTTTAGGAAGTTTTATTGAATCCTGAGTCCTGCCCCTCTGTAACTATGCATTGTTACTTCTTTCCTGGGGACAACTAAAATAAGTCTCATCCCTCTACTCTGTGATAACTCTTCAAATACTTTAGGATGGCTAGTATATTCCTGCTGTCTTCCTTTTCCAAGCTAAACCTAAAAAAATTTTTATAGATTAGGGGATGGCGTGCAGACTTATAGTCAGGAAGATCTGGGTTCAAATCATGTCTGATACTTAATTTTCTTATCTGTAAAATAAAAATATTAAGCCTACCCTACAGGGTTTTTGTAAGGATCAAATAAAGTTTGTGATATGTTTTGCACATCCTAAATCTGGTTCATGTTATGGTATTATTAAGCATCCTCACTTCAGTCAGACTTCACAAAAGAAGTTTTCAGTCAGTTGTGAACTCACTCTTTACCATCTTGGTTACTATTTTCAAGATATTGTCTAGATCATGAAAATCTTAAAATATGGCATTTGGAACCAATCATTCCTGGTAAAGAGATTAAAAATTGAATGTAAAGGTCTATAATTAATTGGAGAATAATACAAAAGTTCCTTGCTTTTGAGAAATCAGAAAAATTGTTATAAACATTTTCCAAACTTCTTAAAAACATTAAATTATTTCCAAATTGACAAACCCCAGTAACATTATTTATAAAAAGAGGATTGCATGACACCATAAATTTCTGATGTCTATTTCATTTTAAAATATATATATTAAATTTACATTGTTGCAACACTGCCCTGCTTACTTGTTCTTTTTTGCTCTCGTCTGTTAAAAAATTTTTTTTTTATTTTCCATTCATTTCTCCCCTATTCCTATCCTACCTCAGAACTCTCCAATTTTTGCTTTTTAATAAGTATAATCAAGCAAAAAACATCCACTCATTAGCCATGTCTGAAAATGCACATCTCATTCAGCACCTTTCCATCTTATCTGTCAAGAAGTGGGAAGCAGGTGTCATCAGTCTTCTGGAATCATGATTGGTCATTACAGTGATCCTAGCTCTTGTTTTTTTTTTTTTTTCTATTACCTTGTTTAAAATCATATTAAATCTTATAATACATATTGATTTCACTCTTTATTTTATTTAGTTTAAGGAAAAAATCTCCAAACGATTCAAGTCCCATCCTGATCAACTTGTGTTAATATTTGCTGGAAAAATTTTAAAAGATCAAGATACTCTGAGCCAGCATGGAATACATGATGGACTTACTGTTCACCTTGTCATAAAAACACAAAACAGGTAAGCTTTGAATAAACATTATAGGAATATTTTTCTTTTAGTATCTCCTTATTCCTGATAATATAGCATTTCTCTATATAGAAATTATATGGGGAAATAAGGGACTTCATAAAGAAATTCAGTTCTTTTACTGCTGTTGATGTCATTAATGTGCTATAAGAACAAAGTTGTTTGAAATTATAAGTATTTAATTAGTGATTAAAGTTTTAATAACTTAGTTTTTAAAACTCCTAGTATTTTATTACACTGAATGTCTTGCATATATCTGAACTGTGAATTATAGAACTCATGCTATTTTAAACAAATTGAAACAGCAAAGGGAGACTGAAATTCTATCATTTTAAATCAATCAGCGACAAAAATATAATGGAACTAACCAGTTAATTGTCCACTATCCATAAGAAAATAGTACATTTCAAAGTTACTAAATAAACTAATAAATTCTAGTCTAGTCTAGAGAATTTTGTTTAATTCTTTCGATAGTTAGCAACTAAGACAAAAGCCCTTATTTGAGAAAAACGTCTTTATTAAGTTTATTGTTGTAGGGCAGTAATTGATTTGATCTGTAGTGTTGATTTATTTAGAATTTTTTTACAAGGCAGTTTCTGATAATGATAGCTACTATACTTTGGAACTGTGAAATTGTCTTAACTTAATTCTCAACAGTATACATAACATAAATTTAAAGTAGACTTATTTTTAATAGACTGAATTACTATTTTCCTCCAGAAGCATTAACAGTTCCTATTTGTTTGGATTGGTTTTCTCATCTAAATTGATAATTGATTTATCTTAATACTGTTCCCCTGTCTCTACATTTTTACTAGTATCATTACTCCCTTGTCCTTTTATCAGTCACTCACTCCTTGGCAAATTCCAACCCTAGATTTATGACCTTTGTTCCTACTCATGTCCTGCTGAAGAGTTGTGGAGAAAAATTGAACGACATTTAGTCCATTACAAATTTGTTATCTAACCTTAATGTTAACAATATGATCCTTAACTCGTTTGTAATATCAAGTAAGGTAAAACTTAAAAGTATTTAACATAGTGACTAGCACATATTAGGCATTTAATAAAACACTTCTGCCTTTTTTTTCCTTTTCTTTTCTTTTTTTTTTAAATACCCTACCCATTACTGTTCTAGACCCTTAAAGGCTTCAGCAAAAGCACCCCTTACTGAGGATTGCACCTCACAGGCCAGCTTAAAAAAAAAAAAATCAAGCTCATTTTTATGAGCCCTCACTACTCTTTTTCTTACCATTTCGCCACTTCAGACTTAATCCCTTCACTTTGATGCTGAACTTTCTTTTCTCTTTGACAAGGCCAACTGCTTTGTATATATCTTTGATCCTAAACTATCCTGTTGCTTCCAAAAGATTGACCGAGGATTATTCTTGTTCTCACTCTTTACTCTCTTCTTTCCTTTGGTTCTTTCTTATGCTGGCACAAATATCTCTCCGTCATCCTTTTAAAACAGATAATTAATATCTGCAATGTTTTGGATAATTCATTTAACTCTTTTTTTTTTTTTTTTAATTTTATTTTTTATTTTTTATTCATTTTTCCAAATTATCCCCTCCCTCCCTCCACTCCCTCCCCCCGATGGCAGGGAATCCCATACATTTTACATGTGTTACCATATAACCTAGATACAATATATGTGTGTAAATACCATTTTCTTGTTGCACATTAATTATTAGCTTCCGAAGGTATAAGTAACCTGGGTAGATAGACAGTAGTGCTAACAATTTACATTCGTTTCCCAGTGTTCCTTCTCTAGGTATAGTTATTTCTGTCCATCATTGATCAACTGGAAGTGAGTTGGATCTTCTTTATGTTGAAGATTTCCACTTCCATCAGAATACATCCTCATACAGTATTGTTGTTGAAGTGTACAGCGATCTTCTGGATTTCACTCAGCAACAGTTGATTTAAGTCTCTCCAAGCCTCTCTGTATTCCTCCTGCTGGTCATTTCTTACAGAGCAATATATTCCATAACCTTCATATACCACAATTTACCCAACCATTCTCCAATTGATGGACATCCATTCAACTTCCAGTTTCTAGCTACAACAAAAAGAGCTGCCACAAACATTTTGGCACATACAGGTCCCTTTCCACTCTTTAGTATTTCTTTGGGATATAATCCCAATAACAGCAATGCTGGGTCACAGGGTATGCACAATTTGACAACTTTTTGGGCATAGTTCTAAATTGCTCTCCAGAATGGCTGGATTCTTTCACAGCTCCACCAACAATGTATCAGTGTCCCAGCCCTCCCACATCCCCTCCAACACTCATCATTATTTGTTCCTGTCATCTTAGCCAATCTGACAGGTGTGTAGTGGTATCTCAGAGTTGTCTTAATTTGCATTTCTCTGATCAGTAGTGATTTGGAACACTCTTTCATATGAGTGGAAATAGTTTCAATTTCATCATCTGAGAATTGTCTGTTCATATCCCTTGACCATTTATCAATTGGAGAATGGTTTGGTTTCCTATAAATCAGGGTCAGTTCTCTATATATTTTGGAAATGAGACCTTTGTCAGAACCTTTCCTTTTAAAAATATTTTCCCAATTTGTTACTTCCCTTCTAATCTTGTTTGCATTAGTATTGTTTGTACAGAAACTTTTTAGTTTGATGTAATCAAAATCTTATATTTTGTGATCAATAATGATCTCTAATTCTCCTCTGGTCATAAATTCCTTTCTCCTCCACAAGTCTGATAGGTAGACTATTCTCTGTTCCTCTAATCTATTTATGATCTCATTCTTTATGCCTAAATCATGGACCCATTTTGATCTTATCTTGGTATATGGTGTTAAAAGGAAAGGTTAATTGAAGTTTTTTTTTTTTTTTTTTTTTTTTTGTGATGTAGGTCAGTGAATATTTGAAAGATGTCATAGACATAGGAGAAAACCAGATGCCAACAAATATCGCAACATGTTCATAGTTAAGATGGATTTGGAGATTCCACTTACCACTTTTCTGGGTCACTGACCTAGAATTATTATAGAAAAGGTTTTCATTATACAGTCAGTTCCTAATGATCCCATTAATGGATAGATATCTGTTTTTTTTTCCTCTTAACCTTAAGAAAACATTAGTGTGTTCTCTTGTCTATCCTGTCAGAAAAGGAAGAAAGCTAAATGATAAATCAGTTGAGGTGATAAATAAATACCTTTAACAGAAAAGTTTGTGAATAGAGTTGGCCTCAGAAGGAGGAAACCTGTCTCTAAAAAGAGGCTGAAGAGTTTTCCTCAGAGTCAGGAAGATCTCTGACAGGCTCTATATCTCTGGGCAAGTTACTTGATTTCATAGTGTCCCAGATAACTTTTTAGAACTATCATTTGCAAAAACAGTAGAGGGTGTTCCTTTTCCCATTGGTGTGTTTTGGAAAATGTTTAACAACGGTTTCTTGGGGTGGGAGGGTTATGTGCTTTTGAAACATTAATATGCATTATTAACATTTTCTCTGTTATGTATAAGTCTAGACATCAACGAACTGTAAATCAAGTCTTGAGTTTTAATATTTGCTGATTTCTGAGCTATAAAAACAATTGTTTTTTGTGAGCTGGTAGTAGCTGACTTTAGCACACACCATTGCCTATATAAGGATAATTACAGATCCATTCCAAAAAGGTACCATAACATTTGTTAACTTGAAAGGAATATTTTGTTTTAAATAGGCAAGTTTTGTTTGTAGCTCAACAGAATGAATGTAATTCCATATGTGCCCCAGCCCCTCTATAAATAGTAATATTTGATAGATAATATGATGAACTGATTGATAGCAAAAGACTGACTAGAGAAGACATCCCTTAGTCCCTAAACTAGGTAGGTTGACCCTATCTGGTAATGATCAGGTATTGATTGTGTAAATTGGTTTCTCAAAACTTGGGAACAATGGAATGATCATAAAATACAATACTGAGTTTTCTCCAGGATCATGAAAAAGCCTGAATGATGATTTATTGAGGATCTTGTTAACTTCTAACTTCTAGGTTGATACTAAATTTATTTGGAAGGAACTTCATTAAATTCAAAAACCGTATTTAAACATTTATTAATTTGCTACTTGAAGTGGAGAATTTTCATCAAGTCAGTATCAAATAATAGTAGGCTAACAAAAGTCCAAGAAGGAGATCAATTTATTTCCATGGTCGGTTTTTTTTAACTCTTTAAAATCATTATGATGAATTTTGCTTTTAAAAAATGAAATAATGTTTCAAAGAAAATTCTGGAATATCAGAATCAACAAAAAATCTGGGAGAAACAATTTTCTAGTCCAGACAGCATAGGATGGATGCTCAACAGGAGAAATCTGCACGCTAGCTGAGTAAATAACAACAACAAAAAAAACTTTGACCATAGAATGTTACTATAGTTACAGGAAAGATCAAAACAAACTCAAAAGAAGAAATAAAAATGGCTACATGTGAAACTGCAAAGAAAAATATGAGTTAATCACAGGCCAAAAGAGAATTCTTAGAAGAGTTTGAAAAGGATTTTATGTCACATAAGTGAGGAGAGAAAATTTTTTTTTTTTTAAATTGGCCAAATGGTAAAAGAGTCATAAAAATGGACTGGCAGAGAACAACTCTTTAAAGAGCAGAATTGTCTAAAAGGAAAAGGAAGTACAATAATGAAAATATTTTTTAAAAAATTAGAATTGGGCATATGGAAGCTATTGACATAAAAGATGAAGAAACAAAGTCAAATCAAAAGAATGAAAAAAAAAATAGAAGAAACTGAAATATCTTAAAAACAACTGACCTAAAAAATAGAATGGGGAGAGATAATTTAAGTAATATTGGATTACCTGAAAGCCATGATGTATGGTTTTTCTTTTTTTTAAAGGAGCATAGACATCAGATTTCAAGAAATTATCTGGAAAAACTGCCCTGATATCCTAGAACTAGAAGGTAAAGTAAAAATGGAGATCCATTGATTTTCTCTTATAAGAGATCCCAAAATAAAAATTTCCAGTAATATTATAGCCAGATTTCAAAGCTCCCAGGTCAAGGAGCAAATATTATGAGAAGCTGGAAAAAAACTATTTATACATATATTGTGGAATTACACTCAAGATCACATAAGAAGCCTTAGCAACTTCTATATTAAATTGGAGGATCAGATGGCAAAGAAAGTTAAGATTTCAACCCAATCAACTACTCAAGAGAAATTAAGTATAATCCTTCAAGGGAAAAAAATGGACATTTAATGAAATAACAGGACTTTCCAAGAATTCTTGATGAAAAGATTAGAACTGAAGAGAAAAAGTGACTTTCAAATGCAAGACTTAAGTATAAAAAACCATAAACATTAAAGAGATCATAAGGGATTTTAATTTAATAATAAACTTATTATATTACTACATGGAAAAATATGGTAATACCTAAGAACATTATTAGTAGAGAAGCTAAAAGGAATCTACATAGACAAAGGGTAATTGAAGAGTTGTGAAATGAAGGGTCTCATGAGAAGGAAGAAATAAGTAGGATGGGTAAATTATCACATAGAAGAAGTTCAAAAAGAAGAGCTTTTACAGTTGGAAGAGATGATAGAATGGTGGCAGTCTGTGCTTTACTCTTACTCTCATCAGAATTGGATCAGAGAGGGAATAATATACACAGACAGTTAGGGAAGTAGGAGAAAAGGGGTATAAGAAGTGTAGGATGAGAAGGGTGGTATGGATAGAAGGGGGAGGGTAGATAGGGGAGTTGTTCAGAAACAAAACAGACTTAAGCAAGGATAGGGTGAAAGGAGAGAGAGAAAATAGGATGAAGGGAAATTAAAAAGTAATCATAGCTGAAGGTGAATGGAATGAACTCTCCTATAAAACGGGAAGCAGGTAACCCAAAGGATTAAAAACAAGAATCCAGTAATTCGTTGTTTAGAAAAGACACACTTAGGGGCAGCTAGGTGGTGCAGAGATAGAGCCCCAGCCCTGAAGTCAGGAGGACCCAAATTCAAATCTGGCCTCATACAGTTAACTCTTTATAGCTGTATGATTGTGGGCAAATCACTTAACCCCAATTGCCTCAGCAAAAAGAAGAAGGGGTAGAAGAAAAAATACTTGAAGCAGAATAAACATAAGGATCTGGAGCAGAATCTATTATGTTTTGCCTACAATTTGAAAATATAGTACAAGAGTAGCAATTATGATTTCAGAGAAGCAAAACTAAAAATTGATCTAATTAAAAAGAGATAAATCAGGAAACTTATATTTTGCTAATGGTACCATAGACATGAAGTAATATCAGTCACTACTAAATAATATATGCACTTAATGATATAGTATCCTATTTTTTTAAAGGAAAAACTGTGAAATGAGTTAACAAGAAGAAATATAAAAACTATCACTGGGGGATATGAGTATTCTCATTTCAGATCAAGGTGAATTTAGCAATAAATTAGAGAAATTTAATAGGAAGATAATTCCTTTTTCTTAGCTGTACCAGGCAGTTTCACAAAAATTGATTGAGGACACAAAAAGCTCACAAACAAATGCAGAAAAGCCTAATTTCTTACACATAGAGAACTGCATCATATTCAGTGCATTCCCTGATTAAATAAATTGGTCAGAGGCTATGAATAATCAATTTTCAGAAGAAGAAATCAAATCTATAGTTTCATGAAAAAATTAAATAGCAGAATTGCAAATCTAAACAGTTCTGAGATACCAACTCCTACTGTCAGGTTGGCTAATAAGATTAAAAGGGAAAAAGACAAATTTTGGAAGGAATATGGAAAAATTGGGATGATAATGTCTTTTTGGTGGAGTTGTGAACTGATGTAACTATTCTGGAGAGCAATTTGGAACTGTGTCTAAAGGGCTTATAAAATTGTTGATGACCTTTGACTCACTACTAAGTCTGTATCCCATAGAGGTTAAAAAAGGTGTGGGGGGGAAACACCTATATGTACAAGAAATAGTTATAGCGCTCTTTTCATAGTGGCAAATATTTGGAAACTGAAGAAATGCCCCTGAATTCGGGAATGACTCACAAGTTGGTATGTGATTGTGATGGTAAACAGTCATTCTAGAAAAAATGATGAACCAGGATGATTTCAAAAACCTGGGAAGACTTAAATGAACCTTATACAAAGTAAAATGAGCAGAACCAGGAGAACATAATTGTTAATTATGATTGACATAGTTATTTTCAGCAATACTAAAATAACCCAAGAGAATTCTGATTTAGGAAAAATGCTGTGTAATGAAGATCAATGGATACTTAAAAAAAAAAAAACAAAACTAATATAGAAATAGATTTTGCATGACTATATATATGATGTTATTAACTTGCTTATTTCTCAAAGGGGAGGAGAAGGGAAAGAGTATTTGGGAATCAAAAATATTTTTTAAATAAATGTCTTAAATTGCTATTATGTATTAGAAAAAAATTTAAAGTGGGGGGAGATTTTTAAAAGTTTTATATTTTTTCCTCTTAAAGTATATTTATACTCAGTGACGTCAACTAATAGGGGTAACATGAACTAGCTTCTGTTTTCATGACTTAGAATATTTCTTAAGTTTGTCATCTCTTGAACAATCTGATTTGTTGACCATTTCAAAAGTAGGAAACTGGGAATATTGGAGTTGTGAAATAGTCCAACCATTTTGAGAACAATTTGGAACTATTCCAAAGGGCTATAAAATCTTACTCTAGGAGTACTACTACTGAATCCTCACCCAAAAGAGAATAAAGAAGTACAAGGAGAGATATATCCAAAAATATTTATGCCAGCTCTTTTTGTGGTCATGAAGAATTGGAAACAGAGAATGCCTGTGAATTGAGGAATGGCTGAACAAATTAAGGTGTTTTATTGTGGTTGGATATATAAGAAATTTCAAAGGGCATGGTTTCAGAAAAATATGGAAAGATTTATAAACTGATGAGTTAATAAGTGAAAAAAACCAGGAGAACCTTGTATTATAGAATAATAGCAATGTGGTAATGATAATTAATTGTAAAAGACTTTATCTACTCTGTTCAAACCATTATTATCCAATTCCAGAGGCCTTGTGATGAAAAATGTTATTCATATTCAGAAAGAGAATGCATTAATAACTGAATGTAGAACAAAGATTATTTTTTACACTTTTTTGTTTGTGTAACATCTCATGGAAATATTTTTTAATATGACTTCATGTCTAAAAGGTATCATTGCTTACTTTCTCAGTGGGTGTGGAGGGGTTGAAGGAAAATGAATTTAAAAAATAAATTGGAAATGTTTAATATAATAAAAATACCAAAAAAATTAATCCTTTAATACCTGGGATTTCTGAAAATAGTGATGAAGTTGTGGTCTAATTTTTTTCCTGTAGACCTCAGGATCATCCAGTTCAGCAAACAAACACCACTGGAAGTAATTCTACCACATCAGCATCTCCCAATAGTAACTCCACACCAGTTTCTACAAATAGTAATCCTTTTGGTTTAGGTAAGATCTTTTTTTTAAGTAAGCGTTAATAGGGGAAAGGGAAAAAAATTATTGGCAAATGCTACAAAAATGAGAATAAAATAAAGTTCCATCTATAATTATGAAATTATTATGAAAAATGTATTAAAATATGTTAGACTCATGTTGTGACCTTAGTCTTTATAATTTCAGAGTTAGCTTATTTAATTAAATTTAAAATATTGAAAAGATATAGAATACTTTTTATCTTGACCTATATAATTTATCTATGGCAGTTTGTCTTAAAATAACTTACTGCAAATTGCTTTTGGTACAGTTAATGCTGTTCAAAATTTTTATGCATATAAATGTGTATGAAATATGATACATAAATGATAGCATGTAACTATGTAAAAGAGTACATATTTGTATCTATACATCTAGAGATGATAGATCATTAGATAGTGTTGGCAGGTGTTTTATTCAGAATTTATGATTTCATGTTGCATTATTTTTTCTGGAAACTCCCTCTACCAGTTTCTTTAAAATACGAGGGTTGAGTAGATGATACATAAGACCTTTTTCAACTTGAAAATGACCTGGAAACTCCATTTAACACTTTTAATTGAAATTACTGGCAGAATTACGGTATAAAGGATAAGTTTTGAATGGATTTAGGTTCTCAATATAGAGACAATACTTGATTATTTACACTAACAGGTATTTTGTATTGTTTTTTGGTATTTATATCCAATCTTTTTGCACACTATCTGACAGGTAGCAATAGGTACTCAACAAATGCTTAGTAGATTGATCATGAAGTGATTGGAACTTAATCAGGGTCATGGGTCACTGTGGTTTATTTCTTTGTTCTATTCTTCCAAGAAAAGTTTCAGTATAATAGCATTCTAAATCTTGAATTTCTCAGGTTTATCTTAGAACAGTATGTGAGCAATAATATTCCAAATCATAGTTTCACATAGACAAGCCCTGCTTTTATTTTGTTTGGACTGTTTGAGAATTTTTGAACATTTTCAAAAAAGATCTTTTGTGAACATTTCCGTCACTAATCCATGGGAACTTAATGTATTCTAAGGATTGTGGTAACTTGGGATAATTGCATGTAATAATTCTGTCCTCTTTTTGATAGCTGATTGATAAAATTTCATTGTTTTAGACAGAATTCATTAGCCTATTTTTTTGAAAGAGCATCAAATTCCTATTGTGGTGTAGAAGGCAACTATTATTATATTCATATTTTTCATGTTTATGCCTCCTTTATAGTTTAGACTAGACTTTAACAAATATTCTGCAGTTTTCTTGCTAATAGATGAATTCATTATTTTGTGGAAGTCACACAAACTTCAAAGAAAAGTTTTTTTCCCTTTTGCTTTTATAAAAGGAATCCCTTTTGATTGTGTAAAAAAGTAGAATGCAGAATTAGAATAGAGACTTAAGGTAAATGTCAATGAACACATATGAAAATCATTTTGTAAATTTAGCATTTGGTTGTGTTACATATTCTATGTTTTGGATTATGTACAGAAAATAATTTAGGATCTTTAATTTATCACTTTTGGCCATACCAATCTCTTGTAGCAAACCAGTGAAATTAAAATTCCTTTTTATTTTATTTTTAATTTTTAAAATTAATTATAGTTTTTATTTACCCCCAGATATATTCATGGGTAATTTTACAGCATTGATAATTGCCAAAGCCTTTTGTTCCAATCCCCCTCCCCCCCCGATGGCAGGTTGACCAATACATGCTAAATATTAACATTCCTTTTAAGGGACTTAAAATACATTAGATCTTAGTATTTGAAAAACTTAAATATGAAAATGAGAAATAGCTTTAAAAATTATACATATCACTTTTAATATATAGTTATTAATACTGTGTTTATACTTTCCTTCCTTTGCTTTTAGGTGGCCTTGGAGGTCTTGCAGGTCTGAGTAGTTTGGGCTTGAATACATCTAACTTCTCTGAACTACAAAGTCAAATGCAGCGGCAACTCATGTCCAACCCAGAAATGATGGTCCAGATCATGGAAAATCCCTTTGTTCAGAGCATGCTTTCAAATCCTGACCTGATGAGACAGTTAATTATGGCCAATCCTCAAATGCAACAGTTAATACAACGAAATCCGGAGATTAGTCACATGATTAACAATCCAGATATAATGAGACAAGTATGTTGAAAATTCTTTTTGAAATAATTAATGCCATTTAAAATAGATATATGTGTGTATCATTAGAGCTATTTCTCACAGATAGATAATGTTGGCAGGTGAATTTTGTTTTGAATCTATGATTTTATCGATTTGCATTATTTCTTTTTGTGGAAATTTCATTCACCAATGTAGTTCTGCAACTTGTATGTAACTTAGAAGTCTGAGTTTTTAGGGATACTAAAAGGATAAGTGACTTGCTTTTGGTTATGCAACATTTAATCATTTCCAAGTGTTAAATTGTGTGTAAGTTATCCTGTGTATCTAAAGTAACTTTTCTAACCTAATCTGTGTGTGATATAGTCACATTGTTCATTTATTGCCATTCCCCCCCCGCCCCCCTCAGGCTGGGGTTAAGTGACTTGCCCAGGGTCACACAGCTAGGAAGTGTTAAGTGTCAGACCAGATTTGAACTCGGGTCCTCCTGAATTCAAGGCTGGTCCTATCCACTGTGCCACCTAGCTGCTCCCATTTATTGCCATTTGATATTCCAAATTGTTATTAGTTAATAGAATAGCATTGTAAATTAATTATGTCATTAATATAAGACCACTTGATTTTTCAAGTGTAGACTCAATGTGAATTTTAAAAAGTAAAACGCTAATGATTTTTCAAACATTATAATGGACTAAGAAACCTCTGAAATTTGATAGAAATAAAGTAGTTTATGTGTGCTTCAGTACATTTTTATTAGTGAGTTGGAACATTCTTTTTATTGAAGACATTAGAACTTGCAAGAAATCCAGCAATGATGCAGGAAATGATGAGAAATCAAGACAGAGCCTTGAGTAATCTTGAAAGTATACCAGGTGGATACAATGCTTTGAGGCGTATGTACACTGATATTCAAGAACCAATGTTGAATGCAGCACAAGAACAGGTGAGAAACAGATTTTCAATTTCATAAGTTTAGGGACTACTTAATCATTTCATATGTTGTGTGGCAGGTATATTTCATAATAGGATTGTTTTACAAAGGACCTTGAGATAGCATTTAAAGGAGAGGTTTAGCACTTGGCTTAAACCTGATGGTGTTTGCATTTTTCCCCTCTGTTCTTGCTGTAGTTTGGTGGTAACCCATTTGCGTCATTGGTGAGCAATTCACCCTCTGGCGAAGGAAGTCAGCCATCTCGTACTGAGAATAGAGATCCTTTACCTAACCCATGGGCTCCACAATCTGGGACCCAGAGTTCAACAACCAGCAGTAATACTACCACCAGTGTTGGTGGCACTGGTAGCAATGTGAGCAGTAGCACTACCAGCTCTACTGGACAAAGTAATACCATGCCAAATTTGGGACCTGGAGTGGGAGGTAAGTTCAATAGAAACTTGTGTTTTTTACTTTTCAACTTTAATTATCCAAATGGTGTAAGGATTTTTCCTCTCTTTTTCCCTTTATATTATTTTATTTGTATTTAGTGTCTTTAAAATTTTTTTTTTTTTGTATGAAAGCTCAGATTGTAAAATGAAATGATAATTACCTAAGTAGAACATGTTACAGTTATTTATTGATTGTTTCAGTAGTGCAGACCAATGAACACTGAAATTTTTGTGGCATCTTCACATTACTAAATTCTCCTACCATAATTTGATGTAAGGGGAAACATGTCATATATCACTTATGTGGAGATCCTAAAGGTGAAAGAAGTAACAAAATCTATGGTAGAGTTGTTAGGACCTTCAGTTACTGACTTGATCAGTTCTCTTTGTCTTTTTTGTCTATTTCCTGTAGAAGATGAGATTATCCTTTCATTTACCTAAAAATATTTAAATGCTACTCACTTAAATAGGAAGGTGATTTAGTGTTACCCACTGTTTCCTAATATCTAGAGGATGAGACTTTCAGTTTCATGTCTAGAATTTACGAAGGGAGGAGAACAAAACAAATACCCTTTTGTAGGTCTATGTAAATAGAGTTTGTTAGTGGAGGGCAGCATGCTCTAAAATGTTTATATGAAATGTTTCCTAGCAAGGAAGAAAATTTAGGGAGTTTAAAAAAAAAAGAAAGGAATTCTTAAAAATTTTAGATGTTAAAAGAGGTGCAAATTGTTTAGCCAAAGATTATTGAGTCAACAAACATTTATATAAGAATTATAAGAATAAAAAGAGAGAGAGGAAGGGGGAAGGGAGAGAGGTAGGTGTCCTAATTGGATAGGGAGTTGACTTTGTAGGAAGAATTGGTTTTAAGTACTAACACTGAATTATTTATAAGGTCATACAGCTCACTTGAGAAGTTGAAATCGAGGAAATTTAAGTGACTTCGGCTCAGGGTTACTATAAGAATGAGAGATTAGTTTTAAAATGAAGTCCTTTGACTGTAGGACTGGTTGCTCTGTTCTGTATCTTCCTCCTTAATGGCTAGGTGACTTTGGGGAAGTTATTTAATTTCTTATTATTCCAGGCAGTTCTTAACATTTCAGATTTTAGCACAGTTGATGGCATTGGTAGAATCATCCTCATTGTGTTTATTTATATCAGGGAAATTAATTACATTCTAGACTGAAAATAAAATAAGAATATGTAGTTATATATTAAGTTAAATATAAAGCTACATTTTGCATTAGGGATTGAATTGTACTTGATACATAAGATACAAAGACAAATAAGATTTGAATAAAGACACACATAAGCAACTTCAGTATGAGATTGATTGTGATAATTAGGTCTTTCCAAAGTTCACCACCTTCGTTTTGTAGAATCTTGTCTATATGACTCATTTGTCTATATAAATTATTTGACTGAAGAATTAAGCATTGATTTTAAGTGCTATTCAGTACAAAGCACTATTTTAAGCAAGGTGGCACAGAGGGAAAAAAAATACTATTCCTGCTTTTAGAGAGTGCATTTGCTTATGGGGAAGATAACACCTAGTAGATTTTAGCTGTGTAGGCCCAATGTAAAAATCCTATTTTTTTTTTTTTTTTTGTATTGATAAGATTTGAATCCATGTCCTCCGATTCTCCTGAGTCAGTAGTGTTTCCCCACTTTATAACTTCATAATTTTTCCTTCATAATGATTGCTGCATATTTTTTTTATTATCTATAGCAAACATTTACAGATGTATAATACTTTAAATATAGAAAATCTTTTTTGGGATAATAAAAGTTTACATATTTGGACAGTATTAATTGGTGGGTTTCCCTAAGGAAAATATCACATATGATTTATTTATTTTATTTTAATTAAAGCTGGCATGTTCAACACACCTGGAATGCAGAGCTTATTGCAACAGATAACTGAAAATCCACAGCTTATGCAGAACATGTTGTCTGCACCCTACATGAGAAGCATGATGCAGTCACTAAGCCAGAATCCTGATCTTGCTGCACAGGTATGTTCTAGAGATTCCATATTGTGTGAATTGATGATGTGTAGTCATTTTATTATAGGCATAAAGCATAGCTATATAGGAGGCATATTGTTATCTTCAGTGCTTTTACCAACAAGTAATTTATGTATGACTAAAGCAGGAAAATCCTTCTTGAAATGAGAACATGTACCATATAGGTTCTGCTAAAGTATTGAATTAGCAGTTTTGCTGGTTAGGTTGGAAATTGGAGTTTCACATATTTCAATGTAAATTATTTCGTGAGGTTATTAAATTGAAGTTATTGAATTTGAAATCTTGGTGTATTAAGTCATTTAGATTTAGAAGTAGATGAGACATTTTCTGATCTGGTAATTAAAAGGTAGAAAGGTAGTTTTAAACTTGTCTTTCTTAGCCTAGCAAAGAAAAAGTTGCTAGGAATCTTTTTGTTTAATTATTAACTTTACAAGTATGAGTAAGGCTAAGGCTTTTAACAACAGGTACCTGTTTTACCCTATTTTAGTGAGTCTTTGATTTCTGTAGTTGAATAAAATGGAATAGGAAAGAGAAAAAAATGCATACACTCATATATTGAATTGAATTGAAACATGTGTAAGCATGTGAGCCTATAAGAGCTCTTCAGATATTTCAGATTCCTAGTCTATTTCTTTTTATTTTTATCCCTAAAAATGTTTCCTCTCACCTTTTTTTCTTACTCAAAGACTATAACAATTAAAGACATAGGTTGATTTTAAATGTGTACTGCACCACTAGTAGTATCAAGCAGATTTTAAATTTTACCTGAAAGCTTCTATTTTATCCAAATAGATAATTTGAGTTCTATTTTATCCAAATTTTTCTTTATTCTGTAATGACCAAAGGCAAAGAAAGATCTCATTTTTAATAGAGAATTTCTGTATAACCTTCATCTTTGCCTGTCAAACATTTCTTTATTTTTAAAAAATTATCCTTTTCATTGTGATGTCAAGTAGTGGTGGCAATCACCAAATAGGAGTAACTAAAATCATGCCCATAGCATGATTGTAGCTATTTTTGACTATTTAAACTAGAATGTTTCAGTTTTATTAGAGGGAAGATGAAATTTTATATATATATATATATATATATATGTCTATTTGGTGATTTTAAAAAATTCTTTGTGATTTTTAAATCATGCCAGATAAAGTGTTGGAAAAATATTGTGATATTTTAAAATGGACTTTAGAATTAGAATATATAAAAACTAGCATTTAATATATGGAAAGACTTACATGTGCTCTGAAGCCGGTGTCAAGGAAAATAGATTGAAAATGTCTTTTCATCTAAAGTCATTTAGTGACTTTATAGTAATAGACAGTATTCTTTTTGTCCCTGTCCTTAACTACTAAGAGAGTTCTTTGTCCATTAATTTTTCTGATAACATTTGTTTACTTTTAATCTAGCAAGTTAATAATTGTGTTGAAATTGTTAATATTACAGAAAATTAGATAGAATTTTCTTGAATACCCTAAATATTAGGTTTATAAAATAGTTTTCCAGGTTGGATTTAATTTAAATGCAATATATCCTGAAATGTAAATGGGAGGAGAACCTCAACATTATAATATTAAATAAAATTGAATAATAAGTCTATAGGTTATGGAGTTTAAGGAGTTGAGCTGTAACCATAAGGCAAGTGGTTCTGTTGCTTAGTGAATATATGCTATCAGTGGGTGCTCTAATTTTGTTTTTTGATGAAAGGAGCGGGAAAGTGTTAGTATTTTGATTTTGGTGGTTGCTTTGATTCTAAATGTCTGCAGCAGGTACTGTGTAACAGGTGTATACCACATACCCACTGAGCATGCCTGAGCATGTTATGTTCTCTTTTAGTTTTGTGGTTAACAATTATGAAGGTAGTAAAGATGAAAGATTTTTCTCCCTTTAAGTCTTAAACTATAAGAGGACAACTAGTGAATTAGTCCTTTAGGAGTTGTTCCTGTAAATATTATTTTAAACATTCTTACAGGGCTAATAATGCCCTGGAAAAAAATCGCTGAACTAGGAGACAGAAGGTTAGAGCTCATATCTGTTCTTTGTGGAGTTTATTACCATAGTGACCTTAGACAAAGTCACTTAACCTCTTTGTCTATATTTCTTTATCTGTGAAACAAAGGAATTGGACTTACTGATCTTTAATGTCTTTTTCATCCTTATATCTTTAGTTTTATTTTTGTGGCAAGGATCAGGTCTTATTTTCCCCAAAGGGATAAGGCCTCAATTTGATTGGCTTGAAAACCACTTTTGTGACACTTTTCCACTAAAAAAACGATAAATGCTTGTGCTCTTTCTCGAAACTTTACATGTCTACTATTTCTTAGTTGTACATCCATGTATGTTAGTTGCCTAAAAATTATAGCAGTATTATATTTCTCATCTCTATTAGCAAGGCCTCTTCCAAACAAGAAGTAAAGCATCTTATCCTAGAGACCTGTTGCTAGCAGTGACCCGATATAACTCAGTGTCTAGATCTCCTCTTGGCATTTAATCAGGGTCATCTAGATTTAATTTCAACCCTTTTTAAACAACCTAATGAAACTAGTGGTCCCAAAGAAAGTTCTAAGGAATTGCCTAAAGGCATTATATTGCTATTATTATAGTCACCCAAAATACTATTCTCATTTTTTTTTTTTAACAAAATGCCATAATTGAGAGATAATGCTATAGTAATTATGAGATTTGTGGAAGCTATTGTCGGGCACAAACTTAACCTTCTTTTTAAGCCCCAGTGCAGACTTTTGGGGAATAAATTATACTAAAGGTGCATTACTGCTTTCAGATATTCCTAGTTAAAATTGTTTGCACACTTGCCCTTTAGATGATGCTGAATAATCCCCTATTTGCTGGAAATCCTCAGCTTCAAGAACAAATGAGACAACAGCTCCCAACTTTCCTCCAACAAGTGAGTAAGCTAGCTGTCTGCAATAACTGTCTCTAAAAAAATGATTTTCTGGAAAAAATTCATTTACAACTATTGTCAATGTTCTTGTCTGGCAGATAGCAAAACATTCTTTATAGCATTTGATCATTGCTATCAAGAGTCTGCATATGGTTTAGCTTAATGTAAATTTGAACTATTTCTCATTGCTGCAATCAGGTCTCTGCTTAATTTTCTTGAAATCTAAGTTCTGAAGAGATGGAGGCAATTTTTTTTGAGTACCTGGCATACTGGAGGTTTCACTAATACAAAACCTTTTCAATGTATTGCTTTCCTAACCCTTTTGTATAGTCTTCTATCTTTTTAAAGTTATTAACAATTAAAGTAATTAACAAATCTATATGGCATAGTAGAAAATAACTGTTCTTCTGTCATTGCTTTGTCATTTAATATAATGTGTAATGCCCATGTGACAAAGGAGTATATTTCCTCATAAACTTAGAATTAATTAAATCAAAGTTATTTTTGAAGTTTACTTCTCATCAGAAGATTGGCCACCAGATGAATTTTGGTTTCAGTATCTTACAAAGACTGCCATTTAAGGCAAAGAAAGGGGGCTGTTGTAGTTTTTATTGATAGAATACTGCCATCCTGATTTGTCCTTGGAAATCATAAAGTTAGTGATCAGTATATTAAAGCACAGTATATTAAAGTCTCAACTTAGACTGTCATTCTCCAAGTTTGACACACAGAGCCATAATGTGACCTGTAATCAGTGTTATTCTTTATTGTATACTTTTCTCTTTTCAAAGAGATTTCATAGAGATGTAGTCTGTTAAGGGACAGATTGTATTTGAACCAATATAGCAAAATTTTTAGCTGGTTATCATGATTTTTAAAAAAATGGCAAGTAGAAAAATAATAGCAGCTTGTTGGCTATTATGTTTAATCTACATTGAAAACTAGTTTTTGTGGGGGGACATTCTTAGTTTAATATTTCCATAGCATATAGGTATTAAGAAATTAACATTTTGGAGGGGAGTAGGTGTGGAACCTAATGTTTAATACTTGACTGTATTAAACATAAAGATAAAAGTATTATCTTGTGGAATTATGAAAGCTGTTTTTTGATAATATAATATATAACATACACAATTGGCCAAGAATGATGTGCTTATGTGGCATATTCATAAGATCTAAATGGTAGTATAATGAAAGCTGCTATTTTGTTGAATGATTTTAGATGAGTCACATAACTCTTGTGAACTTAGTTTTCCCATCTGTAATTCTCACTGGTAGATGAGTGGAGGTTTCTTTGTAATATTTCTTTACTGAAATTTGCTTCAAATTCAGAAATGTTTGTTAGGCAGTAGATTTGACAAAATACTATGTTAATGACAAAATTTTGAAGTTACTTTTATATTGCCATTTAATTTATTGCATAGCTGTCCTGCGTTTGTTTCTTTTGAAAGGTGGAACAGAACATCTCTTTTGCTTCTGGAACGGTCTGTTTATCTTCTGTAAAGGAATTTTCTCATTAGAAAGTGAATTAGTAACAATTTGATGAGTTGGGTTAAAGTTTATGGCCTAATAGATGTGTGCAGTAGAAAAAAAGATAGTTGTTCAGAGTTTAGAAATATCCACATAAATAAAGCAAAAAAGACTTTGAAATTTATCCTTCCTTGTTTTGACTCACAATCTTACTACTGGATTTCTTTCTCTTGTTTACTTAGATGCAGAATCCGGACACACTATCAGCAATGTCCAACCCTAGAGCTATGCAGGCCTTGTTACAGATTCAACAGGGTCTACAGACATTAGCAACTGAAGCACCGGGGCTTATACCAGGGTAAGATAATTAGGGAAGAATTAATGATCCTTGGATTATTATCAAAGTGCTATTTTTTTGGATTTAGAGGAATCTTTTTAAGCAGTCCTGTTATCCGTTGATGCTACATGCATTCATTCAAAGTACAGTAAAAGAAACCTGAAAGCTTAGTTTGAGTCAACAGGGGTGACATAACCTTTGTAGGCTATATTAAAGGAAACACAGTGTCCAAGTGGAGGAATAGTCCCTTTTTTCTGTTTTTTTTGCTTAATATATTTCAGGAGGGATAGTTTTAGATGGAAACATCCTGAGGAGATGATATTTGAAAACTATTCCATGTAAGGATTGTATTGAAGATCTTGAGTATGCCTAACTTAGGGAAGGCTTCAGGGAAGTTGTGGTGGTTATTATTACTAAGAATTGTTCTATATGAAAGTGGAATTATATAAGGCTTTCATGCCTCAATGGGCACAATGGGGAGTAGAGTTGCAGAGTAGTTGCAGAAGGGTATTCCTTATAAGAAATTTCATATAAGGAAAAACTAAACAAGTGAAACGGGCTATTTGTTATAAGCTATGTTGTTTGGTGAAACCGAATCTTGTTTAAAAAAAAAAAAAAAAAAAAAGCATGTGTTGCCAGTATTCCCATGTAAGAAGATGATGAATTATCAGATCTTTGTTAGCCTATGTGACTTATTTTTTAATATAATTTGCTCAGGTTTACTCCTGGCCTGGGGGGATTGGGAAACACTGGAAGCTCTACGGGAACCAATGTGTCTAGTTCAGCACCTAGCGAAAATACAAGTCCGTCATCAGGAACTACAGAACCTGGACACCAACAATTTATTCAACAGATGTTGCAGGCTCTTGCTGGGGCTAACCCTCAGGTAATGATGCCTTCCTATTTTTCAAAACCTCAATTGTATTGTTTCATATTTCAAAAGCTTTGAAATGGAATTCAGATAATTCTTTGAGAAATTTTTATAATGAAAGGTATTTGAAAAATAATTGACTTAATTACAGCTAGAACAATTCAGTTTGTATTTGGATCTAAAACACTTTCATAATCTTTATTATTACCATCATTAAAATTGATTAGTCTTAAACTAATTTTTAAATATCACACCAGGTTTTGACAAATATTTTAAAACAAACCAACTACAAATCTTAATTTAAGAACAATTTATGCCAAGCAATCTTATTTTTAAAAATGTGTAATCATAGTGAGATTATTTGTAAAAATTTAAAATATCCCATCAAAGGTCTGCTGATTTTCATAAAGATGAAAATGCTAATCTCCTAACTGCACAAAATTTACTTTTATTTTTTTTTCCATTTAGTGTCTAATATAATCTATATAGTCTATATAATAGTTGCAAGCAAGATTTCTTTGTAATAAAGGCGTTTTGAATGTTCACTTAAAGCATACCTTTTTTTTACATTTATCACATTTTCTATAGACAGAAATATCTGTATACAGAGTAGTCTTATTAAAATGTGAGTAGGCATTGTTTCTTTGTGTTTTATTTATTTATTTATTTATTCATTTATTCACTCATTTATTCATTTATTCACTCATTTATTCATCTATTTATTTATTTATTTATTCATTCATTTATTTATTCATCTATTTATTTATTTATTTATCTATCTATCTATCTATCTATCTATCTATCTATCTATCTATCTATCTATCTATTTATTTATTTATGTTTTGTTTTGTTTTGTTTTGTTTTGTTTTGTTTTGTTTTGTTTTGTTTTGTTTTTGTGAGACAGTTGAGGTTAAGTACCCAGAATCTCATTGCTAGGAAGTGTTAAGTGTCTAAGCCCTGATTTAAACTCAGGTTCTTCTGACTCCAGGGCCAGTGCTCTTATCTGCTCTACCATCTGGCTACCCACTCTTTTTTTATACATTGCCTAACATAGTGCCTGCTGAATAAAATAGGTGATTTCTAAATTATCTTTTTTTTTTTTTTTTTTTTTTTTTGACATTTATTTATTTTGACTTTGCAAGGCACTTTATTTTAATAATATACTGTTTTTTCTTTTTTTCAGTTACATGTAAAGATAGTGTTCAACCTTACTTTTTTGTAAGATTTTTGAATTTGAATTTTTTTTTTTCTTCCTCTCTTACCTTCCTTCTCCCATGCTAGGAAGTAATATGATAAAGGCTATATGTGTACATTCAATTTTAATAATTTTAACAATTAAACAATATGACAATGAGAGTCATATTGAAAAAGAAAAATTAGAACAACAGGGAAAAACCACCATATAGGAGAAAACAAAACCAGAAAAATAAAAGGTTCATTCCACAATCAGTCTCCATAGTTCTCTTTCTGCAATGCAGAAAGTTGATAGATACTTAAGATGCTCAACTTAAGAGTTAATGATCATATGGAATTCAGTATAATAGTGTTTTTCCTCCATCCCTGATGTGCGAGACGCTTGACCTAGTATTAAGTGTGTTCTTAGTGGTCTGTGATCATTAAATGGAATATTACAAAAACAAAGTGAAATGTTATTTGCTAGCAAATTTTAAAATAGTAACATTATTAAGTCAAAAATTTTTTTTCTTGATAAATTGGTAACTTTTTTCTCCTAGCAGTTACAAAATCCAGAAGTCAGATTTCAGCAGCAACTGGAACAGCTCAGCGCGATGGGTTTCTTGAACCGTGAAGCAAATTTACAGGCTCTGATAGCAACAGGAGGAGATATCAATGCAGCCATTGAAAGGCTACTGGGCTCCCAGCCATCATAGCAACATTTCTGTATCTTGAAAAAAATGTAATTTATTTTTGATAACGGCTCTTAAATCTTTAAAATACCTGCTTTATTTCATTTTGACTCTTGGAATTCTGTCCAGTTAAAAACTAAACCAATGCAATGCATTTTAAGGTGGAGTGCAGTAGGTTTTTTCTTTTTCTTTTCTTTTTTTTTTTTTTTTTTTTCCTTTTGTTTTGTTTTTTGTTTTTTTCCAACAGTGGGAATCAATGCTTTTTCACTCAAAGGTGTTGCATGCATCAAACACTTCTCTTTGTTCTGCATTTATTGTGATTTTTGGAAACAGATATCAGCTTTTACAGTTGGGTGAACAGGTTTTGGCCTGCAACTGTCCAATTTATTTGCTTTTTAAACATTAGCCTATGGTAGTAATTTATGTAGAATAAAACGTATTGAAAAGAAACAAATTATTTGATGCTATAATTTGTGGTACAATATTGCGTATTGTGACTTAGGCATGTATTTTTGCTAGCAGAGTGCTGTAAGATTTATACCACTTAACTGAACATTTTTGCTTCATTTGTATAAAATACAGTATGCACACCTGAAATTGTGCATTTTGGAAAAATATCCATTGCAAATAGAATAAGTGAGCAGAACACTTGTAACCAAAAAAAAAAAAAAAGAGAGAGAAAACAATTAAATATGAAAAACAAATACTTCCCTAGTTGTGTAGAATCTTACAGCAACTTTGATAAACATCTCTCAGCAAAAGTGCTGTTTAGGCAACTTCATTTAAAATATAGTAAAAATGCTGATTCTGATTAGCTCTTTAAGTATACATTTAATTGTACAGAAAACTCCATTGTAACATTGTCTCGACTTTCACAGATCGACTGTAAATTTACCTTTTAGTCTTGTGCAGACTGAAGAAGCACTATATTATTCCAGACAGTGCTTTTGCCTAAGGCTTTTCAGCTTTACCATAGCGATTCTAACATGCATTATGATTTGTAATTAGAAATGTTACTTTCACTGAAAGTGTCGTGATATTTCAATTACTTTTAACCACCATGTAAAAATAAAACTGTTTCTTTTGGGTTTATCAGCTATTCCTCTTGTGCACAGGTAATAAATGAATTTAAAAATGATTTGTGAGCCACTTGTTTCCGAAGTGTTTTGGTAGTCCTATAAGAATAGTTGAACATTATGCTTTTCAGAGGCTCAAAAAAAGGAGACATTTTGGAGGAAATCTGCCTCCAAATTAGACCGGGATTGTACCTGGTAACCAAGAATCTATTTGAATTGAAATGGATATTGGGTAGTATAGAAATACAATTTACAGATGAAAGATCAAGAGCTGTTCTAACTGTATAGAAAGAACATTTGGCTTTTCTTTATACAGCCTTTCTTCCAGAGAAATCCTATTTGCCTAATTCTCAAACTGTTAGGGTGGTACATTCCTTTAGGACCAATTCAAAGATGACCTAGAAGTTAGTCATATATTTGACTGACTGGTTCAGTATTCTCTTAGGTCAGGTTTTTTTTTTTTTTTTCCCTTGTGTATAGTTTTAAAAAACTGAAATATGTTCAAGTAACATGGGTGCAGACCAATAAAATCAAGGGAAATATTGAAGTTCAATTCTATTACTTCTGTAACTGCTTGCTACAAAAAAAGGTTGTGGAGGCCATATTGCCCCACTAATCTGTTCGGACACTTTTCCTTGGTGGGAATAATGTGCAGTACACAGGCACAAAGAGTGTAAGTTGAGTTACCAATGATATTCACATGTCTGCTCTTTCTGCCTTGTTTCCTCAGTCTGGTTAAGTACCAACTTCTGTACTGGTGAATGGTGGTATTTAGTTGTGGGAAAGTGTCATAGCCAATTTGACAATTTATTAATCACAAAATAACAATAAATCTCTAGCTTTTACACTTCATTTGTCTTGCTTCTTTATTTTGTGAGAAAAGATGAGTTTTAATCCCTTTCTCTTCTTTGCCTCAGTTCCCTTTAAAAAAAAAAAAGCCACAAGGAAAGTCAAGCTTTTAAAATTCCATTTTTTTCCACATAACTTTTTCTGTTTTTGAAAGTCTCCTTGGACATAAATTGATTCATATGTAGATGTGCATACATTGATTGGAACTTGATTGGTAAGGTCAAGAGACTTGGTTTAGGCAAACTGCCATTAATTAACTGCCTGTGGGTGAATTACAGCTTCCTTGGTGTACCATAATTTAATCTTTTGTTAAAACAAAGGGCCTGGATTAGTTGTTTTTTGTGTGTGTGGTTTTTTTTTTTTTTTTTTTTTTTTGGTTTGTTTGTTTGTTTGTTTTGGAAGGGCATCTTTTTTAGATTCTACATTTATTTCTATTAGATTTGTTACCTCAATACAGAAAATGCCACTTCTTTATATTGCTGTTGTATTGTGATGGATCTGTTAATGACAGTTGTTTAAAAATCCTTTATATTTAAAATGACATAATTCTTTAGCTTTGCGAAGTGGTAAGAATGCTTCTTCCCCAGTTTAAGGATTTTGATTTTGATTCCCATGTTAAATTTGTATGTCATTTCTCAATCTATATATTACAAAACATCAGTAACAAATAATTGACTTAATGTCAATAAATTTCTTATGTAGTTTGTTGTTCATTTATCCAGCTCTATGACTTTATGGGGTTTTCTTGGCAAAGATCCTGGAGTGCTTTGCCATTTCTTTCTCCAATGGATTAAGTAAATAGTTTTGCTCCAGGTTACATACTAATGAGAGTCTGAGATAGGTCTTCCAGACTCCAGACCTAGCCACTCAGATAGATGCCAAGCTTTGGCATTTATTTTACTATATTAGAATATAATAAAAGCAACGATTTTGGAACAGTTGGAATAGCCTTTTTTCCCCCCTCCTCGATAACCTAAGCTTAGTATGTTTATTAGACATCTGCCAAGACATAGGGGAGACTAAGAATGGTTGGGGAAGGATAAGCTGCAATTCCTCTTCCAAGCCACTGCCAGAAATCAAGATTTAGGGTATTGAAGTGATCAGATGTCTCAAAACTGCCAAAGCTATAGCAATAGTTTTAAGTGCTAGTATTTGCATTTCTCCACAATTGAGCTTTAAGTCAGCAAATGCTAACTAATATGGTCTGGGCACTGTGCTCATCACTTGGGATACAAAGAAAACAAAAATAGTCCCTTCAAAGAACTTTTAATAATCTAAAACCAACATTCAAACTTGAAATTGTGTAACAAACAAAACAGGATAAATTGGAGATAACCTCTGGGAGAAGATACATTAAGTAGGAATGGGACAGGCTTATTGCAGAAGACTGGGTTTTGGCTGGAACTTTAAGATATCCAGAGAGCTTGGAAGACAGGGTTAAAGGCCTGTGGGGGAAGGGAGGGAGAGAGCAATTCCAGCCATGGGGGACAGGCAGTGAAAACACATGGAGCTGGTGATGGAAAATCTTGTGAAAGGAACAACAAGGAGGATAGGGAAAAAAAGGAATAGGAAAAGGATAGGATAGGAAAAAGGCCATGTTATGAAGTCAAATGGTATTTTGTGCTTTATTGATATATAATAATATAGTTATATGTAATTATAATGTATATCATAATACATTTATAATTTTTAGTTGGTAAAATTGATTTTGAAGTTAACCATCACTGAAGTTTATTTGAAAATTTTTTGGGGGGGATTAAATATGGTCAGACTTAATTTCCATTTATTTTTAAAGTAAAGCTTTTTATTTACAAAACATATACATGGGTAATTTTTCAACATTGACCCTTGCAAAACTGTTCCAAATTTTTCCTTCCTTTCCTCCACCCCTTTCCCTAGATGACAGATAGTCCAATACATGTTAAAAATGTTAAAATATATTTTAAATCCAATATATGTATACATATTTAAGAAAAATCAGGTCTAGAAAGAAAAAACTAGAGAAGGAAAAAACACAAGCAAACATTAACAGAAAGCATGAAAATGTTATGTTGTAAAGCACACTCAGTTCCCACAGTCCTCTCTCTGGCTTTAGATGGCTCTCTTTATCACTCAACAATTGGAACTGGTTTGAATCATCTCAATGTTGAAGAGAGCCATGTCCATCAGACTTGATTGTTTTATAGTCTTCTTGCGGTGTATAATGATCTCCTGTTTCTGCTCATTTCACTTTGCATCAGTTCATATAAAGTCTCTCCAAGCCTCAAAAATCATCCTCCTGATGTTGGAGGGGATGTGGGAAAACTGGGACACTGATGCATTGTTAGTAGAACTGTGAACGGATACAACCATTCTGGAGAGCAATTTGGAACTATGCTCAAAAAGTTATCAAACTGTGCATACCCTTTGATCCAGCAGTGTTTTAAAGAAGGGAAAGGGACCTGTATGTGCAAAAATGTTGTGGCAGCCCTCTTTGTAGTGGCCAGAAACTGGAAACTGAATGATTGCCCCTCAATTGGAGAATGGCTGAATAAATTGTGGTATATAAATATTATGGAATATTATTGTTCTGCAAGAAATGACCAGCAGGATGATTTCAGAAAAGATCCTGGAGAGACTTACATGAACTGATGCTGAGTGAAATGAGCAGGACCAGGAGATCATTATATACTAAAACAATAATACTATATGATGATCAATTCTGATAGATGTGGCCCTCTTCAACAATGAGATGAACCAAATCAGTTCCAGTAGAGCAGTAATGAACTGAACCAGCTACACCCAGCGAAAGAACTCTGGGAGTTGACTATGAACCGCCACATAGAATTCCCAATCCTTCTATTTTTGTCGGCCTGCATTTATTTCCTTCACAAGCTGATTGTACACTGTTTCAAAGTCCGATTCTTTTTGTGCAGCAAAATAACCATATGGACACGTATACATATATTGTATTTAATTTATACTTTAACATATATAACATGTGTTGGTTAACCTGCCATTAGGGGGAAGGGGTGGGGGGAAAGAGGGGAAAAATTGGAACAAAAGGTTTTGAAATTGTCGATGCTAAAAAATTGCCCATGCAAATATCTTGTAAATAAAAAGCTATAATAAAAAAAATCATCCTCCTAATTGTTTCTTGTGGTCTAGTAATATTCCATAATAATCATACCATAACTTATTCAGCCATTCTACAAATGAAAGGCATCTACTCAGTTTCCAATTTATAGCTACTACAAAAAGGGCTGCCACAAACATTTTTGCACATGTGGGTCCTTTTTCCTGTTTTAAGATTTCTTTGGGATACAAGCCTAGTAGTAACACTGCTAGGTCAAAGGGTATATATGTATATAACTTTTTGAGCATAGTTCCAAACTGCTCTCCAGAATGGTTGGATCAGTTCACAGTTCCACCAACAATATATCAGTGCCCCCAGTATTCCCACATCCCCTCCAACATTAAGTCATTATCTTTTCCTTATATCTTTGCCAATCTGAGAGGTATGTAGTGGTATCTCAGAGTTGTCTTAATTTGCATTTCTCTGATCAGTAGTGATTTGAAGAACCTTTTCATATGACTAAAAATAGTTTCAATTTCTTCATCTGGAAATTGTTTATATCCTTTGACTACTTACCAATTGGAGGGAGGATGGCTTGAATTCTTTTTTTTTTTTTTTTTTAATTTTTATTTTATTTTATAATTATAACATTTTTTTGACAGTACATATGCATGGGTAATTTTTTACAACATTATCCCTTGCACTTACTTCTATTCAGATTTTTTCCCTTCCTCCCCCAACCCCCTCCCCCAGATGGCAAGCAGTCTTATATATGTTAAATATATTACAGTATATTCTAGATACAATATATGTGTGTAGAACCGAATTTTTTGTTGCACAGGAAGAATTGGATTCAGAAGGTAAAAATAACAGTTTACATTCATTTCCCAGTGTTCCTTTTCTGGATGTAGCTGGTTCTGTCCATCATTAATCAATTGGAATTGGATTAGCTCTTCTCTATGTTGAAGAAATCCACTTCCATCAGCATACATCCTTGTACAATATCATTGTTGAAGTGTATAATGATCTTCTGGTTCTGCTCGTTTCACTCAGCATCAGTTGATGTAAGTCTCTCCAAGCCTCTCTGTATTTCTCCTGTTGGTCATTTCTTATAGAACAATAATATTCCATAACATTCATATACCATAGTTTACCCAACCATTCTCCAATTGATGGACATCCATTCATCTTCCAGCTTCTAGCCACTATGAAAAGGGCTGCCACAAACATTTTGGCACATACAGGACCCTTTCCCTTCTCTAGTAGTTCCTTGGGGTATAAGCCCAGTAGTAGTATGGCTGGGTCAAAGGGTATGCACATTTTGATAACTTTTTGGGCATAATTCCAGATTGCTCTCCAGAATGGTTGGATTCTTTCACAACTCCACCAACAATGCATCAGTGTCCCAGTTTTCCCACAGCCCCTCCAACATTCATCGTTATTTGTTCCTGTCATCTTAGCCAATCTGACAGGTGTGTAATGATACCTCAGAGTTGTCTTAATTTGCATTTCTCTGATCAATAGTGATTTGGAACACTTTCATATGAGTGGAAATAGTTTCAATTTCATCATCTGAAAATTGTCTGTTCACATCCTTTGACCATTTACCAATTGGAGAATGGCTTGATTTCTTATAAATTAAAGTCAATTCTCTGTATATTTTGGAGATGAGGCCTTTATCAGAACCTTTAACTGTAAAAATTTTTTCCCAATTTGTTACTTCCCTTCTAATCTTGTTTGCATTAGTTTTGTTTGTGCAGAGACTTTTTAATTTGGTGTAATCAAAATGTTCTATTTTGTGATCAATAATGGTCTCTAGTTCTCCCTTGGACACAAACTCCTTCCTCCTCCAAAAGTCTGAGAGGTAAACCATCCTATGTTCCTCCAATTTATTTATGATTTCGTTCTTTATGCCTAAATCTTGGACCCATTTTGATCTAATCTTAGTATGTGGTGTTAAATGTGGGTCCATGTCTAGTTTCTGGATGGCTTGAATTCTTATAAATTTGAGTTAATTCTCTATATATTTTAGAACCTTTGAATGTAAAAATTTGCCCAGTGTTGCTTCCCTTCTAATCTCGTCTGGATTAGTTTTGTTTGTATAATTTTTTTTTCGCTTAATATAATCAAAATTATTTATTATGATCAATAATGATCTCTAGTTCTTTTTTGATTACAAATTCCTTCCTCCATAGATCTGAGAGGTAAACTATCCTATGTTCTTCTAATTTATTTATAATCTCATTCTTTATATCTAAATCATGAAGCCATTTGATCTTATTTTGGTATACGGTGTTAAGTATGGGTCGATGCCTATTTTCTGCCATGCTAGTTTCCAATTTTCCCAGTAGTTTTTGTCAAATAGTGAATTATAATCCCAATAGCTGGGGTCTTTGGGTTTGTCACACACTATATTGCTATAGTTATTGACTATTTTGTCCTGTGAATCTGACCTATTCCACTGATCAACTACTCTTGTTTCTTAGCCAATACCAAATGGTTTTGATGATCACTGCTTTATAATATAATTTTAGATCCGGTATAGCTAGGCTACCATCATTTGTTCCCCCTCTCCCCCCCCCCCCCATTAATTCCTTTGAAATTCTTGACCTTTTGTTCTTCCAGATAAATTTTGTTATTTATTTCCCATCTATATTTCAGTTTACTTAAATGCTTCTGCCAAGATATTCCCCAAATTTGATAGACTATTTAAATGCAAAGTAGTAGCTTATCATCCAATGTTGGAGTGTTCTTAGGTAGAGCTTTTGAAGTTCTTGATTTGCTTCTTGCATTCCCCTTTTCACATTTTCCTAGGGTATTTTAGATCTCTCCTTCTGAAACATCTTGCCTTTTATTCATTATAAATGTCATACAAAAAATGTAAAGACTTTAAAAGCATCCTTTTTTTCCCCCAATTTTATATCTCTGGTACTTAGTATAATGTTTTGTGCATAGTTGTTCAATACTTTTGTCATACATGAATAAGATAAATTGTATTAGAATAATGAAAAAATGCTATGAGATCAGGGTAAGTAAGTAGTTACCTATGTATGAGGTGTTAGCTTCATAGGATGAGCTGTCATTTTGAGTTGTTTTCAAAGATCAGTTTGAAATTTAGTAGATGATGAAAGAGGGAGAAAATTCTGGCAATGGGGAAGGAGCAGTGAGCCAGGCCACAAAGGCAGTAATGCTTAGGTCATGTTTGGAAGTTAGAGTAGAATTCCTTTCATACCATTAGTTATTTCTTGTTGCCTATAAGTTAAAGTCCAAACATCGTACTATTTTCAAAGCTGAGCAGTCTGATTCTCTTGCCTCATTCTACGGACTGTTTCAGGCAAACATATAATCAATTCTAACATGCTGTTTTCTTTTTTCGAGCATTTCTTTTCTTATAAAGTTTAATCTGTTTGAAGCTTAACTCAAATTTCATTTCATTTATGATGCCCACTCAATTGCTCCAGCTCTGTGATTTGTCTTTGCTTTCTACAAAACAATTAAACTGGCTTGTTTGTTAGTATATGCTCCTTTACACGATTAATTTCCAGTGTTTTCTGCTTCCTTAACTAGATTGTAAGCAGCTTTGTAGGACCTGGAACATAAGTCTCATTTCTACATCTTTTAAGCCATCTAGCACTGTTGTTTGCTCAGTAAGCTGATTTCATAGATACTCCTGAGTGTGATTTAAAATTCCTAGGGATTTGAGAGGAAGGAAAGACTTTGAACCTGTTGTTGAGTAAAATAACTAGAATATCAAAACTGGAAGGGATCCTAAGGATCATATAGTATAACCAATTTGTAACATAGATGAGACAACATTGGAGGGAGGGCATAGGCATAGTGACTTGTAAAAGTCAATAGTATCATAAATAGTGGAAGAATAGGAACAACTTTCAAAATAATTGAAATCTCAGCAATTGCGTCAGAACTCCAAATCACAATGTACAAGGTGAAATACAATATCAATTTTCAATGATTTTAATTAATATTGGAGGGGTTGTAAATGAACCCATTTTTCTGGAAAAAAGTTAATAAATATTATCATAGTGTCTGACTTCAAAGGAGCCCACATTTAAAAGGGGAAATAAGATTTTAACAAATAGTTACATAAAGATTTATCTATATATGTGTGTGTACACACAGAGAAACAAACTGTACAGGATAAATAGGAAGTAATGGAAGACAAATGTTGGGAAAGGCTTTCAGTAAAAGATGGGATTTTTGTTGAGAATTATTTTGAGAATACAGCTGAGAAAGGAGAGTGTTTTAGGTTGGGAGCCAGAAAATATGTCCTGGGCAAGAGAGATGGAACATCTTGTTTGGAACAGCCAGGAGGCCAGTGTCACCAATTTAGTGACTGATGAAAGGTCAGTGCTTGAAATGATTTTGAAAAGTTGTCATTTGGGAATTTGTAAAAGAAATTTGGAGCTAGTCTGGCCAAGTTAAGAGGAAATACATTGAAAGGCACTAATTGCTTACCGGTTGTAGTTGGCCGTTTGCTGTTTTTATGTTTTCTGAGCTTGATTCCTGCACATCGGTATCTTCCTTCTCTCTCCTAGGTTTTCAGTGATTTCTTTATTGTGAAATTTCATGGCCTACTCTCAGTTCTCAGCCTTTTGCTCTCCTTGGAAGCAGATGCAAGATTGTAAATTAGGGGCTAAATTGATGTGCCTAAAGTGTGAGTGGAAAGGGATACAAGAGATTAAAGAAAAAATAAATTAGTGTAAAATATCTGAGTAAAATACCTGAGGAGAAGGTTGATGCATAGCTTGCAAATTTGGGTAACTAAAAGAATTGTGGTTCCCTTGACTGGAAATACTGAGATTAAGAGAGGGTGTGGTTTAAGGAGAAAGATAAATTGCCTAATAATTGCCAATAGCCTTCTCATCTCTCCTTTATTCTCCCGTAAATGTTTAAATTATTATTCCTGAAGTGCAAGTCTTATCATGTTATACCTCTCTACTCAAGAATTGCCCTTAGGATAAAGCACAAATTCCTTTTAGCTGGGCTACTGCAATAATTTATTTCATGTTCCTCAAGTTTGTCATTATTCCAGTACACAGAGTTCCAGTTTGATGAGGTCACTCTTTTACTCCATCTAAGTACAATGGCACTTAACTCTAGGATCAATTATCAATTCTGATATGTAAAACACTTTATAACCTGACTCCACTTACTGCCCTCTGCTTTAGCCTGCTTTTTGTTCTTTTATACATGATGCTCCTTCTTCCATTTTCATTTCATTTTATACTAGTTATCTCTTAGAATGTCTGGAGTGTCCTACCTTGCCCTGTTTTTTCTCAAAACAGCTCAAATACCCCCTTTTATTGGAGACCTTTAGAGAATGGTCCATCCAAATATTATCATCTTTCTACTCAAGATTACTTTGTTTTGTTGTATGTCTCATATGCTTTCTCTCTCTCCTCTCCTTTCTCCCTCTCCTTCCTCATATGGCATCACAAAGACTCAGATATAACTGAAAGACAACTGAACAACATAGAATGTATTATAAGATGTCTTGATTGATTTTGTGTTCCTTTGGTACAATTGAGAGGTTATAACATTGGGGAGTGTGGAATCCTTTCAATTGTGTCCAACTCTCTTTGACCCAGTTTGGGATTTTCTTGGCAAAAAAAGAGTGGTTTGCCATTTTCTTCTTCAGCTCATTTTATAGATGAGGAAACTAAGGCAAATTTAGTGAAGGACACAGCTGGTAGGTGTGTGAGGCCAGATCTGAACTGAGGTCCTCCTAACTATAAGGCTGATATTCGATCCACTTTGCCATCTAACTGCCCTTATTGAGGAATGAGCAATGTTAAAATAAAACCCATAAAACATGCAACCAAAAAAAGGTAAAATCCATGAAAAAATTAGGGAGAATTGTAACTCCTTATTGCATCATAGCCTCTGACTCAGTGGAACATTTGAGGAACAAGATGTCAACTAGTATTAATAGAGATGTACACTTATAAATTCTCCCTCCATCATGAAGGGGAAATGGTAAGATTGATCTTCCCCATTTACCTAGGATCTTCAGTTACTTGTGGTACATGTCCTGGTACCTTTTTTTTTTTTAATTTTATTTATAATTTTTTTTGACAGTATATATGCATGAGTAATTTTTTAAAAACATTATCCCTTGTATTCATTTTTCCAAATTATCCCCTCCCTCCCTCCACTCCCTCCCCCTGATGACAGGCAATCCCATACATTTTACATATGTTACAGTATAACCTAGATACAATATATGTGTGTAAATCTGGTACCTATCTTTGTAGGCTTGTTCTGCCTGAGTTGATGGAAAGTGATGATAGCTCTTGGGATCTTCTCTCCCATTTTTGAGTACTCTCCCCACGTCTTTTCCTCACCCTTATATTTCTATCTTATTTCTAAGTTCCTTTCACATTTCCCCCCCTTCTATTTCTCATCTCCCCCCCAAAAGAGGCAAAAGATATGGGCAGAATGATTGGGTACTTTCAAGGAACTTCAAGCTATATATGAATATCTAAAGACTAAACCAAAGTGACAAGTGGTTTTTATTTATTTATTTTTTTTTTTAGTGGTTTTGAGAGATGGTTAAAATGGAATGGTTAAAAGGAAACCTAGAGAGGAACATGAAAGAAGTCATGAAGCATTTGAAGGGAGATTAGACTTTGCTTGGATAGATCTTGGTCCATTGGATGGATGTTAGGTAGGATAAGTTTGACAATTACAACTGTGTCAAAAAAATACACTGGGATGCTTTGGGAGATGTGAATTCCACTACACTAGGCATCTTCTGGGAAAGCCTAGAAGGCTTCTGGTAAGAAGGCCTGTCTGTTGAGATACTGGAGGATGAAATGGCCTCTGAAGTCTTGAGATTTATTTCAGAAATTTAGAAATTTAAGAAATTTACAAGTAAATCATCTACACCATAGGCCACCAGAGGGCAGAGTTTGCTCAATCTTCCTCTTGTCTCTGGAAAAATTTTTGTGTTTTTGTTCTCTTTTATGATGGTGATAGGGATAATGATTTTGCTTTGTGACTTTGGGAGATAAATTCTAGTTTCTCATTGATAGTGAGAGTAGCTTTTCCTGATCTTTCTTAATGCTGGTGCTTCTATTGATTATCTGTATCCTTCTATCTGTTGTACATACTTACTTGCATATTGTCTCCCCATTAGATCGGAAATTACTTGAGAAAAGGGACTTTTAATTTTCTTTATATTGCCTGTGCTTAGCAGGGTAGTATAAAATAGGCACCTAACAAATGATTGTTGACTGAATGGCTGACTTACCTAAAGCATTGTATTTTTGTGCTTGTTTCTTGTGATGAAAAAGAGCTGATGATGAGTTTGTGGTTGGGGTAGTGGTTGCCAGACTCTGTCCAGGTGCATATACAGGTAGCAAATCACTATACACTATACATTCTCTTGAAAAAGGACCAGAAATAGCTAAAAGCTTTCTCTTTCTCTTTTTTCCTTCCTTCCTCCCTCCCTCCCTTCCTCCCTTCCTCCCTTCCTTCTTTCCTTCCATCTAATAGATATTGATATTATCCACATTTTACAGTTGAGGAAAGAGATTAGATAACTTGCTCAGGATCCCATAACTACCATATTGTTCCTAGTATTTTCCCTTTCTGAATCAACAGAAACATTTTTCCCTTGACACCCTGATCATCATGGTATCAATGATTTAGCACTGGAAGGGACCTCATAGGCCAGCTGGTTTAACTTCATAATTTTATAAATGAAGAACCCTAATGCCAAAAGACTTAAATAACTTAAAACAGGTAAGTGAAAGAGATGGGATTTGAACCTAGCTCCTCAAATCCAAATTCATTACCTTTCTCCATTGTATGCTTCTGAATTTTCATTTCTGAAAATCAGAAATTAGCTTTATCAAAAATGTATGAGAGCTGATAAGCCCTGTCATAATGGTTCTTCTTTGCCTCTTAACAATTAAGTCTACATTTAGTCATTGGGCCAGGCTGTTAAGTAAGTCTCAGAAAAGTGGGTTTCTTAGTCAGGCCTTCCTGATGTCTAGTTCCAGCACTTTACTTGTTGAGTTGCACTGCCTCCCTGAAAGCTTAATGACTTGCCAAAAGTCACTGCATTAGTTATTGACTTCTGCCGAAATTGCTTCTTCACCATTGCCAAATTCAATAACTTTGTCAGTCTTTATCCTCTTTGTTCTTTATTCAGTATTTAAGGCCATTAACATCTTTCCTATAGTCTCTATGTGTAATTTTCCCTTTTGAGAATGTAAGCATGGAGTAGTGAGGTGGTACAGGGGATTGAAAAGATAGAGTGTCAAGCTTGGAGTCAGAAGATTCCTCTTTCTGGATTCAAATCTGGCCTCAGAAACAAGCTGTGTGACCTGGGCAAGTCACTTAATCTTGTTTGCCTCAGTTTCTTCACCTGTAAAATGAACTGGAGAAGGAATGGCAAATACTTTCTGTATTTCTGCCAAGAAAATCCCAAATGGGGTCACAGAGTTGGACATAACTGATAAATGACTTAACAGAAGGTAAACTAGAAGACAGGCTGTTTTTGCTTTTGTATCCCCAGTGAAATGTTTTCTCATTCATTTGTTCATTTATCTGTTCATTCAATTTTTCTTTGGCTCTCATGATAATACTCTCTATTTGTTCTCCATTTTGCTTGACCACTTCATGTTTTCCCTTTTTGGTACTTCTATTTCTTGGTCCCCAAAAGTAGTTATCCCTTCCAATTCTGTTCTTTGCTCTTTGTTCTTTTCTCCATATTCTTTTCCTCAGCAATCTCTCTTATTTACTTCTTTTTCAGGTAGTGTTTTCCAATATATTTAATGAAATTTACCTTATTCACTAGTTGTCATCCTGAATGGAATCAAAATCCCATTTAAAACTTTGATTTGAATTATTCTCAAATCCCACCAGTGCATCAGAGAATAGCTCCAAAATCACTGGAAATCTCTTAAACTATGCCAAGACAATAAATTGTTCCAAGTTTATTAAAGAGAAATCACTCAACTATTCGTACTCTTTGATCCAGCCATCTGTCTACTAGGTTTATACTCCAGCAATGTCAGCACCAATAAGAAGAATCCCATGTATAGCAAAATATTTACAACTATTTTTTGTGGTAGTAAAAAAACATTCTTATCCATTAATTGGAAAATGAATGAACAAGCTAAAAAGTTAAAGGTATTTAAGAGTATTTTATTGTGCCACAAGAAACAATGATTAGGAGGAATTTGGAGCAACATTAAAAGGTTTGCATGAACTCATACAGAGTAAAAAATATAAAACCAGAGAACAAAATGCACAATGAGTACAATGTCAATTAAAAATAAATGCCAATTAACAAATTTAAAAGTTACACTCATTTTGATACTAAAGAAGAAGGGGAAAATGCCTCCCTCTTTTTGGTAGAGATGTGGAGAGCTATGAGTATGTAATGTTGCACATATTTTCTGATGTTGATTGGGTTTCATCTGCTATGTTATAAGGGAGGATTCATTATCAGGTTTCAAGAGAAAGTACTTTGGGAAACAATTCTGATTGACATATATATATATATATATATATATATATATATATATATATATATATATATATATATTTTTTTTTTTTTTTTTTTTTTTTTTTTTTTTTTTTTGGAGTCCTACTTGCTTTATTCAGCTTATTTAATACACAATAACACCGTGGCCCCAAAGAGTGCAAAGTTAAAGCCTTCAGCTATAACCGGGGACAGAGAGGGCCATGGTCTGGAGCAGCAAGGAAATGAGATCAAATGGGTTTCTTCCCTCTCTGCAGTTCTGCTTCCTATCGATGCTGGGGAGGGTAGACTTAAGACCAAGTCCCTGTGGGCAGCTTGAAGGAGCAGGGTAAAGGGGCAGAGATCTACTGGCTGGTGGGCAAAGGGCAGTGGCATAGGAGGAAAGAAGTCCCCTTGCTGGAGACCCACAGCAGTCTGATATTTTGAAAGGGAAAATAACCAACTTCTGGGACATTCGAGAATGACATTCGGTAGAGAAAATGTTTTATAAGTAGGAATGTCTTAATGAAGATTTGACAAAATGCTTAAGTCTAATTCAGATCTGATGATTGCGCCAAAAGAGACCTCATTTAAATTTTATATTGTCCACAATAAAAGAAATCATTTCTGAGACACTTCTGTCCACATTAAGTGACAGAAAGTTTTCCGGTGCTGATGGGGGTTCCAGAGTGTCAAACTGGGACTGGAGTAACTCTGGTGGCATAAAATGTCCCTTTCTTTTGGCTAAACGCTCAGAAATCACTTCAAAAGATCCATTCAAATAGACCACTAGGGGCTTCAGCTCTGGGAATCCTTTTTCTCCTGGCTCATCATACTCCTGACTTGTAGTATCTTCTCCTCTCATTAAGATGTTTCTGTACATTTTCTTCAAAGCAGAACAGGCAAGGACCACACTTTGACCCGAGGAAACGTTTCTATTTAAAAAATAAAACACAAAAGTAGGTGTATGGAAAGGGGCATGAGGAGAAGCCAGTAGGATCTACAATATGTAAATGTTTGAATTTTATCATTGGATTAAAGCCAGATCCAAAGATATGATTTAAAATAATAAAAGCTAGTCTTTATATAGAATTTTAGTAGTTGCAAATCACTATACATATATCATTTCATTTGCCCTTCAAAAAAACCATGAAAAAGGTGCTATTATGATCTCTATTTTACAGATGAGGGAACTAATGCATAGGTCAAGTGACTTGCCCAGAGTCATATAGTAAGTACTTAAGGGAGATTTGAACTAGTTTTCCTGAATCCAAATTCAGTGTTCTACACGCTAAAACATCCAGATGGCAAGGAATTGATATGCCTGTATACCAACTTCGTCGACAATACAAAAATCGAATTGATTTTGCAGCGACTGCCCTCTACCACACTATTCATGAACAGCAATGTTTACTTGATTTTAATTTCTGAGCTTCTCTTTCTTTTTGTGTTTTGTGGTAATGATGGAAAGTACCAAAAAAATAGTCAGAAGCAGGCAACGGAAGGAAGGAGAGGAGAGACTTAATCTCTGAGTTTTTCTTGTTTGGACTTATGATTTCATCAGTCTGGGGAACTTCTTTGACTAATGCAGATGAATACAATGATACCTATTTTGTAACTTCTAGAACTGGTGACTTATCTAATTACTTAACCAATACTTTAGTAATTTTTTGAGGCAATCAGGGTTAGGTGATTGAAAAAGTTTTTCTAAGTGTTTACTATGTGTTAAGCTCTGGTAAATAATAGGGCTACAAACAAAAAGGGGATGCAGTCCCTGCTTTCAGGGACATTACATTCTAACTGGGGGGAACAACATATAAAGCAAAGTTCAGCTGTCAGGTAGATGAAAACACCTGGAAAATCAAAACATGCAATAATTGAGAGAAGAGGTAGCAGGGCATTATGGCATGTCATTTGAGTCAGTTCTCCAAGACTATGTAAGTTGAAGAGAAGGTAATAACTTGCATTAATAGAGGAAATGCCCCATAGTATTGAAATCACATTTTTATGACATTTCTGCTCTGATCCTAAAGACCAGCAGGCTATTTGCTAAATCCTGTGCAGTGTATTGTAACTGAATAAAACTAAGTTGACTTGGCATGTACTTAATAATTAGCACAATAGTTATCAAATTGCCTGGTAATTAGGCATAGAAAAATAAATACATCCTTACATAGCCAAATCAATATCTCAAGAACAATTTAATAAAATAACTAAATTTAAAAAAAATCCTCTACAAGTAGTTGTCCATCCTTTGTTTAAAGGTTTTCAATAGGAGAAGCCAATTAGTTCCCAAAGTGGTCCATGGCACTTTGTGAACAATGTTATTAGAAAGTTTGGCTTTTTTTTTTTTTTTTTTTTTTTTTTTTTTTGTTGTTGTTTGTTTTGTTTTGTTTTTTGTTTTAATTGGGCTTTTAATTGTACATATTTACCCTATATCATGTTGCTTGCTTTCTTTGGAGGTGTGGGTGGAGGTTAGAAAGGGAGGGAGAAAAATTTGGAATACACAAAATGTTACAAAAATGGATGTTGATGAATTTGGAAAAATAAGTGCTAAAAAAAAAGAAAAAATGAAAAGAGAATTTGGCTTTCTATGGGTCAAAACCTGCCTGTTGGTAATTTTTATTCATTTGTTCTTAGTTCTGCCCTCTAAGGCAATGAAGAACAAATTTAATTCCTCTTTCATATAATATTCCTTCAGTCACTTGAAAGCTTTTTTCAAATATTCCCATATTCCATATTCCCCAATCTTTTCCAGGCTTACATCTGTAGTCCCTCCTCCTTACATGGATAAATGATCTCCATATGCTATAATGTATCATGTCTAAACATTTGTATCAAGTATATTTGTTGTTTTTTAATTTGAGTTGGGAACAGAAAATAGTGTACAAGATGCTGATTGCTATTAGTACTACATAAAACCAGGGTCATTGATTTGTAGTCATAAAGGCAATAGGGATACACATGGACAGAATACTACATTCAAATCCAGCTTCAGATAACTGATAGGCAAATGACTCTAAGCAAGTTATTTGCACTCTGCCTCACTTTCCTTATCTGGAAAATGGGCATAACAACATTACCTCTTTAGGGTAGCTGTGATTAGTGATTCTCAGTTATTAGTCTAATTACTTATGGAGGGTACTTGAGACCTTTCTGCAAACCCATGAAAAACTTTTTATAATAATACTAAGATGTTATTTATATAACTCCATAATAAACAAAAATTCTTTGGTGTCTTAAATAACTTTTAAAAATGTAAAGGGGTCCTGAGGCCAAAAAGTTTGAGAATGAATGATCACTGGGATATTTTGTTAGTGATTCGTTAATCTTTTAATGTCTTTTTTTATACCTATGCTTTACAATGGGCATACATCATTGGCCAATCATTCTCTTACCTCAATAAAATGTCATGTAATTTGCAAAGCCATGGGATCCTATCCTGAAAGCAAAGCAAACAAACAATAATATCTCATTAAAAAGAGTTTGGTTTCATAGTTTGTATTTCACAAGATGATCTCAAAGCTCCTACTAAAGCTTAATTATGTCTCAGCTCCTTTGTAATTCCGGGAATTAGAAACACAAGTGGGTAAACAATTCATAAGGTTTAATTAGTCATTAAGATGCTTTACCTGAAGGGCTATATGACCCACTTAGAAGTGGCCCCATTTAAAAACAATATACTTATATTTACCAATATAGGTCAGGTACCACCTGAGATCCAACAAGCCTTGGAGTGCTATAAATTCCTAATGCAAATATTGTGCATATCATAACCCTTTTTGGGAGGCAAATTTACAAAATGAGAATCACATAGATAATAAATCAATATTTAATGGATTATAATTGTTTTGGAACATTTGCCTAGGCCAAACAAAAGGCATCCAGAGAAAGCCTTTGGAATCTATTAACTCAATTTCCTGGCTCTGGTGGGGCAGGGAGAGATACAAGATCTGCATCTGGCAGGGCACAAAAACTGATGCTTTCAGTGTTCCATAACATTCTACTGCCTCATATTAAGAGGAAAGAGAAGTAGCAGGGGATAACTAATAGACAAGATTAGCTCCAGGAGAATGAAGATCCTTGAACTCGAGTTAGGAAGACTTGAGTTCAAATGTGATTATGGACACTAGCTATATGACCCTATGCAAATCACATAAATTGTTTGCTTCAGTTTTCTTCTCTGTAAAATTGGAATAACCATAGCAATTACCTATCTACCTTCAGGGTTGTTGTAAAAATAAAATGAAATATTTATAAATTGCCTTTATAAAAGCTAGATCAGTGCTAGCTATTGTTATTAGAGGGCTAACTTTAGAATAAGGAAAAGACCTAAGTTTGAACCCTACTTCTGATACTTTTTAAATTTTTTTTTTTAATTCATTTTTTCAAATTATCCCCTCCCTCCCTCCACTCCCTCCCCCCATGGCAGGTAATCCCATACATTTTACATGTGTTACCATATAACTTAGATACAATATATGTGTGTAAATACCATTTTCTTGTTGCACATTAATTATTAGCTTCCGAAGGTATAAGTAACCTGGGTAGATAGACAGTAGTGCTAACAATTTACATTCACTTCCCAGTGTTCCTTCTCTGGGTGTAGTTATTTCTGTCCATCATTGATCAATTGGAAGTGAGTTGGATCTTCTTTATGTTGAAGATTTCCACTTCCATCAGAATACATCCTCATACAGTATTGTTGTTGAAGTGTATAGTGATCTTCTGGTTCTGCTCATTTCACTCAGCAACAGTTGATTTAAGTCTCTCCAGGCCTCTCTGTATTCCTCCTGCTGGTCATTTCTTACAGAGCAATAATATTCCATAACCTTCATATACCACAATTTACCCAACCATTCTCCAATTGATGGACATCCATTCAACTTCCAGTTTCTAGCTACAACAAAAAGAGCTGCCACAAACATTTTGGCACATACAGGTCCCTTTCCCCTCCTCAGTATTTCTTTGGGATATAATCCCAATAACAGCAATGCTGGGTCAAAGGGTATGTACAGTTTGACAACTTTTTGGGCATAGTTCCAAATTGCTCTCCAGAATGGCTGGATTCTTTCACAACTCCACCAACAATGTATCTGATACTTTTAAATGAATAAGCATTTCTTTTCTTTTCCTTCCACTTTCCTTGATTAAAAACCAACAAAACAAGGAGCAAACCCCTTACGTATGTATAGTCAAGCAAAAAGAAATTTGCACATTGGCAGTGTCAAAAATATGTTTCAATCTGTACCCCGAGTCCACTATTACTCATTTTGAGGAGGTGAGTAGCATGCTTCATCTTTGATCCCTTTGGATTCATGGCTGGTTATTGCATTGGTAAGAGTTCTTAGACCTTTCGAAGTTGTCCATCTTGCTCTAGTGTTATTGTATAAATTGTCTTCCTGGTTCTGCATACTTTAATCTGTATCAGTTCATATAACTTCCTACATTTCTCTGAAAACCATACTTTTCATTATTTTTTATATCACAATGCTATTTCATTGCATTCATATATTTACTAATTGATAAACATTACACACAAACCCTTTTTCAAACCAGAATGCCATTGTAGGTATTTGGCTTCAAATGTCAATAATTCTTATTTCATAAAAGTTGCTAAATTTTAGACAAGTGTGCCACAGTGGTAATTTCCTTTGCATCTTTTAACAAGTTTCTTATTTCTAATCTATTATTTTGCTACATGAACTACTTTGGAGCTTTTTCCCTCTCCAGTAAAAATTTTTTGACAAATATTAACTGCAGTGAGCACTTAACGTGTGTGTGTGTGTGTGTATGTGTATGTATGTATTAAAGAGGATGGAAGGATTATACATTAAATTATGGGTCTCATGTATGGTTTGCTTTTCTTTTAAAGTATTTAAGAAATTTGGCATTTCACTTTCAAAGCTTTCCTGGATCCTGTGATTTCTCTGGCCTTTTTTCTGTTCTCTTTTATGAATTTCAGATGTATTTGGATGATTCTTTTTCTTTTTTCCCTTTTTTGGGCAAATATTTCCCCATCTCTCCTCCTGATCCCTAGTCCTCTCCCTCCAAAAAAGAAAGGAAAAAAAAAAAGGAAAAGAAAATCTGTTAAAAACATAAAAGGGGGAGAGCATTGATCCTTACGACCTATAAATATAGTCAAATGAAACAAATTCTCATATTGGCCACTCTTAAAAATATATGTCCCATTTTGCAACATGATTCTATTCCTCTCTGTCAAAACATAGATACGATGCTTAGTGATAATCCTCTGGGATCATGATTGGTCTCTGGCTAAAAACATTTCAGGAACTATCTAACATCATAATTTTTAAAAATAAAGCTTTTTATTTTCAAAACATGCACAGATAATTTGACAACATTGACCCTTGCATAGCCTTGTGTTTCAGATTTTCTCTTTCCCCTCCATCTCCTCCCCTAGATGGCAGGCAATCTATATGTTAAACATAACATGTTAAATTTAATGCGAGGGACCATTTACATCTTACTTGACTTTCTGATATCAATGTGGGTATTCCCTCCAATGGTTACTACCCATCCATGCCTTGCCATTTTATACAACTCTTGGTCATGTTTTCCTATAAATTTTTCATAGTGCTTTTATCCAACATGGAGGTCTTCCTAGCTAGTAAACCCTAAGGCAGGGTTTAAACTCAGAAAAATATTAACATGATTTAGCAAGTTGGTGTTCTCTACTTGCTTTAGTTCTATTCTACTATAAAGAGCATATCTTTTGCTTAGAATGCTAATACTGCTAATACATTATCAGCAGGTACTGGAGTTGCTCTTTCTAGTAGTCATGATGGATTTGTATTTATCCAACCATATTCTTTTAGTTATCAATATAATAATCAACAATATACTGTGTGCAAATTCTGTGTGATACACTGGAGATATTCAAAGACACCTGGGACATGTTTGCTACTTTGAAGGAATCATACTAAAATCTAGTAGATAATCATAGCTTGAGAGGCAAGGGAACACAATGGCTAGAAAGTGGCTTCAGAGTTAGGAAGACTTTGGGTTTAATACCCTCTTTTGTTGGCTGTGCAGCCCTGGGTGGCCATTTAACTCCTGTGTTCTAGGTAACTCTAAATTGTGGACTAGATGCCGACCTACACTGGTAGGGGAAATGTCTTACTAAAAGCTTCCTACACCAATGAAATCACCAAATATAAATGCCTATTATAGTTTTATAAAGTACTTTCCCTCCCCACAACAACCCTCTAGTACCACTATTTCTATTGTACAAATGAATTCTCTGAGGGTTTCAGGCTCCTAGGTAACTTTGCCAATGTCATATGACTAGTAAACAATGAATCTGGTTCTTGATCCTGGGTTTTCTGATCCTACAACTTTACTGCTTTTAAGTTTTACTGCTCTGTGCCCACCCTCTTTTCATCAGGGGCTGAATAGTTCTGTAATTCTGGAATGAATTCATTAAGTCTGTTCAATTATAATAGATAATAATACTGGTTGGTTGCCTGATTACTGAGATTCTAGCCTCATCTGAACTGTGCTCTACCAAGGGAGCTAAAAGTGACAGCCCCTGATTCTGTTTCTGTACAAATTATTAACACAGTTACTCATATTTTGCTTGTAGTGATTTGTGACATATACTTGTGTCTAAAGAGGAGCTCATGAGCTCCATTATCCTATTTATCTTTCTTAACTTCAAGTATTGTGAATTCAGTTTTGACTGTCAAAAGATGCAGGCTGTAAAACATAAAACCTATATCTATGGGGGAATGGAAACCAGCTTGAATTGACTGCAAAAGCCAATTATTAAATTTTCAGGGTGAGCATTCACACTTAAGAAATTGGTAAAAACGGGACCTGATTTATTGTTCAATTCATTGTTGAAACTTAAGAAAGTAATGGAGAAAATGTTAATAATGCAATTGAACTTAAAAGTATATTATTATATCTACACTTCTTCCACCCCCACCCCCAAGAGCTGATTGTTAAATATTCATCAGCACTAGATTACAGTATAAAAATATAGTCTTGAGAACTACCCAACAATTCCTTATAATACCTGAGAGAGACCAATAATGTTGATTCAGTGTTACATGTAATGAAAGCATTGTCAATGGAGAATAGCCAAGAAAATGTAATAACTTGGCTTAAAACTACATTGGGGATGAGATGAGGATGGGTCAAACCTACAGAAAGGGAAAATAGTTCTATCTGTATCAGCTTACTTCCAGTTCCTTTTATACACTTCATGAATGTTCTAGCTCTCTGGCCTCCAAGTGATCTTTGATATCTGCCCTGGATATCCTAGAGCCTGACTTTTCCCCTCATGACTGGTGGAAATGGTAAGATAAGCATATTAATCTATCCTAGAATACACCCTCCTGATCTCAATGCTATGTGAAGGAAGACCTTTAGACTTATTTTTATTTGATCTTCACTAGAATCCAAGAGGAGGTAGCTCCAGTTTTATTCCCATTGAAAAGGAAATATGGCATTACTGCATAGAGAATGACCCTTGGCACCTTTTCCCCTTTCCCTCCCTGTAAAAACACAAAACGGAACTCCTAGGAATTAAATGATAGACCTGTACCCAGGTACCCTCTTTCTAATTTCAAATCTGGTGTTCTTTCCTATATATCACATTAGCATTAAGTTACCTGGTCATTCAATGGTATTCCTTTTCCCATTTTTTTTCGGTTTTCTTCAGGATGATAGTCATCTGCATCATAGAATTTCCACCCCAGCTTTAAAAAAAACAAAAATATCACAAATGGGTGGTTGAACAGTCCAAATTATAGTTATCAAAACGTTATTGATAATGATTGGTCAAGAATAGTGATAGCAATTTTCTCTCAATTATAATAATAACTAGCACTTAAGGTGATATATATATAATTTGATCCTTACAACAATCCATTGAGATAGATACAATACTAATATTATCCCCATTTTACAGATGAAAAAACTGAGATAGACACAGAAGTTAAACAACTTCCCCAGACTCATAAAATTAGACAATCTTGAACTTAATCTATACAGAAAATTACTGTTACTATTACAGAACTATTGCAAAATAAAGTAAGCAAAACCAGGAAAACAAAATACTTAAATACATCGACTTAAGTGCAAAGGAAAAAAAAAATTAATGAGCTCTGTATAATTGTAATGAACAAGCTTGGCATGAAGAAGAGATGTGAAAATTTACTGTTCTTTTTTATAGAAATGAAGACCTGTGAGTTTGGAAAACTGCACATAATGTCAGACTTTGTTGCTAAATCCCCATTTTACTGATGAGGAAACTGAGGTAGACAGAGTTTAAGTAACTTGCCCAGACTCACAAAGTTAGACAATGTCTAAAGCAAGATTTGAACTTAGGACTTCTTATACGCCGACTCCCACACTCCATTCACTGTGCTTCTGTCTCACATAGCAATAAACCCACCCCAAAAGTTGTTCATTCTTCACAGAAGGAAAAACTTCATTTCAAATAATACTTTCCATTTCTAGGCACCAGTTCATTCCTTTATAAATCATTATTTTAAAACACCAGGATAGAAAATGAAATAAATAAAAAAAGTTGCATTTTATACACAGTAAAAGCTGGTATTCTTAACCTTTTCTGTGTAATGGATCCCTCTGACACTGATGAAAATCAAGATCCTTTTCTCAGAATATTTTTTAAAAATTATTTTTATTTTCCCCAGTTACATGTAAAAACTTTTTTTGTTATATACATTCTTTTTTTATATACTTTCATGTGAATCATGTTGGGAGAGAAAAATCAGAACAAAAAAAAAGAGGGGGGAAAAAAGGTGAAAATAGTATGTGTTGATCTACATTCACTCTCCATAGCTCTCTCTCTGGGTGTAAATGGCATTTTCCATCCAAAGTTTATTGGATCACTGAAGTGCTGAGAAAAACCAAATCTATCATAGTCGATCATTGTGCAATCCTGTTGTTGCTGTGTACAATATTTTCCTGGTTCTACTTGATCCACTCAGCATCAGTTTATGTAAATCTTTCCAGGCCTTTCTGAAATCAACCCACTTATCATTTCTTATAGAGCAATAATATTCCATTATTTTCATATACTTATTCAACTATTTCCCAATTGATGGGCATCTACTCATTTTCCAGTTCTTTGCCACTGTAAACAGAACTGCTATAATTATTTTTATACATGTGGGTCCTTTTCCCTCACAGAATATTTTTAAATATGTAAGATAAAACACATAGGATTGTAAAGGAAACTAATATTGAAATACAGTCATCACAATATTTTGAAAAAAAACAAGTTCACAGATACCGATTTAAGAACCCTTGATATAGAGGGAATGAGGGAGGGCCCTCTCTATTTTCAGACTCTGGGAAGTCTTACCTTTGAGACAGTCTGGCATGTCATTCAACCTCCTAATGAGTGGGCTAGGCAGCCCTTGAAAAATTGGTACTGGTTTTCATTTGTCAGAGGTAATTATTCACTAGGAACCATGAACACCAATGAAATGATAGGTCTGGTTTAAAAATTAATAGAGGGAATTGAAGGTTCCTGGTTGTTTATTTGCCAGACAGAAGAGGGGTGACAGAAAAAAAGATAACTGAGCAGATCCAAACACCTTTGAGGACACAACAGTACCTCAGTTGCCAGGAGTGATCCCACTGTTGATCTGTAAAAGAATATATCAATATTCAGACTTTTGACATTTCATATTCTTCCCTATTGTTGAGATATGTGAGTGAAGGCCCAAGAAATAGCTTTCTCTGCTACTATCAATGTTATCAAAATGTGAAAAATATTATAAGCAGAAATAATGAATACCAACTGTTTGGCCTTAGCTAGTTAAGGGGCTAATGCACTCTTGCTTACTGTGTAAAGAAGAATAAAAGAGAATGGCTGAAATATATAGTGAAACCTTGTACATTATAAAATTTTAAATTTTAGCATTGAGGGGGGAAAATGACCATTGGGTTATATGATCAAATTTTGCATGACTGGAAAATGCAACATTTGAAAGGCTGATGGGTTTAGAGTCCAAGGATCATAGGTTTAGCGCTAGAAAGAATTTCAGGTGATTTAGTTCAATCCCCCCATTTTATAGATGAGGAAACAAAGGACTAAGGAGATTAAAAGGTTTGAAGTTATACAGGCATTTATAATTAAAGAAATGATTTGAACCCAGAGTCTCTAGCATGAACCTTCTTTCCTCCATATTACTGAGGATACAAATATCTTCCTACATACTCACTACCTATTTGACCTTAAACAAGTCACTGTTGAATGACTTAACGTGTTTTGTTTTGTTTTTTTAAATTAAATTTTTTTTTTTTAAAGGATGACCTTTCAAAATTTCCTCTTCTATAAAATGAGGTGATTAGATCATCTGATTCTCAGGTCCTTTAAAGCTCTAAATTTGTGACTCTATAATTCTGTGTATTTCTTCTCCTCTTCCTTTCCCCACCCCAGGTTCTTATTAAAATGCCTTCCTCTCTTTAAAAAGTAAGGTGATAGAATTTAAGTGAGGGAGGGTTTCAGTGGACACACAGCAGAGTAAATTCATGGAAATGAGTTTAGGTTATTTTTAACCTACCAAACTAGAAAGGCACAGAAAGTGGAAAAGTGACAGTATCTGCCCCCAAGGAGCCTACATTTAAATGGGAGACTAGAACACACAAAAAAACTGAAAGGGAGAATTAGAGCACCTAGATCTGATAATGGACCATAACCTTGATGTATTAGGCCCCAAACAGCAGAGTTTGGAAAGATTCATCACCATTTTGAGTAAAGGTTGAAGAATTTTTTTGGCTGGAGCAACTTTCAAAAGACCATATGTGAGGGGGGCCATGGCAACTCCTTTCTTTTATTGGTTAGTTTCTCCTCCCTCAATTTGGGAAGGATCTAAATCCTCCTTCCTTAACTACATTTCCTTCTGTTTTTGACTCTCCAGACCTTTTCTTCCTAATGACCAGGAGAGCCCCAAAACTCTTTCTCTTTCTCTCTCTCTGACTTCTGGGTAAACCATGAGGTGATGCACTTGGGAAGCTCCTTGAAGGAGAGATCCTCCATGAACCCTGCCTCTGTAAAAGACCCTGCCTGAGGGAAACAGGATAAACAGCTTCATTCTGTTATTCTGAGAGACCCTCATTGATAACACTACTGATTAAGCTTCCCATTGGATTAAAGATCAGTCTAGAGGCACTCATTCAAAAAGATTCTCTATTCCAATTCCAGCTCAAGCTGCGATGACCAGCCCCCATCAAGAGCAAATCCCAATTTTAGATAATATGAGCCAACTTGGGGCTCAGTCCTTGCAGAGGACCTAACATGCCAAGGAATCTCTCTTCCTAGCAGAGCAGCAACCTCTGCCCTATGAAATGATATTCTCTTTCAGGGTTACCCTCTCTTTATCTTCCTCACCTATTTCCCTAACAAGACTTTATACCTCTGTCGAGATTTCTCTGCTGGAAACTTTACTTCTCTGTCAGGACCTTGCCACCAAGGAATTCAGTCTTTCTATTCATGCATAGCAAAAGCTGACTTCCCAATGCCAATAATACATTTCTTTTTACTAGTAGTCTAGCTTTTCTGGTGGGTTCCCACAATTCCCTACCTTGCAAAGAATCCTAGGGGGATTTAGGGGAGCCAAAGCTCTTCCTTCATTTGGTTCCCGGAACCCGGAACCTGCCACTAACCTCATCATTTAACTTCCTGACCACCAGGAACCCTAATCTCATCACTCTCTTTCTCTTTCCTTCCAAACACATGCCAAAATAGTTTTCAACATTCATCCTAGCAAAACCTGTTGCAAATTTTCTTCCTCTCCCTACATTGCAAGCAATTCAATACAGGTTAAACATGCTACCCTATTTCTTTACCCTCTCCTCTACCCCCTTTTTTCTGATCCCTTTTTTGTGTAGAGTACTGTGTTAACATCCCCCACCCGACTACCACCCAGGTACTTGGTACATAAATGCTCAATAAATGCATCCCACCTTGCCTCGTTAAGGTTTGCAAAGTGTTTTCAGAAATAAGCATCTGGAGGTAGGAACTTTTAGCCCCTTATGGAGAGGAAACGGTAGATCAGAAATGTCCTGTGACTTTCCGGGTCACACAGCTAAGTATCGGAGCAGAAATTGAACCTTGTTTTCCTCACTGCAAGAACTGCTCTTTCTTTCCCTACCAACTGCCCCAGAAGCAGTCAGGGAGATTAGAGTATAAAGAGCCAATTCAGGGCAACTATTCATTAACCGAGTAAACGTGCCAGGCACTGGGGTGTTACACAAACAAAAACCACTCCGTGATCTCAAGTCTAATAAAGGCAAAACAATTTAACTAAACATTTTAAATAATAAATTGAAAACGAAGGCGTTATTTGATGATAAAGAAATTTCAGTTTCGAGATAAAATTACTTTTTTACTGTCACTTTATAAGTCAACAACAACATATATATCTTGCGCCAGTCACCAGCTGCAGTTTTTCTCTTACAACTGCACTGAAATTTCAGCCTGAACAACTCTTTCCAGTTCACGCCCCCAGCCACCTTTCCATTTACTAAGCCTTTTACAAGTCTTTAAAGAATTATTCAGTGTTAGCTAAGGATGGGGTGGGGTGAGACTAGCAGAAAGCAGGGGAGAGCCAACTCATCTCTTCAGGGGGCTAAAGCCCCTTTTAAAAATGGGGCTCATCCAGCGCGGGGAAGTGCCGGGGCGGGGCGAGGGGGAGGTCGGAGGGGTGGCGGGGCGGCTCAGCCCAATTAATTGTACAACTAATGTTGGTCAGCGGGTCCGGTGTAGCTAACTAAACCTAAGTGGAGTTCTAGTTTAGATTGGGGTGAGGGGCGGAGGCGGAGCATAGGGAATTGTGGCTCTTATTATTTCTGGCCCCTTTACAGGTCCGGAGCGGGCCAGCGCAGGGCAGCAGCGAATCCGATTCATGAATGGGGTGACCACGCGGGACGTGACAGTGCGTGGGCCTGGGCGGGGCGAGAGCCCAGTTCCGGGGCTACGCGGCTTCCCTGGCTGTGGGGGGCGAGCCATCCTAAAACCCACCCTTGCAGCTTGCTGCACTGTGGTGAGCTGGGGTGCACGGCCCGCAGGCCGCTGGGCCCCAGGAGCCCGGACATCCAGCCCGACCTCCTCTCCTCGGCTCTCAGGCCCCAGCCAGCCCCGGGCTGCAGACGCATCCCCGCTTCCTGCTTCCTCCCGCCCCGCGTGGGGACGCGCGCGACCCCTGCCAAAGCACCTACTTTCCCGAGCCGCTCACTCCCATCACCAGCACTACGCGGGGAGGCTCCATGGTCCGCCGGGAGTTCTCCGTGACTCCTCCCCAGCCCGGGGCACCAGCTCAGCCCGCTCGCCGGGCCGAAGTCCCTCCCAGGAGCCCGGGCTTCGGACCCTGGGGAGTGACGGCGGCTTTTGAACTCTGGGAGCGTGGCGGGCCCCACTGGAAACTTTCGAGGCTTCTAGCACGGGAGTCTGGGTTCGCTTCTAAATAATTGGGAACCTTTAGATTTTCCCTTGTTACTTAATGTTCTTGCCAATAGAGAGTTTTACTTTCTTATTTTTATCAGTATTCAAGAGCCACTTACTCAGGGCTTCTTTGGCAAGCTGAGGAAGGAGGCTCTTTGAACTATTAATATAATAACGCACTTTTATGAAAACGCCCATGGTGTGAAAAAGAGACGCTAGCAGACAGTCGAGTGGATGGAGAGCTGGCCTGGGAGGATGGCTTGACTCGGAGTGTGACTAGCTGGGTGACTATGGACTCCTCTTAGTACTCTAGGCAACTAAAAAAAAACCCAAACCAACAAACTACAGACTACAGAAGAGTGGCGGGTTGACCGGGAAGGAAACAAGCATTTATTAAGCCCGGCCCCGCGCTAGGTGCAGGGCGACATAAATATAATCAAAGGAAAGATAATAGTGCTCGCCTTCAAAGAGCTTGCATTCTAATGGGGCAAGACCATACAAAGAGGGGAGCTGAAAAATGAGGGGAATGGAGGCCCCTTCATAAAACGGAGGCTCCTGGAGTAATTTATCATGAGAGATCATAGCAGTCCTGGAGAGGGGGGTGATGGTAGAACGGGGAATATTCCATGGGGAGTTAGCCTGTAGGTGTGGATAATTCAGAGTGAGGAGCCTCTAGATTCTGAGGAAAGATCATGTATTTCCAGCTTGTTATAAGGCCAGAAAGTAGGGAAGATGCCTGAGAGGAATAAAGGTAGTTATCAAAACTGATGAAGTTTTGAGGAAGTCATAAGCTATAAATGCCTTGCTCTTTTAAAAAATATATTTTTTCTTTCTTTCTTTTTTTTTTTTTTTTTTTTTTTTTTTAAATTAGAGCTTTTTATTTACAAGACATATGCATGGGTAATTTTTCAACATTAACCCTTGCAAAACTTTCTGTTCCAAAATTTTCCCTCCTTCCCCTCACCCTCTTCCCTAGCTGTCAGGTAATCCAATACATGTTAAATATGTTGAAATACATGTTAAATCCAATATATGTCTACATATTTGTACAGTTATCTTGTTACAAGAAAAATCATATCTAGAAAGAAAAAGAAAACCCGAGAAGGAAAACAAAATGCAAGCAAACATCAACAGAAAGCGTGAAAATGCTATGTTGTGATCCACACACAGTTCCCACAGGCCTCTCTCTTGTGTGACTCTCTTCATCACTGAACAATTGGAACTGGTCTGAATCATCTCATTGTTGAAGAGAGGCACATCCATCAGAACTGATCATTGTATAATCTTGTTGCTGTGTATAATGATCTCCTGGTTCTGCTCATTTCACTCAGCATCAGCTCATGTCTCTCCGGTACTCTCTAAAATCATCCTCTTGATAGTTTCTTATAGAACAGCAATAACATTCATTTACCATAACTTATTCAGCCATTCTCCAACTGATAGGCATCCACTCAGTTTCCAGTTTCTGGCCACCACAAAGAGGGCTGCCACAAACATTCTTGCACATACAGGTCCCTTTCCCTTCTGTAAGATCTCTTTGGGATATAAGCCCAATAGTAGCACTGCTGCACCAAAGGGTATGCACAGTTTGAAAACTTTTTGAGCATAGTTCCAAATTGCTCTCCAGAATGGTTGGATTCTTTCACAACTTCACCAACAATGCACGTGTCCCAGTTTTCCCACATCCCTTCCAACATTCATTACATTTGCTGTCATTTTAGTCAATCTGACAGGTGTGTAGATGTTAGGATTACAAGGTGAGAACTCAGGTTGTCTGGACAGTGACAAGGTGAGAACTTGCTGTATACTCTCATGATTTAATCATAAAGAGAGTAGTCAGGACTCCTTTTCAGTCCACTCAACAGAATGAATTATTTGCTATCATGCTCGCTCTTACTTATTACCCAGGAGATGTAAATATAATTACTGATTCAGCCTATTCAGTAGGTGTAGTACAAAGAATTGCCACAGCCCAAATAAAATTTGCAGCCTCTAATGTTTATCAGCTCTTTAAGGAACTTCAAGAGCAAGTGAGAAAACATCCAGGCAAGATTTATATCTTGCATGTCCATTCACATAGTGGACTCCTGGGTCCTATTTTTGATGGAAATTCAAAGGCAGATAGCCTTTTAACTATGTTAGCCAGTACTCCTTTATTTCAGAAAGCACAAGGATCTCATTCTAAATATCATTAGGCTGCTCGAGCTTTACATTTACAATTTGGAATAACAAGAGAGGAAGCTAGGAGCATAGTAAAAAGCTGTACAGCTTGCCTTCCTTTCCACCCTCCTACACTCCCTTCAGGGAAGAATCCTCGTGGTTTAAGGCCCAATGAAATCTGGCAAATGGATGTGACCCATTATAAATCTTTTGGTTGTCTGCCTTTTATCCATGTTGTGTTAGATACCTTTTCAGGATTCACTTTTGCAGTGCCAACAGCAAAAAGGACAGCCCGAGTGGTCACTGAATTCCTTATCCAAGCATTTGCAATTATGGATGTGCCACAAGAAATAAAAACAGATAATGGACCTGCATATTCTTTTTTTTTTTTAAATTTATTTTTTAGTCTTTTTTTTATTAATTCTTATAATTATAACATTTTTTTGACAGTACATATGCATAAGTAATTTTTTTTTTTTTTTTTTTACAACATTATCCCTTGTACTCCCTTCTGTTCCAAATTTTTCCCCTCCTTCCCTCCACCCCCTCCCCTAGATGGCAGGCATTCCCATACATATTAAATATCTTATAGTATATCCTAGGTACAATATATATGTGCAGAACCGAATTTTGTTGTTGTTGTTGTTGTTGTTGCAAAGGAAGAATTGTATTCGGAAGGTAAAAGTAATCTGGGAAGAAAAACAAACAAACAAACAAACAAAAAAATGCTCACAGTTTACACTCATTTCCCAGTGTTCCTTTTCTGGGTGTAGCTGATTCTGTCCATCATTGATCAATTGGAATTGGATTAGCTCTTCTCTATGTTGAAGATATCCACTTCCATCAGAATACATCCTCATACAGTATCATTGTTGAAGTGTTTAATGATCTAGTTCTGCTCATTTCACTCAGCATCAGTTGATGTAAGTCTCTCCAACTCTCTCTGTATTCCTCCTGTTGGTCATTTCTTACAGAACAATAATATTCCATAACATTCATATACCATAATTTACCCAACCATTCTCCAATTGATGGATATCCATTCATTTTCCAGTTGCTAGCCACTACAAAAAGGGCTCCACAAACATTTTGGCACATACAGGTCCTTTTCCCTTCTTTAGTATTTCCTTGGGATATAAGCCCAGTAGTAGCACTGCTGGGTCAAAGGGTATGCACATTTTGATAACTTTTTGGGCATAATTCCAGATTGCTCTCCAGAATGGTTGGATTCTTTCACAACTCCACCAACAATGCATCAGTGTCCCGGTTTTCCCACAGCCCTTCCAACATTCATTGTTATTTGTTCCTGTCATCTTAGCCAATCTGGACAGGTGTATAATGATATCTCAGAGTTGTCTTAATTTGCATTTCTCTGATCAATAGTGATTTGGAACACTCTTTCATATGAGTGGAAATAGTTTTAATTTCATCATCTGTCTGTTCATATCCTTTGACCATTTATCAATTGGAGAATGGTTTGATTTCTTATAAATTAAAGTCAATTCTCTGTATATTTTGGAGATGAGGCCTTTATCAGAACCTTTAACTGTAAAAATGTTTTCCTAATTTGTTACTTCCCTTCTAATCTTGTTTGCATTAGTTTTGTTTGTGCAGAAACTTTTTAATTTGGTGTAATCAAAATTTTCTATTTTGTGATCAATAATGGTCTCTAGTTCTCCTTTGGACACAAATTCCTTCCTCCTCCACAAGTCTGAGAGGTAAACTATCCTATGTTCCTCTAATTTATTTGTGATCTCGTTCTTTATGCCTAAATCTTGGACCCATTTTGATCTTATCTTAGTATGTGGTGTTAAATGTGGGTCCACCTGCATATTCTTCTAAACATTTTGCACACTTTTGTGTGCAGTATAAGATTTTACATACCACTCGAATACCTTTTAATCCGGAAGGTCAGGCAATAGTAGAGAGAAGAAACAGAGACATTAAGACACTCCTCCAAAAACGAAAAAAAGGGGGAGCCACAGGTAACCCTAGAGAACTCCTAAATTTAGTTCTCTATACCATTAATTTTCTAATTTTTGACAAAGATGCCTTGGCTCCGACAGACAGGTTTTATAATCGCCAAGTAATGTGGAGAGACCCAGAAAATGGTGAATGGAAGGGACCAGATAGGTTAACTGCTTGGGGGAGAGGGTTTGCTTGTATTTCTTCAGATGAAGAAGGAATCAGATGGGTGCCAACGAGTCATATTTGCCTTGTCCATCAGAGAGAGACAGAAAAAGAGAAAAACCTCAAAACAAAGGAGAAGATCTAAGAAACATCTGACACTGAAAGAGCATGGCTAATAAGAATACTGTTAAAGAACTTTAAAACCAGCAGGAATCATTGGATTTCCTAACACAAGATGAGACTAATGGACAGTGGACTTATGGACATTTATAAATTCTCAATTTATGATTATTTGATCATGTTGTTACACACTTCTAGTATGTATTATGTTACTATGTTACTATGTGCTTATGTAATTTATGTAATTATGTGTAATACCTCCCATGTTGATGGATTTATGTTTCAAGGTCATGACTACCCTATGTTCTAAATCAAAAGAAAGGGAGAGATGTTAGCATTACAAGGTGAGAACTCAGGTTGTCTGGACAGTGACAAGGTGAGAACTCTGGTTGACTTGACAGTTCTCTGGCTCAGACCTTTGATTCGGGCCTTTAAAGGGAGTTTACACCTTAAGAATTCTAAGAGGAGCAAGTTCATTGGTGGAAGTATTTCCCCACGCCCCACTGAGTTCTCACATGCCTATTCTCTGGGAGGATAAAAGAAGGGCAGCATTGGGTCTGAGAGAAAATCTACTCTGGGATAGAGTTGTGACGCCAGGCAGGCTGAAAGGAGACCAGTGTGATTTGGGGAAGGACAAGAGCTAGAGGAGATTAAGAGCTCCCAAGAAACCTGCGCACAGAGGAAAAGATTTTACAGATCTCCTCCCAGAGAAGGATTATAATTGAGCAGACCACCGGACCTTCACAATTCAAGAACTTTACATATTGTGGTATCTCAGAGTTGTCTTAATTTGCAAATGCTCCACTTTCCCTTCCCAGACTATCCTGCCTTGAAATTTTGACAGTTCAGTTCTAATTAGGCCTTGCCCAGAAAAAAAAAAAAGATTCTGTCTTCAAAGAATTTACATTCAAATTCTCTCTGAGATGACTTGTATTCAAGTATTTGAAGGGTTATCATGTGGTAGAGAAATTAAATTTATTCCATTCAAACAATAGGGCAGAATTGGGGACCAATGGGAGGAAAGAATGGAAAGGAAGACTACTTTTTAAAAATGTGTATAAAACATTATTTTTTTAAAAAAGTAAGTAAACTACTGATATAGCCAAGTATAATAAACAGACCTCGAAATAACAAGAGAACTGGAGGAAGGTGCAAGGAAGAAGATTCTCCTAATCCCTATGATTATGGCAGAATTTAGATGTGAGTCTCAGGTAAGAGAAGGCATGAATGGGTTGCAATATGCTGGAGTGAAATGAGTGCCCACAAAGAGACAAGACATATCTTTTGAACTATCCAGGTATTGCATACAATTATCTGCATTAGATCTGAAAATATGCAACAAATGGAGGGTTAATACAAAACATAAAACCACCAAACTGATATAACAAGAAACTGATAACCAAGAACCACAATTCTTGGTGTATGTATGTGTGTGTTGGGAGGCATTCCTAAGGATCCTTGGGGGAGCCCTAAGATCCTTTAAGGGAGTCCATGAGGTTAACACTGTTTTCATAATAATTGCCTCTTAAAATTATGTTCCCTCTACCAACTACACGTGTGTTTGAGACCAATATTTCTGACATTTGTTGGATAAAATTTTATGTATTTTAACAAAAAAATCACATACATCAGGAATACATAAACAGATATGAAATCAGTTTGATGCCTATTAAGTCAGACATTAAAAAGATCTGCAAAAATATGTGAAGCAATGTCACTCTTCTCATTAAGTGTTTTTGTTTTGGAAAATGTAGTTGTTTTTTCTTTCTTTTTTTTTTTTTGGTTGAGGCAATTGGGGTTTAAGTGACTTATCCAGGGTCACACAGCTAGCAAGGGTTAAGTGTCTGAGGCCAGATTTGAACTTAGGTTCTCCTGATTTCAGGGCTGGTATTCTATCCACTACACCAACTAGTTGACCCTTATTTTTTCTTTAAAATATTAACATGTAATAGGTTTGAATTTTTGAATCAATTAATAGATATTTTTTAAAATGGATTGACCTAACCTATATAAAGAAAAGCTATTTGAGGCAGGGCAGCTAGATGGCAATGTGGATAGGGAAGGGCTATAGAGTCCAGAGTACTTGAGTTCAACTTTGGCCTCAGATACATAACACTTAGCTGTGTGACTGCTGGCAAGTTACTTAACCCAATTGCCTCACCAGAAATACAAAACAAAATAAAAAGCTATTTTTGGGGAGGACAGATTTTTCAATAATTTTTTAGTAATTTTTGTCCAAAGACCAAAATGTTTGAGAATTGGATCTAGAGTCTGGAGATAGCATAGGGATTATTAAGAGGTATATACCTCTTAATTTGTTGAAAAGATACATGAGATGGTATTTTAAGATTCTCTTGGTTAGCTTTTTTTCTGATGAGCAAAATTAACATTTGTTAATTTTATTATTAATAAATTGTACTTCCTTTTTCAGAAATTCTCTGTTCATATTTTTTGGTTTTTACTGAGGAATGTCAACAACTTACAACTATAGGACAATTCCTACAAATTCAATGACAGCATTATCTGATAAATTTATTATAATTATTTTTCCCAATCTTTTTTTTTAAAAAGATTGATTTATTTTGGCAAATTCTTTTTATCCTTGCATACTGAAAACCATGAATTTTTGTTTACAATATTTCTGACATTTGTTGGGTAAAATTTTTCTTCTCCATAATTGAAACAAACAAACAAAAAATCTTTCTTCCTGTTTTCATATCTAGATGACTTATCCACTAAAATTTATTGTATGGTGTGATGTCTAGGTCTAAATCCACCTTTTGCTATGCATTTTACTTTCTCCTATCATTTTGATTATCTAATGACTTATTTATTATTACTTATTATTTTAGTTAATAGTTTATCAGACACTTTATAGTGGACAAGCACTGGATTTTAATCAGAAAGATCTGAATTCAAATTCTTCCTTTGATACTAGATCTGTAGAATCTTGGGCAAATCATTTAATGTTTCTGTGCCTCAGTTTTCTCGTTTGAACAATAATAGCATCTATCTCATTTTATGAAGATGAAATGAGATAATAAACGATTACCATTTTGAAAACCATAAAGTTCTATTTTAAATACTTTAGGTTCTATTTCTCAATTCTCTATATTGTTTTATTAATTGATTTCATTGTATTTTCTCTGTTTTTCCCCATTTCCAGAACATTTTAAAAATTAATGTTTTGAAATGCATCTTAAATATGATAGGAAGAGTCCCTTAACTATCTCATGGCTTTTTGATAGTTTTTTTAAATTAATATACTATCTCTTTCCACATACTTTTTGTTATGGCTTTAATTCTCTTAGTTGGTATTACATTATATTCACAAATTAATTTTTAGAAATAGTGACACTAACTAGATTTTCCAGTCTAATCTAGTACACATTGCAATGACATATCTGTTTATTTCTTCCTTAATTTCAGTTGAAAACATTGTGAAATTATCTGTAACAGTCTAAAAATTTTTTTCTGTTTTTTGGGGGGTGCTCTTTGAACTTACCTATAGCATTCTGTATTTGCTATACACCTGCCTAATCCTTTACTGCCCTTCCTTTGATTTTTTTGGGGGGAACTTCCAGCTTGTACTTAACTAGTACGACATAACTAATAGTTTTTCCCAGCCAAAATCTAACTGGGACAGGAAACCAATCAGTTCTATCTGAGCAAGATTTTGACCCACTCTGATTAAAAACCATGGGCCTTTACTTCAGTGGTGCCTTTGCATGGAGGGCATCCTACCTGAATCATAGAAACTAGAAGGAATGATATAAATCTGGAGAATCTGGGGATGCTAAATTTAAGGGCAGCTCCTTCTAAGTCCTCAATCTCTTACATCATCTTAGGACCAGTGATTTTATATATCTCTCTTATATGTCTTGATATATTAATGCCCAAACATTTGATACATTCTATCTTTATAGCATTTTAAAGTAAGCTTGCTGTACAGTCTTATGTACTGTGTTTCCTTCTGCTGGATTTGCATATCCTGAACCTTAAAAACCTGTAACAAGATACAAGGAAAATGACATTTTTCTCTGTCAATTTTTCTTGATTTTCATCAGTCATTCAAAAAGAAATGCTGGGTACACTAGAGTAGCAGAGATAGGCGAGATCAGTTAATGAGAAACAGTAGGGAGGCTAGTTTGTCTGCACTGCAGTGTATATTGAGAGGTAATAATGTATAATAAGGGAAAAGTAGGACAGGGCCAGGTTATGAAGACCTTCTAATGCTGGGAGACTTCTCATACTAAATAACAGGGCCAGGAATCCAAGTCAGTTCAGCACTGGTCACGATTCAATCACTTGTCATTAGTGTGTAGCCGTGGAGAACTACTACCCAGAGGGCACCCTCAGAAGTCCAAAGGTGAATGTTAATGGGATTGTATACACTGGATTTAGGTAGATAGCTTCAAAGTCTGAATAAAGACTAATTTAACTTTATTAAATTATTTCCTGATAATATAAGGGAAGACTTTTTTTTTCCCTTTGCTTTTGCTCAAGCTTTGGTCTTTTTAAACTCAGAGAGTTCATACTCTGCCTCTGGGAATTGTTCTCTCTACTCCTTCCATTCTGGCTCATCTACGAAATAGATCAATTCTTAATTAAGCCTTCCTCTGTACTTGATGGGCCTTAAGTCAAAAAGCCTGGGCTCCCCTTGGACCTTATATTATCATGTAATTTATAGACTGTTCTCATACTCCAGGCAAATTTGCTTTCTGCTATTCTGTAGATTCTTTCCTCTCACTGCTTACTGGACATCTTGAACTGGATATCCCACAGACAGCTTAAATGTGTTCATAATTGATCCCATTATCTTTACCTCCCAATTCTCCCCCCCTTCCAGACTCTCTTATTTAATATCTAGGGAATCATCATCTTCCTAGTTACCCAGTCTTGCAACTAAGCGTCATTCTTTATTCTTCCCCCCCTCACTCTCCACATGCAATTGTCAATTTTACCTTCATAGTACTTCTCTCATTTATTCCCTTCTCTTCCCCAATGCTGACACCACTGTGTGCTAGTATAGATGGCCATCACCTCATACATGGACTGCTGACATACCCTGTTGGTTCATCTCCTGCTTCCTCTAACCAAAGTGATTTTCCTAAAGCACAGGTCTGGTCATATCAACCCTATCCCCCAACCCCTATCTCCCCATTCAATCAATTTCAGTGGCTCCCAATCACATCCAGGATTGTAGTGTTCTTCTCTAGAAATGTAATGCTCTCTGGGAGCAGGTTTCTTGGGGGGCTTCTGGAGGCAGCCTTAGTTTCAGTTCAGTTCAATAATCACCTCAAATTCAGCCAGGAGTCAAAGTCCAGATCCTTTATTTTTTCTTTCCAAGTCTTCTCTCCTTCCTTGGGCCCGGTTAGCTTTCTTAGAGGCCTATCTCTCTCCTTGGTTCCTGCTGCAAGTCCTTTGTCTCTGTCAGCTTCAGCCTCTTGTCTTCCCAATGTCTCCAGTCAGCACAAAGGTGGAAGTTGGAATGAATCTGACTCCGCCTCTGAGAGTGGGCTTGTGTTCTAGTGGGCTTGTCCTTTAGTGGGCTCCTCCTTATATATGCTCTCTTAAAAGTGTGAATCTTGTGGAATTCTAATAAGTACTAAATACATCTAGAGAACTGTTAAGCACCCTGCTACAATTCTACTGACTTAGCACCTTGTAAGAATTCTAACACAGGATCAAATGTAAAATCCTTCCTAACTTGTCCCCTTTCTACCTTTACAGTTTTCTTATACTTTACGTCCCTCCATATATTCCATGATCATGTGACACTGGTTTCCTTATTGTTTGTTAAATATGACACTCCATCTCCACCTCCAGGAATTTGTTAGGATTGTACCATCCCTATGGAATTCTCTTCTCTCTATTTCTGGCTTCTTTCAAGTTGTAACTCTAAGAATTATAAGTGCTACTGTGCTATTTTGGTTTATGTTGTCTGAATTACTCTTAAGAATTATTGCTTGGGGTCTTCTTTCTGAGATTATCACCATTTTTTTTTCTAACTATCTGGTTTTATGTAGTTTTTTAGGTTTTCTCTTGTTAGCTCCTTGAGGATAGGGACTGTTTTTTTTTTTTCCTTTAAAAAAAATATTGCCAATGTTTATAGGTACCTGGTACAATTATAGGAAACACTTAATAAATGCTAGTTGACTGACTTCATTATGGGGCCTCAAAGTGGCTTGTTTTAACAATTTTTTTTAAACCACATCCATTGTTCTGTTTCTGCTCACTTTATTTGGCTTCAGTTCACATAAATCTTCCCAGATTTCTCTGAAAAGGCAATATTAAAAATGGATCATGGAAAGAGGCTTGAGGGCTTTTCTTTTGGTTTGTAAATTATTTGTAAATTCTAGGTAATGATTTACATGTCTCTTGTTCAAACACTTTGTATCTTTTTTATTTATTTTTTAATTTTATAATTATAAAATTTTTTTGACAGTATATTTGCATGAGTAATTTTTTTTCATAACATTATCCCTTGTATTCATTTTTCCAAATTTTCCCCTCCCTCCCTCTACTCCTTCCCCTAGACGACAGGGAATCCCATACATTTTACATGTGTTACAGTATCACCTAGATACAATATATGTGTGTAAATCCAATTTTCTTGTTGCATGTTAAGTATTAGATTCCGAAGGTATAAGTAACCTGGGTAGATAGACAGTAGTGCTAACAATTTACATTCACTTCCCAGTGTTCCTTCTCTGGGTATACTTATTTCTGTCCATCATTGATCAACTGGAAGTGAGTTGGATCTTCTTTATGTTGAAGATTCCACTTCCATCAGAATACATCTTCATACAGTATTGTTGTTGAAGTGTATAGTGATCTTCTGGTTCTGCTCATTTCACTCAGCATCAGTTGATGTAAGTCTCTCCAGGCCTCTCTGTATTCCTCCTGCTGGTCATTTCTTACAGAGCAATAATATTCCATAACCTTCATATACCACAATTTACCCAACCATTCTCCAATTGATGGACATCCATTCATCTTCCAGTTTCTGGCCACTATGAAAAGGGCTGCCACAAACATTTTGGCACATACAGGTCCCTTTTCCTTCTTTAGTATTTCTTTGGGATATAAGCCCAATAGCAGCACTGCTGGATCAAAGGGTATGCACAGTTTGATAACTTTCTGGGCATAGTTCCAAATTGCTCTCCAGAATGGTTGGATTCTTTCACAACTCCACCAACAATGTATTAGTGTCCCAGTTTTCCCACATCCCCTCCAACATTCATCATTATTTGTTCCTGTCATCTTAGCCAATCTGACAGGCATGTTGTGGTATCTCAGAGTTGTCTTAGTTTGGATTTCTCTGATCAGTAGTGATTGGAACACTCTTTCCTATGAGTGGATATAATTTCAATTTCATCATCTGAGAATTGTCTGTTCATATCCCTTGACCATTTATCAATTGGAGAATGGTTTGGTTTTCTATAAATCAGGGTCAGTTATCTATATATTTTGGAAATGAGACCTTTGTCAGAACCTTTCCTTTTAAAAATATTTTCCCAATTTGTTACTTCCCTTCTAATCTTGTTTGCATTAGTTTTGTTTGCACAGAAACTTTTTAGTTTGATGTAATCAAAATCTTCTATTTTGTGATGAATAATGATCTCTAGTTCTCCTCTGGTCATAAATTCCTTCCTCCTCCACAGGTCTGAGAGGTAGACTATTCTCTGTTCCTTCAATCTATTTATGATCTCATTCTTTATGCCTAAATCATGGACCCATTTTGATCTTATCTTGGTATATGGTGTTAAGCAAACACTTTGTATCTTGATGTGGGCAGTCCATTTTTTGATTTTTGTTTTTGCAATTGCTTTATCACAGAATTTTAAACCTCCCATTTTATTCACTGTTACTTTTCCCCCCTACTGCTAATGTAAATGAAGCACAAAATTGGAGTTCATTATTGTATGTATTGAGGTTGGATGAATAAATCTCAACAGCCTTTGTTGTATGTGTATTCATTTAAAAATCATTTTGCATGGTACAATTATATTCATACACAGGATTTGCTTATCTGTCTCCACCTAAGGAAATGAAGAACCCTTGGTTTTTGTTTTTTGCTATATATTTTTCTCCCTCTGTTTTTTGGGGGGCCTCTAGGTCTTTTGGGGTTATCTCTTGATCGATGGATATGAATAGTTTAGTAATGTTTCAGGAATACAGTGCTAGATTGCTTTCTAGAAAAACTGGACCAATGCACTGGCATTTTTGTTTTTCTGCAGCATCTTTAACATTTTATTTTCCTTTTTGTCATTTTTGTCAATTAGGGGGAAAAAGGGTGGGGAGATGAACTTAAGCAATGCCTTAATATGCCTTGAAAAAAATGGCTTATTGATAGTTGGTAATTTTTTTTTTAAATGGCTTATTCATATACCTTGACCAATTATTTACTGGAAGGAATTGTTTTATATAATTTGGATCTTTTCCTTATAAATTTGGATCATTTTCTTATGGATCCTGGAAACAAAAACTTTTAGAAACTTCATACAAAGATTTCCTCTCCCCCCCCCCTCCCCAGTCAATGTCTTCCCTTCCAATTTTTCCTTCATGAATTTTTTTATATACATAAACAAACAAAACAAATCAAATCTTAATTTTATATAACCAAAACTTTATTTTATCTTCCATGATTTCTTCCTTTATCCATAATTCCTCTATCCCATTGCCTAGAAAGGCTATTTTATGTCTCTCACATTTCTTACCTTCTCAGCTGAAGACATTGTCTCCTATCATTTACCATGTTGACTCTTACAGTATTTTGTCAATGCCTTTTGACATCATCTCCTCCTCTCTTCTCCTTTTC